>NC_051319.1:11955300-12641300 GCF_015220235.1 Choloepus didactylus
ACACATTTTGCCCCTTGTCAATACCTTATAATGCAGCTTTGTCCCTCTTCAACCTTATCCACCCTGATGGAGTGAACTTTATAAAACGCAAAAGGACCATGTCCACTCTTGAGTTAAAAATCACCGATGGTTCCCCATTGCCCTTCAGATAGATGAGCAATTCCTTGCTAGGGCCACCTTGAACTGCACCATGCTCCCCTTCTGCCTCCTCTGAACCTTTCTGCCCACCTGGATGACTCTCCACCTCACGCTTCACCCTAGGACCTCACCTGGCTAGCCCCCACTCATCTGCAGTACTCAACTAAAGGTGGATTCCTCAGGAGAGGTCTTATTTCGGCACGCTTCCCATGTGCAGCTGTAGCACCTTTCCTTATCCAGTGACAGCTCTCTCTGTTTTGTCAATGTTCATTTCCTTGTCCCATATTGAAGGTTCACCTTTGTGAACCCAAGAAGTGACACAGGGCCTGGCACAATCGATAAGTTTTTGTGGAATGAATCAGTAGGGGGTAATGCATATTGGAGATGAAAAAGCTGAAGCCTAGAGAGCATATGTTACTTGCTCAAGGTCACAGAGCTATAAATAATGAATTTCTACTGCCCTGACTTTCAAAACCAGGTTCTATCTGTACACCAAGGGTATCTGTGTATTATATGGGGGCTCTGTAAGAGTATTGTAGAGTATCATTTGGCTTAGATGGTTTACTTGTAGCCTTTCCCCAGTAGCGTTCAATAAATATTCATTATTAATCAAACAGGAAGTAAGATCCCAACTTTAAAAGTTTCCTTCATTTGTGTGATTCTATGATTATCACCAGGACAGGACTGTCAACACTCAGGTTTCTATGTTCATATTCACTCATTTGGAAGAGCTAGATTTTGTTTTCAAATAGTTTCTTTCATTAATATTTTATTAAACATTTACACAAATGTATTTTGTTACAACACCTGGTATGCTTCACCACCGCCCCTCAATTCTGTAATAAAATCACGCTGAAAAAGCATATGGGGATGTGTGAAAAAAACTCTGGAGTATGTAGTAATGCATAACCAAGACTGCTAAAATATTCAGTATTGTTGTTTAATGGATTTCTAAAATTACAGCAGCTTTGATTCATTGTTTACCATTCTTTATTTAGCCCTCGTGCCTTTTTGTAATCACTGAAATGCAAAGTGGACAAAGAAGGAAGGATTTTGCAAATTCCTTTGCATCTAAGTTTATTCTTAATGTAATGTTTCTAATAAATAGCAATATTTTTGCATCTAAGTTTATTCCAAATGTAATGACTCTAATAAAAAACAACATGCTTTTCTTGATCATTTAGAAATTTAAAGCACAATTGAAAAACAAAATATTTCAAATAGCAAAATTCTCAAATTCTTTTTATGTATTAACATCCCTTCACTAGGTATCCTGAATAATGATTGTAGCAAAGAAACCTAAGTTCTTTTCTTCAAATCTTGGCTTATCTGTGGGGTTTTCACCATTACCCCTAGTCGAGAAGTAAGCCCTAGCTGAGTTGCATGTCAGCCTGTGGCATATAATGACAGCCCAGAGCTTCACTGGGTAAATGTATGCTCTGCTAGCAATAAGCTAACTACTTAGGCTGAATTGGATTAACAGACTAAAAATAATAGCAAATATTTACAGAATACCCAGATGCTTTTTGGTATAGCACCTGGGCTACTAAAATATGTTATTTCATTTAATCCCCACAGTTCTATGAGAGGGTACTATTAAATCTCAATGGAAGAAATAATACCAATATTACATAAGCTTTTCCAGGATAGAAAAGAACACACCCTGCAACTCATCTTTGAAGAAATTGCCCTAATACTTAAAGCAAAATAAAGACATTACAAGAAGAGAAAGCCACAGACAGATATTTCTCATGAAGACAGACACAAATATCCTTAACCAAATACTAGCATACTGAATTCAGAAATTTATAAAAGAGATAATATATCATTCAAAGTAAGGTTTATCCTGGGAATGAAATGCTGTTTCAACATTTGAAAATCAATTTAATTATCATTTCAACACTCTAACATGCAGAAAAAAGCATTTGACAAAATTTATCATCCATTTGTGATTAAAAAAAAAAAAAAAAAACTCTCAGCACACCCAGAATAAAAGGGAACTTACTTATAAAAGCCACCTACAAAAATCTTATACCTAACATACTACTTAATAGTGAAAGACTGAATGCTTTTCTCTAAATACTGGGAACTGGGCAAGTATGTCTGATTTAACCACTCTTATTCAAAATTATATTAGAAATCATAGCCAGTGTAATAAAGCAAAAAGAAGAAATACAATGCATGCAGATTGGAAAGGAAGAAATAGAACTGTCTTTATTAAGATGGAGTAGTTATCTACATAGAAGATCCCAAAACATTCACACAAAAATTCTACTAAAACTAATCTTTAAAAATCCATCGTATTCTTTTATACTAGCAATCAACAGTTGGAAATTCAAATTTTAAAACACGGTACCATTTACAGTAACACCAAAAACATGAAATAGTTATAAATCTAGCAAAATATGTGCAATACCTTTATGCTGAAAACTAAAAAACACTGATGAAAGAATCAAAGACCAAAATAAATGGAAGTATTTACTGTGCTTATGGATGGAAGACTCAGTATAGTGAAGATGTTCCAATACATTAAAATATTGTTCCAGTACATTCAAACTATTCTGTAGGTTTAATGCAACCCAAATCAAAATCAAAATAGGATTTTTGTTGCTATAAATTAAAAATCTGGCCATAAAATGTACATAGAAAGAAAAAGGATCTAGAATAGACAAAACACTTTTGAAAAAGAACATAGTTGGAGGATTCACATTCCTGATTTCAAAACTTACTCTAAAGCTATAGGAATCAAAACAGCGTCATATTGGCAAAATGATAGATATATAGAAGAATTGAAGAAACTGAAGATTCTAGAAATAGATCCACACACATGGTCATTTGATGACTGAAAAAGTGCAAAGGCAATTCAATGGAGAAAGGATAGTCTTTTTAACAAACGGTACTCAGAACTTTGGCTATACAAATGTTAAAAAAAAAAAGAAAGGAAGAGAAAGAAAGAGAGAGAGAGAGAAGGAAAGGAAAGAAAGAGAAAGAAAGAAAGAAGAAAGAAAAAAGAAAGAAAGAGAAAGAAACCCAAACCCTACCTCACATTATATGCAAAAATTGATGACAAGTGGATCATGGACCTAAATGTAAAGTGTAAAGCTATAAAACTTCTGGAAGGAAATATAGAAGAAATTTTTGGTGAGTTGGAATTAGGCAAATATTTCTTAGCTATGACACCAAAAGCATAATTCATAATTTAACTTGTATGGTCAGTTTATTCAAACACCATAATTACATGGAACTTTGAATAGTGAGTAAAATCTGGTAGGTTGGTACAGGTAAGTGTAATAGTGATACATCCCAAAGTAATCTGGGCAGAGAATAAAAATATATATGCAGGGTTCCCCTGAGGAGCTGGGGGAGAATGCAGAAACATTGGACGTTCCCACCTAGGTTATTACTGATATTCTCACAAACATTGAGGACTGACAGTTTGGTGTGCCAAGCCCTCAATCTTGGGGCTTGCCCTTATGAAGTTTGTTGCTGCAAGGGAGAGGCTAAGCCTACTTGTGGTTGTGCCTGAGAGTCTTCCTCAGGGTGCTTCTTTGTTGCTCAGGTGTGGCCCTTGATCTCTAGCTAAGCCCACTCGGCAGGTGAATTCACTGACCACCCCCCTACATGGGACCTGACTCCCAGGGGTGTAAATCTCCCTGGCAAGGCAGGATATGACTCCCGGGGGTGAGCCTCGCCCCAGCATCATGGGATTGAGAACATCTTCTTGACCACAAGGGGGATGCGAAACGAAATAAAATAAAATTTCAGTGGCTGAGAGATTCCAAATGGAGTCGAGAGGTCACTCTGGTGGGGACTCTTATGCACTTTATAGATATCTGTTTTCAGGTTTTAATGTATTGGAATAGCTGGAAGTAAATACCAGAAACTATCAAACTCCAGCCCAGTAGCCATTATTCTTGACTATGTAGCTTACTATGTAGCTTACATGGGGTGACAGTGTGATTGTGAAAACTTTGTGGTTCACTCTCCCTTTGTCCAGGGTATGGATGGATGAGTAGAAAAATGGGGACAAAAACTAAATGAAAAATAGAGTGAGATGGGGGGGATGTGATTTGGTTGTTCTTTTTTACTTTTATTTTTTATTCTTATTTTTATTCTTTCTGGTGTAAGGAAAATGTTCAAAAATTGATTGGGGTGATGAATGCCTAACCAGTATGATGATACTGTGAACAGTTGATTGCTCACCATGGATGATTGTGGTATGTGACTATATCTCAATAAAACTGAATTTTTTAAAAACATAATTCATAAAAGAAAAACTTCATAAATTTGACTTCATCAAAATTGAGAACTTCTATTCAGACACTCTTAAGAGAGTGAAAAGATAAACCATAGGCAGTAAGAAAATATTTACAAAGCACTTATCCAGTAAGGGACTTGTTTGCATGTAAAGAATGCTCAAGACTCAATAATTAGAAAACAAGCAACCCAATTAAAAATGCAAAAAAATATTTGAACAGACTCTTTATCAGGAAGACATATGGATGGCAAATAAAACATACTCAACATCATAAGTCACTAGGGAAATGCAAATTAAAACCACATATGTGCATATTGTCCCTTTAGCACGTATATGTGGGAATCTATTTTATGGTGTTTTCACTCATGGAAGTTTAAAACAGGTATGGATCAAGACTTACACACATAAGAATGGCTAAAATTTTAAAAAGTGGCAATACCAAGCACTGGTAAAGCTATGGAGCACTTGGGACCTCTCATACATTACTGGTGGGACTGCAAAATGGTACAGCTACGTCAGAAAACAGTTCTACAGTTTCTTATAAAGTTTAATATCCATTCACCATATGGTCCAGCAATTCCCATCTTAGTTATTTACTCAAGTGAAATGAAAACTGATGTTCACACAAAAAATTGTTGTGAATGTTTATAGAGGCTTTGTTCACACTTGCTAAAAATAACTGGAAACAACCCAAACATCTTTCAACAGTTGGATAAACAAACTGTTGTTCATCCATATAATAGAATACTACTCTGCAATAAGAAGGAACAAACCACCAATACATACAATGAGGATGAATTTCAAATGCATTATACTAAATGAAAGAAGCCAGACACAAAAGGCTACACGCTGTTTGATTATATTTATACGATATTCTGGAAATGGCAAAACTATAGGGATAAAACACATAGGTGTTGCCAAGGGCAAAGGTAAGGGGAGCGGTTGACTACAGACAAGTGTGGGCACTTTTTTTTTTTTTTTTGGATTTTTAAAAATTCAGTTTTATTGATGTATCTTCACATATCATACAATCATCCATGGTGTACAATCAACTGTTCACAGTAACATCATATAGCTGTGCATTCATCACCCCAATCTATTTTTTGAACATTTTCCTCATACCAGAAAAAGCAAAAATAAGAATAAGAAATAAAAGTAAAAAAGAACACCCAAATCATCCCACCCTCCCACCTTATTTTTCACCCAGTTTTTGTCCCCATTTTTCTACTCATCCATACAGTAGTTAAAGGGAGTGTGACCCACAAGTCTTTCACAATCACACTGTCACCCCTTGTAAGCTACATTGTTCTACAATCATCTTCAAGAGTCAAGGCTACTGGGTTGCGGTATGATAGTTTCAGGTATTTACTTCTAGCTATTCCAGTGCATTAAAACCTAAAAAGGGTTCTCTATATAGTGCGTAAAAATGCCCACCAGAGTGACCTCTCGACTCCATTTGAAATTTCTCAGCCACTGAAACTTTATTCTGTTTCATTTCACTTCCCCCTTTTGGTCAAGAAGATGTTCTCAATCTGACAATGTCAGGTCCAGATTCATCCTTGGGAGTCATATCCTGTGGTGCCAGGAAATTTATACTCCTGGGAGTCAGATCCCACATGGGGGTGGGGGTGCAGTGGGTTCACCTGCCAAGTTGACTTAGCTAGAGAGAGAGGGCCACATCTGAGCAACAAAGAGGTACTCAGGAGGAGACTCTTAGGCACAATTATAAGCAGATTTAGCCTCTCCTTTACAGTAACGAGCTTCATAAGGGCAAGCCCCAAGTTAGAGGGCTCGGCACACCAAACCACCAGTCCTCAATGTTTGTGAGAACATCAGCAACAATCCAGGTGAGGAAGCCCAATACCTCTGCATTTTCCCCCAGCTCCTCAGGGGGGCTCTGCATATATATTTTTGCTCTCTGCCCAAATTACTTTGAGATGTGTCGCTATTTCACACTAACCTATACAAACCTACCAGGTCTCACTTCCTATTCCAAGTTCCGTGTAATTATGGTATTTGAACAAACTGTATGAGTTATATTGCTTAGGAAATATAGATCCTGCACCAAATAAACATTTCTTTCCTTGGTCTCACATGGAAGTTGAAGTTTTAAAACACAGTCAGTATTGTCCTTTACCCTTTGGCCCAATTTGCCCCAGTCCTAAGCAGATCTGCTTCATTCATACCTATAATTGAAGTCTGGACTCTTTTCCAAAAGCTTGGGGACTTTTTGTGTGGTAGAACTGTTCTGTATCTTTACTGTGCTGTGGTGTGTGTCAAAATTTCCTTAACTTTTCCCCAAAAGGGTAAATTTTACTGTATGTAATTTATACCTGAATGGAATTTTTTTTAAATTGTGTTTCCTCTCCAAATTGTTTTTATTTTTTTTCTACATAATCTAAATTTGTTTTTGGCTAGGTCTCTGACTTGGTTTCCCTGCTGTTGGCACTTCCTATCCTGGTTATCAATAGCTGGCTGTTTTCCCAGCTCCCCCTTTTGCTTCCTGAATGGACCCTAACTCGTGCTCATTGGCGTGGCTCCACCCAGAGCTAATCCCTAACATTTGACCTCATTTTTTCTCTAGCCCACAGCCCATGAATGGCAGTTGCTTACTCTCTAGCCCTCCACCTAGAGGAGATTGATTACTTCCACCTTTACTGTTGGCATTTGTTTGCTTCCACATGCTAACTCATGCCACCGAATGATGGGGTCCAGTCTCCTCGTTCTTTATCCAGGTTTTAATTTACACAGTGTGCTTATTGTTCATTTAGCACATACACAATGGGAATTTATTGAATGGAGACTAAAGCTGTGATTCTCAAAATCACACAGAAGTCATGGTGCCCTTTTTTTAACACCATAAATATATTGCTATACTAAGCTTGAAATAAATAAAAGTGTAAATTTGTTCTAAATAAGACCTTGTACTAGATTCTAGTAGTGATAAGCTATATCAAATACTGGTGCTGTAAGAAAAAAATGAATAAACAAAAAGTTAAAAATGAGATGATTATAACCACCACTTTTTTCCCCTGTGTAATGGAAAATAGTTGCTTTTCAGTTTGAGCAGTGTAATGTCTTTGTCCTGCTCATAGAGCATCCATGATAAACAGGAGCAGAGTTGGATAACTTGTGCTCTTATAACTAAATCTTCTTTTTGGAATATTATCATGGATCTGAGTTTTTCAGCAGATTATAAATAAGGTGACCATATAATTCAGTGTCCAAATCAGCACATTTTTTATTTTTAAAGGCAGTGGAATAATAATTACTATTATTATTAATTCTTAATAACAATGTTATTATATTAAAATGATATATTAATAATTATGATAAATAACAAATATAATAATAAATTATTTATTATTATAAATAATAATACACAAATACAATAATGTAATATAATCATAATAAAATATTATATTTAATAATTATTAAATATAATAATAATTATTATTATTATTCCAGGATGTAGCAACTAAACTATGACCATCTTCGTAATCTAGGATATGTGGTCACCCTAGTTATATGACACAAGTATACTTGATATTCAATAATTATTCATATTCAGTGTTAAGATCGTTAAGGTAAAACTGGTTTTATCAGCAGTTCTCCTTTCATTTTTCTGCATGAACTGCATGACACATTGCTATGGGCACACCCAGATACAATTCCTCATTAACACCTGTAATTCTGCTGCTTTTTCTTCTACTCAAGGAACTATGTCAGAATGCAAATGAATGGGAATGCTGATACTTTGGAGTAATGCTTCTCAAATCTTACTGTGTATTCAGATCACCTGGGGATCCTGTTAAAATGCAGATTCTGATTCTGTAGGTCAGGGATAGGGCCCAAGATTCTACATTTCTAACAGGTTCCCTGGTGATGCCCAAACTGCTTGTTCAGGAAACATACTTTGAGAAGAAAGATTCTAAAGGAAATCTTTGAGAAGTCATTGGCCAATCTGGGAACTTGAATTATTGGTAACACAAAAGCAACACACTTCTCAACCAATTGCTGTTCACTCAAGTAATGAGACACTAAAATAGAGATCTGCTGATTTATAGTAATTAAATGCTTTTACCAATAAAAATGGTGGTAAAATGCAGTCTGCATTTCTTGAAGAGATCTATGCAGCTAAAGGCTAATAAAAACATTCAGAGTCTCTCCTTTAGTGTAAGAAAGCTTGAAGGGAACACTTACATTCTGCACACAAAAAAGAAAATGAATGGTTTATTGCAAGCACTTTCTCTTAAAGTAATTTTAAAGAAAAATCCTTCTCCTTCAAATATTCAAATTAGAATGTAACCTGTATTGTATCTTTGCAGTAAGGGTTGACAGCTATCATCAAACAGAAATAGTTGCGTTAAACCCACATCACACATATGGACACACACCCATGCCAAACAGAATCTACCAGAAGTCCCTTTTTTTTAATTTTTTAAGGTTATTTTCAAGTTTTGCCACATATAGTGATTTTCGTGTGTGATATTTATCAGCAAGAAACATACTATTCTGAATGAAGATGTTTAAATGAAACACACAGTTACTGTTTTCTATCAGTTTTATTTAACCAGATACATGTTTTAGTGGAATTTTAGTTGGATGAATTTCCCCACACCTTCTGTTTTTAGCACAGTGTAGAGGAAGCTCTTCTGAAAGATGAATTACGAATGTAAAAAGATGAAATTGATGGACACAAAGAACTCAGCACTAAGAAGTTAGGAATGTATATGTCCTCATAAAGCCAAATTAGATTAATGACCTGTCATACATTGATTTATTAGTGTGTGTTTTCATATTGTTAACCTCTTTTATCAGTTTTAGACACATGCTGATATATACTGGGTGCTTTCTGGATTCTGTTTTACTATTGATTTTTGACACACTGGTTAATTTCTGTGAAAGAAGAGCAAGTCATAGAATTCAAATAAATAATATTTAATATTGATAGCTGAGATATTTTCTTTCAAATTTGACTTTCAGTGTTTCAGTGTAGACTTCTTAGTTTTCTGTTAGCTTATAAATTTGTTGAGTACTTACTGCTGCTTTTCAGTAAAATATGCAAACCCTTTTATGTAGAGAACAGATTAGTAATTTTGATATCTGAATAAAATCCTCAACTGATTTCAGCTATCAAAATTCATAGTTATTGCATAATAACACTGATAAGTTTACATGGGAGTTTGAGTATGTAGGCAATACAAATCAAAAGCTGGCAGATTTTTTGAGAACTTTTATGTATCCTTTTTAATGGATGAGAAAGACCAAAAGCTGTTAAAACACTTGCCTAAAGCTACGTAACTAGTTAGAGACAAAGGTAGTCTTAGAACCCAAGCTTCTTAGTTCATAGTTCAACACTGCTTTTTTGTCTCCTTTTTGTTTTTATCTTGTATTGTGTATTTTAAAAGTATCTGGGACATTAGCATGTTTTATAAATTTTTATTTAAAGCAGAGCAGCAAATATTTCCAAATTAAAGTCAACAAGGGATCCAGGATGCATCTGTCTCTAAAATGTGCATAGAGTTTGCTCCAGATTTATCAAAACAAACTCCTTCCACTGCTTTTGCTTGTTTCTTTTACCCTCCAAAGTAACAGACTAGGAGAATATAAACACCTGCCTTCAATCATCCATGAACTTCTTAATGAAGTTACAAAAAATAAGGAAGAAAGGCACTGAATTTTTGTTTTATTGTAGGCCCATCACCTGATTTTACTTGACATTCTCTCTTTGTAATCTAGGGAAGACCTGCAAATATGTTCTATTGCATATTATCTGCAAGCATCAGAATAAAACGCAGCAGAGGGGAGACATAGGATATGGGGCAGCATTAGATAACATGGTGAGCATTTTGTAAATGATTGTGTATGTGATGGCTGTTGGAAAAGAGCCAAAGTTCTGAAACACCAGCCAGTCCTACAAAAAGCCCCCAAAGACTACTTCCTCAAGTCATTTGATCATGAAACACTGAAGCTAAATCAGTAGACAGTTCTCAACCCTCATCTTTCTTGAGCTATCAGCAACTTTTGACACAGCGGATAACTCTCTCCTTGTACTAATTATTAAGATATTGTCTCTCAGCTCCAAACCCATCTTTCCGTCTTCTACTTTGTGAAGATGGAGATGGGACTCTGCAAATTAGACTTCTCCTTTTCCAGCTAGCTTCATGTTAGGCTCTGCCAATAGGAGATGCTAGAGGGAAACTGAAAAGCTGGAGGAGAGAGATGGGGTTGCTCCTTGTGTTTGCTTTCTGTGGGCTTCCTGTGTGCCTGGGGAACTGTGAGTGTGAGCCCTTAGAGATGCTTCTTCACCCCGGCAGTGGCAGTTCCTTCCCGTTGCAGCAGTTGACTCCAGTGTGCAGTTTTCCATCTCAGCCTCCTCGTGACAGCAGCACCAGATGACTGGCACCCTCTTTTGAACTCAGAAACACCAGCACCAGCCAAGCAGCACCTGCTTCTGAGAGGTCTGAGTGGAGCCCTTCCTCTAAGTTTATTCAATAATTAAAACCTCCTTTCTTTGTCCCACAGCCCTAGATGTGGTATTTTTTTCTTGCAATTGCTAGCTTCATGATACTTTAAAGCTCCCTTTTCACACTTTTTCATACCTGGTTAGCAACTTTGTAGTTGATAATTATTAACATTAAATTCTCTCCATTCAGTCTCCCAACTGGATCCTGATTGACACAAACCTTCCTGATATTCTTTCTTCATTAATTTCACACTCTTTCACACTCTTTTGATCTTCCTCCAGCCACACAGGTCACTCCTCAATCTTCTTTGCTGCTTTTTCCTCTTCCTCTGAATCTCTTAAAATTCCAATACTCGCTTGGGCAAGATGGTGGCATAGAGAGGAGTGGAAGCTAAATAGTCCCCCTGGAACAACTACAAAAAACCAGAAACAACTAGTAAATAATCCAGAATAACTGCGGGGGGGATAAACGAGACCATCCACTCATCATACACCAACCTGAATTGGGAGGAATGCCTGAGAACACAGCATAAAATCTGTAAGTAAAACCTGCGGAGCCAAGTCGTGAGACCCCCTCCCCCATAGCCCGAGCTGCAGAGCCTCGTGGTGCCAGAGAGAAGCTCTCTCCCGGAAAGCGAATACAGCTCAGCTGAGCTCCAACTGGGGTTTTAAGTAGCGAGTGTGAACTGCTCACTACAGGTACGCATCCCCAAAAAACAGACAGAAGCTTTGGGTGACGACTGACCTGGGAGAGCCGGAGGGTCACCTTGGACTGGGTCTGAAGGGGACTATCTGTTTCTTTTTCGGCTCAGTGGAGAAAGCCCCAGTCATTTTCAGTTTCCAGGGCTGTGACTCAGAAAAGGGCGGAGACAGCACAAGCAGAGAGAGAGAACACTGAAATGCTAATGACCTCCACCTGGGGGCTCTGTCTTCTCTAGGAGGAAAGGGGTGGGGCCCTTTCCATTCAGAACCAGACCCCAGAGCCTGGGGGAACACGGCCATACCTCCTCACACCAGTCAAGAATTATAGGCTAACAGGCATCACCTCCTGGGCAGAAAAGCACAGTGACCCGAGGCATCAAAGGGTGGAGCAATTTTCTAAGACACCTGCAGGGAAACCAGATACTGAATATTTCTTCCCTCTGGGACCTGAGCCTGTTCTGATCTGGGAAAACCTGATTCGGATAACCAAGGAAACCATGCCTAGACAACAGAAAATTACAACCTACACTAAGAAAAACAAAGTTATGGCCTAGTCAAAGGAACAAACATGCACTTCAACTGAGATACAGGAATTTAAACAACTAATGCTAAATCAATTCAAAAAGTTTAGAGAAGATATTGCAAAAGAGATAGAGGCTGTAAAGGAAGCACTGAGCATGTATACGGCAGAAATCAAAAGTTCAAAAAAACAACTAGTAGAATCTCTGGAAATGAAAGGCACAACACAAGAGATGAAAGACACAATGGAAACATACTACAGCAGATCTCAAGAGGCAGAAGAAAACACTCAGGAACTGGAGAACAAAGCACCTGAAAGCCTACACGCAAAGGAGCAGATGGAGAAAAGAATGAAAAAATATGAGCAACGTCTCCGGGAACTCAAGGATGAAACAAAGTACAATAATGTACTTATCATTGGTGTCCCAGAAGGAGAAGAGAAGGGAAAGGGGGCAGAAGCAATAATAGAGGAAATAATTAATGAAAATTTCCCATCTCTTATGAAAGATATAAAATTACAGATCTAAGAAGCACAGCGTACTCCAAACAGAAGAGATATGAATAGGCCTACGCCAAGACACTTAATAATCAGATTACCAAATGTCAAAGACAAAGAGAGAATCCTGAAAGCAGCAAGAGAAAAGCAATCCATTATATACAAAGGAAGCTTAATAAGACTATGTGTGGATCTCCCAGCAGAAACCATGGAGGCAAGAAGGAAGTGGTGTGATATATTTAAGATACTGAAAGAGAAAAACCACCAACTAAGAATCCTGTATCCAGCAAAGCTGTCCTTCAAATATGAGGAAGAGCTCCAAATATTTTCTGACAAACAGACAATGAGAGACTTTGTGAACAAGACACCAGCCCTACAGGAAATACTAAAGGGAGCACTACAGGGTGATAGAAGACAGGAGTGTGTGGCTTGGAACACAATTTTGGGAGATGGTAGCACAACAATGTAAGTACACTGAACAAAGGTAACTATGAATACGGTTGAGAGAGGAAGATGGGGAGCATGTGAGATACCACAAGAAAGGAGGAAAGATAACGACTGGGAGTGTGTAACTTGGTGAAATCTAGAGTATTCAACAATTGTGATAAAATGTACAAATATGTTCTTTCACGAGGTGTTAAGAGTGTTAAAAATGGGGAGGCATTGGGGGAGGGATGCAATCAGCATAAACTAGGGACTGTAACTAATAGAATCATTGTATTATGCTTCCTTTAATGTAACAAAGGTGATATACCAAGGTGAATGCAGATGGGGGGGGGATAGGGGAGGCATGTTAGACACTTGACATTGGTGGTATTGTCTGATTCTTTATTCTACTTTGATTTAAGGTTATTTTTCCTTTTGCTGCTTCCTAGCTGTCATTTTTTTTTTCCTCTTTCTTTTGCCTCTCTACCTTCTTTGACTCTCCTTCCTGCCTTGTGGAAGAAATGTAGATGCTCTTATATAGATAGTGGTGAAGGTGGTGAACACATAAATGTATGACCATGCAGAAAACCATTGATTATGTACTTGGGATGGAATGTATGGTGAATGAACAAAACCATATCAAAAAGAAATGGGTTGGTGACAAAACCTCGAGGGCAATATACTGAGTGAAATAAGCCAGACACATTAGGACAATTATTGCAGGGTCTCACTGATAGGGACTAATTATAATATGTAAACTCATAGACATGAAATATAAGGTACCAAGATATAGGACGAGGCTTAAGAATGGGGAGTGGTTGCTTAGTATGAGCAGAATGTTCAAGTAGAATGAACTTAAATGTTTGGAAATGAACAGGGGTGTTGGTAGCAAGATGTGAGAATAACTAACAGTGCCAAATGGTGTGTGAATGAGGTGGAAAGGGGAAGCTCAGAGTCATATATGTCACCAGAAGGAAAGTTGGAGGTCAAAAGATGGAAATGTATAAAACTGAATCCTATGGTGGGCAATGTCCATGATCAACTGTACAAATACTAGAAATCACTTCATAAACCAGAACAAATGTATGACAATACAATTAGAAGTTAATAATAGAGGGGCATATAGGGAAGAACTATATACCTATTACAAACTATATACTACAGTTAGTAGTATTTCAACATTTTTTCATAAACAGTAACAAATGTACTATATCAATACTAGGAGTCAACAATTGAGGGAGGTTGGTTAGGGATAGGGGAAGATTAGAGTTTCCTTTTCTTTTTTTCTTTTTTCATCTTTCACTTTATTTCTTGCCTGGAGTAATGAAAAGTTTCTAAAAATTGAACAAAAATTAAGTGTGATGGATGCACAGCTGTATGAGGGTACCCTGGGGCAAGTGATTGTACAGTTTGGATCTTTGGATAATTGTATGGTATCTGAACAATCTCAATAAAAATGAAAAAAAAAATTCTAATACTCCAGGGTGCAATCTTTGATTCTCTAATGAAAACTGGTAAGTGAACAAAAATGAAATAATAAGTTTTAGATATTCTAATTCAAGATCACCAGAGTATTACAAAATGTGGATTATAAATCCTTTGATTAATTCCAACAACTTGAGAGCAACGAGACATTGTTGCTTTTATGCATTATAAATGTTTAAAACACAATAATGATGGGAGGAGCTAAGATGGAGGCATAGAGAGGTGTGGAATTTAGTTAGTCCCCTGGAACAACTAATAAACAACCAGGAACAACTAGTAAATAATCTGGAACAACTGCTGGAGGACAACCTTGACTGTCCACACATTGTACACTAACCAGGATTGGGTGGAAAGGCTGAGATCACAGCATAAAATCTGTAAGTAAAAACTGCAGAACTGTGCTAGGAGCCCCATCCCCCCACAGCAGGCTGAGCTGCAGGACCTCACTGTGGCAGAAAGCAGCATTCTCGGAGTGAGCGAATATAGCTCAGTCCAGCTCCAACTGGGGTTTTAATTAACAAATGTGGACTGCTAAATTCAAGCTACAAACATAGACAAGCAGCAAAGTACCCTGAAGTCACTCCCAGTGGAGAGGAGGTAGGGCAAATGGAGAGGAAAAAAAATAATTAAAAAAAAGAAAAAACACAGAGACTTTTAGAAACTGACCTTAGCCAGAAAACACCTGTGCCCTGGGAGGGAGAGTCCAGAAGACCAGGTGCTCTATTTAACTGACAGGTGAAATTGGGGGCCGTGGACAGGCTCTGAAGGGGGGGGTTTCTTTCCCTTTTTCTCTCTCTCAACCTGAGTGGCTCAGTGGAGCCTCAGCCATTTTCAGTTCACAGTGCTCTGACTCAAACAGGGATGGAGTTGACAGAGTCAGAGAGACAAAGAAACTATTGAAATACAGAGGATAGCTCCCTAGGGGGTTGTGTCTTTCATAAGAAGAAGGAGGTGGGGCCCAGCTCAAAGACCTGCCTTCCCCTCAGAACTCAGGTGTGAGTGCCTGGGGGAAAACAGTCAAAACAGAAACAACCTAAATTAAGAATTAAAGGGGCCATACCTCTTTACACCAGTTGGGAATGACAGGCTGACAAACGCCACATGCTGGGCAGGTTAGGAAAAGCAGAGTGGCTAGAGACCTCACAGGGAAGTCTGTCAATTTCTAAGACACACCCTCAGGAGACTTGAACCCCATTATGAGACCTGAACCCATTCTGGTCTGGGAAAATCTGATTGGGGTAACTGGGGAAGTCAGATGCCTAGACAACAGAGGGCTACAAACTGCACTGGGAAGGGCAGAGATATGGTCCAGTCAAAGGAACAAACTTACACCTCAGACAAGATGCAGTTGAGATATTGTTTCACTTTAATGAAACAGTCACTTAAAGATTTTCAAAGAAATATGTTAAATCAAATAAAAAACCAAACAACAAGTTGAGGAAAGATATGGCAAAAGAGATGAAGGACATAAAGAAAATACTGGATGAACATAAGATAGAAATTGAGTTTGAAAAACTATTGGCAGAATCTATGGAAATGAAAGGCACAACACAAGAGATGAAAAACACAATGGAGACATACAACAGTAGAGTTCAAGAGGCAGAAGAAAACACTCAGGAACTGGAGAACAAGACACCTGAAATCCTACATGCAAAAAAACTGATAGGAAAAAGAACGAGAAAATATATGCAACATCTCAGGGAATTGAATGACAACATGAAGCACATAAATGTATGTGTCAGGGGTGTCCCAGAAGGAGAAGCAATAATAAAGGAAATAATCAATGAAAATTTCCCATTGCTTAAGAAAGACATAAAATTACAGATCCAAGAAGCTCAGCAAAACCCAAGAAGAATGGTTCTGAATAGATCTATGCCAAGACACTTAATAATCAGATTATCAAACATCAAAGACAAAGAGAAAATTCTGAAAGCAGCCAGATAAAAGCGATCCATAATATACAAAGGAAGCTTGACAAGACTATGTGAAGATTTCTCAATAGAAATGATGGAGGCAAGAAGGACATGGTGTGATGTATTTAAGACACTGAGAGAGAAAACCTGCCAACCAAGAATCCTATATCCAGCAAAACTGTCCTTCAAATTTGAGGGAGAGTTTAAAATATTCTCTGACAAACAGACAATGACAGAGTTTGTGAACAAGATACCTGCTCTACAGGAAATACTAAAGGGAGGACTACAGACAGATAGGAAAAGACAGGAGTGAGAGGTTTGGAACACAGTTTTGGGTGATGGTAGCGCAACAATGTAAGTACACTGAACAAAGATGACTGTGAGTATGGCTGAAAGAGGAAGTTTAGGAGCATGTGGGACACCAGTAGGAAAGAGGAAAAATAAAGACTGGTACTGTATAACTCAGTGAAACCTAGAGTGCTCAACAATTGTGATAAAATATACAAATATGTTTTTACATGAGGGAGAACAAATGACTGTCAGCCTTGCAAGTGTTAAACATGGGGTGGTATGGGGAAAAATACAATCAATGCAAACTAGAGACTATAGTTAACATAAACATTGTACTATGCTTCCTTTAATGTAACAAAGGCAATATACCAAAGCTAAATGCCTGTAAAAGGGGGATATAAGGGAGGCATATGGGACTCTTGGCATTGGTGAAGTTGTCTGACTCTTTTATTGTACTTTAGTTTAATTCTACCTTTCCTTTTGTTCCTTTTTAGCTATCATTTTTTTTATCTTTCTTTTTCTTTTTCTTTGGTCTCTCTACCTTCTTCGACTCTTCCTCCTCCTTCGTGGAAGAAATGGAGATGTCCTTATATAGATAGTGGTGATGGTGGTGAAGGCATAAGTACGTGATTATACAGGGAACCATCGATGGTTTACTAATGATGGAATGTATGGTGTGTGAACAAAACCATCTTAAAAAAAAATGAAAACAAAAAACAGGATGATAAAGAAAACTTGAAGGCACTATATTGAGTGAAATGAGTCAGACACAGAAGAACAAGTATTGCATGGTCTCACTGATATGAACTAATTATAATATGTAAACTCACAGACATGAAATATAAGTTACCAAGATATAGAACGAGGCTAAAGAATGGGGAGCAGTTGCATATTATGAACAGAATGTTTAACTAGGTTAAATTTGAGTGCTTGGAAATGAACAGAGATAATTGTAGCATGTTTTTGTGAGAATAACTGACAGTGCCGAATGGTCTGTGAGTGTGGTGGAAGGGGGAGGCTTGGAGACATGTATGTCACCAGAAGGAAAATTGGAGGTTAAAATACAGGAATGTCTAAAACAGTGAATCTTGTGGTGGACAATGTCCATGATTAACTGTACAAATATTAGAAATCTCTTTCATGAACTAGAAAAAAATGTATGACACTATAACTAGAAGTTAATAATAGAAGGGTATATAGGGAAAAAATATGACTTTTGGAAACTGTGTACTACAGTTAGTGGTATTTTAACATTCTTTCATCAACAGTAACAAACGTACTGTACCAATTCTATGAGTCAGTAATGGAGGGGGGTGGTTAGGGGTATGGGAGGATTTGAGTTTTCTTTTTTGTTTTTGTTTCTTTTCTGGAATAATGGATGCACAGCTGTATGATGGTACCATGGGCAACTGATTGTGTGCTTTGGATGTTTGTATTGTATGTGAATAATGTCAATAAAACTGAATTTAAAAAAAACATCTATTAGTATTTCACTGACATCTGTTCTACTGAACGCAGTTTAAGAAATATTGCCATAGAATAATGGACTGGCACAAGATTCAGATTTTGCACATATACTGTTCCAGTTTGCTAATGCTGCTGAAATGCAAAACACCAGAAATGGATTGGCTTTTATAAAGGGGGTTTATTTGGTTACACAGTTACAGTCTTAACGGCATAAAGTGTCCAAGGTAATGCATTGACAATCAGATACCTTCACTGGAGAGTGGCCAATGGCATCCGGAAAACCTCTGTTAGCTGGGAAGGCACATGGCTGGCATCTGCTCCAAAGTTCTGGTTTCAGAATGGCTTTCTCCCATGACATTCCTCCCTCGGCTTTAGCTCCTCAAAAATGTCACTCTTAGTTGCTCTTGGGGCATTTGTCCTCTCTTAGTTTCTCCAGAGCAAAAGTCTGCTTTCAAAGTCCCTCTCCAAAATGTCTCTGTCAGCTGAAGCTCCTCTTTCAGCCCATGTGTGTTTTCAAAGTGTCCCTCTTGACTGTAGCAAGCTCTCTCCTTCTGTCTGAGCTTTTATAGGGCTCCAGTGAACTAATCAAGGCCCATGCTGAATGGGTGGGGCCACACCTCCATGGAAATTATTCAATGAAAGATCTCACCCACAGTTGAGTGATCACATCTCCACGGAAACATCCAATCAAAAGTCTCCAACCCAATCAACACCCATATGTTTCCTGCCCACACAAGACTGCATCAAAGATTTTGGGGGACATAATACATCCAAACCAGCACATACACAATTTAGATGTAACAAACAAATAATATCTTATCATTTTCAGAGTATTTTCAATTACATTTTCATTTGATACCGTGGCAGTTAAGAACTGATTACATAGATTTTAAAGACTTGTAAAGGAAGCAATTTTCTCAACAGAATTTATATTTACAGTATTTTGTGAAAATCAGTTTTCAAACGCTTAATTTTTGAAATCAGTAAAATATCTACAGATCCTTTTAAACTTTACATTATACCTAAGTATGCAAAAATCATATTTTAAGAAAAGGTCATTCATATTTAGCTTATGCAACACAGCAGGCAAATGTTGAAGATATTTTCAGGATACTTTTTTGGAAGTGTTTGTCTACAGTGAGCATAGGAAAACTTTTTTTTAGGGCCACTGATCCATGGTTGCAGAGGATGGGAAACCAACAAAAGATCATGTAATCTGAAAGCAACCTAAGAATTTTTTTAAAGTATTTAAGGCATTTTTAAATTCTTGCTTTTTAAAAAGTAATGACAAATATTATATAATACAAAAATAATAACTTCTGTTCTATAGTGTGACCAGCAAAAGGAAATAAATTGGTTATTATGTTCCCTACATTAGGAAAAAGGAGGATAAAAAGAGAGGATTGAGACAAAGGGATTTGGAAGAGTCATACAGAAAGATGAAGGTAGGAATATGGAAATAGAGGGCCTGAGGTTTAGACACTAGGAAATTGAGAAGTTAGAGACATGGACAATATTTGCAGAACCTTCTGTAAAGAAGTGTTTTAATTTCTGTCTTTTTATGTTTGATTTTTTAAAACTCAGGTGCTCGTGAAATTCTTTTCAAGGGAAAAATTCTTTCTGCTCTGGGAAAATGAAATATCTCCATTGTATAGAGGAAAAAAATATTTGTTTGCATTGGGTAACATTAAAATCATTTTACCTTTTAGCAAGTGAAAGACTGTGTTTTGATTTCAGAGCTGAAGCCTTAAGTTATCTGCTGCTACTTGACCTAGGATCAGATAGAAATAACACATGAGTCAAGTGTTCCCATCCCAAAGTAAGAGGAGATGTCTTGTTAGTTTGGTTAACTGTGGTGAAAATAGATTGATTTGTTTGTTTAGTGTCATGCAGACAAAGAAAAGGCTGGCTAACTGCTTAACAATATCTTGTGCTGTTTTCTTGTAGCGCACCATTGTCCTGTTGGCTTTAGAGAAAGAGTGATTAGTTCAAAATCACCCAGTAATAACTGGAAAACTAGGGATGTGAACACAGACTGTCTGACTTTCTTTTCCTTTTTATGGTCTGTGAATTTATAATTATGGAACTGACCTTTTGCTTTCAACCACTTGGAGTCAGAGACTGAAAGGAAGAATCTGTTAGAGAACTGATTTCCAAGTCCTAATTATTACTACATATGACTTTAAGATACATGAAGATTGAAGTGAAGGTGAAAGAATGAAATATATAGAAGGAAAGAAAAATGATAGGATCATTTCATATGTGTTCATGAATATTCCATTTTTCTTCTTTCTATTCTAATATAGGAAGTTAAATGGCTAAATCACTTCAAATTTTAAAAATTGTGCCATTTAATGTTTCAAATAAAAGCATCTATCTGAGACAAAGTATGTGCAAACCTAATGTTGGAAATCTGAGGGGGAAAACACTAATGAAATACATGTCTTCTTATAATCAAGTATGGGTTCATTTCTTATACAATCAGTTCTCTAAAATGGATTTGTGCCTAGAAAGGACATTTCAAGTCACAATGACTTAAGTTAAATCTTATTTTCCATAGAAATAGAGTAACACTTAAGGGTTTGTGCTGTTTTGAATCTGTTATGTACCCTATAAAAAGACTATGTTCTTTTCATCCACTCTTGTGGGAGCAGACCTTGTGGGATCTTTTGATTAGGTTGTTTCCATGGAGATGTGACCCCCTGTGATGGTTAGGTTCATGTGTCAACTTGGCCAGATGATGGTGCCCAGTTGTCTGGTCAAGCAAGCACTGGCCTGTTACTGCAATGACATTTGTGGCTGGTTAATAAACCAGAAGGCCAGTTTATTAAATCATCAGTCAATTGATTGCATCTGTGGCTGAATACATCAACAAATGATGTGTCTTCTGCAATGAGAGAATTCAGTCAGCTGGATTTAATCCAATCAGTTGAAGACCTTGAAGGAAGAAGAGAGAGAAGTTTCACTTCTTCTTCAGCTAGCCAGCCTCTCCTGGGGAATTCATTGAAGACCTGGAGTTGCCAGCTCGCTGCCTGTACTCCTGCATCTCCATGGTTGCCTGAGACACTTCTATAAATCTCATATTTACAGATATCTCCTGTTGGTTCTGTTTCCTTAAAGACCCTGCCCAATATACCCACCCATTGTGGGTGGGACCTTTTGACTAGATTATTTCCATGGAAATGTGACCCCACCCATTTAAAGTGGGTCTTAATTAGTTTACTGGCATCCTCTATGAGAGGATAAAAGGCAGAGACATTTTGAAGAGAGCTCAGAGCCGACACAGACCCAGATGCCTGGAGATGCTAGGCTAAGAGATGAAGCCCAGAGTTTGCCCTGGAGAAGCTAAGTGAGAACCCACAGACTCTTAAAGAGAAAGCCTCTGGATTCAAAAGCTGAAAGCAACACAAACAAGGAGCAAAGGACCAGCACATGCCAGCTAACTGACAGAGGTGTTCCAGACACCATTGGCCTTTCTTCAGTGAAAGTATCCTCTTGGTAATGCCTTGGTTTGGACACTTTTATGGCCTCAGAACTGTAACTTTGTAACCAAATAAACCCCCTTTATAAAAGCCAATCCATTTCTAGTATTTTGCATAATGGCAGCTTTAGCAAACCAGAACAGGGTTACATTTTGTTATCAAATGCCTAGTTCTTCAAAGGAATGATCACCCAGAGTATTTTTAATCACCTAACAACTGTAAATGGTGTTTCTGTTTACAAAATAATGAAATGCATGCATATCACAAAGGTCTGACTTCTCTCTTTCTTGAGATCTTTATGAAAGGAACTCTGCTGAGCAGGCACAGAAGTGGTGGGATTATGTCAAAACAGCTAGAAGGGCTGGCCCAGGGAGAAGACAGGGGTAGGGAAGTGGAGTTGGCCAACTCTGCTTCAAATCAAGGGCATGGAGTCTGATTTGTTGAGTCATTAGGAAGTAGATGGATAGGATGGATGGACAGTGTAATTTGTAGCCTCCTCCGCAACTGCTTTAAGCAAGAGCATGAATATTGTTAGCAGTGCAGCATTAGTAGGGATTCACTTGGGTAGAATGGCTGTGTTCACATGAGGTTAGTAGGCAGGGTGCTCTCTCAAGCAAAGGCATGTTCCTGAATCTTCTATTAATCAAATTCAGCAGATCTTCAGTGTTTATGGAATGAACAGTTGAGAGTGGACAGTCAAGAGCAGTCCCCCATGCCTCTGACTTGTAGTGACTGTGCTGATGCAGTTTCAGTCACGGGTGCTACGAGGTTTGTGTGCAGAAATGAGTTGTTGGGGAGTGAGTGAGCCTAGCAACCCACCAGGACCCACATCGCTATGTCACTCTCTTGTTCTCAATTTGCCTCCTTATATATTTTTTTTAATTCAATTTTATTGAGATATATTCACATGCCATGCAGTCATACAAAGTGTACATTCAGTTGTTCACAGTACCATTATATAACTGTGCGTTCATCAACAAAATTAATTTTTGAACATTTTCATTATCACACACAGAAAATAATAAGAATAAAAATTAAAGTGAAAAAGAACAATTAAAGTAAAAAAGAACACTGTGTGCTTTTTTTTTTTTTTTTTGCCCCCGTTTTTCCACTCATCCCTCCATACACTGGACAAAGGAGAATGTGGCCCATATGGCTTTCCCAATCCCATTGTCACCCCTCATAAGCTACATTTTAATACAATCGTCTTCAAGATTCAAGGGTTCTGGGTTGTAGTTTGATAGTTTCGGGTATTTACTGCTAGCTAAACCAATTCATTAGAACCTAAAAAGGGTTGTCTATACTGTGTGTAAGAGTGCCCACCAGAGTGACCTCTCGGCTCCTTTTGGAATCTCTCTGCCACTGAAGCTTATTTCATTTCCTTTCACATCCTCCTTTTTTTCAAGAAGATGTTCTCCAACCCATGGTGCCGGGTGTAGATTCCTCCCTGGGAGTCATATTCCATGTTGCCAGGGAGATTCACTTCCCTGGGTGTCAGATCCCATGTATTGGGAGAGCAGTGATTTCACCTTTCAAGTTGGCTTAGCTAGAGAGAGAGGGCCACATCTGAGCAACAAAGAGGCATTCGGGAGGAAACACTTAGGCACAATTATAGGGAGGCCTAGCCTCTCCTTTGCAGCAACAGTCTTCCCAAGGGCAAGTCCCGTGGTAGAGGGCTCAGCCCATCAAACCACCAGTCCCCTATGTCTGTGTGACTTGCTCCATTTTTATTTTGAAGATTCTATTTCTGGAGTCACATTGCCTGTGTCCTCACTTTTACTGGGATAAGTTCCTTCCAAGAGAGACCTAAAGCCCTCATGGAAAACAGACTTTTGGTGAGCTGGGCCTACTAGGTCAGTAGATGTGTTAGTTCGGTCAGGAAGCAGACACCAAGTTGGAATTAGAAACGCAAGAGATTATTGATGGGGAGGGGGGTACACTTGTGAAGGTTAAAGGGGAGCAAGAGCAGGAGTAGGTGGGAGAGCCTCAGACTGTGACACAGGTCTGAAACCTGTGCAGCCTCCTTATATTTTATGGAGAAATTAGAAACTGAATTCTGAAAACTGGGTTGGGATGCAACACATCAGAATGCAGAATATGAGTGTTTGAATTTCAGCATGGCTTGGCAGCTGAAAGTTGGCAGATTGCAGAAGGAGAAATCTTACTCGTGGGTCCACCTTTGCCACATACTGGCTCCTTATGACTCTGGGCCAGTCCTAATACATGTTCCAACCTCAATTTCTTAATAAAATCCACTCTAAGTGCTTCATGATGTTGTCCTGAGGATCAAATGAGGTGTAGTATATGTGAAATTACTTTGTAAATATTAATGTGCTGTACACATGACACAACATAAATACTAATCACTGAACACCCAAAGTCTCGGAGTTGAATATTGCCTAATTTGCAATTTGTGTAATATGCACCAAGCAAGGAAACATCTTGGGGAGTGAGAGGTGAAGAGAGCTAATAGGCCTGATTGACTCTGCTTACATTTAGAGAATCTTTCAAGATCTTTTAAATCATTAGTACCAAAAGCTCTCACTTAAGTAAAAAATTTGCTTTGGAGCAGACCGTTTCCAGCCAGAGGAAATCTTCCACTTAATGCTTTATTTCGCCTGTCAGAAATATGTAGGGCTAGTCTTCAAAGCCCAGATGTCTCAAATTCTCTATCAAATCAAAGCCCAAGTCACTGGTCATATCAGAACAAGTCACTTTTATTACGACGAGTCATCCATCCACCAGCATTTCTTTAAAATAAAATCAACTACAAGCTCAAGTCCACACTGAGGCTATAGATCTTTCTGTCCTCTGATAGCTATCAGAAGAATTTGTCCCTCCTCCTCGTGGCCTGACCTTTTGTGTTTATGGCACGCCCCACGGTGTGATGTGTATTCCAGCTGGTGTAAGGGGGCATAGGTCCCCACCCAAGAGAGAGTTCAGAGGACACAAGCTGGGCCTCCTGCCATCCACTTGTGCTCCCACCGCAGGCTCTGCAGGCCACAGGCGCTCCATAAATGTGCACTGGATTGAATGTCACCATGGCCTGGGAAGTCATCTTTTAATGGCCTTTGAGTGAGCTCCTTCACTAACCCTTTGCCTTCTTTTATCTTGCCTTTCTTTAAGAATCACATGTGATTTCCTTATGACTCTAGATAGCAAAGATAGTTATTAATGGTGAATATTTAAAACAACTACATGTGAATTATACAAGGGATTGGGAGAGGGTAAAGTAAGGCACTTTTCCAGAAAGGAAATGTATGTTTGTTCTTCTCCCTGCACCCTGATTATTTCCGGCAGTGTGTTTCCATTGAGAGTGACCTGTGGGACTCTTCTAATTGGATTCCATTGCTGCTGGTGGAGACGGGAAGACAAAGGGAAGCATCTTTCTGCACACCAAACTGGCTGTGGCAGAAACCATTCACTCCCAGTGATCTCATCAAACTAGTCTGCCTCCCCAGGATTAGACCAAAAAACATCAAAATTAATTTGCTTTTTTCCTAGGCTGGCCGTTAGAGGCAGTGGCCCCGCACTGGCTTCTGTATTGTGAATTGGCTGTGTTTTACCTAAAGGAAAGGCCTCTGTCTTTCCTGAAAGAGCCTCCTCCTCATCAGGAAGTACTGCAAAAATGTTTTCACCCCTCATGCTTCTCTAGATGAAGATTACCTGAACACTAATCCTGAGAATGCTAGTTCTGTAAGATGCTTTGGCAGTGAAAGGCTCCAAGGTCAGATAAGTGTGGGGTGTGCCACATGCCTTTCCCCTTCCTGGAGGGTCACGATGCCCATTAGTATATTAAATGCTCTGAGAAGGTCTACAACAACAGCAGCAGCAAAACTATTTTGCTTAATTTAGTATTTCATTCAGTCACTCGTTCAACAAATATTTTTAAAACGTTTCAGGCATGCTTTAGGTGCTGGGAATCTAGCCTAGAATAAAACAGAATATGGAGCTTACAGTTTGTGGGGAGAGTCAGATAATAAACAAATAAAAATATGTAATATGTTGTCAGGTGGTGATAGATGATAAGTGAAAGAGCATAAAGGGTCCATGCATGATGCTGTGGGGCACTGTTTTAGGAGTGTGGTCCAGGGCTCTATGTGAAGGTGACATTTTAGAGGAGGCCTGAAGGAAGTGAGGGAGTTTGCCCAGCAGTTATCCTGGAGAAGAGCATTGCAAGCAGAGGGAACAGAAATTGCGGAGGCCCTGAGGCAGAAGAGTGTGTGGAGTGTTGGAGGCCAGTATGCTTGGGACAGAGTAAGGGTGGGGGGTGGAAGGTGAGATTAGAGAAGAGTTGGGCAGGTTATGTAGGGCCAAGAAAATAACGGCAAAGATTTTATTCTCAGTTGAAAGGAAAGAAAGCCTCTGGAGAGTTGTTAGCAGAGCAGTGATCATTTTCCGCTGTACTTTGGAAAGGATTTCTCTGGCTGCTTCTAAGGGACAAAGGTAGAACCAGAAGACCAAAGAGGAGATCACTGCAGCATTTGGGTGAGATGTGATGGCAGCTTGGACTGAAGTACAGAGCAGTGAAGGTTGTGAGAAAGTGACAAATGTTTCCCCAATTTATTTGACCATAAATGCTCTCTTTAAGGAAAACTTTTTAATATTTCTTTAAATGCATTTTGGAAAACACTGTTATATATAATTGTTGTCAAGCATGTATTTCTGTCAATCATGAAAGTGCTTTTATACCTTCTTCCCTGGCGCTAATCCTTAGTGGATAACTGTGTCAGAGAGTTGAGATGTTGAAAAAACAATGGAAGAAATGGAAAAATTTAATTTTTGCAAGTATGGTTAAGGTTGAGTCTCACTCTTGGGCCCAGATATTCGACAGTCAGAGAAAGCACTACAAATCCATTTTTTTTTGTTGTTTTTAATTTTGTTTTTCAGCTGACACAGGTTTAGATTTGTGCTAGGCTCTCACTACATGTGTGTGTTCTTTAATTTCTGCTGAGTTGAAACATACACTGAATAATATCCTGAGTTCCTACTGTGTCCTTGGTCATGAATACCTGTTTGCCCCCTTGTGCCTGACCGAGTCAGTTTAGGCCCCATTCTGTCCCATAATATCATAACGCCATGTGCCAGCACAGCTCTTATCACACTGGAAGGTAATTGTTTCCTGACTTGTTGGATG
The DNA here is from genome assembly GCF_015220235.1 of Choloepus didactylus. Lineage (NCBI taxonomy): Eukaryota > Metazoa > Chordata > Mammalia > Pilosa > Megalonychidae > Choloepus > Choloepus didactylus. The sequence continues at coordinate 11,982,084 of NC_051319.1, forward strand.
CTCCCACTAAATGCGAAATTCCTTGATGACAAGGGCCTATGCCTTTAATTTCTCTATGGATAAAGTCTGGGGACAGTCTGGACGCTGCCAAACAGTAGGTGCAAAATACCTGTTTGTTGAATGATGAATGAATGAATGAATGCCCAGGAGTACCTTGATCTCTAAGAAAACCAGATGGAGCAATATCATGGTCCCCTGCCTTAAAGAACATGTATTTAGTGGGTGGATGGATGAATTCACTGGGTCAAAAAAACCACTGACATTTTAAAGTGCTAGTAAAGGAATCCTCCGTAGGACCTTTAAAAAAAATCTTGTTTTCTGTGAATCTGAGCTAGTTGTCACAAGCAAAGGAAACAATGAGATTATCCCATGGGGATAATGCCCTGGAGGTAGGTAGTTTCATGAGGTGCTATAGTACGCACAGGAGTTACTTTCGTAGCCCTCACCCTAGGGACCTTGCAAATGAAATATTTACTAAGGAAGACATGGACAGAGAGTGGAGACAAAATACGTCACTTCCAGATGTTAAGGGGAGAACAGCCGGCATCTAGTGGTTTGCTTCCTCTTATTGACATCTATGAATGTTCACTGAGGATAAGCAAAAATATTTTTCTATTATCTATGTAATATGAATGGGGCACACTTAATAAATATGGTTCTGCCTTTAAATTGTATTAAAACTTTACAAGTATGCTAATCACATTGCCCTGACTCTCTCAGAAAAGACAGGAAGACAGACAGGATTCTTCTTTGAGGTTTTTCTTTGCAGGCTAAACCTCAGTGTGTGTATCAGCAACAACCGAAACACGGGCGGTGAGCCTTTTCTGAAATAGCATTCAGCCTACTCATCACTCCACGCCGGTGCTTGCAGACCAGAGGAAAGCACAAGCCAACCTATGTTTGATAGTCATTTATCCTTTCAAAAGAGGAATTTGCCAGCATTATCACTGCTGGATGACAAATTATATTTATAAATTACATTCTTTTCTCTTTTCTAATTTGAAGCACACAGCACTTATTGAGCAGGTACCATGTGTCAAATGTTTTGTTTTCCAGGTTATTTTAATTATTCCTCACAACAGCATTTTTATTTCCCATTACAGATGACTCAATTGAGGATTAAAGAGCATAAATAACTTGCCTAATGTCACAAAGCTAGGGGGTGGCAAAAGCAGTATTGGAGCACAGGTGTGTGTCTAACTCATAAACAAGAGCACAGCTTGTGTCTAATAATTCCAGTCATTTTAATATTTTTCTAGGACACCTGTTTGCTCAAGGGATGCTGTGGATTTTCTGTATGATTTTAGGAATGACTGTGTGTTTGTTCCGTGGAGACAGTTTATGGATTATATGGCTACTTCTAGTTTCCCGGCTCTGGGCCTAAGTAGTTGCTCAGCACTCAGTATTTGACTGGCTCTTTAGTCAACTTTTACATGTAAAAGATTTGATTCTCTGAATTATAGATTGTCTGGGTCCATTTATTTTCTTTCTACTCCCGAGGATGGGCAAGCAGAGGAAATTCAAACTCCTCTCCCTTTGTAATAGCTCTGGTGGGATATTCAGATGATCGCAGATGTTTGTAAGCACTACCAGGTACAACTGAGAGTTGATTTCTCTTTTTGATTGCTCTGTCTTTGCTGAAGAACTTTTCCCCCAACTCTCCTTCTCCTTCCCCAAACGTAGTCTTTAAAGACGTTTAATAAATCCTGCCTTTATTTTGAGGTTGTCACATTCATTATCAGATGATGGTAGTCAGAATAAAGATTTATATCAAAGAAAAAGCAGTACTTCTGAGATATAGTGAAAGAAAAGAAAGCATTTTCAGTGTTTGGGCAAATTGAGTTTAAAAAGAAATGCTTGTTACTAGCTATTAGAGAGATGCAAATTAAGAGCACAATGAGATACTATCTCACACCAATTAGAATGGCTGCCATTAAACAAACAGGAAACTACCAATGCTGGAGGGTATGTGGAGAAATTGGAACTCTATTCATTGTAGGTGGGACTGTATAATGGTTCAGCCACTCTGGAAGTCAGTCTGGCAGTTCCTTAGAAAACTAGATACAGAGATACCCTTCGATCCAGCGATTGCACTTCTCGGTATATACCTGGAAGATCGGAGAGCAGTGACACAAACAGATATCTGCACGCCAATGTTCATAGCAGCATTATTCACAATTGCCAAGAGATGGAAACAATCCAAATGTCCTTCAACAGATGAGTGGATAAATAAAATGTGGTATATACACACGGCAGTAAGAAGGAACGATGTTGTGAAACATATGACAACATGGATGAACCTTGAAGACATAATGCTGAGCGAAATAAGCCAGGCACAAAAAGACAAATATTATATGCTACCTCTAATGTGAACTTTGAAAAATGTAAAATGAATGGTTTATAATGTAGAATGTAGGGGAACTAGCAATAGAGAGCAATTAAGGAAGGGGGAACAATAATCCAAGAAGAACAGATAAGCTATCATGGGTAAATTTAATGTTCTGGGAATGCCCAGGAATGACTATGGTCTGTTAATTTCTGATGGGTATAGTAGGACCAAGTTCACAGAAATGTTGCTATGTTAGGTTACTTTCTTGGGGTAGAGTAAGAAAACGTTGGAAGTAAAGTAGTTATCTTAGGTTAGTTGTCTTTTTCTTACTCCCTTGTTATGGTCTCTTTGAAATGTTCTTTTATTGTATGTTTGTTTTTTTTATTTTTTTAATTTTTCATACTGTTGATTTAGAAAAAAAAGTTTAAAAAAAAAAAAAAACAAGGAAAAAAATATGCAGAGCCCCCTTGAGAAGCTGGTGGAGAATGCAAGGGTATTGGCCTACCCCACCTTGATGGTTGCTGATGTGCTCACAGACATGGGGGACTGGTGGTTTGATGGGTTGAGCCCTCTACCATAGGATTTACCCTTGGGAAGACGGTTGCTGCAAAGGAGAGGCTAGGCCTCCCTATAATTGTGCCTAAGTGTTTCCTCCCGAATGCCTCTTTGTTGCTCAGATGTGGCCCTCTCTCTCTAGCTAAGCCAACTTGAAAGGTGAAATCACTGCCCTCCCCCCTACGTGGGATCAGACACCCAGGGGAGTGAATCTCCCTGGCAACGTGGAATATGACTCCCGGAGAGGAATGTAGACCCGGCATCGTGGGACGGAGAACATCTTCTTGACCAAAAGGGGGATGTGAAAGGAAATGAAATAAGCTTCAGTGGCAGAGAGATTCCAAAAGGAGCCGAGAGGTCACTCTGGTGGGCACTCTTAACGCACAATATAGACAACCCTTTTTAGGTTCTAAAGAATTGGGGTAGCTGGTGGTGGATACCTGAAACTATCAAACTACAACCCAGAACCCATGAATCTTGAAGACAATTGTATAAAACTGTGGCTTATGAGGGGGGACAGTGGGATTGGGGGGGGCCATAGGGATCACACTCCCGTTTGTCTAGTTTGTGGATGGATGAGTGGAAAGGTGGGGGAAGGAAACAAACAAACAAACAAACAGACAAGGGCACCCAGTGTTCTTTTTTACTTTAGTTGCTCCTTTTCACTTTAATTATTATTCTGGTTATTTGTGTGTGTGTGGTAATGAGGGTGTCGGGGATTGATTTTGGTAATGAATGTGCAACTACGTAATGGTACTGTGAAAAATCAAATGTACGATTTGTTTTGTATGACTGCGTGGTATGTGAATATATCTCAATAAAATGAATAATAAAAAATATATATATAAAGAACCCATAACATAATGACAAAATAGAAAATAGATACAATAGAAAGAATCCATAATATCAAAAATGGACCTTTGAAAGGATCAGGAGTGAAAAGCTTATGGGGAATATGATAAAATAAACCATAAGGCACAACTAAAAAAAAAAGTGTATATACTCACAGATATAAGATAAATTGAATAATAGTAAATATAGTAATATGATTAATTGTATTAATTCAATCCATTATATCAATAAATTAATTTTGAAAATATCTTCACCTAAATATTTGAAGAAAATATTCCACATAATTTAAAACTCATTCATGGTTTGAAATATCTGAAACTAGGAACAGAAACAATTTCTTTAACCTTGATTAACATTGTGAACAAGACGTAAACATATAACACACTTGAGATTTTATTCAAACAGTCCCTTTACAATCAGGAAAGGAGAAATGACCAATAATAGTACTTCTGCCCAATATTGTCTGGAGAGCTTTTCCTTGCACTGACTGAAATAGTAGCCACAAGCTACATGTGACTTTCAACTCTTAGAATTTAGCTATTCCAAATTGAGATGTACTATAAATTATAAAATTTACACTGGATTTCAATTGGTACCAAAAAAGAGAATATAGAATGTCTTGTTTGTAATTATATACAGATTACATGTTGAAATGATAATATTTTAGATATATAGTCTAAATAAATTATTAAACTTAAAAAAAAAAAATAAATGCTTGGTTTATACTCCACTAAGCTACATTCTGTCAGAGCTTGTCACTCCCCTACGCTAAACGCATCCCACTTAGGATAAAACCTCAGGCCCAACTGTAGCCCTCAAAGCCCTTGATGACTGTCCCCAGCTGTTGCCCTTGACACCGCCTCCCTGACTTCTAGTTTTTCTCCAGAAGCAGCTGTGTTACCAACAGTTAGCAGCATCCCAGGCTCTCCAGGGCAGCTGGGGCTGGGACAAGCAGAAGGAGAAGAGGGACTTCCCTCAACCATTCTGCTTATCTTCCCTGGGACTAAAAGAGGGCCCCAAAAGATCAAATCATTCATTCAACAAGTATTCAGTAAGCATCAATTATGTCAGACACTCTTCTAGGAGTTGAAAATAAGAGATTGAGGAGGCGGGGCAAGATGGAAGACTGGTGAGCTGTAAGTTTTAGTTACTCCTCCAGGAAAGTAGGTAGAAAGCCAGGAACTGCGTGGACTGGACACCACAGAGCAATCTGTCTTTGGGCATACTTCATACAACACTCATGAAAATGTCGAACTGCTGAGATCAGCGAAATCTGTAAGTTTTTGCGGCCAGGGGACCCGCGCCCCTCCCTGCCAGGCTCAGTCCCGTGGGAGGAGGGGCTGCCAGCTCCGGGAAGGAGAAGGGAGAACTGCAGTGGCTGCTCTTATCGGAAACTCATTCTACTGATCCAGACTCCAACCATAGATAGACAGAGACCAGACACCAGAGAATCTGTGAGCAGCCAGCCCAGCAGAGAGGAGACAGGCATAGAAAAAAAAAAACCAACACGAAAAACTCCAAAATAAAAGCAGAGGAGTTTTAGAGTTCTGGTGAACACAGAAAGGGGAAGGGCGGAGCTCAGGCCCTAAGGTGCATATGCAAATCCCGAAGAAAAGCTGATCTCTCTGCCCTGTGGACCTTTCCTTAATGGCCCTGGTTGCTTTGTCTCTTAGCATTTCAATAACCCATTAGATCTCTGAGGAGGACCCTTTTTTTTTTTTTTTAATCCTTTTTTCTTTTTCTAAAACAATTACTCTAAGAAGCCCAATACAGAAAGCTTCAAAGACTTTCAATTTGGGCACGTCAAGTCAAGAGCAGAACTAAGAGAGCTCTGAGACAAAAGGCAATAATTCAGTGGCTGAGAAAATTCACTAAACACCACAACTTCCCAAGAAAACGGGGGTGTCCACTCACAGCCACCATCCTGGTGGACAGGAAACACTCCTGCCCATCGCCAGCCCCATAGCCCAGAGCTGCCCCAGACAACCCAGTGTGACGGAAGGGCTTCAAATAACAGGCACACACCACAAAACTGGGCGTGGACATTAGCCTTCCCTGAAACCTCAGCTGATTGTCCCAGAGTTGGGAAGGTGGAGCAGTGTGAATTAACAAAGCCCCATTCAGCCATCATTTCAGCAGACTGGGAGCCTCCCTACACAGCCCAGCAGCCCAGAACTGCCCTGAGGGGACGGCACTCACCTGTGACATAGCACAGTCACCCCTCAACAGAGGACCCGGGGTGCACGGCCTGGAAGAGGGGCCCAATTGCAAGTCTCAGGAGCCATACGCCAATACCAAGGACTTGTGGGTCAGTGGCAGAGACAAACTGTGGCAGGACTGAACTGAAGGATTAGACTATTGCACCAGCTTTAAAACTCTAGGATCACCAGGGAGATTTGATTGTTAGGGCCACCCCCCCTCCCCGACTGCCCAGAAACATGCCCCACATACAGGGCAGGCAACACCAACTACACACACAAGCTTGGTACACCAATTGGGCCCCACAAGACTCACTCCCCCACTCACCAAAAAGGCTAAGCAGGGGAGAACTGGCTTGTGGAGAACAGGTGGCTCTTGGACGCCACCTGCTGGTTAGTTAGAGAAAGTGTACTCCACGAAGCTGTAGATCTGATAAATTAGAGATAAGGACTTCAATAGGTCTACAAACCCTAAAAGAACCCTATCAAGTTCAGCAAATGCCACGAGGCCAAAAACAACAGAAAATTATAAAGCATATGAAAAAACCAGACGATATGGATAACCCAAGCCCAAGCACCCAAATCAAAATACCAGAAGAGACACAGCACCTAGAGCAGCTACTCAAAGAACTAAAGATGAACAATGAGACCATAGTACGGGAGATAAAGGAAATCAAGAAGACCCTAGAAGAGCATAAAGAAGACATTGCAAGACTAAATAAAAAAATGGATGATCTTATGGAAATTAAAGAAACTGTTGACCAAATTAAAAAGATTCTGGACACTCATAGTACAAGACTAGAGGAAGTTGAACAATGAATCAGTGACCTGGAAGATGACAGAATGGAAAATGAAAGCATAAAAGAAAGAATGGGGAAAAAAATTGAAAAAATCGAAATGGACCTCAGGGATATGATAGATAATATGAAACGTCCAAATATAAGACTCATTGGTGTCCCAGAAGGGGAAGAAAAGGGTAAAGGTCTAGGAAGAGTATTCAAAGAAATTGTTGGGGAAAACTTCCCAAATCTTCTAAACAACATAAATACACAAATCGTAAATGCTCAGTGAACTCCAAATAGAATAAATCCAAATAAACCCACTCCAAGACATATACTGATCACACTGTCAAACACAGAAGAGAAGGAGCAAGTTCTGAAAGCAGCAAGAGAAAAGCAATTCACCACATACAAAGGAAACAGCATAAGACTAAGTAGTGACTACTCAGCAGCCACCATGGAGGCGAGAAGGCAGTGGCACGATATATTTAAAATTCTGAGTGAGAAAAATTTCCTGCCAAGAATACTTTATCCAGCAAAGCTCTCCTTCAAATTTGAGGGAGAGCTTAAATTTTTCACAGACAAACAAATGCTGAGAGAATTTGCTAACAAGAGACCTGCCCTACTGGAGATACTAAAGGGAGCCCTACAGACAGAGAAACAAAGACAGGACAGAGAGACTTGGAGAAAGGTTCAGTACTAAAGAGATTCGGTATGGGTACAATAAAGGATATTAATAGAGAGAGGGGAAAAATATGGCAAACATAAACCAAAGGATAAGATGGCTGATTCAAGAAATGCCTTCACGGTTATAACGTTGAATGTAAATGGATTAAACTCCCCAATTAAAAGATATAGATTCGCAGAATGGATCAAAAAAAAAGAACCATCAATATGTTGCTTACAAGAGACTCATCTTAGACACAGGGACACAAAGAAACTGAAAGTGAAAGGATGGAAAAAAATATTTCATGCAAGCTACAGCCAAAAGAAAGCAGGTGTAGCAATATTAATCTCAGATAAAATAGACTTCAAATGCAGGGATGTTTTGAGAGACAAAGAAGGCCACTACATACTAATAAAAGGGGCAATTCAGCAAGAAGAAATAACAATCGTAAATGTCTCTGCACCCAATCAAGGTGCCACAAAATACATGAGAGAAACACTGGCAAAACTAAAGGAAGCAATTGATGTTTCCACAATAATTGTGAGAGACTTCAACACATCACTCTCTCCTATAGATAGATCAACCAGACAGAAGACCAATAAGGAAATTGAAAACCTAAACAATCTGATAAATGAATTAGATTTAACAGACATATACAGGACATTACATCCCAAATCACCAGGATACACATACTTTTCTAGTGCTCATGGAACTTTCTCCAGAATAGATCATATGCTGGGACATAAAACAAGCCTCAATAAATTTAAAAAGATTGAAATTATTCAAAGCACATTCTCTGACCACAATGGAATACAATTAGAAGTCAATAACCATCAGAGACTTAGAAAATTCACAAATACCTGGAGGTTAAACAACACACTCCTAAACAATCAGTGCGTTAAAGAAGAAATAGCAAGAGAAATTGCTAAATATATAGGGACGAACGAAAATGAGAACACAACATACCAAAACCTATGGGATGCAGCAAAAGCAGTGCTAAGGGGGAAATTTATAGCACTAAACGCATATATTAAAAAGGAAGAAAGAGCCAAAATCAAAGAACTAATGGATCAACTGAAGAAGCTAGAAAATGAACAGCAAACCAATCCTAAACCAAGTAGCAGAAAAGAAATAACAAGGATTAAAGCAGAAATAAATGACATAGAGAACAAAAAAACAATAGAGAGGATAAATATCACCAAAAGTTGGTTCTTTGAGAAGATCAACAAGATTGACAAGCCCCTAGCTAGACTGACAAAATCAAAAAGAGAGAAGACCCATATAAACAAAATAATGAATGAAAAAGGTGACATAACTGCAGATCCTGAAGAAATTAAAAAAATTATAAGAGGATATTATGAACAACTGTATGGCAATAAACTGGACAATGTAGAAGAAATGGACAATTTCCTGGAAACATATGAACAACCTAGACTGACCAGAGAAGAAATAGAAGAACTCAACCAACCCATCACAAGCAAAGAGATCCAATCAGTCATCAAAAATCTTCCCACAAATAAATGCCCAGGGCCAGATGGCTTCACAGGGGAATTCTACCAAACTTTCCAGAAAGAACTGACACCAATCTTACTCAAACTCTTTCAAAACATTGAAGAAAATGGAACACTACCTAACTCATTTTATGAAGCTAACATCAATCTAATACCAAAACCAGGCAAAGATGCTACAAAAAAGGAAAACTACCGGCCAATCTCCCTAATGAATATAGATGCAAAAATCCTCAACAAAATACTTGCAATTCGAATCCAAAGACACATTAAAAAAATCATACACCATGACCAAGTGGGGTTCATTCCAGGCATGCAAGGATGGTTCAACATAAGAAAAACAATCAATGTATTACAACACATTAAAAACTCGAAAGGGAAAAATCAATTGATCATCTCAATAGATGCTGAAAAAGCGTTTGACAAAATCCAACATCCCGTTTTGATAAAAACACTTCAAAAGGTAGGAATTGAAGGAAACTTCCTCAACATGATAGAGAGCATATATGAAAAACCCACAGCCAGCATAGTACTCAATGGTGAGAGACTGAAAGCCTTCCCTCTAAGATCAGGAACAAGACAAGGATGCCCGCTGTCACCACTGTTATTCAACATTGTGCTGGAAGTGCTAGCCAGGGCAATCCGGCAAGACAAAGAAATAAAAGGCATCCAAATTGGAAAAGAAGAAGTAAAACTGTCATTGTTTGCAGACGATATGATCTTATATCTAGAAAACCCTGAGAAATTGACGATACAGCTACTAGAGCTAATAAACAAATTTAGCAAAGTAGCGGGATACAAGATTAATGCACATAAGTCAGTAATGTTTCTATATGCTAGAAATGAACAAACTGAAGAGACACTCAAGAAAAAGATACCATTTTCAATAGCAACTAAAAAAATCAAGTACCTAGGAATCAACTTAACCAAAGATGTAAAAGACCTTTACAAAGAAAACTACATAACTCTACTAAAAGAAATAGAAGGGGACCTTAAAAGATGGAAAAATATTCCATGTTCATGGATAGGAAGGCTAAATGTCATTAAGATGTCAATTCTACCCAAACTCATCTACAGATTCAATGCAATCCCAATCAAAATTCCAACAACCTACTTTGCAGACTTGGAAAAGCTAGTTATCAAATTTATTTGGAAAGGGAAGATGCCTCGAATTGCTAAAGACACTCTAAAAAAGAAAAACGAAGTGGGAGGACTTACACTCCCTGACTTTGAAGCTTATTATAAAGCCACAGTTGCCAAAACAGCATGGTACTGGCACAAAGATAGACATATAGATCAATGGAATCGAATTGAGAATTCAGAGATAGACCCTCAGATCTATGGCCGACTGATCTTTGATAAGGCCCCCAAAGTCACTGAACTGAGCCATAATGGTCTTTTCAACAAATGGGGCTGGGAGAGTTGGATATCCATATCCAAAAGAATGAAAGAGGACCCCTACCTCACCCCCTACACAAAAATTAACTCAAAATGGACCAAAGATCTCAATATAAAAGAAAGTACCATAAAACTCCTAGAAGATAATGTAGGAAAACATCTTCAAGACCTTGTATTAGGCGGCCACTTCCTAGACTTTACACCCAAAGCACAAGCAACAAAAGAGAAAATAGATAAATGGGAACTCCTCAAGCTTAGAAGTTTCTGCACCTCAAAGGAATTTCTCAAAAAGGTAAAGAGGCAGCCAACTCAATGGGAAAAAATTTTTGGAAACCATGTATCTGACAAAAGACTGATATCTTGCATATACAAAGAAATTCTACAACTCAATGACAATAGTACAGACAGCCCAATTATAAAATGGGCAAAAGATATGAAAAGACAGTTCTCTGAAGAGGAAATACAAATGGCCAAGAAACACATGAAAAAATGTTCAGCTTCACTAGCTATTAGAGAGATGCAAATTAAAACCACAATGAGATACCATCTAACACCGGTTAGAATGGCTGCCATTAAACAAACAGGAAACTACAAATGCTGGAGGGGATGTGGAGAAATTGGAACTCTTATTCACTGTTGGTGGGACTGTATAATGGTTCAGCCACTCTGGAAGTCAGTCTGGCAGTTCCTTAGAAAACTAGATATAGAGCTACCATTCGATCCGGCGATTGCACTTCTCGGTATATACCCGGAAGATCGGAAAGCAGTGACACGAACAGATATCTGCACGCCAATGTTCATAGCAGCATTATTCACAATTGCCAAGAGATGGAAACAACCCAAATGTCCTTCAACAGATGAGTGGATAAATAAAATGTGGTATATACACACAATGGAATACTACGCGTCAGTATGAAGGAACGATCTCATGAAACATATGACAACATGGATGAACCTTGAAGACATAATGCTGAGTGAAATAAGCCAGGAACAAAAAGAGAAATATTATATGCTACCACTAATGTGAACTTTCAAAAATGTAAAACAAATGGTTTATAATGTAGAATGTAGGGGAACTAGCAGTAGAGAGCAATTAAGGAAGGGGGAACAATAATCCAAGAAGAACAGATAAGCTTTTTAACGTTCTGGGGATGCCCAGAAATGACTATGGTCTGTTAATTTCTGATGGATATAGTAGGAACAAGTTCACAGAAAGGTTGCTATATTATGTAACTTTCTTGGGGTAAAGTAGGAACATGTTGGAAGTTAAGCAGTTATCTTAGGTTAGTTGTCTTTTTCTTACTCCCTTGTTATGGTCTCTTTGAAATGTTCTTTTATTGTATGTTTGTTTTCTTTTTAACTTTTTTTTTCATACAGTTGATTTAAAAAAGAAGGGAAAGAGAGGTCACTCTGGTGGGCACTCTTACGCACACTTTAGACAACCCTTTTTAGGTTCTAAAGAATTGGGGTAGCTGGTGGTGGATACCTGAAACTATCAAAGTACAACCCAGAACCCATGAATCTCGAAGACAGATGTATAAGAATGTAGCTTATGAGGGGTGACAATGGGATTGGGAAAGCCATAAGGACCACACTCCACTTTGTCTAGTTTATGGATGGATGAGAAGAAAAATAGGGGAAGGAAACAAACAGACAAAGGTACCCAGTGTTCTTTTTTACTTCAATTGCTCTTTTTCACTCCAATTATTATTCTTGTTATTTTTGTGTGTGTGCTAATGAAGGTGTCAGGGATTGATTTAGGTGATGAATGTACAACTATGTAATGGTACTGTAAACAATCGAAAGTACGATTTGTTTTGTATGACTGCGTGGTATGTGAATATATCTCAATAAAATGATTAAAAAAAAAAAACAAAACTACAGCTTGTAGTAACTGAAGCTTCCATAGGCAAGCAAAACCCAAGAGAAGAAATTCTGTCACCACTGAGATAGTGTTCATTCTTATGACATTCTGCAATGAAAAAGAAAAAATACATTATTATTTATGAGGAAAAAAAAAAAAAAAAGAAAATAAGAGATTGAACAAGGTAAATGATGTACCTGACCACATGAGCTTCCTTTCTAGTGGCAAGACAGACAAAACAAATAAACATATAATTTCATGTAGTGGTGAGTGCTGCAAATGAAAAATAAAGGGGTTAGAGCAGCAGTGCCCTGTAGAACTCTCTGGGATGATGGAAATGTTCTACGTCAGTGCCTTCAAATAAGGTAGCCGCTATCCATGTGTCACTATTGCGCACTTGAAATGTGGCTACTGAGATTGAGGAATTGAAGTTTAAAATTTACTTAGTTTTAATTAATTTAAATTTAAATAACCAAATGTGGCTGGTGGCTAGCCTATTGGGCGGTGCAGCATTAGAGTGCAGAACGTGCTGCTGTTCTAGAAGAGTGATCAGGTCAGGAGACCCTGAGCAGACCAAGTTTGAACAGAAGCCTGATTAAGGTGAGGGCATAAGCCACGCTGCTACCCTGGAGTTCAGAGCTTTCCAGGCATGGAGAACAGCAAGGCACAGGCTCTCGGGTGGAGAACAGCGAGGAGGTCAGGGGACTGAGCATTACCTCATACAGCAACTGTTTAAAAAGCTGAAAAAGAAATCAGACTTCAATTAGAGATATGAACGAAATGGACTTGGTTAGGGCTAAGGTAAATCAGACTAAAGGGCAAAGGACAATATTGACTATGTTTTAAAACTTCAACTTCTGGGTGAGACCAAAGGAAGAGATGTTTATTTGATGCAAAATCTATATTTTCTGTAGCACATTATATAATTTAACTTGTATGGTCAGTTTATTAAAACACCATAATTACATGGAAACTTGCATAGGAAACGAGAGCTGGTTGGTTTTTACAGGTTAGTGTGATGCCCCAATATATCCCAGAGTAATTTGGGCAGAGAATAGAAAAGTGTTTACAAAGCCCCTTGAGGGACTGGGGCAAAATGTGGAAATATTAAATTCCCTACCTGGGGAATTCCTGATATTTCCCCAAGCACTGGGGACTACAAATTAAGAAGGCTGAGTCCTCAATCTTGGGGCTTGCCCTCATGAAGCTCGTTACTGCAAAGGAGAGGCCAGGCCTGCTTATAATTGTGCCTGAGAGTCTCCCCCATAGAATCTCCTTCATTGCTCAGATGTGGTGTCTCTCTCTAAGCCAACTCAGCTGGTAAACTCACTGCCCTCTCCCCTACGTGGGACATGACTCCCAAGGGTGTAAATCTCCCTGGCAATATGGGACATGGCTCCTGGGGTTGAGCCTGGTCCCAGCATGGTGGGATTGAGAAAGCCTTCTTGACCAAAACGGGGGAAAGAAATGAAATAAAGTTTCAGTGGCTGAGAGATTTCAAATAGAGTCAAGAGGACATTCTGGAGGTTATTCTTATGCATTGTATAGATATCCCTTTTTAGTTTTTAGTATATTAGAATAGCTAGAAGGAAATACCTGAAACTGTTAAACTGCAGTCCAAATGCCTTGACTCTTGAAGATGATTATATAAATATATAGCTTATATGGTGTGACTGTGTGATTGTGAAAACTTGTGGTTCCCACTCCCTTTATCCAGTGTATGGACAGATGAGTAGAAAAATAGGGACAAAAAATAAATGAATAATAGGGGGGATGGGGGTAGGGGATGTTTAGGGTGTTCTTTTTAACTTTTATTTTTACTTTTATTCTTTTGCTTTATTTTTTGGAGTAATGAAAAGTTTTAAAACTTGATACTGGTGATGAATGCACAACTATATGATGATACTGTGAACTTTGTGCACTTTGGATGATTTATGGTATGTGAATATATTGTAATAAAATTGCAAAAAAGAAAAACTAAATGTGACAACTTCAGGGGTTATTGTCTGTCGCAGCCTTGCTCTTTCAAATCTCTATTTCCTTCACAGTCTCCTGTTTCTGCTAAGAGGTAGTGTACATAACGATTCAGTCGGGCTCTGGAATGGGATTGCCTAGGTTTAAGTTCTCACTGGGCATTTTTCAGTTTCTCCACCTGTAAAATGGAGATTTAAAAAATACTTTACCCTATATGATCATTTTGAGGATTAGATGAGGTGATGTATCGGTCAAGTGCTTAGCATATGGCTGATATAATAATAAATTAGCTATTATCATTGCTGTCATTACTCTGAGTGTACAATGGCATTAAGGCTGTATAAATATGGTTATTGGAATGGTGTAATCTCCCAACATGTAAAGCATCCTAGGATGAGCTAGCCAAGATCTTTTGATGATGGTGGTGGTGAGGGTTAAAAGACAAGGAAGGACTGGAGCATCAGGTGCATTGTGGGGAAACTAAGAGAGAGGAACATCTGTGTTTATGAGTGTGGGTTGTGTTTGGTGGAAGCAGGTGTAGGGTGATGTGGAGATAGTATGTGGTGTTAATATATACTGCTGTTTGACGTGAACCATCAAAGGAAAATAGTAACTAAAACCATTTGCCAGAATAACTCCCATTTATGTGTATTATTTATTGTTTGTACAAAATTATTGTCACACAGTAATGATTGTGCACCTCATTAAATATCAGACAAACGTCTGTAAATGTTATTTGGTTTAAACAGTCACTTCTATAAATATAACTTCCAATCAGCGCTGTGGATCTTGCCACTTAGCATGATTATCTGGGCAGGGCACATAAACAGTATTTATTGAATGCTTACTGTAATAGATGCTGTTGATGTACCCAGATACTCGCAGATTCCTTTCGTCATCTCTGTGTGTCGTCTGTGTGCCCAGCTCCCTGGCTTCAGTGTGCTTTTACTCCCATTGGCCAGTACCTGCACCTCCTCTGCAGAGGACTGCCCTTGAGCTACTGGAACTACCTTGCCTTTCGGTATAGAGCTGGAAGTGCCTGTGCTCCACTTCGGCCTTTGGATGGCCTGGGCTAACAATTGACAGGTGTGGGGATATGAAAGAAAGCCCAGCACCTTCGCCTTGGGTGGGGAACAACTCTGAGGCATAGTTTACACTCCAGTTTTCCCCTACAGGATCAGCCTAAAATTGTATCCTTATGGGGTCTGCTTCTGGGAACCTGACTTAAAGGCACTTAACCTATGTCAAATTCTACCCTAGCCACCATGTAAAAACCAATTCATTTAACCCTTGCAACAACACTGTAGGCAGTTATTATTATTTCTATTTCGTAGAGAAGTAAACACACTTGAATAAAGGAGAAGCGGCATTGTGTACTTAATTGGAAGTCTTTACAGCTTTACCTTCCTACCTTTCTGGCCCACTAGCATCTTATTTAATGTGACTATAATATCTTTTAAAATACAGTCACCATTTAGGGGTAGTTTATCTGAACAATTCAAGATCATAGTTTGAGATTATTTTTTGTATAAAGCCTATCACTGATGACAGCACAATAATTCTTTTATATCAGAACAAGATGATTTAGAACAGAGATTATGACAGTTTTAGTTTATGGAGAAAAAAAAAAAAAACTTGCCTAAATGAATAGTAAGAAGCTATGACATTTACTAAGTCCTCAGAAAGAGTACTGTGTGAGGCTCACAAAGATAGGGGACAAGTCCTTGGGGTCAGAGACAACTGAGCATCACCTCTGACGAAAATTGTGTGACCTTGAGCCACTTGTTTAATCTCTGCAATCCTTAGTTTTCTCATCCTTGAAGCAGAGACTATAATATGCATTTTATAGTATTGAAGTAAAGATTAAATAAAAGAATGTACCTAGCATAGTGCCTACCATATAGTAAACACTAAATCAAGCTTGATGTTGTTTATTATTATTATTAAAATGGTGCCTGGCACGTTACATGGTATAACTCAGTAATTCATTCTAGAAACTAAGTATATTGTTTGCAAACATTGGACATGCTCTCAGCAGCTGCCCTTGTATATCACACCTGATGTATAAGTAACACCTTGAGAGCTGCCACTTTAGGGCAGTCACAAACTTCCAATACAGATTTCAATCTATCTGCCATTTTCCTGGTGATCTCTAGAATGAGCCAAACTTTTTGCATTTTGCCATATATAGAGAGAAGTAATAGCCATAAATTATAACTCTGCCTCCTGAATAATCTGTTCACTAGCCAAGCACCTTATGTACTTCCAAGATTGTTTTATAGGGATGGTACAAACTTGTGGGTTTTTTTTTTTACTTTTTATTTTGAGGTCATTGTACATACATATGTAATTCTAAGAAATAATATAGAGATACCCTATACTGTTCACCCCGTTTCCCCCAGTGGTAATATCTATGAACCTAATCTTAAATATAGAATTTTCAAATATGTATTCACACCTGCTTGTACTTACTAAAAAGCACTGAGAAACCTACTTTGCTTTAATGAGACTACAAACTGCACAACCAAGTCTCTTTCTTCCCTCAAGTATCTTAAAATTTAGCTGGAGACTTGATTTTTGCAATGAGAAATTTGAATTTAAAAGAGATCTTATATACACATGGTTCCTTATTTTGCACCAGAATTAAAACTAAGATTTTTAAAAGAAGCATTTTTTCAAAGTTGAAACATTTAATTATAATATTCTTTTTTTTTTTTCATTGCTCAAGTGATTAACCTACTAGAATTATCCACCTTTCTAGTCAACTGTGCCATTCAAGACTTCTCACCTGCTGTCTCTTATGGAGATAGCTTCCATACAGGGAACTTTTGGGGGGTTAAAGCCCTTTCAAGCATGTAGTAAGAATATTTGTGGCTGCGAACAAAAGCAGAAAAGCCAAGTGCAGTAAATGTATTTACTATTTATTAGAAAAAGCTATTGCAGAAGCTTTCTGCGAGTAAAAGCCACTGCCTTTCACGGGTACGGGAGTTACCATGGTTTGGGCTCTGCTTTCCTGCTCCCCAGTCTTTGTTTTCCTTAATGGTGTTTTCGGGGCTGGTTGTGCAACTGGAAGCAGCTGGTGTACATTGACTGATAGAATCATCCATTTTACGGAAAGTATAGCAGTTGGCCTTATTTATTGTGTGAAATATTTTAATTTTCTTTTTAATTGTTAAAGTAGGAAGTGTCTTTCTACCCTTGACATTGCCAACCATCGTTCTCCCTCCTGCTTCTCTTCTTTCCTGCTTTCTTCTTGAGCTTCTGTGCTCTCCACCCTCTACCTCTTTTCTCACTGCCTGCCTGTCTTTTCCCACTCTCCTCCTGTCTTTCCTTGCCTCCCTTTCCCTGCCTCTCTGCCCTCCAAAGAGAAAGAAAAAGGAGATCAAACAGAAAAACCGTCTATTAAAACATTTGGCAAAAAGGCTTGTCACCGTATGTTTATTTTAGTTGGATTTTGTCATCTTGCAAGATGCAGGCCCATGCTGAGCTATGTTTCTATTTTGCCTACTCGACATTTGTAGGTATTCAGTGGTAATGAAGCACAGTCCATTTATAAACAAACATCTGTCTGGCTTTACTGCTGGATTTGTGATGTCTGAATGAGCAGTTTAAGTGTATGTTTGTAATAGTCACAAGTATTTTACACAAAATAAAAAGGAAAAATTAGAAATGATCATTACATAATTTAATGCTGCCACAGCTTAGAGCTGGGAGAATTAATAATGGGGAGAAAGGCTTTTTTACATTTATTTCAGCTTTGTATGCGAGTGGGCCTGATGTCGGCTCACTTGAGCCACCAGAAGCGTCGGCACAGTGGCCAAGTGAAAGATAAGTTCCCATGAGGTCGGTCCAAACGTAATGAGCCAAGACATGGGGGACTCTCAGAGAGAAAGAAGACCAAGTGATGGGTCATGTGAGGCTGGAGAGTCTGGTATCCAAGACAGCAGCTAACTTCAGGGGCAGTAGGAGGGCATGATGGAGATGCACTGGGGTGGGGTTGTCTGTGTCCAGAGAGAGAGCAGGAAAACGGAGGTCAAGACTGTAGTTCTTACGGGATGGAGTTCTGAAGGGACGTTGCGTGTAGCTTGCCTTTCCTAGGTGACCTGGGGGTGGTTTCTGAAAAGACAGATCCCTGCTGGACAGACCATACATTTTAATTCAGTGCTTTTCAAAGTTGCCTGCGAAATCATTTGATGAACTCTCCCTACTTCCTACTTACATGACTGCCATACTCGGGGGAAATACCTCATTGTCTGTTTGGGGTGCATGTCAGTCTCTGGTATCATTTATTTGAAAGAGACACAATGAAAGTAGGAGGGGACACAATTTTACAAATATATATATTCATAGTGTAATGGCACTGTATATAGGGATGCTTGCTTGCTTTTTTTTTGTTTTTTGCAATGTGAGGAAATAATCTCAGGCAAGGTTCTTCTACTAATACTCTGGTTTTGCCTTTGCTGGATGTGTGTCTGTATTTGTGAGCAATATTCTTTTTCTTAGTCAGGTTGCACCCTTACAGCACTTTCAAAATGTATTAAATGAACTTATTTTATGTCTTGTTTTATTCTCAGGGTAAAACCTGTAATGTTCTATATAAAGTTATTCAGGGTACAGAGTCCTTTAAATAATAATAATAATAATAATAATAATAATAATAATAATAATAAAAGCCTTAAATGCTCCAAGTACTGATCATACTTGAGCAGAGAACCAGGTATAGTGTGTATATGTGCAGTGAGATCAAAGAAAGGAAAAGCTAATTCTGTGATCTTAAACTGTGGGGCAGTGGAAAAAAACAAAGAAATGGATGGCAAAAAAGGCAGCGAAAGGAATAATATGTATCATCTGGTTCTTCTCTTGCAGTTCCATTTTGAACCCAAAGTGGATGATGCTATCAGAGCTCCACCACTGACCAGAATCTTCCAAAAATTCTCATCTTCACGTTCCATCTGCTGAGATAAGATGGAAGACTCTTACAAGGATAGGACTTCACTGATGAAAGGTGCCAAAGACATTGCCAAAGAGGTGAAGAAACAAACAGTAAAGAAGGTGAATCAAGCCGTGGACCGGGCTCAAGATGAATACACCCAGAGGGCCTACAGTCGGTTCCAAGATGAGGACGAGAATGACTATTACCCGCCTGGAGAAGCCTGTGACGGAGAGGCGAATGATGACGAAGGGTCAAGTGAAGCTACTGAGGGTCATGATGAAGATGATGAAATCTACGAAGGGGAGTATCAGGGAATCCCCAGTATGAACCAAGGGAAAGAAAGCACAGTGTCGGTGGGGCAGCTCAAGGGCAATGAGTACAAGGACCGACAGGAGCTCGAGTCAGAGAGAAGAGCTGATGAGGAAGAGCTAGCCCAGCAGTATGAGCTGATCATCCAAGAGTGTGGTCACGGCCGTTTTCAGTGGGCTCTTTTCTTCGTCCTGGGCATGGCCCTTATGGCAGACGGCGTGGAAGTGTTTGTCGTTGGTTTCGTGTTGCCCAGTGCTGAGACAGATCTATGCATACCAAATTCAGGATCTGGATGGCTGGGTGAGTGGCATGTTGGTGAGACAAATTCTGAAACTGATTTATTTGTGAAAAGCAGTTTACCGATAGAATACTTTCATCTAGAGCACTGCATTGTTCCAACAATTTGCCAGGAAAAATTTCAAGTGTATGAAAGAATTGTATAATGAATAGCTGTGTATAACCAACATCTAGACTTCAAAGCTAACATTTAGTATGTTTTCTTATTACATATTCATCCATCTATCTATATCCTTCCATTCATCCATCAATCCAACTAATATTTTTTTTTGCGTTGCCCCCCTCACCCCTTTTTAACTTTTAATTTTAAAATACTTTCAAACTTACAGGAGAGTTACAAAAATAATATAATCCCCATACAGAGAACTCCAACATATTCCTACCTCCTCAGATACCCAGATCCACCTTTGCCATATCTTTCTTTTCTTTTCTCTTTTCTTTTCTTTTCTTTTCTCTTTCCTTTTCTTTTCTCCTCTTCTCTCCTCTTCTCTTCTCTTCTCTTCTCTTTTCTTTTTTCTTTTCTTTTCTTTTCTTTTCTCGCAAACACCTGAGTGTAGGTTGTATACATCATGTTCTGTGAACACTTAATACTGCCATATACATTTCCTAAGAACAAGAATGTTCACTTATGCAACCACTGAGGTGCAGTTACCAAGTTCAAGAAATTTAATATTGATATAAAGCTTATAGTCTATATTCCAATCTTTTTTTATGTCCCCATAATGTCCATTTCTACCTTTTTCTCCTTCCTTGCTAAATCCCATCCAGAATCATGTATTGTCTCTTTAGTTTCTCTTTTTTATTTTTTTTTAATTGTGGGAATATATATACAACATAAACAGTCCCATCTCAACCACTCCCAAGCATACCATTTGATGGGATTAATCACATTGACAGTATTGCAGTGCCCTCAACACCTTCCATTACTAAAACTTTTCCATCTCCATAAACAGAAATTCTTACACCCACTTTGCATTAACTCTCTACACCCCCTGCTCTCTGTTCCTGGCAACCTGTGCTCTAATTTCTGTCTCTATGAGCTTGCATATTCTCTGATATTTTCTTTGTAATTCCCATGTGGCTTAAATTTAACATCCTAAATTTATAACAATATCGTTTTCTTCAGAACCAACTTAACTTCAGTAGTATATGCAAACTATGTTCCTGTACCCCTCCACCTTTATGCAGTTCTTGTCACAAATGACATGTTTATACACTATGATTCCAGAAATCCCTAATTTCTCATTACATTTTGTGCATTTGCCTTTTAGATCCTCTAGGAAGTAAAGAGTGGAATTCCAAACCAAAAATACAATAGTACTGGCATTTATATTTACCCCAGTCATTACTCTTACTACAGATCTTTATTTATTCATGTGGCTTTGATCTATCATCTGTTGTCCTTTCCTTTCACCCTGTAGAACTCTCTTTAGCATCTCTTTTAGCGCTAGTCTAATGGTGACAAACTCCCTCAGCTTTTGTTTATCTAAGAATGTTTTAATGTCTCCCTCATTTTGAAAGACATTTTGCCAGATGTAGAATACTTGGTTGTCAATTTTTTGCTTTCAACACTTTAAATATGTCATCCCTCTGCCTTCTTGCCTCCATGAGGCACTTCATCTTTTTGAGGCTCTCTTGTATGGGACATGTTGCTTTACTCCTGTGGCTTTCAGAATTCTCTATCTTTGGCATTCAACAACTATTATAATAGTTGTACTAGTTTTACTTTATTAACTTCCAACAGGGTGCCCTTGGAAGGTAATAAAGCTAGTATATGAAACTCATTTGACACTTTTCTAAATTCAAAGAAAATATGACAAATGTGATTTTCAAATTTTATATTATATAATGTCATAGTTTAAATGCTTTTAAGATCCTGCTAATTTTTGTTTTTCTCATAATCTGTGTGTACGTTTGCTTGTGTTTTTTTAATTAGCCTTATTTATAGAATTTTCTCTACATGACTTTTTCTGTCTTTTTCAAGTTTCATTTCTTTTTATCTAAACAGGAAAAACTTCATTTCCTCATGATTTAAAAATCTATTTCTTCCCATATTAAAATTTTAATTGTATGTTTAAAAACTATATGACCTCTCTGTAAAATATCTAGATAGCACATTTAATTTTTTTAGAGTTACCATGAACGCAAGGTTCATATACTTACAAAGCTGCAGTTAACGCTCCCTAAGCTTGTGCAAGGTAAACTACAAAGGCCAAGAAGCTTGCACATCGTGAAATATCCCCAACGCTTTGAGTCTACCATAATCACTCAGTAACAAGTCACCAGGGTTTTCAAACTCTATTTGCAAAGTCAGCCTCAGGGAACATGTTTATGTGCATATTAAATCATTATGTGTTTCAAAGTCTGTGAAAGCAACCAAGAATACTTGGTGTCTATATTTCCAAGGGATTTCTTTAAATTAAAGATTGAAATATAGGCATATAGAACTCTGTGGAAATCTAGTGACTTTATTAGTTAATGTTATCATCATTGATGCTGAGAAATTTGCTGAGTAATTAAAATGAAATGCTACTTCCTAACTTCCTATATAACACCATGAGACATAATCATGAATAAGAGAAGGATTTGCATCTTTTTATTCCTTTAACGTTTGTTTCTTTTATATGTCCCACTCTCAGCATTTGTTTCTTAAATTGCTTGACTGAAAGCAATGGATCTGGGAGGGCAGATTGTGAAGGGTGGTGGTAGAGGGGTATCTTAATTTGCCAGAGTCTCTATGACAAATACCACACAGTGGGTTGGCTCAAACTTGGAGCATTTATTGTCTCAGGTGTTTGGAGGCTAGAAGATGTCAGCAAAGCTATGCTTTCTCCCATAGTCAGTAACATTCTGGTGATGGCAGACCTCTATCCCACAGCAATTCCTTGGTCTCCCCTGTGGCTGTTTCTGACTTCTGGCTTCTTGTTATAAGGCTTCCAGTAAAACTGATTCAATTGGCCACACCAAAGCAGGCTTTCCAAAAAGCCTATTCACAAACGAGGCCATACCCTGATATATATATTCAAACATACTATTTACATATGGGTTCATACCTACAAGAACAAGGATAAAGATCTGAACATATTTTTTTGTGAGGTATGTGATTCAGACTCCAACAGGGGATGTGTTTTGCATGTTTTTTGCTGGTAGAATCATTTCTGTGTTCAGTCCTCGAAATGCAGAACATGTTTCAGCAGAGGGTCTTAAACATTCACCAACTTGATCATTGCAGCATTATCTGTATGGTATCTAGCACTGTGTTTCTTTTTGTTTCTTTGATGAGCAAGTATATCTATTTTAACCCAGAGCATCAAAATATTTATCAAGATTTTGTTAAAGGAATTTGACAGCAGAATGTTTTAAGAGCATAGTCTTATAAATACATCCATGCAAATATTTAATAATTGCAGGCTTAAATTTAGAATAAACATCTTTTCATGCTATGACCCCAGTGTTTATATTGGAAATATTGCAGGAGGATCTCAGCTAAGCTTGCCTTTGTGCCTTTACCTTCTCAGCACTGAATGGAAGCACAGTATCACAAATGGCTCTCTTATCAGTCTATCCCATATATCTATAAACCCTGATGATGTTACACACCCCCAGGTGGCTTTCAAAAGTGTAGATAATGCTGCAGAACAATTGGAGCACAGATATTTTCATAACTGTGCCTTCCAGACTTGTATTTCAATTATTTTGCCATTGTAATTTCACTCATAATTGCATTCTAACGGACTCTTTTTAGACAAGCATTTAAATTGTTTTGCCGTTTTCATTTCATCGAATAATAGCTTTGTAATATAATTACCACACTAAGTCATAGCAATGGGATCAAAATGCAAGAAAGAAAGATCCATGACCCATGTTTAGTAGCATTTTGAGGAAACAGATTTGCAAAATAATTTCTCATTTGCAGTAAGCACTGTGCTATTTTCCTCAAGGAGACCCAGGAATGAAAATATGAACCAGTTTATGTTTTAATTATTAATTATTTAGAAAATAGATATTTCCTTTGTGGTTGCTAGAAAATTGATTTAAAGGTAACTAAGGGCAAACCATGTTAGTGCATCCGTGTATATTCTCTGTGTGCATATATAACATTGTTAATCATTCTAGGAAGACATTAGAGTAAATATTTATCTATCTAAAGAGCTGCTTTTTGGGGGGCATAAGTACATTCATTTTATGATAAACACTTTCTTTTGCCAGAGTCTATTTATTATGCATTGATTATGTGCAAAGCACAGTTTACCACTGTGGATAAAAGGACAAAAGAAAAAAGAAAAAAATGACAAGGTTTGTGGATCCAAGGAAGTTATAGTGTGGAGAAATCAGAAATGTCTGTAGATTACCAGCACAAGAAAGTATGTGTCAGTTGCCATGAGAGACGTGTAAATAAAGAGAATTGAAGCTGGGAGACCACCAAATGGGTAAGGAACTGACTAAGGCAGTGGAAAAAAGGAAATGGATTTGTGAGCTATTCTGGAGGAAAAGTAAGCAAGGATTTGGTAATTGATTAGTTTGGAAGGGTGATGAGGGGAAGATTTAATTAAAAAAGCAGTTCATCAAATAATGGTAATGCAGAGGGAACAGGTTTCAGCAAGAGGTGGAAAGATGAAAGGTTTAGTTTTAGACATTCTCATCTTGAGGCCCTTGGGGTGCCTAAAGAAGGGTGCCCAAATGGCTATTCTCCATTTGAGCTGAAGTACTGAGAGGTTGGGAGCTACTTTCTAAGATGAAACTGCCAAGGACCTTAACCAGGGAGAGAGGATGGTTTTCTGCTGAACAATACGTATAAGACTGGCAGTGGAAGAAGACACTGTTAAGGAGACTGAGGAGAAGCCAGAGAAGGAGGAGCAGCTAGGAGAAAAAGGAACTCTGGAAGTCACGGGAAAGAGAAAGATGTATAATTCTCAGGTGCTGGAGAGTCTTGCAGTAAATTCTGAAACGGGCCTCTTGGGCCGAGCCCTTAAGAGGTCATTGGCTGCTGGGAAGGGCTCTTAAGACAAACACAAGGAGTTAGGCTATAAATGTTTTAAAGGAAGGAGTCTGCGCATTGAGTGAAGGAGCGACATGGCACGGCCACCTGCCCCTGGACACAGTGAAGGCTCCTCTCTGGGATCAGGCATTCTCTCTCTTCTGATTGCATAGCTTACAGGGGAGGCTGTGTGAGTGAACCCTCTCGGACCGTAACTTTGTTTCTGTCTGAGGGTTGTTGAGGGGGACAGGTTGCATTCTGAGATAACCCCGAGGCAAGAAGGACATGAAGCCATTCCAGGCTCAAACCATGACCAGGTTCATTTCTGTCCTGACTCCAGCCTGTCAAGTAGAACAAGCTCCTTGTTGGCTGCTGTTTTGTCACGGTGTTACGTTAGAGGTGCTGGCGTCTCCCTCATTGGGCTATTTCCTCTGAAGACCAAAATGGAGAAGCAAAAGTCTTAATCATTACTTGTTCAAGTGCTTTCTCACTTAGTGTTACAAAGATGAGTAGTATTTAGGAACTAAACCTTGGCCAGGTGTTGACTAGCACAAAATAATCTTTGATTATTACATAGAAAGCAATATACTAAATATAATTCAATATGGGAGAGAGACTTAAAAAGTCAAATGGGCATGGCATCTAAGTCTAACTCTGTCACTTACTTGATGTGTGACAATTTGCAAATAATAGAAATTTCTTTGTGCCCCAGTTTCCACATCTGTATGATGGGAATAAAAATACAATTAATTCAAGAGGATTAAGTGAGAGAATGTAGGGATAGCTCCTAGCAAAGTATCTAATATGTAAAAAACACTAATAAATGATAGTTGCTATAATAATTATTAGGGGTGTGAAAATCAGTTAGGAGGCTACTGCAATACTCAGGCAAAAAATGATGGAATCCTGAACTAAATAAGTTAATAGGATGACAAGGGGATCAGAATTGGGAGATGTTTCTGAAAGAGAGATAGCAGAATTTGCTGAATGAGAAAGATGATAAGTACAGAGTTGGGGATGTCATGGGGTTGAGCATTGAGCTTAAGAGGCTGAGTAGGTGTTGGCAAGGGAGGAGGCCAAGTGGGTGCAGGAGACAGATGAAGTCCATTTTGGAGGATATAGATCTGGTAGGTAGACTGAGGTCAAGACCGGTGCAACAAATATGGGAGTCTGAAGAGAGGAGTTTAACCAGACAGAGAGCACAGCTAAACAGGAAGCAGAAAATGGCCAAAGAAAGGTATAGGACAACATAGTAAGGTGTTGGAGAGTCTATCAGCCCCCAAATATCTTAACAGCAGAAATAAATTAACCTGCATAAGGACACTTTTAAATTTGATGTATCTATTCATCTGGACACTGTTGTTTCCATGGAGCACTCTTTGGAAATAGGGTGGGAATGGGGTGGAGTGGAACCACCTCTGGCATCCCTTCCTCCTGCTTCATAAGAGCAGCCTCATATTCATCTCTTATATAATAAGATTTACTTGAATAAAAGATTCCATAATAAACAAAAAATTAATATCTTATCTGGAATATCAGTGATTTCAGCTGCACTGGTGATACAATAGGTTGAATGTTTGACAAAGTGGTATTTATGGAGTGAGCATTATGTATGGGGCATGGCCCAAGGCCTTGTCAATGAGATAGTGTTGAATAAGGCTCAGTTTCTATTATCAGGGGAAATGACGGCATTTTCCAACTGTTAGATACTTTAGTGATTTAGGGAAACCCTGTCATCATAAAGATGAGGATAGTGAAAACTGGGGAGTTTGGGTGATTTTTCTGTTGGCTGGGTATCAGCTGAAACAAATTATGGAACCCATGTATTCAAACTCTTAATCCTGTGTTCCTTCCAATTCTCTAACATTCTCATTTGAGTCCTCTTGATGGGGTCAGCCCACCCTTGGGAGAATTCAAGTCTCTCAATTCTTGGCTAAAATCCACCACCCACCACTCTGGTATCTCAAGCTATGACCTAAAAATTCACTTTCTGTCTCTGAACTCTCAATGTGCAGTCACCTGTTGAACTCATACATCTTTCTCCTATTTCCAAAACCCCAACAGAAGATATTCTCTGTTGTTTGTATTTATAGGCAGTACATAATGGCAAGTCATGAATGATAAATGAAGTTATCCAGGAGAATTAACCTATAAAACCAGCTCATAGTGCAAAGTCATCTTAAAAAGGCAGAGTACCAGAAATTAAAATAAAGAGAGAGAATGTAAGCCTATAGGAACAGGGATTTCACTGCTGTATTCCTACTGCATGGGTCATTGCCTGGTACATAATAGGAGCTCAACAAATGTAACAAATGTTGTTGAACGAATAAGTGACAGTCTCCAAGGTCTGTAAGACTTTGAGACCTTATTGAAAATATTAATATATCCAATGTATTATTTCACTGGAATTCATCAGCAATGGGAAAACATGTAAGGGAAAATAATAGACGTAAATATTGGCAGTGCCCTTCCACATGCTGCTCAAGGTTGGGTATCCTGACCTAAGGATTAAATATATCTTGTTTGAACCAGATATACCCCTACTTTAGGGAAGGAAGATTAGGAAACCATGGCCTGGAGCCAGTGAAGACATGAATCTCATAGCTAAGACCTGTCATTCTGATTTCATGCTCCAAAGCAACTTCAGGATTTCAAATTCAGCTTTCTCTAGCACTTGCCAGTCAGGTGTGTGCTGGCCAAAGGATGTCAGTCCCCTCGGTGGTTCTGTTTTTTTATTTTGATTAATTGGTTGGAATTCTGATTGTTTCTTTTCTCATCAGTCTTGCTAAGGCTGGCTATCTGGAGTCTCTTTCTGAAAGATGGGCCTGTTCTCAGTGTGTTGACACACCCGATTTCTGAACATGTAAGACCGAGGTCCAGACCAGGGCTCAGAGGAATTAGATAGCACTGTGTGAGTCCTTCTTCAGCTGGTCACCTCAGTCTCCCCCAATAAAATCCCACCTGCAGTAAATACTCGTTTTCCTTCAAAACTTCAACAATGCTAGCTAGAGTTGATAGGCATATCAGGCAAAAACAGAGATAGACCAAGAACATAAAAGCATTAGGAAGAATATTTATTTATACATATGAATTCATTTATACATAGGAATGGGATTTTACTTTATTTCTTTTTCATTTTTAGGAGCTATTGAAAATTTTAAAATATTTCTAAATAATTCTAGAATAAATACAGATTTTTGTGGATAGAAATGGAGCAGTGTTTTTCTTTTATTCAATGTTTTGCTATCAGCAGTATTAAGTCAGACTCCTTGGCATTCCTGCATCTTCCAGTAACACCTAGAATAGTCACTTAACAGACATTTATCGAGCACCTGCTATCTGGCAAGCACCGTTTTATAATTGAGAGATACAATAGTAGGTAAAGCAGAAACAATTTCTAGTAGACCTTAAGCATGTGTTTTAAATTCTCTTTCTATAGCTTTCTATCTGGATGATGGAATTCCTTGGAATATCTACAACTCTGTTTTTTACTTTTTTTGCCACCTCCAGAAAGGGTAATTTCTTTGAAGTCTGAGCTGGATGGATGTGACCTTATTTTCTTTTCCTCTCTTCATAGTCTCCCTTATTCCTTTAGGTTTTAACAAAAGAAGTACTCTGTTGGGATATCTAGTTGCTTTATCTCTAGCTGTCTGTGTTATTTGGAGACAACGAGCTTCAAGTTTCTGAGACCTCTTTTTTGTTTCATTGACCAGTGTTTGTCAGCTAGGCTGAAAGCAGAGTGTGTTGACTCTTTCATTGTTCATTGAGCCGTTCCTTTTAGAGTGTGTATGGCCCATGCCAGAACTGCCAGGTAGACCAGCATATCCAAACAGATGACAAAGAGTGATACAGAGTTTATTCTTTTTCACCTTTATTCCAAGCTTTTGATTATTTGGCATCTTTGTATGCTTGAAGTTTTAAGACCAGCAGCTTTGTACCCTAAAAATGTATTCTGTAGAGTTTAGGATCAGCAGCTCTGTGCCCTACCCAAGCCCTTTGTCCACAACATCTGCCTTGGTGACTTTGATGGAGGTTTGATTGCTCTGTGTACTCCCTCTGGCTCTGCTTAGCCTCTCGGCTGTCACAGTGATCCTAATTGGAATTAAAAAGTTTATTGGTTCACGGAATACATCCTGTTCACCAACACTAGCAAAATCTTATTTGGATTCATTATTGCCAAATTGGAAAAGAAGATTCAGTAATTCATCGCCATTATGTTCCTGGGTCTTATTTCCTCATGACTTTCACATTCTCCTCAGAGAAGAGAGGTTTCTGACATCAGAGTGGAGTTTCGACAAAGTTGCCAGTATGATTCTTCCATCCAAAGGTCTATGATTCATTTTCACAGGGTGGGAAATGAACAGAAACTCCGGGTCAAATTCCTGAAAATTGCCAAGAAGTGGCTTTCTGGAACTGGGGGTGTGATGTGTAAATGCCCTCTGTCTCCCTGAGGGTCACTGGGGATTTTCCACAGTATGGGTTTGAACCTGAAAGCTGATTTCCTGCATTCCTGCATCCTGAATCCCCATATTCCTCCACTCCAGAGCACTCCTTGATGAAGACTCTGATTTCACTGGGAGTATTAACCTTACCTATGCATCCTTATCAATCTGGGACTCTTTCTGAAGTCACTGCAGGACTCACTGGTGTATTATGTCAGTTTGGAGAATTTGTTAATTGTGGACTTTGGCTTAAATAAGGCAATTTAAATTATCATCTAATAACTGGGTCAAGCCAAATACAAATAATATAGACTTGTAGATTTAACTTTCAAATAATCAAGATGCAGTTGCACCCTTTCATGGAAACTGACATCTCAATATTCTCACATAAACAAGAGCCTTTAAAGGACATGAACATCCTACAGAATGCCTAAGAGAGTGGGAAACTATTTGAATGCATTCATCGTGAAGAAAGTATTCCCAATCCACGTATTTACAAACTGATATTCTTACTGTAAATTTAGACATTTCTTTTCGGCCTTTAAGATTGTAAGAGGAAGTGTGAAAGAAGTCCTCTGATATAGTCCTTACCTTCCGTTTCAAAACTGAAGTCTCTAATCAACTATAAAATGATGAATGTTCCTGCCTTAACAGGATGCATATAGCTCTTTATTACTTCATGGTTGTGCTAGTTTTTCTTTCTTCCTGGAATAATTGTCTTTCCCATTTGTCATGCTAGCAGCTACTCATCTTTCAGGTTTAAATTAAGTTAAATTGAAATTTTATACATATATATATATATATATACATATATATATATATAAAATGAAGAAACACTGGGTTCTTCCAATATAAAATTTTTTCAGTGCAAGAAATTTGCTGAAAAATGGAATTTAATGGCCTTTAAATTATTTCCACAGCTGTCTGTTTTGATCATAGTGCATGTACTTATTATCATAGCTGCAATTATTGTGTAAAATTGTTTGGTTGATCTTTGTTCACTTAACATTATCTGATATAAACATTTTAGAGAATCAATACAATTGATTATGGGCTTTTGTGATTACATGGCTGTCCATAATTTACAGTTACGGTAACTTAACCATCCTGTTACCAAACACTGGAATGTATCCAGTTGTTTGCTTACTATATGAAAATAATTCTCCAAGTGATATCATTATTAAAATGATTCTTTTGTTTGGGACATTTACTTGGCATATTTTCCTCAAAGTGGAATTGAATAAACTATTATTGGGTGTAAGATATTTTAATTCTTTTTTAAAGTCATTAATATAAGAAACATTGGAAAAAGAAAAGAACATGACAAGCACACAGGAATGTTGGAAATGCCAAGCAGCATAGACCCAGGAGGTAGGTAAGGCAGAGCAAGGATCCCTTTGCATCTTCTCTAAATATGGTGACTTTTCAACAATTTTTAAAGGAAATGTGTTGCAAAGATGATAATGAAAAGGCATGAATGCACACAGAGCAAATATTAAAGGTCAGATGATGATGAGACACATGGGATAAAGGTGTCCCATTCTCCGTGCTTTCTCACTCTCAAAACAGTGATGTAGCCCTCCCACCTCCACCTTCAAAACTGAGCTCATTGCCCATGTTCAAGTCTAGGCCAGTGTTTCCCAAAAGAAGCATTACTAATAGGGATGAGTCTTTGCTGTGTGATACATGACAAGGTGTGTGTGTCTCTGGTCTGTCCACTAACTATTAGCAGTACCTTCCATGCATTGCTTAAAACATGTCCCACCAACAGGCATTTCAAAACAAGGCCCTTCATACACATATTTCTAAAAGCTCCCTAATTCAAATAAGGCTGCTGCTGATGGAATTATCTCAGTAGCAATGGAGAATAGAGTCTCCCCAGGTAAGGGAAACAGAAGAATCATCCCTGTGTTGGCTTTCTTCCCTCCTGGTAGATGCTGTGTACCTTCCAGGTTTGGGATTTTAACATCAAGGATCTTCTACTGATCTTGACAATGGTCTTGGATCTCTCTCTAACTGATATTACTAGAAAACCAAGCTGGGAAATAACTGAGCTTTTCTTAGAGCTGTAGCTTTTAAGGAGGTGTTCCGGTTTGCTAATGCTGCCATTATGCAAAATACCAAAAATGGATTGGCTTTTATAAAGGGGGTTTATTTGGTTACAAGTTTACAGTCTAATGGCCATAAAAGTGTCCAAGCTAAGGCATCAACAAAAGGATACCTTCACTGAAGAATGGCAGATGGTGTTCAGAACATCTGTCAGCTTGGAAGGCATGAGGCTGGTGCCTGCTGTTCCTTTGTTCCCAGGTTGAGTTTCAAAATGGCTCTTCTCCAAAATGTCTCTGGGCTTGTCTCTCTTAGCTTTCTCTGGAGCAAACTCTGGGCTAGCATCTCCAAACGTCTCCAAGCATCTCTAAGTGTCTGCTCCCAAGCGTCTCTCCAAAAGTCTCTCTTTCAGCTGCTCTTGGGGCATTTTGTCCTTTCTTAGCTTCTCTGGAGCAAACTCAGGGCTAGCGTCTCAAAACATCAGCAAGCATTGGGGGCATTTTCCTTTTTCTGCTCTGTGTGTGAGCTCCCTTTAAAGGACTCCAGTAAACTAATCAAGACCTATCCTGAATGGGTGGGGTCAAATCTCCATGGAAACATTCAGTCAAGAGGTCACACCCTAATCAGAAAGATTAATAAATCTGCCCCCACAAGATTACATTAAAGAATATGCCTTTTGGGGGGACATAATATATCCAAACTGGCACGGGAGGGAAGGAATTTTAGTGCTCCTAAAATCAAGCATCCTCAATTTGAAGAAGGCAAGTAAGGGGGAAATGACTTGTCTGGGGACACATGTCATTAATGGCATGATGTAAATGAGAACCTGGCCTCCTAATTTCCAGTTTGGGGTTTTTCCTACAAACATGCATAGTCTTCCTGTGTATATTAGGAATGAGCAAATACTTCTAAATATTGGAACATTGCTCATTTCTGTCATGAAGTTTCTTTTTAATTGATGAGTGAGAGTCTAGAAACAGATAAGATGACTTATGAGAGACTGCTGAAAACCCTAATGGAAACACTACGATATCCACTTTACACTTGGGGCTGCCACATACACTTGTGCAGGTCAAGCCATTTGTCCTGGCTTGGGGCTGCTTTCACCCACCTGCAGGAAAGGGTGACTTTTGCTAATGAGGGAGCTTCTTTTTGTAATTCATCCATCAAGACAAGTACCTTTTCCCAATTCACATAGAGGTGCCTTCTGTGCCAAGGCAGCTCTATCGTTTGATGCTCCACGTTAGGTAGGAGGAATAAGATAAGAAACTTCGGTCTTACCCTTCCAAGAAGTTCTGGGAGATTCAGAATATTCAAGAAAGTGGAAAAGATCAAATATAAAGCATAATTCATGTGCAAATATAATTCAGTAAACACTCATGTGAGCAGCTACTGTTGTGGGATATTAGGTACAAGTCAGATTAGCATAAAGTTTATATTAGCAAATCATGTGTCTAGCCTACATATTTGAGAAATGTTGAAAAATAAGGGAATTTTGAGTTTGTAAATGCACTGCATTATATTGACTCAGAAAAATAGAATTGACAAGAATGGATTTAAAAGGGACTCTGGGCTTTGAAAAATGCTTCACTAGCAGGGCTTCAGGCCCCCTACCATGCAGGGATTGAGCATATATATATATGGCCCAGAACTTACATAGTTTTGTTTTGGAAAAACAAATGACCAGAAGGTGACATTTTGTAACTTCCATTAATCACAGATATCAGTGTCTTAAGGTTCCTATTTCACTCAATCCAAAATCCAACAGCAGAAATTTTCTCTAAGGAATGGGTGGAAGCCCTGTAGACTGTAAGGCAGCTGAGAGCCCTTTGATCAAGTCCCTTCCCTCCTAAGGCTTGTGTCTTGGCCCAGCAGGACTGGCAGGCCCTTCACTTTCTGAGTGATGACTTTGCTTCTGTAGAGCCACCTCCCACTCTTGTGTAGAGCCAAGCCAAAGAGCATAAAGCCTCCTCGTCCTATCTGTGGGAGCTGGTTGGTGCTCCAGAGATCCAGGGAAGTCCTGAGGCTCAGAGTCCCGGGACACTACAGGAGGGAATTTCCAGAGTGCCTAATGATGCTTGCAGCTGGGATCCCCTTCCTACACTAACCTATATATCTGGCATCTCAGTGGGTCAAGAAGTGAAGCCAAATCTAAATTAAGGGAGTGAGCATGTTAAAAAGTGTCACTGTTTAGTCTCTGAAGGAGGGTCCTTGGGCTGAGTTCAGGCCAGAGTAACAAGGTGGTGGGGAAAGGAACACATAAAAAGCTTCATATTTTATCAGCTGTCATGCATTTACACTGTCCCCTTTAGCATCGCTACCTTCAATAACTGACATATCAACATATTACCCTTAAAAAACTATGTAGGAAAATGCCCTGCTTTATGACAATGGACCCTCCTAGCTACACCACCAATGAGGGCTTCTTACCTAGCCATGGGGCATGCCAGCCTGCATTGTGGCTAAGCTGGGACCTAGCTGAGTGGTTAGCGTACATCTGTGCCATCACCTCCATCAAACAACATCACAAAAATGAAGGAGCTTCTGTAGCTGACGCTGAAGGGAAGAGCTCAAGGAGAGCTGAGCCAAGCAAACCACAGCTACCAGGTGTCTTTGCAGGAATGGTTGCCCCCAGAATGATAAAAGTCCATCCAATTTGCATCAGAATAGTACCCCTGTGGTAGGACCTGGGAGAGTTTAGGTAAATGGTGTATGATCCCGCTCTTAGAGGTGAAGTTATAGGGACTGTCTAACAATCAATGTGCACTTTGTAAAGTTAGGAAGAAGAGATGTAAAAGGCAGATGTCCTTTTATTTACTATGGGATATTAAAAAGGTACCTAAAAGTAGATATTCCAGCTTATCTTTCTTCTTGGAGACTTAGACTTTTTATTGTTCCTCAGAGAAATGAGCATTTTTGGAATATTTCTGTAGCTTTTGAATTACACTAAAGATCAATATCCAAAATAAATTACATTTCTGTTAGATTTTAATATTTGAATTTAGGTAACTATAATGTTCAAAGAATAGAGAAAAAATATTTTCAGTAAAATCATCACCAAGGATATCTTAGCTGTTGGAAGGATATGGTGGTTTAGAGCTATGTGTGCCCCAGAAAAACATGTTCTTAAACTGAAACCATTCCTGTGGGTGTGAACCCATTCTAAGTAAGACCTTTTGGTGAGGTTATTTCAATTAAGGTGTGGCCTACCTCAATCAGGATGGGTCTTAATCCTATTACTGGAGTCCCTTTTAATTGGAATGAAATTCAGATGGAAGGAGAAAAAAGCCAAGAAAACAAGAAGCTGAAATTCAATGGAACCCTGAAAAACAAAAAAAAAAACAGGCCGAGAGGCCGCCATGTGCATTGCCATGTGGCAGAGGAGCCCAGGACCAGGGTTCACCAGCAGCCAGCCCCAGAATACCAGTCTTTGGGAAGAAAGCGTTGCCTTGATGGTGCCTTCATTTGGATTTTCTCTTAACTGCAAAACTGTGAGCTAATAAATGCCTACTGTATAAGCCATCCCGTTGCATGGTATTTGCTTGAACAGCCAAGGCAACAAAAACAGAGGGATTTGCATGAATTGAAGTGAGAATGAAGTCTGGATGTCTTCTTTTCTGCGAAAAGGCTGACACAATATGATGCAAATGCCTGTCTGCTAACCCAGCTAATATGCCTATGATACGGCTGCAAAAGAGGGAATAAAACTGTGAGTGAAAATTTGTTTTAAGCTCCTAAGCAAGATTTTAGAAGGGAGTCCTTTTTAGGATTTTAGGAGGGCATCCTTCCCCCAATGACTAAATAAACCCAAGTCTACCTAAGGGGTCTCTACTCCCCTCCTGGGAGATGGTGGTGCCATCTCCCCTAAAACAGAGAGAGTTGGGAGTGTGCTTTTACCACCAGATTCAAGAGATCTGATTTATCTCTGTGACCTGGTATAAAGTGGATCTCCTTATGTTTGAACTTTTCTCCCAACACTTTTGGGCCACATTATTGTATGCTACCATCTTGTCTTCTGTAGGCTCATTCAGGCTGGGGTAGCAAAGATATTTCCACCGCCAAGAAACTCATCTCCTAGGAATTCCAGTGAACAAGAATACACAGTTTGTTCCACCCAATGTGAAAAACAAGGCTGCTTCCTTTCCAGCACAGTGCTCCCTGGCAGTAACTGAGCTAAGGTGCAATGAAGAAACCCACCCAGGATGTGGAAGCCACATCTCTAGCTCCTCAAGTAAAAGGAGAAATGGATGGACAGCAGCCAAGGGTATGATCACTAGTGACATTCAAAGCTGGAAAGAAGGATGATAAAGAAAATGCAAAAGAAGAAAGCAAAGCAAAGCAAAACAAGAAAAACCAAATAGAATATAAGCAAAGAAGACATTTAAAGAGAACAAGTTGGAAGGGTGTCTTTCAGAGATGGTTGGGAGCTCCTCGTGGTATTAGGTGCCCTATCTCGTGTTTGAGGAGATGCTGGAACCGAGTAGGACCATTCTAAGGCCCTGTTCCAGTTTGCTAATGCTACCGGAATGCAAAACACCAGAAATGGATTGGCTTTTATAAAAGGAGGTTTATTTGGTTACGAAGTTACGGTCTTAAGGCCATAAAGTGTCCAAGGTAACGCATTGACGGTTGGGTACCTTCACTGGAGGATGGCCAGTGGTGTCTGGAACACCTCTGTTAGCTGGGAAGGCACGTGGCTGGCATCTGCTTGCTCCCAGGTTGCGTTTCAAAATAGCACTCTCCAAAATGTCTGCATCAGCTACAGCTCCTCTCTCAGCTTCCTTGCATACTTCAAAGTGTCCCTCTTGGCTATAACAAGCATGCTCTTTCTGTCTAAGCTTATATAGTGCTCTAGGAAACCAATCAAGGCCCACACTGAATAGGCGGGCCCACCTCCATGGAAACCATCCAACCAAGTTACCACCCACAGTTGGGTGGGGCACATCTCCATGGGAACAACCCAATCCAAACGTTCCAACTTAATAAACACCAATACATCTGCACCCACAAGACTACACCAACAAACATGGCTTTTTCTGGGGGACACAATACATACAAACCAGCGCAGTCCCCAAGTCAAGAAACAGCAGTATTGGCTTTTTTATGCTGGTCTCTCTCCTACACAGTGGGGAGCATCACAGTCCATGAACACGCTTACAGCTCTGAATCCCAGTTGTGGGATTCCAGATGTGCAAGGGCACAGTGTGACTCTGCTTTGTGGAAATAGCTTGTCTCGCCAGAGTCTTGGTGATAAAAATATAATGTGACTTCTTCAGGGGTTTTTCTTTCCTCCTACCTACATGAAATTAAATGGCATTTTTTGAGAGTAGCTTAGTTTTCTCAGTGGAATATAGTTAGATCAGAAATTGCAAAGTACCACTATGTCAAAAGAACGGATTGCAAACTGTAAGAGTTAACCAAACTGCTCATATGGACAAAAGAAAGTCCTGCTGGGTAAGTCAATCCAGTAAAAAATATTCAGGCCTAAATGTAAGCAGGTTATTTGGTTATTTTTCTAATTAATAGTCATGAGATGAATGGAGGTTAGATTAGAGATGTCTTCGTGGAATGCAACCTTTCAAAATTTAGTATTTCTCACACAGAAAGAGCACCAGGAGGATCTTTTCCATTCTTTCATCAGATTTTTACCAACCAGTGCCAGACACAGCACTCTGCTGTGTGGCAAATGCAAACATCAACCAGAAACAAACTTTGGGCCCACGATGCTTGTCAAAATGTGATGAGAACCAGGTTACTTGTGTTTGAGGGAAGAGTGGATTTAAAAAGACTTCACGAAACTGTGGTATTTGAACCAGGCTTTGAATTGTGGGTAGAATTTGGACTCGCTGAGATAAGGGTGGGGGCACAGTGTTTCTGAGGGAGAACAAAGGCACAACAGAGAAAAATCTTGGATTGAATATTGTGACTAGACCTTGGTTCGGTTTTGCTCAGATGTATCATACATAAATGAGACTAATTAGAAAGATGTATTGGGACTTGCCTGTACATGGAGAACTTTAAATGAATTTCTTCTGGTACCAGTGGGGAGCCATTGGTATGTTGAGCAGAGGAGTGACATGGTTAAAACTTGCATTTTGGAGACTGCTGTCAGTGGGATGGTTTGGAGAAGAGCAAGCTCTATATAGGGGAATCATGTAAGAAGGATTTGAAATAGTTCAGATGAAGTTGACAGCAGAAGAATTGGAGAGGAGCTTGGGTTTGTGGGAGAATTTATGGACCTTAACAACCAATTAGATGTGGGAGTAAGGGAGGGGAATATATCATACATGGCTCCAAGGCTTCATGCCCAGGTGTGGTGTTGGAGTTCTGGGGTTTGTGGGGAGGTGGGGGAGCCATGTGTAGGATGGAATGATGAGTTTGTTACCCTGGATGCACCAGACTGTGAGGGCAAGAGCTGAGTGTGTCTTACCTACCCTACCCTTAGCACTTAGCACAGCACCTGGGTGATAAGTGGTACCCAGTGAATTTTTGTTGAACAGCATGTTGAGTTTAAGATGTCAATCAGGCTGCTTAGGAGACAGTGTCCAGGAAGGCATTTGGAAGTGGCCTCTGGAACTTGATGGGGAATTGGCTGTAGAGATGGACATTGGAGAATAGAGGTTGATCAGAGCCCCCAGGAATGAACACACTGCGGAAGGGAGACAGAGGGGTAGAGGGGGAGGGGGGCTAAAGATAGATCCTTAGGAAATGCTTTAGGGGCTGAGAAAAGTCATAAAATAAATGATTGGAAAGGCAGAAAAGTCTCCTCTGCCCAGAGGCCAAATGCAGAAAGAATTTCAGGAAGGAGACGGTGGCCCTGAGTGAGAAGTGCTTCATGGGGACTGTGAGTGAGAAGAGGGATTGGCAGTGGCAGTGGGAAAGCTATTCCATTCCAGAGAGTGGTTAAGCATAGATGTCAGATTAACTGCTACATTGAATTTTAATGTATATTTGTAAAGGGGAGGAAGTAAACCAGTGTTTAAAAATTGGTTGTGAGGTTTTGTGTTTGTTGTAATTATTTTGGCTAAACTTATAATAATATAATTATAGCATAGACTGGAGCAGCTGAAAAAATTTAATTATCTTCTGTAAAGAAAAAATTACATATTTGTAGCTATTATCTAGTACTTCTCCATCATGTGCCAACAATCACATCCAGAATATATAGGAGATAAATTGGCAGACCAGGAGAGGACTGAGTCAGCTGCTGCTGTCTCATTTTATTTATTTTTCCAAATTGAAAGCTGTATCAGTTATTTGTACCTCCAAATTTAAGAATAAAATGAACTTTGCTGAAATATTAATATTCCAGAAGTTAAATAGTAATTATAAAGTGGTATGGAATTGCCCAAGACAAGGGTGGGAGGCAGGGAATGCAGATACTATTTGATTAGTGCTTTGGGGTGAACTGACTCAAGACAGAGGATGCTGTAACAACAAACACTTCAGCTTTGCTCCTTGAGTTTCTGCTGGATCAGTAATGAAACCATCCCATTCCCCTCTCCCAAATAAATTGGATACCTCATACATTTATAACATGGGGACATGGGCAGAGTGTGGCCAATGATGATGTGATGTTTGCCCCTGCAGACAGGTACTGCACATCACATGATGTGTGAGACGGCAGAAGTCTTATTTTCTGAGAGTCAAAGATGATGAATATGACTCCCCAGCCACCTTGGTGGCTGCTCTTGGTTGGGGGACATTGGGCACTTAAGGCAGGAAGTTGGTAGCCACAAAGAAGATGAAAAAGTTGCTGGAGTTGATCAACTCTAGGCTCCAACTCATTATGAAAAGTGGAAAGAAAGTACATGCTGGGATACGAGCAGGCTCTGAAGATGATCAGGTAAGGCAAAGCGAAACTAGTCAGACTTGCTAACAACTGCCCAGCTTTTTTAGGAAATCCGAAATAGAGTACTATGCTTAATGCTCTGAGAGAGCAAGACTGGAAAGAGGTAATAGAAGCAACTCTAGACGTTTATGACAAGCTCAGGTCTGTGGCTTCTAATACCTGGTTGTATATTCCCATTAAGATGTGCAGGAAAGAAGCACAGAATGAACAAAGGCTTGGGAGGCAGATCCGGGTTTGAATCCTAGAGCTGTTATTTAGGAGTTGTGTGACTTTAGACAAGTTTCTTAAGTTCTCTGAGCCTCAGTTTCCTACTCTGGAAAAAGAAAACACATTGTATTCTTTATCTGGCAGAATTTTTGTTTAAACTGTGGATGTCAGTTTTCCAAAGCCTCTCAGCACCTATTCCTGAACTGGGGTTATCAATATGCAGACAAGAATAAGCTGGGTAAAGGCTTTCAAATGCCATTAGTTCCCTGTTAGTAGTTGAGGACTATTTAAAACTGACCTTAGATGCCTTGAGATGTTTCTTCTTGGTCCATGTACCAGTCAACTTCAAATAGCCTACAGCCAGTTGTAACTACAAATGTCACCTCGGGGAGTTGTTTCACCTTAGGGACAATGTTTGAAAAGCACCTATTACTAGATTAGAGTAGACCCTTGATTAATAAGTTTGTCTTCCGTTATCTCCAACCTGCTGCCAGCAGACCAAAAACTCATCTTCCCAAAATACTAGGTTCCCTCTTTTCGTTCTACACCTGTCAGTAATAACATTGTCCTCACGTGTCACTCAGCCTGAGTTCCTGCCTTCTTAGTCCTTTGCTTTCTTCGTATTCCCTTGTCTCCTCCTTCTGTTAATGCATGCAACCCGTGATAGCTTGATTTGGATGTAAAGGGAAAGATGACAATGGCTAGAGTCTTTCAATTCCATGGGAGCTGTAGATTTAAGATATTTTTATACATCCTTTGTTTGGAGTAGGATTGTCCTGGGGAAATTTGTGCGTTCATCCAGTGGGGATGGGGTGTCCAGGCAATACCTAGCAGCTGAGTAAAAACTCATCCTGAATACTACCCTTCATCACACTCCAAACCACAGAGAGCTGCACTCATGCAGAATCTGCACTCTGCAGACCCTCCAGGCACCCAGAACCTTTGTGCTGTCCATTTATGAAAATAAGTAAGGGTATGTGTGCAAGATTGCTTGGGAAATTTACTGGCTTGCTTTGTAAAGCTAGGTCAAGTATATCTGTGCATATTCCTTGTGTGTAGTATCATTTTAATGACTGTATAAATTCTAGGACAGAAACAAGAAAGTGATGGCATCTTATCACCTAGTTCTCCAATTTTAAACTTGTTACTAAACTCTATTAGCCATAGCCTACATTTTTATGCCACTAATAATTTATGCTCTTTAGACTGAAGCTCTTGTGTAAGTCTGGCTTGAGGAAAAAAATCTATTTTCAGAATAATAAGCTCTGTGAGCCAGTAGGTTAACAAGATTATAACACCAAAGATATAAAAAAATAATCTAATTCATATGGTGATGGGAGGAAGTACTGTCAGATAATGATATTTGTGAGGGTAAGGCAATGTTAACTGTTTAGCAGTAGTACACCTTTACTTTCTTTCCCTGGAATGTTCAGTGAATGCTTCCAAGAAAATAGATTCATATTTTATTCTCATTTTTTATAGTGATGGCAGAAATATTGTAATTAGCTTTAATGACTTGGTAATTATCATTTAGCACCCACTGTATGCTAAATATTGCATACAACACATAAAAGATGGGCTCCCAATTGCAGGTACTTGGTCAGTAGGGCTTTGGGGCTGGGAATCAGGAGCTTAGGGTGTTCATCACAGAGTAGCTGCTTTCAGACTCACTATAGAGTGGGAAGGTTGTACCAGACTCTTCCTGAAAAGCTTATCAACTCCACCTCTCTATGATGCTTATATTCCAGGAAAGATGAATTATCTTCACATATCATATGGAAAAGCAGTCAGTAAAAAATACTGCGTACATATCACATGGCATTCTATCTGATAATTGGATAGCAGTGAAGCTTCCATGTATTAGCTGGGGACAGGGAGGAGCCCTGGAGTGTTTCCTGGGACATGCATGTGCTGCTCTTTCCCCATGGCTTGCTTAATCATGTCTCTCCATCATGGATGCTTGCTCCCTCTACCTTTTTGCTAGTCTATATCCCAGAGCAGTGTTACCCAAGCTGGATTCTGTCACGTATTAAAGTTGGTTAAGTTTCTTTACAGGAGGACTTCTCAGAACCTTTAATGTGCTAAATTGAGACAGTCAATGCAGCATTTCCAAAGTGATTTGACTGTGAAACCGTTTGTTTCATGGAACATGTGTTAACACTTCACTGAACTAGAATTCAGGGGAATCCAGAGTCAAGAAGACATCTGTTCACCTATCTTTGCCCTTCTTTTAGGAGAAAAAAGCTAGTGATTATGCAGGTCTTAACTTAATGGCCAAGCCATAGTAACAAACACCAAGTACACCCTTTCTTAAAGACCTTGAAGCCCTCACATCATTTGAGAACTATTAATTTTTTTTAAGGGACAATGTTTCCTTTAAATATTCTAATCTTACTTAGAAGCAGTAAGTGTTTTCTTAATCTGGCTTCTTTGATACCTTACAGGAACTCTTGGCTTACTGTATTTAATGATTCTTTTATGTCCAGAATTATTAGAGAATGACCACATTCCTTTTCCAGACAGTCTCAAGGTCATTTCCCATACCAGAATCCTGTACATCAGGGACTGATGTTCATGGCAAAAAGAAATTTACAATCTGCATGACAGAATAAGAACTATATGGAAGGACACAATTGCCAAAGGAAAAGCCAGCCATGCTTGAGGGATGTGACACATTAATTTTAGTTTCAACTCCATTTTATGTGTCCACAGTTTCAGTTCTCTCAGCTGAAGACATATCATAGGTAAATCATACGACTTATCCAGTTTTTTAAAATACCAAGGCTTTTTCCATTTGGCATCAAATTCCACATGATATTTGCATTAATGTTTTGTAACTCTGCTTGTCGATTTTTGCCATTCTTGTAATGGGCTACTGCCATAGATAGGACTCAGGGTCTGAGTATTTGATGTTTTGCCTTTTTTTTTGTTAAATGTAACTTTTAATTTGAAATAATTTAAGACTTCCAAGAAGTTGCAAAAATAGTAGAGGTCCCATGTACCCTTCACTCAGCTTCCCCTAATGATAATATCTTACCCTTAGTATACTATCAAACCAGGAAATTAACATTAGTTCATTATTAACTCAAATGCAGGCCTCATTTGGACTTCACTATTTTGCCAGTTTTTATACCACAGTTTTTTGTAGGTTTTTTGGGGGGAAGTGTATAATTCTATGAAATCTTGTCACATATGTAGATTTCTATAACCTCACCGCACAATGAATATGCAGACTGCTATAGCATCACAAAGAAACTCTCCCATGGTACCCCTTTATAGTCACCCACACCCAACCCTAGCCCCTCAAAATCACTACTCTATTCTCTACCACTATAATGTCATTTCAAGAACATTGTAAAAGTGGAATCATACAGTATGCAACCTTTGAATATTGACTGTTTTTTCACTCAACATAATGCCCTTGAGATCCAACAAATTGTTGCCTGAATTAATAATAGTTTATTCCTGTTTATTGCTGAATAGTATCTATTGATTTTTTTCTTTGCTTTTGTCTGTTTGTTGGGTGTTTTGTGGCTAGTTTAGGACCAAAGTCAAAAAGATCAAGCCATTGTATAACTATATAGCTTTTATCATGGGACTGCGTGATTGTGAAAACCTTGTGACTGACACT
This sequence comes from Choloepus didactylus, assembly GCF_015220235.1. Taxonomy (NCBI): domain Eukaryota; kingdom Metazoa; phylum Chordata; class Mammalia; order Pilosa; family Megalonychidae; genus Choloepus; species Choloepus didactylus. The sequence goes on from NC_051319.1 coordinate 12,024,903, forward strand.
GCCTTTATCCAGCGTATGGGCAGATGAGTAAAAAAATAAACACACACAAATATATATATCTATAAATAATAGGGGTGGATAGGGTTATGGGATGTTTTGGGTGTTCTTTTTTATTTTTTTTTAAATTTTATTCTTTATTTTGGAGTAATGAAAATGTTCTAAAATTGTAATGATGAATGCACAACTACATAATGGTACTGTGAGTCATTGATTGTATGTTTTGGATGGATTATAAGGTGTGTGAATATATTTCAATAAAAGTGCACTTATGAAAATCAAACCAGTAACTAAGTAGATTTAGGAACTGGAAACTAATGAGATGAGGCAGATAGAGCGAAAGAGGCAGTAGGACCGTCTGGGGTAGAAAGCAGCAACTGAATCAGGATCAATAGCCAGAGTTATGAGGCCGAGCTGCCAAGCCCAAACCAGGAAAATGAGAGCTGCGCTAGGGATATCCAAGGATCAAACTCACAGTCTAGAAATGAGAGCAGCCAAAAAGAAACATCAGCACGGCGAAGGTGCGTGATAATGCCTGATGTTCCTCTGCCTGTCCTTGGCTAACCTCGGGCCTGGAACCTGCCCTTCTCCCTGACCTTCCAGATATTGTTTCTGCCCAGGGATGTCTTTTGTTGATATCATGCCCAGAATAGAAATGAAGGAAAGGGGAAGGGATGGACATACACTCGTGTATCAGGTTTTTAGCCATTTTTTCAACATAAAGGAAATCCCAATCAGTTGAACTAGCACGTAATGACATAGCAACATCCACATTCCTGCAGTGTGGAATCTGAGGTGATTTGGCTCAAATTCCAAAGACTTTTAATGGTGGGGAAGGGATCAGAAGAAAAGACTGGGCTTCTTAATTCCAAGTTTATAATTAGAATCACCAAACCTTCATTGAGCAGTTAAACATCTTTGCTTAACCCAGATTTGATTGTAAAGTGATAGAAGGAATGGGGCTGGCTGCAAATTAGAACAAAAGGCACCATTGTAGATGTTGTATTTTGCTGTTATGGTAAGTAAATCCTGCAGATACTTGTGATCTAGGGTTGAACCAGTAGACAACTGGCACCTATTAAACACTGCCATAGAAATGTTGTATTGAGCTCTTTTCCCCTCACCCTCCACTGGGGAATGGAGCAGTATGTGACCTACCATTTATGCTCCTTCCACAAAACTGCTCAGAAATTATTTGGATTTGGATTATGTTGCCTAACAGCGTATCCCTTGGTTAGGCAACCACAAACTTCCTTGTCTTCAACACCACAGGCCCTTCAACAAAGGGACTATTTTCCTGTTAGAATAGAATCCAGAGTTCAAGGTCAAGTCTGCCAGTGTCAAAGCTCTTTCTCCTAAGAGGAGATGCTTGGGCGTGGGGTTCCACTTGACATGACAGGATGCAGAATTAGAACATTGAAGGGAAGTAAAGCCATGGTGGTTTTATTTGAATGATAGTTGTATCATGGTTGTGCCCACCCTTCACCAACACCTACAGAATTATATAGTGACCCTCTTCTGCAGAGCCAAAGACTTGTTCACATTTGATGATCCTACTGGAAAGGAGAAAGGAGAACAGCTGGGCTGTCAAAAAAAAAAAAAGAAACAAAGAAAGAAAGAAAGAAAAAAAGCAATGATAAAGCAGGAACTTGATTTTAGAAATTAAACCTATACCTTCAGACAATGGCAAATTCACCCTACTGAATTCTAATCCTGGTTCTATCACCCAACAAATTCCATAACCATTGCAAGTTTTAGCTTGGGTGTTCTTTTCTAAAATAAAGTAGTTTGACTCAGTTTCTCACAATTAGAACTTCCACTTCTAATATCCTCCGAGTCTTTGACTCTTGTAACCTTGAATGTGACTAATAGGTATGGCCATGTAGGAGGTAGGGGTAGGGGGGAGTCCCAGGGGAGAAAGCCTCAGGTTGCCATGATGCTTCCTGAGTTGCAAATGTGCATTAATATTATTTTTCTGTGAGCTCAAGGTAGATAGCATTAGCTTGCCTTTACAAAACCAGGACATTAAAAATGACAAATAATTATACAAGATTTACTGTGTGCCAAATACAGTTCCAAGCACTTTATGTGATTTAACTCCTTAATCTTCATAAAAACCCTCTGGGAAAGGAACTATTATTATCCCTATTTTACAAATGATGAAATTGATACTCAGAGAGGTTAAGTAGTTTGATGAAGGTCAAACTACTAAGCTAATAAGCATCAGGGCTTGGATTTGACACCATGCAGGCTGGCCCCAATAAGTAGCTGGTAGTGAAGAGTCTTCAGACTCAGGAATCTGAATCAGTACCCTCATCAGCAGGGTTATAAACAGGCACGTGCATTTTTTTTTTAAATCCCAACCTAGTGGAGGCACCTTACACCACTTTTTGGTCCCAAAATGATACAGGAAAGGCAGATCCTGCCCAGTGTGTAGGACAGAGAAAACTGCTTCCTCTTCTGAGGCAGAGTCTGTGGTATCAAGACCTACCCACCCCAGTCTGTGTAGTTATGGGATGTAGCCCTGACTGGGTCAGGCTTGACTCTTCTTTGCTGGAAGGTTCCTACCAGTGTAGCCTTTGCTGGCTGTACCCAAACTCCAGGACTCGTGGCCCTGTTCTGACCCTCCCTCTTAATGACACCCCATTGCTTGCCCTCCTACACCAGTTCCTCCTGCCCACTGGAACTACTCATCCCAGACTCCATTCTCTCCTTGGATGCAGATCAAATCATGTGTAGAACTCCTTAAGCACATTGACCAAAAGCAAAGGTAGGTTGAAGAAAGTATAAGTAGATTCTATGACATTTTAGAGACATCCCTGTATGATAGCTTTATAAAGGGAAGTTAAGTGAAAACAGGTTCACAAAATTCCCCATCTCCTTTTGGAAATGGTGTCACGAAATTGACTAAATGTTCCTTGGTGCCCATCAACAGGTTGGTCTACAGAGGCTGTTGGTTTTATGCTGCACTAGACTTCTTATTCTTTCACCCCACTCATTTTTCTTTCACAATGTCCTGAAGTGAATATATCTTCCTTTCCTTGTCAGCCCTCACCTTCTCTCCTAAATTGCTTTCTGATATGTGTGCATTGTAAAGTTCAGAGACACAAAGTTTCTCACCAGATTTTCTCGTAAAATATAAAACACTCTCCCTTTTCTGAAAATATTTCGGCTCTAGTAGTTTTAGTAGTTCTGAAATGATGTTCAAGGGATGTTCCAGGGGCCAATTTAACCCTGAAGGAAAAATCACCTGCCCTGCTCTTTTGTCTAAGTCTGCCCTCTAGACACCATTGCTTAATTAATTCTTCTGGCATGACATTAATCTCAAGGAACTCATTTGGTGCTAATGTAGCTGTGGTGGGTAGCAGCAGACCTCCTCCTGTTTTTCCTTATTAATTAATGAACTGTTATTTAAGGTATTGCTGACTTACCTGGCTTCTCATTTCAGGTAGTTCTACTTACTGGGCATGAAAGCAAAACAACAAAACAAAAGCATAAAATGCACTTTATTGCACAGAGTATAAGAATGAACAGTGTTCCAACAAGCCCTTTAGAGGAGAGCTCTGAATGTGAATGAGTTAATCCAGGAACATGGGACAGTTAGCAGTTGGTGAGATTCAGCTAGTGACTCCACTTACTATCATTCTCAGATTCCTGGACTCACTGTGGCAGTATGACAGCTGTCATGCCAGTTTGCTGGTATGCTGAGATTGGCTCAGATCTGTATGAGGAGTGCACTGTACTTAGCATCTAAACATGGAGTAATATCCAGAGGAACCTTCTTAGTTGTCTGGGGAGGGTGGTGGAAAATGAGAAACTGGGGGTATTATGAAGGCTTTAGTAGGTGTATTTTATCTTGGGCTTGTCAGTTAGGATTTTGTTCATAAAGCTGAGAGAACTACTGGATCAGAGAAGAGAGAATGAAACTGATAGGGCCCTCAGTAGCACCAGGGGAATCCATCAACTGTATCAAGCATTGCCCAGATTAGCAGAGGTTTGCGTAAATCCTACACGGACTGGAGGTTAACTGGTTTCTTTACATGGAACCAATGAACGAAGCCACTGACACTGCTGATGCTGCTTGGAAACCAGTCTTAACAACACTAACATGGAATCTGCAGACTTGAGAAAAGTGGTGCTGGGTAAATTGGCTTGTAGGCAGAAAGATTATTTGGCTGTCTACGAAAACTGTGCTGGTAGAACAGTGGCATTGATTTGTGGGGAAATATTGTAGTTGGCAGAAAAAGAAGTTTCCCAAAAGAAGGTCAGAGATGGCTTCAGGAAGACTGCGTGGCAGATAGCAGAAATCAAACTGCACAAGAAGAATGCTGGTCAAAACAACCTTATCCAGAAAACTGTTGATGTGAAAGTCAATGATTACTTCAATTCCATTATGGAGAAATCACTTGCCTCTAGTGCTTATTTTGAGAGTACGGGGTAATAGTGAAAGAGCAAACAATCCCATAATGCACTTGTTCCCATCAGAACTGCTATTTGTGGCCAAGATGGAGAGAGAAAGATAAAGATAGACAGACAGACAGAGACAGAGAGGAAGACACAAAGAGAGAGTAAGATCCTGAATCCTCTATTTGCCATGGTATGCCACTTTCCCCTATCTAGGTCCCAAGCATTAGGGGTTGGTGGGTAAAATTTTTCCATAAAAAGCCTGATAGTAAATTCTGGCTTCTTGGGCCACCTATGGCCTCTATTATGTCTTCTTCTTTGTTGTTTTTTGTTTGGTTGCTTTTTATAACCCTTTAAACCTGTAAAAGCCATTCTTAGCTCATCAGCTGTACATAAACAGGCCACAGGCCAGATTTGGCCCATGAGCCCTAACCCCGCTACAGGCCTATGCACTCTTCCTTGCTAGTTTATACCTTATCTCTAAATTTGGATATGATCGCCTACTCTGGGGTCCTCTTGTCCATCTAGCACAACCCCAAGGCTAGAGGCAGGCTTAAACTACCTGCTTCATACCTTCTTGGTCAGCAAAGGCTGGTTCCCTGGCTGCTGCTATTGTCTTCTGCCAGCATCCATTAAACTGCAGCAGACTAATTTATAGGCTTGCACATGAGGCGAAAGCTCAGATCTTGCACAGTTCTTGACAGAGATGAGTGAGGGAGTTGGGGAGGAAGGGAGAGAGATAGATGATACAAGAGCAAGCACTACGTGGAAGAGAGAGGATCCAAATGAAAAGGCAATTTGCCCCATCCCGACCACGCTAGCTTCATTTTTAAGTCTCCAAAGTTTCCATTTTGGCCTTCACAGAATCAGAGCTCCTTTTCCTTGCTGGTGAACTTGCAGCGGAGGAGTAGAGATGGGGTGTCCTAGGCTCCCCCTGGAGGGTAGAATTTGCCAACAACTGGTAGGTACCTAAATCACCAGTTGTAATCGCATATTGCTCTTTGTTATAAAACAAAAGGAGATCTGTCGAATGGATTTCTCTCAAATGGCCCAGGGATTAGGTATGGATATAATTCAATTAAAAAGGAAACTTATTCTTAAATTACGAGGATATATTTTTGTGGTTTGTTAATTAAAAATAAAACTTGACACTGAAAGCAATAGTGAATATTTAGAGATTAGTGACTGTGCTGGTTTGGATATATTATGTCCCTCCAAAAGCCCTATTCTTTAATGCAATCTTGTGAAGGCAGACATATTAATCTTTTTGATTAGGGTGTGACCTCTTGATTGAATGTTTCCATGGAGATTTGACCCCACCCCTTCAGGGTAGGTCTTGATTAGTTCACTGTACTACTTAAGAGAGCTCCAGGTCAAGACGCTTGCTGATTCTTTGAGATGCTAGCCCAGAGTTTGCTCTGGAGAAGCTGAGAGATGACAAAATACCGCAACAGCAGCTGAGAGAGACTTTTGGAGAGATGCTTGGGAGCTGCCAGAGATACTCAGAGATGCTTGGAGACGTGGACAGAAGGACATTTGGAGATTCTGAGCTACGAAATGAAGCCCAGAATTTGCCCTGGAGAAGCTAAGAGAGGACCCCAAGACACTTAGAGAGAAATTCCCTGGGAGAAAGAAGCAAGAACACACAGGAGCTGAGAGACAGGAGTTGAAACACAACCTGGGACCAATAGATGTCAGCCAGTTCTGAACACCATTATCCTTCCTTCAGTGAAGGTATCCTCTTGTTGATGCCTTAGTTTGAACACTCTTATGGTTATAGAACTGTAAATTTGTAGCCAAATAACCCCCCTTTATAAAAGCCAATCAATTTCTGGTATTTTGGCAGCATTAGCAAACCAGAACAATGACAGTTACAATTGTTGAAGTGCAGAGAGAGAATTAGAACACAGGAGGTTTAAGTAGTGTAAAAATTCTTTCCACATTCCAGATAATGTCCTGTTTGTAGCTTGATTTGCTGATGGGATGGATACCTTTAACATTAATCCCGAATGCACTGAACCTTAGGGATGATTGTTATCTGCAACTGTATTTTAAATTGCCAAGCAATAAAAGCATAAGATTTAGAAAGTCACATAAAATTCATTATTTATAAAATCTGAAATGGGAAATTTTTAAATCAGTACTAGCCATACACCCAGGGATTTAATGAATCACATTCTCAGTGGGAAAGTCAGTTTGTGGGGCAAATGAGAGAGAGCCAGGGTTGCAATCGGTAATAAAAGCAATTGTCAAACTCTGTCAGATTTGTCCGACAGCACCACTGCACCTGTCAGCGTCTCTCCAAGTGGCCAGGTGAGCTTGCAAGTGGCGACAGCGTTCTAAGATCTGAATGAGAAAGCAAGTGTCACACAAAGCCCTACACGTGATACTGTCCTGCTTATCTGCACACACAGCTGTGAGGCTCCAGTCTGACCCCAGGGAGCAGTTTGCCGTTTGTGACAACCGTGTGTGCATGATGCTGCCCTCCCACCTCCCAGCCCCCAACCACATGGAGTCAGAGTTTACCACATTTTATCCAATTTGCATTATGAGCCTTAACTGTCTGAAATTTAAAGGATTACTGATTTACCACATTCTGGAGTCTTGAGATGGGAAAAAATGGAAGGTGGTCTGGAGGTTCTCAATTTGCAGGAGGGTAGCTGTACAAATAGAAAAGCATGGTGGTGAATCTGCCATCCAGTTTCCTAGGAAGAGCTGTGGTTCTGTTTCTTCCAGCCTCTGAGCTTTATTGATCAGCCACATTGCATTTGGCATGCTCCAGAGCACAAGGAATTTATGTGCTTGTGCTCTCCCATCCAGGAGCTAATTCATAGATTTTTTTTTTCTTGGTGGCGAGAAAGTGTTCCCTATATGTTTCTTCTCCTCATGGTTATGATCGCATCTCCATCTTAAAACCAAAACACCCACCAGCACCACCCAGAAAGCACCCTCTGTTTCAATCCTGGTCCCCATTGACTTAGTTCCTACCTCTTCTCTGCTTTTAAAAACATTCATTAGTTGATTGCACACCATGGGTAATTGTATGGTATGTGAATATATCTCAGTAAAACTGAATTTAATTAAAAAAACATAACAGTTAGGTTTCTTTTATGTATAGCAGAGGCAACTCTAATTGTTACAAGCAGTGGCACTGCTAATTTTTGTTATATTAAATTGAAATATAATTTTTAAAACGTTCTCTCTTAACAAAAAAAAAAAAATCATTAAAATAAAACAAAAGCCTTCCTGGCATTGCCAGAACACCTGACAGGAGCCAGAGGAGAGTCTTCAAGCTTCCTTTCCAGCCCCCTACTCACTGTTTAGTTTACGGCTGTAATAAGGGAGAAAAATGGAGTGCCTTCAGGGATTTGCTTATAATGTTCTTCTTTTGAAATTGGTTGCAGTACTAAAAGAAATATTAACAATTAAACCATTTTGGTCTCCCTTAAAACTGAAAGTGGGGAAATGTATGTGACACTTAATACTGTACTCCTTACAGTCTGGGTGTCCCAGTGGAATGAAATGTTTTTAGAAGTGTTTTAGGGAATATGTTGTTCTAGTTTTGCATCATTGTGTAATAAACTACTTGAAAACTAAATCTCATGTTTTTGTGGATTAGGGATTTGGACAGGGCCTGGCTGGTGATTCTCTCGTTCTATGTGTAATCAACAGAGGTGGCTCAGTGGTGTTTAGCTGGCAGGTGGACTCCTCTGGAGGTCCAACGTGACTTCACTTAGGTGTCTAGCATGTTTACAGAGAGGGCTGAAAGGCTAGACGGTGATGAGAGCACTTACCTGTGGCCTCTCCAGCATGGAGGCCTCAGGGCTTCAAGGCCATCTAACTTCATAAATGGTGGCTCCAAGATCCAAGAGCAAGTGTCCACAGGTGGACACTGCCTGGCCTTTTATGACTTAGCCTTGCAAGTCACATAGCATCACTTTGGTCACACTATTAGTCAGTCTGTTTCCCCAGATTCCAGGAGAAGCAAGGTAGACTCTACCTCTCAATGGAAGGAGGGTCCAAGACTTTGTAGCCATGTTGTAGAATCATCATACAGGCACACAAGAGACATTTCTCTTCTATAACATTTTAGAAATTCATTTATGAGCCATGGTTTGGTCAAATTCTGTTCTCCCTTCCTGTCATCCTTTTTGAGAGTGCGTTATTTCCAAAATATTGGTGCCACCATTTAGAGTTCTATACCAGCGGCTCCCAGTCTGAATTTTAAAATCCAATTTTAAAAAAAGAAATTTATTGGAGGATTGACATAGAGAAGCCAACTTTTTATTTTGGTAAGGAAGGATATTATATTCACTAGCATTTCATAAAATAAAAGGCATGTTTGCATCAAAATAAAAGGAAGGACATATCCTTAGAATAAAGGATCCTCCTTTAAATTTAATACATTTATCTTTATGAAAAAAGTCATATCATTTTCCTTGTTTTTCTCATTTCAGAGGCTGGTGGAAACTTTCTCATGGATGCTGTTCTGTAAATGTGCATTTGGGAATCACTCTTCTAGAGAAAATGTCTCTAGTATGCCATTTAACATATTGACTTGGGACACTCAAGATTTCTTGGTCAGAATTTCAGATTTACATTAGCTCCGTCAATTGCATAGCTGTATGTGAGAGGATTAGGATTGGAGCTAAACCTCCTATCTTAAATTCAAATTAAATTAACCAGGTTTTACTTATTATTTTAAATGTGCCTAGAATAGTATAGTCTCCTGAGGTTTCAGTGAAAAATGCCATAAAACACATTTCCTGCCAGGAGTCAAATTGCAGATTAGTTACAGAGATAAGACTAATGCACATGAAACACTGGAAAATAATAAAAGTCAGAATGTGGGTGAGAATATATAGATGTGACCCATGAAAACTAAAGTTATCTGGGTATCTTCACAAAGAATGTGGAGGTGAAACTCAAGGTACAGGATTTGGATGAAGGGCAAGAAAAAGATGCTATATGTAAGGTTAATTCAATCATGGATCAAAGATGAGAATAACTATGGTGTGTTAAAGGGAAATGGAAGGCTTTTTGGATGGGTTGATTTTCAGCGTGCTTTGTCTTAGATTTTAGAGGAGAAAACAAAGTGCATACAGCATTCTTTTTTTGTTTTTGAGCCATAATATAATAAATGATCAAAATTCCTACTTTCTTCTTTCAAAAATGATCACATTTGTTTTCTTAATCTGAGAAGCAGTTGAGTAACTGCTCATTCTAGACTCAAAATCATTAATAATCCTAATGAAAATAGTCAGCCACTAAGTAACGGCTTCAGTACTGTGGGTCAGCGCGGAATATTTGGTGACCTTCCCCGAAATGCATTAGCGTACTTCTGACACACAAGGATTGAGGAGCCCTTGTGTGACGCTTCATCACCAATGACAAAATAAATCTCAGATGTCAAGAAATGCTTCCCTGAATTCACCCTTGCTTCGCTAGCAGTAATGGATTAGACCAACATCCATTAGACCGAGGAAGTTCCTGATATTTACTCATTGCTCTGGACTGAGGACTTAGGTATCCGCCTATTTCAGGAAACAAAAGGTCATGTTGGAGAGTCAGAAACAGCCTATGGAATATTCTTTTTAAACATTTACCAGAATCTATTATGTTCTAGTGTGGTTGTTATCATGGTATCTGCCATCTAGATTTCAAAAACACCAATAGCCACAAAGAAATTTAAACATAATTTTCCAAGATAGGAGTTTTGAGAACTTGTGCAATCATTTTCCAATCAATATCGATCACACCCTGCGTGATCTTTTTTTCTGCTGTGTTCATTTTTAGACCTGTTTTTCTGGCATGCACAACCACAGTCTGGAAATACCCTGAGGTAAGCAGAGAGAGTCCTTGCTATCCAGGTTTTGCTGTTGCTGTAAAAATATCAAAAGATATAATATGGGTATACTTCAAAGATTGTTTTCTTGTCCCGCTCCTCTAAAATACCAGTTCCTTTTAGATTTTTGTGCTGTATTTGTAAACTGTGCTGATATCAAAGAGACCTCCCTGAAAAAAAATTTCCTTCATTGCTTGCAATTATGTTTAATTTGAACTTGAGGAGATTAATAAATTTCTCAGAAGTCTGTTTTTCATGCATTTTTGGGAAACAAGACACATGATAGGTCTACTGTTTCCACAGCCCTTTGCTGTGCTCTGTTCTGTTCATGGCTGTGGTTTCAGGGCAATCGAGTTCATGTTAATAAGCTGGATGTTTATCTTCTGTTTTCACTGCTTTCCTGTACCGATGCATTTGTTCTAGTTTTCCTTTCATTCCAGCCTGTTCTGCCCTTTTGCTTCTCTGAATTGCAACTGTACTTAGCTAAATCCCTGGCCGCCATTTTTCTTTTTTTTTCACTGCTCACTTGGCTTGAATCTCCTCTTCTCTGCTTTCATCATTTCTACTGGCCTGAAATTATCCTTTCAAAGATCACCGATGGCCTCTTTTGAGACAAACCCAAAGATCTTTTTTGAGTTTTCCTGTTCTGGACATGATTGAGCAGTCCTTCCTTTTCTCATTTTTTTAGGTATTCTCTACTCTATTTGACCCTCTTCTTATTTCCTTGCCTACCCTTTCTTATCTCTGACTTCTTTTCCTTGTTGCTATTCCTCAAGGGTTGAACTCTGGGTTTCTGTCCTCTCTTTCATTGTTACAGAGAAATCACATTTCACAAGACTCTAAACTTCTCTTCCCTGCTGCCACTTCTGAAGCTTTCAGTCTGTCACCCCAGCCTTGGTTTAAGCATCATATTGCCTCTCAGATATTTCCACTCACCTGTTCAATCATTACACAACCACCTTCAGCCAAACTTTTCCTCTAAAGCAGGGGTCCATGAACTGTGGCCACAGACCAAACCCAGTCCTCCATTTTTGTAAATAAAATTTTATTGGAACACAGGCATGTCCATTCCTCTTCCTATTGGCTACGGCTGCTTTCCTGCTGTAACAGTGGAGCTGAATAGTTGCAACAGAGATCATATGGCCTGCAAAAGTTTAAATATTTATTTCTGGCCCATTACAGAAAGTGCCTGCCACTCTCAGATGTCTTTGTTTTTCCACATTAGGCTTTGATAGCATCAATTTTGTACTCGGGGAAAGTCATAAACAGCTTCCCACTGTCTATATAATTAATTGTAAAATGTTTGTCTTGATATTAAGAATTTTCTCTTATGCATCCAGCCTCACTGCACTTCTCTACACTCCCAACCCAACTAAGCTCCTTTCTCTCCCTCACCCCCCCTTCACAAACTTCTCATGCTCATTTCCACTGCCAGACCTTTGCCAGTGCTGTTTTGTATGCCTGATAGTAAGCAAAACTGCCATTCTTCCTATCCTCTTATTATTCATATTCTACTGTGTTTTTTAAGATACAACTCAAGCTCTCTGCTTCCTTCATGAAGCATTTCCTAATGATCGGCCATATTGATCCCTGCCTTATTGATCTACATGTATCACCCATACGCCCCCATTCTGCCCTATTCACAAATAGTATTAATGAGGGTTTCTAATGTGAACCTCTTCCTCACTGTTTAAGCTGTGGTCCCTGTTAGGTCTGCCCTCCTCCTGTATCCCTTTCTTCATGAATTTTATTGTGACCTATCCCAAGCCAGAACCTTCGGTGTCAACTTCAGTTCTTCCTTCTCCTTATTTACCAGTCTTCAAGAACTGTGGACTCTAACTACTAAAAAGATCTCTAGCCTTTACCCTCTTCTCCAAGCCTACTGACCCTGCCTCAGATCAGGCCACCAACATTTCTTTCCTGGACTATTGGAGTTATCTAATCAGTGATACTCCTTCAGCTGGTCTTTCCAGGCCTGGGACTAGAGTAAGGTGAGTGAGGAGGCTGGGGTGCCAGTTTTAAGGAGGCACTCACTCTCACAGGCATGCAAGTACCGAGACGGCACCTGAGAATGAGTGCCGCCTTAAATGTTGTGCCCCAGGAGACTGGGGTCTTTTCCAGCTGCAGTTTACCCTCCACTGTTACTGGAATGGTTTCTCCCTTCCCCTCTCCCTCCCCCCTCCCCCTCCCCCTCCCTCTCTCTCTCTCTCTCTCTCTCTCTCTCTCTCTCTCTCTCTCTCTCTGTGTGTATATATATATATATATATATATATATATAGTCTCCCATCTGGTTTTTAGTTGTCCAAAGGATAAAGTCCACAGCCCTTGGATTTTCTCCAACTTGTCTTCCAGCCTCATCTCTTCCTACTTCTTCCACATCCCCCATTCCAGACTACTCCACTCACCACCCCCACCCCGTCCACCCTATCCCACCCCCATTTAACTCTACATCCCATCTCCCCTGAACTACCTAGAGCCCCCTTAGTAAGCTGTGCTCTGACAAACCTCTAAACCTTTGAACATTATTTTCTTCCCCCCCTTGGAACGTCCCTCTTTACTTGGAGAATCCACATTCATTGTTCAAAGCACACTCAACTGTGACTTTCTATATGACAGTTTTCAGAACTCTCTGAGACCAGTGAAGTAGCTCCTTCTTCTTTTCCCCTTAAGCCCAAGGTATGCATCTAGCTTGTGTTTCATTTTGTGGTAATTAACTTTTTGTATGTTTTTTCATTTATTGCCCATGAAACCAAAGGGTCAAAGCCCCAACTGCATATTGAAATCACTTTAAACCTTCAATTTAAAAAATACTGTCACCTGAGCCCTACCGCAGAACCAGCATCTCCAGGTGTGGCCTGGGCATTGACTTTTTTTTTAAATCCCACCCCATCCCTCCACCCCAATGATTCTAATGTGCAGCCAGAGTTTCAAACCACTGTGCTAGGCTGCCAGCTGCTGAAGAGTAGAGAACATTTCCTATTCATGTTTGTGGACCTCTCCTCAGTCCTCCAGACTCTCCTTCTTCTGCTCCTTCCCCCACATCTTGCAGAATGCCTGGCTTACAGCAGGAGCTCAACCTAGAAATGTGGAATTAATGATTGCCTGCTTCATTCACTGGGTCAATGTTTGGGTTTATGAAAGAAAGGATTTAGTCAATTACCACTTTTCTCCCTCAGTATAGGACTTGGAGTGGGAAAGTTTGCAGAGACAGAGATCCCATTGGTGTGGAATTGATTTCTGATATCCGTGGTGTGCCACAAAGTGATGTGCTCTAATGGTCTCGATTTCTAAGACTTGGTTCTTTATTGCTTTGAATACCAAGTGGGTTGTAATTGCCTTTCTTTGGGCCTACAGACCCATAAATGCAAAAAATATATATTTTAATGTATCTTCCTCTATTATACAACCCATTTAAGTAAAGATAATAGAGAAAATAGATTGGGCTTCATTATTAGGACTATCCTTCTGCAGTCTGCTCACTGGATTCAATGAGCTTTCACACAGTTTAGTGCCCACACGGAGTTAGGCATCAAGTAGCTGTATTGCTCAATATGGCCTTACCTGCCTATAAGAGCAGCTAACATCAGTCTCTTCCTGGAACTACAAACTTAAATGTCAGACTGTCCAAATATAAAAGCAAGGGATGCACTGTAGAAAGCATCTGATATTTACAATTCTTTTTAGGTAAGGTGAACTGACTTTTGTTATAAATATCCTCCAAATGCAAATTGAAGAGTTTTTTTCCCCCTCTTTAGTACATATGCCTTCATTTGGTTTTATTTGATTTTGTAAAGATCCACGGATGCATTTGAACACATAACAACCCATAGTCGCTGAAAATAATGGGTTGTTTTTCAGAGAAGGCTCTTAATTATATATTTAATTAGTTTCAAGTTGCAAAATAAATATGTCTGGGATTAAGAAAGCATGAGATTGAACCATTAACTATAATTGTAAAAATGTGCTTTCATCAGTTGTAACAAATGTACCACACCAATGCAAGGTGTTAATATAGGGTGGTATGTGGGAACCTTGTATTTTATTCATGATTTTACTGTAAACCCACAACTTCTCTAATAAAAAAGAACCACTGCTTCCTTAAGTTATTCTTACATCCGATTCCACCTGTTCCTACTTGATGCTAACTTGAGAGAGCAGATACCTATACTTTGTAATATCTCCCTGTTGAAGCTATTAAATGGATATAACCAAGAAATTGAATAGAAAAACAGGCTATTAGATTATTCTTTCTGTGCTGTTTCAGGTGGCTTCCTTTCAGAGCTTGAACTGAGAGAGGCCAAGAGCTATAATTTCACTTTCTATACCATTCCAGAGTCCTTCTTTTCTTCCTGCTGCCTCTTTTCTATCACCATTTCCTCCTCTCCTATTTTCCCTTTACCTTGCACCAATAGTAATAATCATACATGTTAAGTATTTTACCCATTACTTTCTTCAAAAAATCTGTGAGGTAGGTACTGTTATTAGCCCCCTTATACAGAAGAGAAAACCGACACAAAGAGGTTGAGTTACCCAGGGTAGCACAGCTAATAACTGATATTCAGATGGATGGATGGGTGGATGGATAGATGGATGGAAGGAGGGAGGGAGAGAGGGATATGGATACATAGGTAGATAGATAGATAATAGGTAGATAGATAGATGGAGGGAGAGAGAGAGAAAGATAGATCAAAGGAGGGAAAGAGGGAGAGAAGTGGGCAGAGAGAGAGATTGTTCAGACCTAGGACATCTGTTTCAAGAGCCTGGTTTCTTAATTGTTTGCTGCCTGACCCAAAGCTCAGAGGGGTAAATGGTAGTGGAATGAAGATAAAGGATATTGCATTTGGCAAAAACAAAACAAAACAAAACAGTTCTTCCTCCACCTCCTCAACCCCCATTACTTAAATAATGGGTTCACTTCTCAGGAATGAATATTGAACTTGAGATTTTATATATTTCTAATTCAGGCCCAGAATTTGAAACCAATAATGATGAGAAATAGCACATTGTAGAAAAAGAGAGCGATCCTATGGCCTTCGTAAGATTGATTGTAGGGGCAGAGGCAGCTGAAGAGGGACAGTGGCCTCTGGAATCGGCGTTTTGCTGACTGAGTTGGGGTCTGGCAGTGGGAAGGCCACACTCATGGTCAACCATCTTTGGGGTCCAGGAGCAGCGACCACAGGGCAGCAGCTACTGAAGCTTTGACGTGAGTAGGTGGGCAGGGAGGATCCATAAAAGGCCAGCAAGGGACAGATACGCATGTCCCTCGCCTAAACCAAAGGCTGGGTCAGGCTTGCAGGGCTAAAGACATCTGGTCCAAACCAGCATGTGACACAGGATGAAAATGAATGACTAGCCTGAGATCTTTCAACTGCTTAGAGGAAGAATTAGAATTAGTCCTGGATGTCTTGACCCTCACTCCGTGGAGTTTTCCAGTGTGCAATGGACAGGAATAAATCAAGAATCTTCTTTTGAGGAAATGAAAGAGGGAGGCTGTGAGTGCTGAGATTTACTTTATGGAGATGCTGTTTTCAGTGTTGTGTTCAGAAATAAGATAAACCAATTGGTGTGTGATTGGTGGCTAATCTAAAGGCTTATGCAAACCTGATTTTTTTGAGCCCAAGGAAAAGCATGCCTTCAGTTGTCTTCTGAGGCCCAGTAGAAACCCTCTTATCAGACTAAATCATTACTAGTAATTGGTGAGTTTATGGAAAAGTCAGTAAAAGCAGGAAAACATACAAAATATGCATCTATGCTTAAACATTATATTTTAATATATAAACATACATTCATTTGTCCATCTTTGGATGCAGGATCAAACACTTTCCTTTGATTTGGGATCCTCAGATTGGAGTTACTCATTGTCTTTCTTGCATCATTAGAGCCATTATGCATCCTTAATTTCTGTTTTAATTTCTTTTAAGTGGAATGACAACTTAAAGACACATGTACCACAGTCTGCACACACAATCTGTAATTTTATGATTTCTCCCAATCTTTTACAGTTGTATTGCTCACATTTATTTTAATAGCAGTGGGTTGGTTGGTTGTTTTG
The DNA here is from genome assembly GCF_015220235.1 of Choloepus didactylus. NCBI lineage: Eukaryota > Metazoa > Chordata > Mammalia > Pilosa > Megalonychidae > Choloepus > Choloepus didactylus. The sequence goes on from NC_051319.1 coordinate 12,041,201, forward strand.
CAACTGTCTTTTCCAAGTCTTTCCTGAATTTGTTTTCACAGAAGTAGCTCCCTTTCCTTTCACACTCATATTTTGTTGTTTACGTGATTGATGTTTAAATGCATAATTAATAAGAAGCAGAACTGGCAAAAACAGATTAGGTGCCAAAACAACTGACCCTTGGTAAGCATAAAGCACTGCTGGCTAGTTAAAGGGAAAAGCTTCCCGGTAATAGTTTTTGGCGTGTTTGGGGGAGGGATTGGGGCCTGTTAGTTAATCCAGTGAGGTAGTTAAGTGAAAATTGGCCAACAGGGCTTCTACTGTAGGCATAAGACAACTTTGTGTGAGAAACCCTACCTTGAGGAGAAATAAATGGGCTTTTGTCTTGTGAAAAATATGAGCATATTTCAAGGAGTAAAGCTTTTTTTCTTAATCTTGTGAATTTGATAGATCATATTATTCTTTTCAACACCCATTTCCAGAAATGTCATTGTTATCCAAAAAAAAATTTTTTTATTTTACTTTGACTTAAAAAAAAATTGCTTTAACCTAAGAAAACCCCCTTATATACGGTGACTGTGACTGTCACCTCATGGAGATTATCACTGAATTCAGAATACCAGCACAGAATGTTTTTCATTGAAAATCAGTTTATAAATAAACAGTGCATTGAATTCTAGAGTAACACATTAGACATGGAGAGCTGAAGAGCTCAAAACATTGTTTAAAAACTTAACCTAAAACTAGCTTTGAGAAAAAAAACACTAAGTACCATTTCCTAAAATTGTTCTGTTTTCTTTAAATGTGGCTTATACTGATGTGGAAAAAGATGCGGCCTTTAAAGACTGTCAGGAAGGAACAAAAGCAGCTTAGCAAAGAAACAGACATGGAAATGTGCTGTTTATCAGGGGAAAGGAGAGTATCATTAGATGAAATGGAACCTGCCAGCATATTAGAAAATATCTTTTTGGGAAAGTCCCACTCTAGGCCTCTTTTTGGCAACTTCTAAAAGATTGAGATGGTGGACCGGCAAAGAATGGCTTTGGCTGTAGCTTGGTAGGAAGAGTAGTTAGTGATTCTCACTCAGTTTGATTTTATTTCTCAGGTCAGGTTCTACCTCCTGAAAATCTAGCTGAATTACAATCTTCATTCAATTCGTGAAAGGATCAGAGGAGCAGAGGCCAGCATCTCTTGACCTTGCTGTTGTGGAATTGAATTGGAGATCTGCACCTAGTTGTGAGCTGCACAACCTTAGGAAGGCTTCTAAGTGCCCTTCTGGCTCCTGCTTGTCCTTTTGAGATCTCCAGCTCTTCCAGGGTGCCCTGACACACTCTTGCTTACTGTGTTTCTTTGGAGCTAAAATATTCTGTATCTTGCATCTCCTCCCCTCAAAAATGCATTAGACAAATATGAACTTTAAAAGCTGTATTAGAGAAATGATGTGTTTTAATGGAAAGCCCACCAGCCCAAAAGTGCTTTCAGATACGAATGTGCACACAGATTACTTAGGGGTCTTGTTAAAATGCAGATTCTGAGGCAGTAGGTCCAGAAGGGGGTCATAGGGTCTGTGTTTCTAACAAGCTCCCCACTGGGGCTGATGCTGCTGGTCCAGCAACGACTTTTGGGGAGCAAAGATCTAGAGGACCTGATTTCCAGTTCTGGTTTCTCAGAGCCTCGGTTGTTCTACTTGCAAAATGACTAAGATTCCCTTTAATTCTGACCATCAGCAATATCATGAGGAGTGGGGAACCGAGAAGGTTGGTGAATGTCAAGAGCATATCCCCATCTCTGAGTTTTCTAGGACTCAACATTTTATCACCATGAAGGCAATATGGAAACATGAAAACAAACAAGGCAGGAAATACAGTTTGTTTTCTCTCAGTCCCAGAGTGATTACAGTTTATTCACATTGTGACTTTGCTACCATTCAAAATTTGGCTTTATCTGGATCACACTATCAACAAATGAACATTCTAATTGTGGTGTGTTTGTCTCAAATGAGCTGTTGGATAGGCTGACTTCTTTCCATAGCATGTCCAATGGAACAGCCTAATTACCAGTCATGATCAAACCTAGGCTTTAGATCGTAAATATATTTTTAACCAGAATACAAGTGAAGATAAAGTTTGATATTGCATTTTTTATGCTAAAACTGTCAGTTGTGGAGGAATTTAATGCCATCTTGAAATCTTTCTTATCCTTCAGATTCCCCTCAGATGTTCCCTTCTCATGGGAACCCTCCCAGAGGCCACAGGATTAGTAGCCACCTCGCCTCTCTGCTTCCAGTACATCCCCATTAGAGCCTACACCCCACAGTTAGGCTCCTCTAGCTGTGTGCCTGCTTGTCTCCCTCCTTGAGCTCCTTAAGCCATCATAGTAGAGATAAAAGAGAATTTGGGGAACTTGGAGCCTGGGCACATGTGTCTCCACTGCAGCACTGTCCTGTACTGGTCATGTCACCCCAGGAGGCATGGAAACTTCTCTGTAGAGTGGATGTGATCAAATAGGGTAGTTGGAGGTGTCTCAGTTTTCCAGAGCTGCTGTGACCAACACCACACAACGGGGTGGCTTGCACAGTGGGAATTTATGCTGTGGTTTTGGAGTCTAGAAGTCTCAATAGGCCATGCTTACTCCCAAGTCTGTAGGGTTCTGGTGTTGGCTTGCCACAATCCTTGGGGCTCCATGGCTTGCATCCCTGCCTCTGTCACATGGCTTGTCCTTTTGGCTTCTACTTCTCCTGCTTGGTCATCTGTGTCTCTGTCTAGATTTCCTCTCTTTATAAGGATTTCAGCCATATGGATTAAGGCCCACCCTATTCACTTCAGCCTCATGTGCATAGGGTCTTCAAAGATCCTATTCACTGATGAGTCCACACCCTGACTCACCTTAACATATTCAAACACACTATTTACAAATGGGTTCACACCCACGAGAATGTGGAGTAAGACCTGAACTTTCCATTTGTGGTGTACATGATTCAGTCCCCAACAGGATTACATGCAGTGATGGATGCAAAACTCTCTCCTACCTCTCCTGGCTTAGAGGAGGTATAGGATAAAGGTTTGCTACCTTTTTCTTTCTCTAAGATCAGGTATCACACCTTATTTATCCTTGTAAAGAAAAGTCATGCATAGTGACTCAATAAATTCTTTAAAATTTAATTTCATATCCTTTGTATGCAGGTTGGGGTGTCTTTATGTTAGGTATAGAGGTAATGCAGGATAGAGAAACAACTGTTTGGTTTTGCCCTAATGGCTAACAGTAATGCTTTTCTGAAATATATGAAATGTATTTTTGAGTAGTTATTAAAGTCTGACAGAGATTATTTCTGGTTTGCTTAGTTTAGAAATTGTAAACACAAGGGAAGAAAAGGTAAACACTAAACAGGAAAAAAAGTAGTAGTAGTGGGAAAATTTAGGGTATCCATTTTTATAAGTTTGTATGTATAAACTTTCTAGAAGAATTGGAAAAATAATGATAGTAGTTCTCTTTGGGAGTGAGTCCAAAATGAGAGTGAGGGAGACTTTAATTTCATTTTATATATTTCTTTACAGTTTGAAGTTTTTGCATATAGATATATATAAATTTTAATGTATATTAATAGGGATATCTGGGGGAATTGAAGGATGGGCCTTTTTTTACTCTTTCATGTTTTAAAAACCCTAATAAATATTATTTTTAATGTCTTTTATTTTCAAGTGGCTTTAAGTATGAAGTGCTAATGCTAAACTGAGACTTTCTGCCCCCTTATCAAGTCACTAAGCTGTCCCCATCACAGAAGTTAAGTCCAGCTCAGCTGGTTCAGTCTTTACTTACCTCTGTGCTTGTAAGAATCTTCTGGTAGGCAGCTGTGTCCTCACATTGCTGCTGGTTGGGGGAGATTTAGCATCTGAATCATGAGCCTTTAAAAATGTTGATTTCCTGCACTTCAGAAAGGCATGTTCTGGCTTATCTGAAGACAAGCCCAGAAGAAGGGGAGCAACAAGGACTGTAGAGAGGAGCCCAGGCAGGAGTGCCATCCCCCCTGGACCAGAAATTCAAGAGAAGTTAGAGCAAATGAAACTTGAAGGCATCGTTTTGAATGAAATAAGCCAGACACAAATGACAAATATTGTATGATCTCACTTATAGGAAATAACTAAAATTTGCAATTTCATAGAGTCAGAAATTAGCATTTAGAACACAGGTTGCTGTTCTTTTTAGCAAGGGATTAGATTTTCATTTTTCCTTTGGCTCCACCCTATTGTCTTCAGCAGTGATCCCCTCCACCTTCCCTCTCCCACCTCCAAGGGTCGAAAATGTGCCCATTTGGAGTGCCTGAGAACGAGATGGGCAGGATGGAGCAGCATTTTCCCCTTAGCTCCCTTCCACCATTTCCTGCAGCCCTGGACATAACTCTAATTGTAAGAGGGCCGGGCCCAGGGAAAAGGCATCTCAGAGACACTCAAGGTACTGCTTTTAATTCTAGGCAGGTACTGTGTCTGAGGGGCCTGGACAAACTGGGAGGTTTCGCAGGAGGGCAGCCAGGAGTGTTAGAGGAATCGTAACCTCATCATGCAAGGGACTATTGTTGGCTGGGATGTACCCACTACTCACTTTTCTGTGGTCAAACCATTAACTTTGCTGTACCCAAGTCTCCTCTCCAATGGACTAGGCTTCCATAGCACTAATCCCCAAGCGTTCTCATGAGGATTAAATGAGTCAACTCATGTAAAACACCTAAAACTGGTAAGTGCTCAGCAAGTGATAGCTTCCACTAATAATTCTTGGGAGCCCGCAGGGAGTAAGGAAGACCCCTAGAGCATACTGAGAGTGCTCCTGTACCAAGGCTTCCTTTTCTTCTGGATGGGGAGGGATGGGGGGGGGGTGTTTTTATTTTTGCCCTTTTATTTGTATTTATTTGGGGCTTGCTTCATTCTGCAACAGTTATTGATAAGCCCGTCTCTCCAGGTTGTAAATTCTTCCTAACAGGAATCTGGAAGTCCTAATATCCCCAAGGCTAGGGTGGAAAAAGGATGGTGCCGAGCGGTGGGTCCTAATAGGGAGGAGCAGGGAACTTGGTAAAGGACACGCTCCCCCCACACCAGGCCCTCACATTCACTTTCTTTAAACAGAACAGCACTGAGGTCAGGCAGAGGCTCCAGTGCCCAGCCGGAGACCACTGCTGTCTATCACCTGGTTCCTGGTTTTCAGATAATAGATGCTCCCAAACATCTAAAGGCCTTTGGCCTTTAGAGTAAGAAAAACACTGTTTCACAGCCCAGCTTTGCCATTTACAATCTCTTGGAGCAAGTTACATAATACGGCTGAGCCTCCATTTCCTCCTCTGTGAAACAGGTTAATAAATACCAGTTTGCAGGATTGTGGTGAGAATTAAATGAACTAGCCAGTGGAATGTTCCTTGAAGAGTGCTTGGCACAAACAGATGCTTGGTCAGTGAAAGCAGCAGAAGTGGTTGTTGTTTACTGTTATCCTTAATCGATAATAAATGCTTACTGATTGAATGCAGACAGCTTGCCTGTGTATTGCCCTTGCTTGCTGTAGCAGAAGTCCTCTTCGGCAAATGCTGCTGTCTTGGTGTCTTAGCCTGGGGAGAAGGAGTGCTTATTATAAGACTTAAAGGGAGTGGGGAGACTTTGTTCCTGGGTCTAGAGCTACAAAAAAGACCCCCCCCAAAAAAAAAAATCTTTAGATTGCAGCAGCTGCAGGTAAGCTACTCCTGATTTATGGAAGCCCACTTTCTGATTTGTGGGCATTTTTAAAAGACACAGACATTTATTGTAATGAAGCTTAGTTGCTGGCTATTTTTCTGAGAGGCATATGTAGCAAACTTGAGCCTTTTATGCTATAAATAAGAGATGCTGCATATGCATTTTTCTGGGCAAATTTTGGAATAACCCTTGCACTGTGCTGATACATTCCTTAAATCATCTTCTAGACAAAAATTGAGACAGATTATTTGTGTACAGTCAGTCCCATAGTCCAGAGGAAAAATATGTCAGGACCACTCACCTGTTTACAGTATTCCAGTCTATATAAAAATAGCTTTTATTTCATCTTTTTTTTCTATGGCTCCAACATTCCCCATTCAACACAGCTATTTGTACTGGGCTGTCTGCAAAGCAGCATCCGTGTGTCATTGGTGTGAAAGCCTCAAGACCTTGTCAAGAATTTTCCTTCTGGATCTTGTATTGATCTTTTAACTGTGTGTTAAGCAAACTAATTTGGGGCTACATGTTTAAATAAGTCATTTCCAAGCTAATCCGAAGCAGTAAATAAACCAGTGTTTTATAAGCATCTTACTTAGCTTGCTGCTGAATATCTTGGATATGCCTTTGAAAATGGATTGTTCAAATAGTGCTTTGGTGAATCAAGGGAAAAAGCAGAAATGGATAAAAGATAAAGTAGCAGCTTCTTTAACTTTACATTCCAGGTATAACAAACTTTCATTTATTAATTCTGCCATTTCCTCTAGACACGGCACAGAATTTTAGAAACCTTCCTGAGCTAACATGTGCACACCTAACATCATCTCCCCCTGAGAAATGTTCTGAACAGGGTATAGGGGTTGGGATGAAGGAGTTGTCTGGTATTTTAGAATGAGCAAGTGAATTAGAAATTTTAAGTATATAAATGCATGATGACACCAAGCGACACATCTATCTAACTCCTGATTTTCTACTTGTTTCCAATATGGAAACAAAGTCAGCTATGATAAGTTTGATAGTTTGCAACGTATCAACAACTGTTTTCCTTCTCCTTAACCTTATGACATCAAGAAAGAGTCTTCTTTATGAATAAAGTTAAGAGACTATCTTGAACTCTCATAAGCTCCAAGCCCAAGGAAGAATGTACAAAATCCTCTAGAAAAGCCCTAAGATTCTGCCATTGGTCTAAGACAACTACTCCAGGCAGGGATTTGAAGCAGGCTGGGGGATTTACTTTGACTGATCTCCTATCTTGGCTTTGCCATTGTTTGAGGCCAGGCATTCCAGACCAAAGATGACTTGACTGAGTCAAACCCGAGGACTGTTCTGTGTGAAGAAGTTTAGGCTGTCCACTGTGTACCCATCCCCACAAGACTGAGCTAGAGCATGAGTGTTTTGTCTTCTAGGGGGTGAGATAAAATGGCAGAGGCAATGACTTCCCATCAGCCCTTGCAGCTAGTCATGGTGGCCAAAGGCAGCCTGCAGATCTTTCTTTCTAACTTAAAAACTGATTAGTGCATTCTGAAGGATATATTTTTAATGGTCTTCCCCATGCAAAATGCTGAAATATGTTTTGTTTTTGTCCATTTGCAGTTACACATGTCATTTACTCCCCCCAATCTCTGACGTGTTTTTGTTTTCTGTGTTTTGCAGGCAGCATAGTGTACCTCGGGATGATGGTGGGTGCATTCTTCTGGGGAGGACTGGCAGACAAAGTGGGAAGGAAGCAGTCTCTTCTGATCTGCATGTCCGTCAACGGATTCTTTGCCTTCCTTTCATCATTTGTCCAAGGTTATGGCTTCTTCCTCTTCTGTCGCTTACTTTCTGGATTTGGGTAAGATTTTCTCCATATTTTATAGTAATGTGTTTGCTCTTCATAATTGGACATGTTCTCCACTTAGAAGACCTCATTACCAGGAAATTATCATAACACATCTCTTTTCCTATCTTTGTGGCTTTGGAAGTCACAATGCTAGTTCTCAGAAATATAATTATCCCCCTTTAAATCTATAAGAGAAGAGAACATGCTCCTATGTTCTTTTGTTTAATCATTTTAGTATTTACTTCTAGGAAATGGGTATTGTTTATAAATTGAATGCTGTTTCTATGGCAGAGCTCATTCCTAAATGGATTTTTCTTCTGAAACTTTAAGCAAGAAATAGCTCTGGTCCTACCTTTTATGTACTAATTAAAGTTTCAAACCAGTCAGTCATGCTCTTAAATCTTGGATTAGAGTATCTCAAGTAAATGTTTGTTTATTGATCTATGTTAACTTGGCATTTTAATTAGGGAGAAAGTCTGTTTCTTGGGATGTAATAAGTTCTTTTTGTAATTTCTCAACTTCTGTTGAATTAGCAGAAGTTTTGCTATTTTAACTAAGTGCATTGCATAGCATAGCCAAGTATGTTTTCATTTTCCTTGAAGATCCTGAAGCACTCATTACTAAGTGTATTCACAAGCTTGTCAGGAGAGTATGAGGAACTCTGCTTTGATAAGGAAAAATATAGAAAAAAAAAGTTTCCAATTCATGTTTGAGGGCTTTATTTTCATTAGAGACATTCTTTCTGCAGTGTCTAGCATAACAAGAATCTAAAATAAATACTATGAAATGGAAAAATTAATGAAGGAAGTGAAGGAGACATGGCTGGGTTATATATTTGAGAAACATAGAGTGTAACACAGTTTCACCAAAAGAGAAAGGGAGCTACTATGTGTCTTTCTTAATGATATATACTAGAGCTTTAAAATCAGGCCTAAAATCAATAGGAATATAAAGTATCAGGGAGGAAGACGGTACAACTAGGTTACTTCTAGGTTATGGTAACTTTCATAATTCATTCAAAATATATTTTTTTTAATTTTATATCCATATTTGTACACAAATTGAGATTGGTTGATTATCCATAGATTTTTCTGATGTTCTTTTTATCTTCCTGTAGCTCCTCATAAGCTGCATTCTGCACACAGTGGGCTTTTTGCCAATAATTGTCCATCTTGCACAAGTCTAAGGTTTGTTCCTTAGAGTGAAGACTGTGTATTCTAGTAAAGCAAGATGGTTTGCAACTTTGGGGAAATGTAAAAATGTTCTGTACCAGAGAAAAAAATTATCAAAATCAATGATTTGCTTACTACTGATGGAGAAAGGGGGCTTTTCCTCAGCAGAGAGAACCCTCAGTGCCCAGACCTCCGTGTGAGATTGTACATACTGCTGACTCGAGAGGTAGTTTGGATCATTGATTCTAGGGGCTGCAGCAGACCTCAGTGTTGAGTGAACTAAGATTCCTGAGGAATAATAGGTGTTGTTTGAGGCTCTTTATTAAAGGGCCTTCTCAGTGAGGGGGGCCATAGGATAAGACATTCTTGCCACCAGGAAAGGCCCAAGGCCCCTTCTCCTTTCTGTAACCTACTTACTGCCACTAGCCTGTCAGGAGAAAGCTAACAGCTAGCTCCTGAACTTTCCAGTTCTTTCAGTATGCAGTCTTCTCCAGGAAATTTCAGCCATATCCACAGACTCAACAGTGCCTGACTGTGTTCAGATGAGTATGGCAATTTTAATTGCCAGTCTGGATTTCAATATGGTCAATGCAATTGACTGTAGAGAAAATGGCCATGTGGTAGCCACAAAATACTCCAAGCTAATGAACATTACTCCAAGTTAATCCAGGGGCAATATAGAAGCAGAGACTGCATGGGTATATTCATGATATCATCTTCATCCCTGTTGCAGACAAATTGTTCTCCAGCTAACAGGCTCAGGACTCCTGACTGCTAAATTACACAACTTACCTGGCAAAGAACTGACTGAGTATTGCAAACTCAGCTAAGCTCTATAAATTGTGATACCAGAGGCTAAAGCATTGTCCCTTTGTGAAGTGACATGGGACCAGGAGTCAAGAAATCCAAGTCCACCTGCTCCTGCTATTTACTGCAGGACCTTGGGAACGTCACTTTTCTCTCGTAAAATGGAGATAATAGTATTTTACATTCTTACCTTGGAGTGTGAGGATCAAATGAGATAATGTATCAAAAGTATATGGAAGAGTTCCACCATTTCACTTCTTTCCTTCTAGCTATTCTAATACTCTAACAACTAAGAAAAAGAAAATTATATAGAGATACAGTATTCATAATCCTTTGTTAAATTCTATCTTGTCTGTTGCTACCCCTTCCTCTAGTTTAACCACTTTCCCAATCTTCTAGGATGTCTAGGCAGTGACCACCCTAACTTGTTCATGTTGAAAAGGGTTCTTTGAAATTTGCTCTGTAGCTACTTGTTAAGTTGTAATTTAAAAGTTGTCTACCTTTTTGCATATATGTTATATTTCCCAATAAGGAAATAATGGAAACTATGGTGCTGTAACTCATAGCATTTTTTGGAAATTTCCAAATAACTACTTGTTAAATCATACATTGAAAGTTATCACCTTTCTGCCTATATGTTATATTTCATAATAAAGAAATAAATGAAACTAAGGAACTATAACCCATAACATTCTTTGAAATTTGCTCTCTACTTGTTACATTGCACCTGGAAGGTTATCACTTCTATGTATATATGTTATATTCCAAAATAAAAAATATGATTAAAAAAAGTATATGGTAGACTCCTGGGCATGTACTCAAGAGAAATGAAAGCATAAATTTACTCAAAAACTTGTACATAAATATTTATAGAAGCATCATTTATAAAAGCAAAAATGTGAAAACAACCCATATGTCCATCAACTAATGAATGGATAAATGAATTGTGGTACATCCATACAATGGAATATTATTCAGCCACACACAAAAAAGTAAGTGCTGATACATGCTGCAATATGGATGAGCCTTGAAAACATTCCAAGTGAAAGAAGCCAGTCACAGAAGACCATATGTTATATGATCACCTTCATAAGAAATGCTGAAATAGAAAAACCTATAGAGACAGAAAGATTAATGATTGCTTAGGGTTGGGGGAGGAGGAAATAGGAGGGTGGTAGCTAAAGGGTATGAGGTTTCTTTTTGAGGTGCTGAAAATCTTCTAAAATTGACTCCATTGATGATTGCACATAACTGTGAATATACTGAAATCCATTGAATTGTACACTTTAAATGGTTGATTGTATGGTACATGAATTATATATCAATAAAGCTGATAGAAAAAAGTATGTGGTAGAGGAAAAATTTGGGGTTAATGTTTAGAAACATTCATCCATGGTTTAGTATTTCTTGGTCTCTTTACTGGTCCTCCCACTCATTCATCTAAGTTGCTGGAGACAATAGGGTTTTACAGGAATGAGAAATGGGATTTTACCAATTCACTCATCTGTCTCTTATTTTCCCGAGACTCACAGCAAGTAGCAATGACAGCACAGGGGGCCTTTTTCTGGCTTTTGAATTTCAAATCTAGCCTGTGAGGTCAACAGGACCCAGCATGGCCAAAGATTGGGGAGAAAACAAGGCCAGTGAGATCGCACATCCCTGCTCTCCAGAGTAGATGGAGGTTCCCTAGGCTGGAACCAGGGCCAATGGGGGGAAACAAGCTTAGTGACTGGGGACCCAGGCTGAGCCCGCGTGGCAAAATGTCCACAGAGTTTTGTGGGATCCAGTTGCTGAGGGGACCTGAGAAATGAAATTGTTAAGGAAAATGAAGAAAGTTATCCTCACCTGAGCTTATGGGCTCTATTACCCAGTCTGTGCTCTTGGTAACGTGCTACCCCAAAGACAGGGGTTTCTTCTCAGCAGCTCTGGAGTTTGCCTAGATCCCCCACCTCTAAATCTATGGAGGTCTCAGCCAAATCTCCATTTTCTTCAGTTCTATTCCAGTTGAACTAAAACACATTTTAGCTCCTACTCTATCCTTGAAACCATGCTGCGTTTTTTTGTGGATAGAGGTGAGCCCTTGCCTCAAGTTGCTTCCTGACCAATAGTAGAGAGAAGGTACAAACAGCTCTCCCATTCCCTGCCTTCTAAGAGTTATTAAGAAAGAGGTATCAACAAGGGGCTTGGTAAGCACCGAAGAATGAGAAAACCACAACGAAATTGCGAGAGACCAATTTCCACTTCAAGGCTCTTCTTGTTTTTAGACATGTAAGGGAGTAAAATAGTCCATAAACTCGAGTGAGTTTAAACCCTTTTCATTCCCATTACTTATGAATTCGGTATATTAGCAGCTGAAATATTCATATATTTCTCTTTTTATTTAAACTTTCCTTATTCAAACTTAAGCCGAAGAGTCATGGCTTTCATCCTGGAGAACTTAAAGAGCTCACATTATGTCTACTTAGTTAAGCAGCTTGCTCTATCCTGCTTTGATCCCAGTTTTTAAACTGAGGAAAACTAGATGATCAAGGAAATAAGGTTCCAAAAATTGGGGAACTTTCCTGTCATGAGCTTGTGGTACTCAGACCCTCTGGGTGTTTCCCGGGAGCTCTGCTCACGTCATCCCTTCTGCCTCAAAGGCTCCCCACCCAGAGCCTTAGGGCTCACATCCTCAGAGCCGCCTTTCCTGAGACCATCCCTCCCAGTGACTCTTTCCTCAGTACCCTGTTTTGTCTTTTTTTTGTTGCACTTATTGCTGCCTGAAAATATTTTCTTTGTATGTGTCTGTTTCTCTCTTCCTCCAGCCTGTAAGTTCTGGTTGGGCAGGGACTCTCCGTCTTGCTCTCCATCACATCTCTCTGCAGCAGGTGGTACAGTGTAGGGACCCAGGGAGCTCCTCAGACCTGCTGTGAATCCACCAGTTCCACACTTAGAGCAGGGAGAGCATTTCTGAGTCATGCAGTCTAAGCCCCTCATTTTTCAGACTGAGGTTCAGTGGCCAAACCAGGAGTCGCTTAGCTAGGGCCTAAGTTGCAGTTAAGCCTTTTTAAATAGCAAATCTGTAAACTAGTAAACTGTACTTCCTGAAGCCAAGGTTCAAGATGTCTTCGCTTTGGCTTTATTGCAAGTGCCATAATTTCTGATGTTAACAGCAATGTGTTATGGTCCTGGTTCTGACCATAAAGGAGACTAGAAGGAGATTCTGTTTTAGACTGAGATCTATCTAGGTTTATTATTTCATTGTCTCTAAACGGGCTTTTCTCTTCACCACACCAGGTCATGAGCACATCTTCTTAGAAACATAAATACGTCTAGCTGCCATATGCTGCCTGACTTTAAATATTTATTCAGTACACAGATTGATTTCCTGGCTGGGGACAACAGTGTTTTGCGGGAATGAATAATAGGATATTACCAATTTACTCATCTGTCTCTTATTTTCCCAAGTGAGCCTCACACCAAGTACCAGACATTTACCTCCCATCTTTTGTTACAGAAAATTAGAAAGATGGGAAATGGAGTTGGCACCATTGATTGGTTTTCAGTTGTCCCAGAATTAAATTATTTGTTTCCAGTCACTGTTAATTATGGGAATGATAATGTTTGGGATGCCTGGCAAAGTTAGAGTCAGGAATGTCTCACCGAGGGTCTGGCATCGGTAAGCCTGAAGGTCAGTAGAAAAATATGATAGCAACAGAGATAATGAAATCTCAACATGTCTGTGTATCGTACTAGAAAGAATAGTCAATTCTCCTGCAAATGGAATCTCACAAATGCACACTTCATAGCTCTTTGCAATATCCTTTCATTAACAACATTGAATTATAGCAACAAGACTACCTTGGCTTTGAAGAAATGATCACTATTAGCTGGAGTTCTTCAAAGTACTTTGTATGTAGTAGCATCTCATTTACCCCCACAACAATTTTTATGAGCAGGCAAGAAAAGTACTACACTTCTGTTAAATTAGAAAATTGAGATATTTCTAGATTAAGTGACAGACCAAATGTCCAACAGACCCTCAGGTCTTCTGATTTTTAGTCTAATTCTGAACTATAAGACTTCCTCTTCAAAGTAGCCATTCTCTTAAGATAAGTTTTACTTTATTGTATTGGGAAAATGTAGGTGTATTTTAAATTTTTCAAGACTTTTAAAATGTGTTTTATCAAGGACCTATGTGGTTTTTGCCGTATGCCAGATGCTGGGTTAAGCACTTTGGAAATATTGACTCATTAAACCTCATAATGACCCAATAGGAAGACACCATTTATTATACCCATTTTGTAGATGCAGAAAATAACCTCTCTAAGATCACACAGTTGACAAGTGATGTAGTCTCAGGTTACACAGCCAGAACCCTGCTCCAGAGCCCATGCTTATAATCACCAGGCTGTGCTGTGTCTCATACTCAACCAGAAATGTCTCTGATTTCATATGAAACAATTTCTGATGCATGATAGGTACAACAACAACAGCAAAAATCCACATTTGAACAGACAAATTTAGGAATATTTTTGATCCCAGAAAAATGGAATGGAAAGACTTTCCCTATAAGTAAACTGTGGGGGCAGTTGGACTAGATTATCTTTAATCCAAAAATAATCTAAACCCAAATTGTAAATGGTGGGTAAATGTTTTCCTAGACCCATGCTGTCCAACCAATGTAGTAATCATTAGCCTCATGTTGCCACTGGACACTTGAAATGTGGCTGGTCCAAACTGAGATGTGCTGTAAGTGTAAAATACACAGCACTAGAATTTAAAGACCTAGCATGTGTGAAAGAATGCACAGTAGCTCACGAATCATTTTTATATTGATTATGTACTGAAATGATAACATTTTGTGTATATTGGGTTAGATGAATATATATTAAAATTAACTTCATCTGTTATATTTTTGCCTTTTTTTAATGTGGACACTAGAAAATTTAAAATTACAATGTGGCTCCCATTATATCTCTATTGGACACCACATTTTTAGACAGTGACCTTTAACAAGAATTTCCAACATAAATGTTGATCTTTGTGACACACTTTATTTCCCAGTATACCCTTTGGTGAAGATACTTTTGACATCAAGTGAAAAGGAATAGAGTAAAAGATCTTCTTGACCCACAATGTATAAAAATTAGCCATATACACTCTTTTGAATTGACTTGTTGAGGGCAGGAATGTGTGTTCATGGCTGTACCCTCAGCAGCTGGTGAAGTGCCTTGCCCAGAGTTAGGCTGGGTAAGTAGGTAGATGGAGGGATGGTGGAAGAATGGAGGCTGCTGCATGGGGTAGGGGTGGGGATGCTTTAGTAGATGTATACAAAAAGGGACTAGGTAAGTCTGCAGGTTTTTGTCATCATGTCTTATAGATCATCATAATGATCACCGCCATCTTTGTTCCTGGCACCATTTAGCTACTGTGGGAATGCAGTCTTCCATCTCTCTCAGTAGCTAGGTTAATTCTTTTCCAAGGGAGCATTAGGATCCTGATCTATGACTACACCATTTTCCCCAATGGCTCCACATCTGCTTCTGTGGAAAGTTAGGCTTACTCAGCTTTGGGGACTTAGGGCACCAATCTGATTGCAAACAAGGGTGTAGAGAGTTGAATTCAAACTCTTGTATTCTTGGCAATGCACTGTTTTTACCCAAATTATCTGCTTACAGATTGATACATTTTAAGTAGCAAAGTTTTCTACCAATTATTTTATTCCTAGTTTACATAATATTGAGAAAATAGCAATTGTCCATATCAAAGAACATTATTTTTAAATATGTGGCTTTGGACATTAGGAGGACTAAAGCTACCCAAATCAACCGTTCTTAACACTGCCACCATGCATAAGAGATTCTCATTTTTGGTTTGGTGATCGATTGGACCACCAGTAAGCGTTCTTCTCCAAACTGTTTGTATCTTGATTATTCATTTTAAAAAATGTGCCTTGTGATCAATATAGTAACCTTATTTTCTCTGCTAACCCGGCCTCTTCAGAGACTGTTAGATCTGTTAGATCTGTGTTCTTTCCTCTAAGCCCCTAAGGTCTGTGATAGTCTGTTTACTTTTGCAAAGCAGAAGTTGCCAAAAGGTCCATCATTTGGGCAGCTGCTTTAATTCCTTATTTCTGGGTCCAATTTAGACAATAATGAATTGGTTCTGAATTGCTATGCAATTTGCCTGACAGTTCAATGTCTTTTCATTGATTCTAAGGATTGAAATGGGTATTTTTCACACAAGCTGTTTATAATTGTAATTCACAGTGTAGACCAGAACATTCACTATTCTTTTTGAAAACCCATAATAAACATCTTAATAAAAGTTGCCCAGAGTCAGCTCTTAGTGAATTTTACCCTCTGTTTATTATCTGTATGGAACGCGTGACTTTCCCAAAATTATATAACTTCCTCCTTAATTACGTTCTCACATAATGCCCCATTTCCCACTGGAAATGGGAAATGGAAGATTGAAGTCAAGGACTGTTGGACAATCACATAGTGAAATAAATTAGAATGAAATTATCCTTTGTTACGTACTCGCTGGGGAATTAAAGCAGAGCAGAATTATTCAGTAGAATCTCTCCTCCTCAGGACAGAAGCCATCAAACATTCCATAATCTCTCTCCTAAAATTTCATCTTTTAAACCATTTCAGAGAAAAATCCTATTTTTATCTATAGCCTCCCTCTTTCATTGAAGAAACCTGAACCTCTCCCTATCGTGGACTGAACGGCCCGCCTAAAGCATCTTGTCAGTGGGGTGATCATGTTAACTAAAACAGGGACAAACACAATCCACTTCTGAGCTGCCTTTCCGACTTGGGGCAATATAAGGTGTGTCTGTGACATCAGCAGAGCTCAGGCCAGTAGGGGCCGCCCAGGTTCTCAGCGAGGACGGTGCGAGGTTTGACTTCTTTGACATTCTCCTTCATCCTGCCACATTGGACAGATTTAACTTTTATGTCTCAGGCTCTGTGACAGAGGAGAAACATTATCTGTAAAGCTGACACAATTTTGCCTTACACAATAGCCCACTTGTGACTTTGCCTTAGTTTATTGGAGGAAAAATAAATGAATATGTTTCATGGTATTTACCAGATTCCTCGAATTGAGTCCTGTGCGGACTGATTGAGGTTTTGTGTCTGTGGTGTGCATGGGCACGTGGGAAGGAGGTAGGGGGTCCCAGCTTATTCTGGGAATGTGTTTTAATGTAGAACTTTTTTAGTTTTTTTAATAGTTCTACAATTAAAGCTACAGGAACCTAAAATTAAGATTACTCAGGGAATAAACACTCCTTTGAAATTCTAAATATCTACATTCTATTTCACATGTGTGAATTCAGTTTTTTTGGAGTCTGTGTATATCTATCTGCATTTAAAATTTAATAGAGAAATAGCACAGTGCTGAAATCTGGTTGTGGATATCAATTATGGCTCCCTCTATGTCTCCTGTTACCAAAGAGAGTTAAGATTTGATTTTTTTGAAAGCTAACAAATAGACTTAATATCCTATCCTGAGAAAATTTTTTTTGTAAACCACCCTGATCTGATTGCTTCATTTATGCAAACATTCAGTCAAAGATGAATTTCAGCAAATTTCAGCAGTAGCTAACTAATAATTATATAATGAACAAAAATAAGTCTTCATGTTAATCAGATTTATAGATTTGTAACTCATCAGGTAATGTAAAAGTTAACCATTTTATTTATTAATATAAATTATTTATTAATGTAATACTATTAAATGAGATATAAATTATTAATGTAATACTATTAAATGATATTATATTAATATTATTTATTAATATAAATTATTTATAATTTTTAACATAAATTATATTTTCCATGTTTAATTCCTGGCAAGAGTCTCTCAACCTTGGCACTGTTGATATTTTGAGCTGGATAATTCTTTTTAATTGGGGGCTGTCCTGTGCATTATAGGATGTTTAGCAGCATCACTTGTTGCCGGTAGCAGCCCACGCACAAGTTATGAAAATAAACATGTCTCAAGACATTGCCACATGTCCCCTGGGGAACAAATTTCCCCTGATTAGAACCACTGACACATGAGAATTTGAGCACTGCCATTTAAATATTTTTTGTCACTTCACGTATTCTCAGAAATTATATCTGAGTATGATAAAAACAAATAAGGAAATATATTAGCCCCTCATGCAAATATTGAGGGTGAATAGTAGCGGGAAAGCTTTTTTTTTTTCATTTATAAGATTAGTTGGGGGAGTGGCAACTTTCTCTCATCTTTAACGCTTATCCTAGGAACCTGATTATATTGTAAGATGTTTAAGACTCTTGCTTTATCTCTTATCTAGATATTTTTATTGATGGCTATTATAGCATCTACAGCATTTTTCTGCAAGACACACAGGTGTTTTAGAAGTTCCTAGCATGCCCAGGGTTTCTGAGTGAGCCGCCTCCATGAGAAAGACCATCAGGCGTCTGTTCAGTGGGGAGATCACGGCAACTAAGACGAGGAACTCAGGCCCAAAGCTGCGAAATCTGTGGGGGCTTCACTGCTTTCAGAACTTCCATTCCAGCATCCCCAACTTCTTCCATGGTCGTACTGACCCAGGATGTAAGGTGCTTGTTTCCATCCCCGAAGTTGTCAGCATAGATTTCTCAGGAGCCTTGGCGTGCCACAACTGTCCCTGGAGACTCTTTTTGTAATCCAGTTCTCTTGAGTAATCACTTAGTGCATGTCCATTGAGCCAGATACTGGGGATTCAGAATTGGGTAAGGATATAACCCCATTTTCAAGGAGACTTCAGTCTAGTGTAAACAACGCCAAAGCCCTCTGATGGCTACAAAACACAAGTAAAGTAAAGTTAACGTTACAGACTGCCGCAAGCTTCTTCACTGCTTAAAAAACGTCACGGTGAGGCAAGGGGTAATGTTTTTCCCAAAAGAGAGGATCAGCTCACAATAAGAAAAGCGAATGCTTGGGTTGTTTTATAGGTCTCTAAGTCTGAAGAACTTTACAAACGATTTAAATAGAATCTCTCGGTCTTCAGACTCATTTTTCCCTTGGTATTAGAGTTCTTGCAGTCTGCTTTAGAAACGGATATTAGCAGACATCCATACAAAGTAACTACCTTTAAAAAAAAGGCAATAAATCAAAAGAACTGAATCGCTTATAAGCCCCTAAAACTTGGTATTCTCTTTAAAATTGCTTGTTTAAACTAACAGACAAGTCTACAGTCTTCCTCTTGCAATTTTAGCCACTCCAAGTACATTTATCTCGGTCCAGAATGGCCTGACATACCTTGGCATGTAATTGTGCCTTCACAAAGTGTGAGTTATAGCCCTTCCATACAGGACACCAGAACCCTGAAGAAACATTAATTAGGATGTGAAAAGTCAGTAAAGACTGCAACACTTTTATGCATTGAAAAGCAGTCATAAATCAGGGACCTGGGACTTTACGGTGCAGAGAAACAGGCTCTTCAAATAAAATGAAAAAAGGAGTAGCATTAAATGATTTGTGACACAGACTTTTTATTTCCCACTAAATTGTTATAAGAAAACCATTTCAAATCTGTCCAAAACGTTGTTAAATTTTTAAAAATTTGTTATGTTTCAAGGCCTGTGCTCTTTTAACGGAGGTATTTCCAAATTAAAGTTCCTTATCTTAAACTGTTGCTTCAGGGACCAGCTACTTGGGACTCATTTACTGTTTTTTTCTGATATGCCATAACCTACTCTAGTCATTAAAGTCAAATGGAGAAGGGAGGCGTTACGGGGAACTTCTTGCCGATGAATTGTAAACTTATGTGCCAACCAAGAAAATTCAGTGAATATTGCTCCACCTTGGAGGCATCTTCCCACAGAAAGGTCCTTCTTCCTCCTATTCTTCCAGGTGAGGCGAGGGAACCTGAAAACGGAGAGTTTGACAAAGTAAACCGAGGCCTTGCTTTTGATTAGCGCCATCAAACTCTGAAAGATGAATGCATCTGTCTCCAGAGGCTGAACCAGCCACTTTCTGAGGGAGGTGCAGCCTTTGGCACCCATAGGCCAAGCCTGCCGGAAGGGCACAGACCCACATCAGCTAATGCTACTGGCCCGACACAGTGTTTCTCAAAGCGGGGTCCCCACGTCCCCCGTCACGGAAAGACCAGGGACACCTGATAAGAAGCAGATTCCTAGGCCACAGAATCCAAGGCCTCTGAAACCAGAACCTCTGGGGTTAAGACCCAGGAAGATGTGCTTTTGAAAAGTGTTGGCATGATTCTTGGGTTAAGAATGGCGTGTGCCATTCCATCATTACAGCGGTAGTGTTGGTAACTGAGCCCAGGCCAAACAGTGGGGCTGGATGCAGGGTGGGTGGCCCAAAAAGAGTGCTGAATTTTTGTTGCACATGCCTAAAAATGCAGAAAGTAATGCTGAGCTTAAGGGTTTAGATGTAGATTCTCTGGTCAGTGAGCACATCCAGGTGAACAAAGCCCCCAAGATGTGCTGCCGTACTTACAGAGTTCATGGTTGGATTAACCCATACATGAGCTCATCCTGCTACACTGAGATGATCCTTTCTGAGAAAGAACAAATTGTTCCTAAAACAGAAGAGGAGGTTACACAGAAGAAAAAGATATCCCAGAAGAAACTGAAGAAACAAAAACTTAATGGCTCAGAAATAAATTCGTCATAAAGTAACTGCAAATTAAAGTTAAAGCAGAATGTTGGTTGTCTTATTAAATTTGTTAAATATTCAAAACAAAAAAAGAATCCTTCATTAATTATTAGGAAGTAGGTGGGCAGATTGGTCAACCACTGGAAAGGTGACATGTGGATATTGTAAGCTGTCCCCATCCACACGCACTCTGCAGCCCACCCACAAGTGTTATTCCTACTATGGCCCTGCCTCAGCACAGAGGCTGAGGACCACGATATGGAAAGTCAGCGCTGCGGTGAGTCCTCTGCATTGTAGGTTCAAGACCTGGTTCTGCTCTGCATGTATTGCCGTTGCCCCCTAATGCCATCAACAGACTTGGGCCGCAGAGAGCAGCTTGAGGACAGGGAGGGAAAAGCAGTGCCCACCTACAGAGACTAATAGCAAATGCACCTTTCTCGTGGAGTGTTCTCTCTTGCATTTGCTGCTTCCAACTGATACGGGCTACTGGCTCATCATCCGTTGCTAGCTCCTGCCCTAGCACTGCAATTTGATCCCTTCTTAGAAATTTCCATCATGCTGTGAATGAATAGCCATGAGAAGTTGAGTCTTTTGAAAAGGGAGAGATTTCCCAGAATGACTAAGAGGTGTGAAGTATGTGGCTCTTGCAAAGCAAAATGTGTAAAATACTCAACTTTTTTTTTTAATTTTTTTATTGTGAAATATATATACAGAAAAGTGAGAACTTTCAAAGTACAATTTAACAAGCAGTTAGAGAGCAAATTTCAAAGAATGCTATGAGTTACAGTTCCACCCTTTCAGTTATTTCCTTCTAGCTATTCTAATACTGTAGCATCTGAAAAATTTATGTATATTTACATAAAGATGCAGTGTTCGTAATCCTTTGTTAAATCCTATCTTGCCTGTTGCTACCCCTTCTTCTGGTTTAATCGCTCTCTCAGTCTTCAGGGATGTCTAGGCAGTGACTGCCCTAACTTGTTCATATTGAAAAGGGGTATTGACACTATGGGGAAGGGGGCTGCATCTGGTTGATGTTCTTGGACAGGCTATTGCCTGTGGGTTTGGGGTCTTATCTGGCATAGGAACACTCTGGAGGTTTTAAGATTCTGAAAAATAAACTTCGTGAGTGAAACTTTGATAAAGTCTCAGATAGGGACCTAGGTATTTTGGGACTACTGTTGATTAGGGCTTGGCATACTGTGGCCATTTGGGATGTCTAGCTGGAGCTTGCATAAGAGTAAACTCCAGGACAGTCTCTCGACTCTATTGGAAATCTCTTAGCCACTGTAACCTTATTTTGTTACCTTTCTTTTCCCCCTTTTGGTCAAGAAGGCATTCTCAATTCCTTGAAGCCAGGGCCAGTCTCATTCCTGGGAGTCAAGTCCCACGTCACCAGGGAGATTCACTCCCCTGGGAGTCTTGTCTTATATAGGGGGGAGGTTAATGAATTTATAAAATACTCAACCTTTGCTCTTTGCTGCATCATTACCTATAATTTGAGCCAGGCATGGGGCCTATGTCTTATTCAACTTGAATACTCAGAGCCTGTATAAACATAATTCATGATAAGTTCTTAATAAATTGGTTTTGTTTGGATGAATGAATGAATCAATCAATCAATGAACAGCACTTCCTGTCCATGGTGCAGGTGCTTCAAGAAGCCAAGCAAGAGAACTGTGTAAGTCTGGTGTGCTATGGAGTCAACTTTGATGGCCCACCAGATGCATTTGTTTCTTGTTTGAGGGTCTAGTCAAAGGACTAGGACCTAGTTAGCTACTCTTGTGAATAATGGTGCTAAGTCACCATTTACTGCATTTGAAGTTAGGTGCAGTCATACCTCTAGGGGATTTCAGCTAGAACTACTACATCCATAGCCCAGAAGAACAGATGTAAATGCTTTAAATTAGTGGTTTTTAAACTCTTTTGATAGCACTGTCACTATCATGGCCCATGATACATAGGTATATATAAATATGTATATAATGGAAACAGAAGTTTCATGAAACAATACTTATTCTTGTTACTTGGATTACACTTCAATATTTTCTTCCCTATTTCATTTTTTTAATATGTTGTTTATGGCTTACTAAATTAATTCCACAACCCACAGTTTGAATATCACTGGCCCAAGAAATATGCCCATGTCCAGCAATGGATAACTACTGCATCACTTTAAGCAGGGGTAAATGCATGAAATAGTCTCATATTTTGACCTGGCCAGTTGCTTCAGAGTGATCTTATAAATCCTGTGGTCCATTTGGTATATCCAGTTTGTTGCAAATATGGTATTTCTCTGAATTGCATTTGCTGAGGTCCTTGCCAATATTTCTTTATCACATCAAAGGCTATAAAAATCAGTTATTGCTGAATAAACACGTTTTATTCCTTGACCTCAAATTTATAGGAAATGGCAATAGCAATTTATCTTACAGAAATCTGAGCATAAATGAATTAGTACATACTTTTGAACTATATCACCAGATATTGTTTCCACAACCTGCTTATATTGTTACACATCTTGTTGTTTTGTTGTTATTTTAAGAATTCACAAGTTGTTTGTAAAGATAACGAGTAATGTTTTTCCAAACCACCTTACTCTTTGGGGCAGTGGTTTTAAAATTTTAGTCAAGACCTGTTGGAAATGCTAATGAAACCTATGACCCATCTCCTTAGAACAATGTTTTTATTCTGTGGACACTCATTTGAGAGCATTTAACCTAGGGTGTCTGAGAAGAAGTCACTGTTCATGTCACCTCTCCAGAACTTGGTCAAAAGCTCTCATTACTAGCCCTGGTCGGAAGGAAGCATTGTACCCCATTCTACTGGTTTGCAAACCAACAGTCCTTGTTTGATTTTGCCAGTGCCCCTTTTACATTGTACTTATTCAGCCATGATGTCTACTAAATTGAGACCAGAGAGGATCTGGAAGGTGACTCCAGTGTTCCTTTGTCCACACAGCCCAATTAGCAGGACCAGCTGCTGTGAGGTAGCAGTGAATGAGTACTAACTGCAGATGGCCCCACAGAGGTGTTTGAAGCTGTTTTCCAAATCCCTACTTCATAGGAGACACGTCACATAGTTTTTAAAATGAGTTAATTAATAATCACTAGATTATACCAAATTACTGTAATGTTTACTAGGTATCACGTAGAACATTCAACACTGAGCAGAAAGCCCATGTGAGGCTCAGGAGAGGTTTTATAAACTGCATGAGAAGCTCACCACTGCCACCTTTTGGTACCATATCTTAATTGCAGGTCCAAGTTCTTGGAGGGATAACAAACCTACTTAAAACATGAAGAGTATAATCTTAAAGTCACAAAATGATAGAACATGCATTCTACATTATGATGCTGAGCTAGGGAAGGTCTCTGCAATGAGCATGTGTTAGATTTCATCTGGGCTCTGCCTTTGGCATCTCGTCCGGGCTGTACAGGTCTCAATTTCATGTATTCTCTCCACCTCCTGGCAGGATCGGAGGAGCCATTCCCACTGTGTTCTCCTACTTTGCTGAAGTGCTGGCCCGGGAGAAGCGGGGTGAGCATCTGAGCTGGCTTTGCATGTTCTGGATGATCGGCGGCATCTACGCCTCTGCCATGGCCTGGGCCATCATCCCGCACTACGGTAAGAGGCTGGCCTTGCACCAGCCAGGCGGTCACCTCGTTTTACTTCTGCCTCCATTCTCATCCCATTCCTCTCTTGTAAGTACTGGCTTGAGAACATTACTCTCATCATCATAGTTCTCCCTTCCGTACTCTCCAGGGATTTTTTTTTTTTTTTCTGTATAGATAATTAAATAAGGTAAAATTGTGCCAATGGTCCTTTTGGCAATACTGTTGCATTTTTCTATTTTTAAAGCCATCACTTTCATTCATTTCCTATGTGCTATCAACTCTGGGGTCCCTACCTAAGTAGAGCTGGGAGGATACACAGTTCAGAATCAGTATATAAGGCAACAAGATTTATATTTGCTCTTGGGACTGTCATACCCACCAGGCACACACAGGTGCATTTATTCGTTCCTTCTGGGCTCAGCTCAGAGCTCAGCCTATGTCAGCCCCACCTCTTCTGGCAGCACTGGAATAGGAGTGGGAAAAAGCCTGTCTCCTCATGGACAATCAATTTGCAGAATTGAAGAGGTGACTCTGTCAGTGCCCACTCTTAAATACTTACCATTCCTGCCACTTCAGGGTACTTAACAGTTTCAAGGTTCTGAGAGGTGCTTTCCTGCTCTGAAGCCAAAGCTCCCAGGTGCTTCACCCACCAACAGTGAAATGCAGGGAGAGGTTAAGAGAACCCAGGGATAGAATTCAGCATGTAAGCAAAGAGAAGGGAGGTATTCTGGGTACTTTGTTTATATATACATACACATCTGAGGAATAAAAGGAGATTCTCCTCCTTCATCTGAGACTTGAGGACCTTGGAACCTTCCTCTGTCTAATCCATCATCTAATTTATGCCCTGCTCAGCTCACTGCTTCAAATGGAAAAGCAACTTTGTTGCCATGTAAGGAACTGATTATCAGGAACCGTATTTAAGGAGGCAAAAAGGGAGATGAGAGGTTGGGCAGAGTCCAGCTTTACCCAGCATTGCTCCTAGATTCACCACTAGCCCATATGCAGCCTTTGTGCAATAAGATACCCCCTCAAGTGGATGCAGTGTTCCTCCACGCATCCCAGCATGAGCTGGACTTGAGATCCACTCGCCTTCTTGGCC
Source organism: Choloepus didactylus (assembly GCF_015220235.1). Taxonomy (NCBI): domain Eukaryota; kingdom Metazoa; phylum Chordata; class Mammalia; order Pilosa; family Megalonychidae; genus Choloepus; species Choloepus didactylus. The sequence continues at coordinate 12,066,031 of NC_051319.1, forward strand.
AGACATGGCAGCTGAGGAACTCGTAGCCCACACTTCAGGCCAGTCTTGTTCTCTGACTCAGCCTCTGAGCACAATTCCTGGCTTGGCCAAATTTGCTCCCCAGAGCTCCGTGATGCCCTGGGTCTGTTGTTGTCTCTTTCCTAGTCCTCCCTTCTGTCATATCTCTCAGAATCTCTCCTGCTGGCCTTCCCTAGCTCATAACTCAGATTGGCTTCTGCAGTCTGCATCTTTCCACCAAGCCTGGGCATGATTGTTTTTTTATTTTATTTTTTCATCACTAGGGATTCAGTTGCTTGTCTCTTGCCTTTCACACATCCCTGCTCTCTAACCATGGATGGCTCCAGATTTTCTGTCTCTTGCCTTGCCACCTGTCAATCAGTAGCTGACCCATGAAGAATTAGCATGATTCCCATCTTTATTTTTCTCAAGTACACATATTTCTTGTTTATAAGCCAAAAGGGCTACCTAATCCCAGATATAACTGGAAAGAGGAAATGTCATGAATCATGAATAATGCATGAGAAGTAAGAAAACAATCATCATATAATAAAATTAAATGATCTAAGAAAGCTGATGTTAAATTTTATGCTGATAAACCTTGAGAAATCATGACCTGATTAAGAAATCAGTAACATAGAATATTAAAACCTTCTGCCCATGCTTTATTGAAGAATTTCCATAGCCAGATATATGGCAAATTTCAGTCAATACAGTTTCTATATTAGCATTAACAAGGGAGATTTTTTAAATTATTGTTATGCTCTTTTTAAAATTGCGATATAATTCACTTAACATAAAATATTGTTATGCTCTTGCAACTTGTAGAGTTTTAATTTTTTCAAAATAAAAAAAATTGAGTGAAAAAAATCCTGGGCCAAGACTTCTGGGGTGAAGATAATATTCTATATCTTTGTTGTAAAAATTCATCAGGCAGGGTGCTTAAAATATTGCATGTCTCTAAATGAATGTTACACTTTTTCATAAGCACTTTTTAATAAAAGTGCACTGTCTCCCTCATCCCCCAAAATACCCTTGCTTGGATCCTTTTCCAGATCAATTGAATCAGATTTTCTGTGAGTGGACACTAAGTACCAATAGTTTTTGAAAGTCCCCAGATGGTTCTAACATCCAGCCAGTTTGAGATTCTTTGGTTCCCTGTCCCCTCTGGCAGGTGAGCTCGGGAGCCTGTAGGTACACTGGTCCCTTGGGACTTCTTGGTATATGGGGAGGGCTGTATACTGGGAGGGAGTAAAAAAAAGAGTAATCTGCAAGATTTTGAGCTTCAACACTGCAGATCTCATCTAGGCTAAAGCACACTCTCACTCATCCAGTTTAGTATCACACTTAAAAACTAATGTCAGTATCTAGATATGTTGGGGGAAGAGACGTGGATTATAACCTCCAAGGCAGGTGAAGGATAAAGAACATGTCAACCCACTCCAACTCAGGTGTCAGGATCACCAGGAAAGACAATTTACACAGGCACTGGATGGAGCAGTGTTTAGTCCCATAGAGAAGAGACAAAGCTGTAGAAGGGGCACTTCCCAAATCTGGGTTCGTCACTTAGCACAGCCAATAGAAGTCACACCAAACCAGGCTGAGAAGGCAAAAGGGTTTATTTACACCAGTGGGAGACAGGGGGGAAATCTTTCCCAAGTCTGCCTCCTCAAAATGTTTTTTTCAATTGGCTTTTATGCAGGTTCAGAGACAAAGAGAGATAATCATTTAATTAACATGCAGCAAGAGTGATAGATGAAAGGCTTATCTATATCTGGGAGGTTTGGGACAATTCAAATCTGATTCTTTGGTTGGCTAAACCCATTAGAGCTAGACAAAGAGAATTAATCGTTTTACTTAACATGTAACAAAGGTTTGGAGAATTACAGTAATTTTGTTATTTCATATTTCCTTTAGGAACTAGGTGGCACCTGTGAAAGGGGCAAACTTTACATTTACATATTGTTGCAGACTTTACATCTTGCTCTTTTGTGAGACTAAAGGTTTTCACCCCCTGCCTACTTCCCGTTTTAAGGTTACATTTAAAAGCTGCTTTAGGTTACATTTTAAGGTTAATTTACAATCTCCTGCTTGCTTATAGTTTTAAGGTTGTATTTAAAAGTCACTGTTACAAAGCAAGGTCAGCATTGCTAGTGGGCATCGGGCCCCCATGGCCAGTAGGTATTGTGCCACAGCCAATGAAGGGAGGTGAAGCTACGTGCACCCACCTCTCTTGTGTTCTGTGGGTGAGGGACCCTGCGCCCTCCCCACCCAGGACACATGTAGCAGTCTCTGTGGATGTTTACCTACTCTCAGAACAAAGTGGGAAGGGATGGGCCTGCAGATCTCTATCTGCTAGGGGATGTGTTTTGGAACAAGACACCCCAAAGTCGGAGTCAGCCCACATCCATCATCCATCCCAGGCACCAGGCCGACAGATCTGGTCCCAAGCACAGGGTTTACTTGTGGGTCACAGGAAAGGCAACAGGACATGCTCAGGCTGTTCCCTTCCACAAGGTACCTCTTTTCCATGACACATCTTTTTATTTTGCTTAATATAGAGAAGAGGTTAAAAGTCCATCCACTTTCCCCACGGCCTCTAAAAAAAGGCTTTGTATTTTCCCTGCGAAATTCCGTGTTGTATAAATTATGCAGCAACCCATAGAAACAAGAAGAATGTGAGGTTCTTGTTCATCCCTTTTATTTAGGAGACCTTTGAGTACCACCTGCACAGCAGCATGTTGAGTTTTCACCTGGCAGGGTAGGATTATAATAAAGAGACTCGGAGCCAGGTGCTGGCTTCGCTCACAACCTAGAGTTGCTCTGGAGGGAAGGAACTGATCCTTGGCATCCACATTGTATTTCAAATGATAAAACAATGCAAATAGTCATGAGACTCATGGTCAGAGGAGCTCTTCTGAGTTCCTGATTGTCACCTTTCTGCCTTTGTGGCAGAGCTGTGGTCAGTGTTTAAAGCCCTGAGTCTGATGCTGTGAGACTCGAATTCTGGCTCCAGATAAGCCTTGGATGCAAAGTAGATGTTGGACTGGTCATCTGGGAGATCTGTGCGATCTGGAAGGATTCCTACGAAATTAGACGGCATCAAAAAGGGTGCTTCCAAGGGCTGGTGAGTTGAGCATGGGCAGTGGCCAGGAGTTTGTGATGGACAGTGGGGTCAACCTGACCTGCTGAGGCCCCATTTCTTTATGAGCACCTGATAATGATAGTGCTTTCCCTTCACATCAATGCTCTAGGGGTAGAAAATTTCCCAAGAGACAGGAAGTTGCCTGCAGCTGAAGGTTCTCAGCGTAATATTGCCTCATTGTGTTCAGACAAGACCTTGGGAGGCAGAGTACTTGCATGTCCTCACGGCAGGCACCCACCTCCCTGCAGCCACCTTCCTTGTGACCGATTCCTTCCACACAGGAGCTGCTGGGCTATTTGCTTCTCCCCTGTAGCAAAGAGCAGTCCCACTAGATCAAGGAAGGGAGGGAGAACAGCAACCCAGACGGAAATGCCCTGTCCTCAGGAATTAGGCTACGTGCAACAGCTGAGACCCTTCTTGACCCCAAGTCCATTCTCAAGCCTGCAGACTTCTGACCCACAAGAGGAATTTGCTACCAGTTCACATAAGAACAAGCAATATTTTCGAGAACAGATAGTTCAGATGTAAAGGTTGTCTTTCAGCCGTTCGTCCCTCTCCCCCCACTCTGTGGTAATCAGAACACGTCAGCATTTAATGGAAATATATCATTTCCATTATAGCCTTAGGGGAGGAAATGGGAACTAGGCGCTGAATCTTAGGCAATTTTCCTCCTCGGCTGAGAGCGTTCATTTAAGCCCAGGGTTTGGTGTTGCGGCTGTATTGCGGCACTGTCTGCTCCATTAAACCCTCTGTCATCATTTTCTCTTGTAAATTCACTTGTGCATCAGATGAGGGTTCTCCCCTGCTATGGTGCATTACAGTGTGTAGCAAGGACATTCAATTACCTAAACGGGAAGGTTCTCCTTTTAGCTCAGAAATGTCTCATCTCTTAAAGCCCCCAGCACTGTACAGCCCTCACAACCTAGAACTGCCCCTTTTTCTGGCCCACCCATCACTGTAGACCTCTTCAGGGCCAAGTGGAGATGCTGCATAGCCAGAGCCCACCCATCCCATCCCTCCAGCCACAGTGGATGCCAGGGCTTAAAAATGCACATATTCCTGAGATTGTCTTGAATTATCAATATGCCTCTACTTACTTTGGTTACAAAATGGGTGTAGTTCATACATTCCTTCCCCCTAATTGTGAAACTGGGGGTATTTGAATGAATAGCTGTCTAGTTGAGGAAAGAGACAAGGAAGGGGGTTATCATCATTTGTTCACAGGACAGAAGATGCTGGAGCCAAGGGAAGAAGTGTGGCATGACAGCTGATTTTGAGTCTCAGTCCTACCACTTCTGGGTGTGGGAGTTTTCACTTTCTCTTGGCCCAATTTCCTAGCTAGCACATGGTGAGGACTAAGTGTAATAATCATGTTAGAACATCCACTGCATAATTAGTGCTCAAAATGGTAGCTGTTGTTGCTATCAGATTAATATCCTATATTAGATACCTGGACTTCGTTAGAGCACCCTGAATGTGAGCTCAGAAACTACAGGAAAAGAGGAAGAATGAGCTAAAGTGCCTGTGCTGGTTTATATATATTATGTCCCCCAGAAAAAGCCATATTCTTTAATGCAATCTTGTGGGGGCAGGTATATTAGTGTTGATTAGATTAGAATCCTTTGAATGAGTGTTTCCATGGAGATGTGACTCAATCAACTGTGGGCAAGACTTTGATTGGATAATTTCCATGGAGGTGTTACCCCACCCATTGAGGGTGGGTCTGAATTAAATCACTGGAGCCATATAAACAAGCTGACAAACAGAAAGGTTTAGAGCAACTGAGAGTGACATTTTGAAGAGCAGCTGCAGCTAAGAGAGGACAAAATCCCCCAAGAGCAACATTTTGGAGAACACCATTTTGAAATGCAACCTGGGAGCAAGCAGACACCAGCCACGTGCCTTCCCAGCTGACAGAGGTTTTCTGGATGCCAATGGCCTTTCTCCAGTGAAGGCACACTTTGTTGATGCCTTACCTTGGACACTTTGTGGTCTTAAGACTATAACTTTGTGACCAAATAACCCCCCCTTTATAAAAGCCAATCCATTTCTAGTGTTTTGCAAAATGGCAGCATTAGCAAACTGGAACAGTGCCTGAACTTTGACTAAAGTGTGAGAATATCAGAGGAGACAGAGGAAAGAAAAAACTGGATAAAAGTTAAGATAATGAGAGAGAATCAAGTAAAAATAATACGGTAAGACATTGACTTCCTGAAACTCTGTGAAGAAGAACCCTCTCTTCATTTTTTTGTTGGATGAATTAATATTTAGGGGGCACATACTATAGAAAAGGCCTGTCTTCAAGGTCATGATGCCACCCTCCCTAGGAAGAAAGAACAAGAGCATGATGACCCTAACCTACTGGTATTACCACCAGCTGACCCTGTGTGTTACATGGGCAGCACCTGAGCCATGCTCTGTCTCAACACTAAGATGTCAAAGGCCCTGGAGTGGTTAACAGCATCAGGTTTTCTGTAATATAGGCTGTCTATATTACAGCCAGGGCTGCAACAACAAAATACCACAGACTGGTTGGATTAAACCATAAGAATTTATTGTCTCTCAGTTTTGGAGGCTAGAAGCCCAAAACCAAGGGTTGGCAGGCCATGCTTTTTCCAAAGCCCTTGGGACTCTAGTGGTGGCTTGCAGACAATCCATAACTCAATCTCTACCTCCATCCCATGGCTATCTGTCTCATTCTGTCTCTTCCTCACTCTTACTACTTTGTCCAAATTTTCTGTACTTCTAAAGACTCCAGTGATATTGGATTAAGGCTCACCTTGATTCATTTTGGCCTCCATCTTAATATGCTCTTCGAAGATCCTGTTTACAATTGAATTCACATCCACAGAACTGGTATTAAGACTTGTTTTAGTATCCGGGCTGCTAAACAAATAGTATGCAAAGGGTTAACTTAAAATTTAATGGGAATTTATTGGCTCACAGTTTTGAGGCTAGGAGAAGTCCACATCAAGGCATCATCAAGGCGATGCTTTCTCCCAGAAGTTCTGGGGCTGGCTGCCCGTGAGCCTTGGTCCTTGGCTTTTCTGCCACGTGGCAATGCACATGGCAGCCTCTCTTGACTTCTCTCACCGTCTGACTCTCACTCTGCCTATAAGGACTCCAGTGATCAGGATGACAGTCCAAACTGATTGAGCTGGGCCACACCTTAACTGAAGAAACATCTTGAGGAGATCTTATTTGCAATGGGCCCACACCCACCAGAATGTGGACCTAGACCAAGAACATGTCCAAACTGGGGTACACAATTCAGTCCACCACAGGACTGGAACATATTTTTGCAGGGGATATTTTTTAATCCATAACATAGGCCCTGCTTCCAAGCCAGCTCTGCCATTCTTTAGCTTTCTCACCTTTAGGACAGTTACTGAGGCTCTCTGGTCTCAGTTTCCTCATCTAGAAAATGGGCATAGTACTAAGATCACCACCTCTTAGGGTTGCTGTATTAAAGGGCTGCATTCAAAAATTGGTTACTTAGCACAGAGCCTGGCACAGATGTTCATCAAGTGTAGTTTTCTCTTTCCATGGATGGGGCTACAGCGGAGGTGGAGGAAGGAAGAAGGACTAGAATGTTAGAAAGATGTTTTTCATTTTTTCATAACTAAGGTTTTCTCCAGATCTTTGCCTATCATTTGAAGGTTGTGGGGATGGAGAAGAGGGGGACTGGCATGGGAATAGGACTTGTGAGACATGCCAAAGCATTCTGTGCCCACTCCAGGGTGGCAGTGGGAGGCCTAAAATGATAGCCAGGGTCCCACTCACCAGGCCCAGCCAGGACAAGCAGATGAAGGGGTGACCCTGATGCCCTGGCCCCCAGCTTTGCCATATTTCACCAAATGTCACAGCCCTGAAGTCTTTATGCTTATGTGTCAGAGGAAGATGTTGCAAGGGTAATCACTTTGGTACATCTATATACATTTTAATGATTTATTAATTTTTCCATTTGAGAATTGGTCCTATGTTTCATCTCAACAAAATGACCCTTGGCCACAGATTTCCTTCACTCTGTTGCTCAGTTTTCCCCATGCAGTAATAAGATACTTTAAAGGCTTAAGAAATGAACATAGGCTAAATAAAGGCATTATTATGGTTTAAGTGTACAGTCATTTCTTTTAGCAAGTCTGCTGCATTTTTCATAGTATCAAGAAGCAAGTGCTTTGGAAGGCAGCTCTCCCCCCCACCCCCAGCCTCCCTCTCAATCTCTGCCCCACATTCTATGCGCAAGTCCTCACTATTTAATAGGAGTAATAAACACCCCATGGGGAAACATGCCCATAAGACAGGTAGCGACCCACAGACTCCAAAGAAGTATGTTTCCTTCCTTAAGGGATCATGAGTTCTGCACAGTTCTGGGAGGCACTTTTCAATATTCTCATGCCGGCCCTTGAGGTTTGTGTATTGAAGAGGAGCTGCCTCTTCCGTGATCAGTTCAGTCGGTTAACACAGGGCTCGGGACTTACCTCACTCTTCCATTCTAGCTCACCAGTTAGTGGAGAGGGAGTTCGTCATTAGGTGAGAGCCCTCTGTGTCCAGGCACATTATACACATTATCTAAAAATGGGGAAATAGGCTTTAAAATGTGGCAGTTCTTCCTCTTGCATTGCAGTGGAGAACTTAATCCTCCTATGCCACCAACACAGCTCGGCGACACTGTAGGGTTCGGGTTTGCAGCCATCATCCTTCAGGAAGCCTGATGAGGCCTGCAGACTTTTTGTCAGAATAATGGTTTAAATGCATAAAATGAAATACGTAGGATTCTAAATGAAACCAATTGTACCAAAATACAGTTATCAAACTATATTAGCATATTTAGTAACAAGATCTTGTGACAGGTCTAGTAGCTACCACAATTCTGAAGTAGACATGAGCATAGGGACTAGAAATCAACTCAGACTTTCTTTTGAATCCAACTAATACTTTCTTTTGACTCCTAGAAATCACTGGCTCTAGGTTCCCCATGCCCACCCCTACCCCCCACACCTAGAATCCCACATTCCATTTCTTCACCATTTGTATTAGTGTAGATTAAGATTGACTGCATATAAAAGAAGCCCAAATTAACAGAGACACAAACAAGATACAAGCTCATTTTATAATACATAAAAGAAGTCTGGATGGAGGTAGTCCAGGGCTATATGGTAGCTCCGCGGTTGTTAAAGACCCAAATCCTTTATCTTGCTGTTCCACCATTCTTAGCACATTCTAACTATCAGGCCCACATTCTAGGCAGCACAAAGTGGGAAGCATGTGAAGGCCATGTCTGTCCTCCCATGCAGAACCTTTCTGGAAGTCCCACTTAATCTCATTTGCCAGAACTTCAACACATGTTCATAACTAGTTGCAAGGGAAGTCCTGGAAATTAAAAAGAGTCTTCTATTCCAAACAGAAAGGAGAATAAAATTCAGAATAGAGTGGATATTAGGAGGCAACTAGCCATCTCCGCTGCACCATCTCTTTCTTTTTCTCTGGAAAATCTTTTAGGAAGGCGTATACATTTCATAATCTAGAGTTTAAGTGCGGCCCTACTATTAGGCAGAGTTTGGGAGGCAAGTAATGGAAAGCAACTCTGGCTAACTCAACCAGAGCAGGAATTTATTGGAAGATTGTTGGGTGGCTCACAGAATGGTCAGGAAGGCTGGAAAATCAGGCTCAGAAAACAGGCAAGAACCAAGGGAATAATTCCTTAAATGATTGCCATGGCCAATCAGCAAACTCCAGATTTCAACACCCATATCCCAGGAAAACACTTTCAGTTTAAGCAAAATTAACCCACATTTTACAGCCTCAGTTTCCAGTGCATCAAGGAGGTTTTATATTGATTTGATTCTTTTTTTCAAAAGTCACAGGAAGGAGTTGTTTTCTTGCAATCCTTACGTGCACCACTTACTGTTATTAAATCATGATTACCCAAACATGACAAGATAGACAAGGTACCCCAAAGCCCTCATTCTGTTGAGGTGCTTAGCACACACTGTGTGTTAGAGAGAATATCTGAGCCTCTTGCCCTAGCATCCCAGGGCTGATATGAAGGTGAGTGTAGTTGGGCTAGTGTGGCCTTTTCATGTTGGTTTCCAGGATTGTGAGTACAAGGTTTTAGAGAATCTTGCCTCATGTCAATCATCTGAAGCATTTCGGAGTGAACCAGACTTCCTAGATCTTCAGATAACAGTTAAATAGACCCCTGAGTTGCTCTCAAAGCAAAAGTGAGTCCCCAGCCAGACTAGCAGACTAGGTCTCCCATGAATCAGGAAGAACTTGATCAAATAGTTGGTTTCATTTACTATAGATATAGGTGACTACTACAAGAGCTGCTGGCATTGGGGTTTGCCTTGAGAACAGTGAATACAAATTTTATAGTATGAAAATAAATTAGTAAAAAAAAAAAAGAAAAATAGTGGTAATACCAAATGCTGGTGAGTATGCAGAGAAACTGGATTTCTCATACACTGCTGGTGGGAATGCAAAATGGTGCAGTCACTCCAGAAAATAAGTTGGGCAGTTTCTTAAAAATCTAAACATACACCTATGTCCCAACAATTACATTCCTGGACATTTATCCTAGAGAAATGAAAACTTATATCCACACAAAAACCTGTAGATGATTGTTCACAAGTTCACTTTAATATCCCTAAACTGGAAATAACAATGAGTATCCTAAAATAGTTGAATGGTTAAACAACCAGATATCATGAAATACTACTCAGTAATAAAAAGAAACAAACAACTGATACTAGCAACACCTTGAATGGAGCTCAAGGGCATTTTGCTGAGTGAAAAAAGCCAATTTCAAAAAGTCACATCATGTGATTCTATTTATATAATATTCTAAAAATAACAAAATTATAGAGACAGAGAACAAAGAGTGGTTGCCAAGGGTTAGGCATGGTGGGGGGTGGGAGGGGAGTAGGTGAGAGTATAAACAGGGAGCACAAGGGAGAACTTTGTGGTGATGGAGTTGTTCTGTATCTTGACTGGGGAGGTGGTTACCTGAATCTGTGTATGTTATAAAATGACATAGACCTATACACAGACATTCTACTGATACTGATCAAAAGTGTTCTCTGCTCAGTGCTCTCAAATGACCAATTCCTGAGATACTGGGTTTTCAAGGAGAGAAAGAGTTTGTTGCTAAGTGCAAAGCAGAAGATCAGATGGCTTATCAACCTAAAAATCTGTCTCCCTGAACTGCAGTAACTCTGATAGTTTTGTAGTACCAAAAGATGGGCAGGTTTTAGGATAATGAGTACAGTGGCTCCAGAAGACAGGGCTAGAGATGATCTAATTATTGAGAATGTACAGATTAATTATATGCTTAGCCACAGAATGTATGTAAGAAAAATAGTGGACTTAATATGATGATGGGTGTGATTTTTAGTATTTTAATGAGGTATAGGTGACTTATAAGTTAAATTTTAAGCTACTGTACATGTCAGGTGGCAATTTTGGTTAGATCCAATTTCATCTAACAAGAAAGTTTTGGAGTGTCCGGCGCGGGCTGGGGGGAGCGAGCCCGAGAGCAGGGTTCAGTGCCTTTTCTTCTGTCTCCAGCCGGTGCCCAGAGTCCCCCTCCCCTTCCTCCCCACCCCCTCCCTTCCCCCTTGTCCCAGGATCCCTCCGTTGCACCCACCATGATGGAAGACGATGGACAGCCCCAGTCTCTATACATAGGTAACCTCTCCAGAGATGTAACTGAAGTCCTTATACTTTAGTTATTCAGTCAAATTGGACCCTGTAAAAGCTGTAAAATGAAAACAGAGGAAATGACGTCTGGTTGCTTCACCACTATTGTTTAGATGTCCTATTTTGGATTTTTCTTCTAAAATTTTCCTGGAATGGAAAACAGTGGTTGTTGAAAAGATCTTTATTTTATCTGGTATTATTATCCCTTCATACAAGCAATGACCCATATTGCTTTGTGTAATTTTATGAACACAGAGATGCATCTGCTGCATTAGCTGCTATGAATGGGAGAAAAATTTTGGGAAAGGAGGTCAAAGTAAACTGGGCAACAACACCAAGTAGCCAGAGAAAAGATACTTCCAATCACTTCCATGTGTTTGTTGGGGATTTGAGTCCAGAAATTACAACAGAAGATATCAAATCAGCATTTGCCCCTTTGGTAAAGTATCAGATGCCCGGTTAGTCAAAGACATGGCAACTGGAAAATCCAAAGGCTATGGTTTTGTATCTTTTTATAACAAACTGGATGCAGAAAATGCAATTGTGCATGTGGGAGGTCAGTGGTTGGGTGGTCGTCAGATCCGAACCAGTTGGGCCACACATAAACCACCTGCACCTAAAAGTACACAAGAAAACAACACTAAGCAGTTGAGATTTGAAGATGTAGTAAACCAGTCAAGTCCAAAAAATTGTACTGTATACTGTGGAGGAATTGCTTCTGGGTTAACAGATCAGCTTATGAGACAGACGTTTTCACCATTTGGACAAATTGTGGAAATAAGATTTTTTCCAGAGAAGGGCTATTCATTTGTCAGGTTTTCAACCCGTGAAAAGGCAGCGCATGCCATTGTTTCAGTGAATGGCACTGCGATTGAAAGACATGTTGTTAAATGCTATCGGGGTAAAGAATCTCCTGATATGACTAAAAACTTGCAACAGGTTGACTATAGTCAGTGGGGCCAATGGAGCCAAGTTTATGGAAACCCACAGCAATATGGACAGTATATGGCAAATGGGTGGCAAGTACCGCCTTATGGGGTGTACAGGCAACCATGGAATCAACAAGGATTTGGAGTAGATCAGTCACCTTCTGCTGCTTGGATGGGTGGATTTGGTGCTCAGCCTCCCCAAGGACAGGCCCCTCCCCCTGTAATACCTCCTCCTAACCAAGCTGGATGTGGTATGGCAAGTTACCAAACACAGTGAGCTGGGACTCGAAACAAAATTGTAATTCATGAAAGGCTTCGGTTTTGCTATGACACTCTGAAAACATGAAAGTAGACATCAGAAAATGAAAATATTTATTTTAAAAATTGAAATGTTTGAAACCTTGAGCACAGCTGTACTTTGGTGAAGGACACGTCTTCTAGTTCTGCCTTTTTAATTTTTTGTTCATAATGGATATGAACATGATTTTTTCTTTGTGTACAAAAACTAAAATAAAGTCAATAAAGACAATTCTGACTGCAAATTTTGATATAATAGGAGAAATGAGTAAAACATTTTGATTATTAGATACAATTCCATTTTTATCTTGCTGATCAGTATTTTATCTCCCCGTGTTTTTAAAAGAGCAAAAATGGGAGGATCCTGAAAAACTGGGAAACACATATAAGTTCATCCTGAATCTTGATACTCCCCTCCCTCACCCCAAGGTGGACCACATTTGAAGTCAGCAGGAAAAAGTATGATGTTCAGAAGAAATGTGTGACTTTGGAGTCACTTTGGAGGAAATATTTGCATTCTCTTTGCCTAAAGAAACTGAAGCCAGACTGACAAAGAAATTTTACAGCCTAAATAAAGAACATCATTGTCTGAGTTACTTGAGCAAATGTTGGTGGTCCACCTTAAGACATATTTTTAAAACTTCAAAAAAGTGTTGATTATTAAAACTAGTAAATTACATTTCATTTTGGGGGAAAATTCCAAGTATGATGTTTGTATTAAAGTCAGACAGTCATACTTGTGCTTTTACATGAAATCTGAATGGTATACATTGTAAATATTGAAGAACTACAGTGTTTAAAAAGCATGCTTCAACATAGAAGTAACATCATTGTAATTATTTGGGGTAACACGTAACATACTCCACTGTACTGAATGCAGTGGATTGATAACAATCTCAAGATTGATATTTCCAAGGTTGGCTACTATGTAAAATTAAAATTACACAAGTTGCTATACAGAGAAAGCCTTAATTTTAATTTCATACAAATCTGTGATACATTAGTATATTTTAAAATGTCATTCGAATTTTTTTTTTTCTTTTTTTTTCTTTTTTTTTTTTTTTTGGTCTTTATTTGTTGTATAAACACCTTGACTCAAAACCTTGTAAACCTGTTTCAGGGTTCTTATAAGCTGTATAGTGTAAGGGTTTTTAAACAATCTTGGGATTTTTTTAAATTAGCTATATTTTGCCCAAGAATTTTTTAAAGAGATTGCTAAAATATCTTATTTAGACAGTTCATTGTACCAATTTATAATGAATATTCAGTTTAAACAGTACATAGAGTAGTGACTTTTATTTTTAACTATTTTTTTTTTTTTTCTTTATGGAACTGTGCATGGAATGTATGCCTGAACGGAGGCTGAGTTGTTTGTGTGCAGCTTGTAAATGAACTAATGGGAGAGATGTATAAGATTGAGGATTGCCTCTGAAGTACCTTTTGGACTATGTCTATAAAAACTGCCTCAAATGTAAAATAGATAAAATCCTATGTATATGAATTGTAACAGCTAGGGGGTGCAAATATTTCAGCAGTGTGTCTGAAATGTTGTTTTCAAAGCTGGGCACAAAAATGAGAAGAACCATTTAGAGACAAGTAGTAAGATGGCAACTTGTATCCCAAATTTAACAATTTTTTAAACCTTTGAAGACTTACAATTAGCTTTAAAGTAATGATGATTTTATAAATGGGTGACCACAATAATTTTGGTATTACTTTCCTTCTTCCCCTGCATACAAACATAGCCAAATATATCCACCATAAAAATTCAAAAAAAAAAGAAAGTTTTGGAGTTGGGGTCAGTTAGTTCTGGGCTGATTCAGGGCCCTTCATTAATAAACATTAGGGGCTGTCTTTAGAAATCATAAGACTCTAAAGTTGAAAAACAGGATAAGGGGGTACAAGTGAGGGTCAGTCACAAGGTTTTGCAATCGCAAGATAATGGTTATATAGTTATGCAGCCAGATTACAGTTCAGTAATTTCAGGTTATTTCCTTTTGGCTATTCCAACATACTAGAAAAGTAAAAGTGAAGGATGATACTGACTGTGTTTAAAACTTCAACTTCTATGTGAGACCAAAGGAAGAGATGTTTATTTAGTGCAAAATCTATATTTTCTGTAGAACACTGTATAATTTAACTTGCATGATCAGTTTATTAAAACACCATAATTACATGGAACCTTGAATAGGGAGTGAGATCTGGTTAGTTTGTACGGGTTGCTGTGAAGCCCCAATATATCCCAGAGTAATTTGAATGGAGAATAAAAAAGGATTTGCAAACCCCCTTGAGGGACTTGGAGAAAATGTGGAAATATTAAACTTCCTCACCTGGGAAATTCCTAATATTCTCACAAGCATTGGGGACTACCAATTTAGAAGGCCAAACCCTCAATCTTGGGTCTTGCCCTTTTGAAGCTTGTTACTGCCAAGGAGAGGCTACGCCTACTTATAATTGTGCCTAAGAGTCACCCCCAGAGAACCTCTTTTGTTACTCAGGTGTGGCCTCTCTCTCTAAGCCAGCTCAGCAGATGAACTCACTGCCCTCTCCCCTACATGGGACATGACTCCCAGGGGTGTAAATCTCCCTGCCAATGTGGGATGTGACTCCTGGGGATGAGCCTGGACCCAGAATCATGGGACTGAGAAAGCCTTCTTGACCAAAAGGGGGAAGAAAAATTAAACAAAATAAAGTTTCAGTGGCTGAGAGATTTCAAGTGGAGTCGAGAGGTCATTCTGGCAGTTATACTTATGCATTATATAGATATCCCTTTTCAGTTTTTAGCATATTATAACAGCTAGAAGGAAATACCTGAAACTGTTGAACTGCAATCCAGTAGCCTTGATTCTTGAAGATGACTGTATAAATATATAGCTTATACGGTGTGACCGTGTGATTGTGAAAAACTTGTGGCTCACATTCCCTTTCCTCAGAGTATAGACAGATGAGTAGAAAAATGGGGACAAAAAGTAAATAAATAAAAGGGGGGAGGGGATATGGGAGGTTTTCAGTGTTCTTTTTTACTTGAATTTTTTTTTTTTCTTTATTTTGGAATAATGAAAATTTTCAAAAATTGTGGTGATGAATGCACAACTGTATAATGATACTGTGAACAACTGATTGTACCTTTTGGATGATTGTATGTATGTGACTATATCTCAATGAAATTGCATTTAAAAAAGAAACAAAAGAGAAATATCTATACAATGATTCGGTAATCATAATCATTTGTTAAATCCCAACTTCTTGGTTGCAAGACTGATGTCAATTTCCAGGTTTTGATATTTTATTATAGTTACTTAAGATATAACTATTGAGGGAAACTGAGTGAAGAGTGAAAGGTATATGGGACCACTCTATCTTATCATTGCAACTTCCTATGAATCTATAATTATTTCAAAATAAAAGAAATAGTAATGCCTTTTATGATAGGGCAGTTCTACATATATCATCCTACTTATTCCAATAATCCTGGGAGAAAAAGCACCAGCAAATGATATTCTCATTTTCTAAATAAGGGACCTGTTGCACAGAAATTTTTTCATTTCTCAAAATGACACAGGAAATTGGTAGGGTAAAATGTCAAACCAGTCCTGTGACCCTCATTTCTTCAAAATGTTCTGTGGACATGACCAAGCTAAGAGACTTTACCAAAGAGCTTTACAGAGCACAGTTTGGAACCATCTAAACTGTCTCTACTGTTTGTATATGTGGCCTGGGTGCCAACTCTTCCCTCATCTGTGCAGCTGATGCTGTCACAGCCCCTCACCAAGCATTCTAAGATCTATGCCCCCATCATTTTCCATCAGAAAAACCAACTCCTTGCAGAAATTTTTTGTTATTTTAAAAATTAATTTACTAAAGATTTTATAGGCAGACGGGAGGTTTTTACATCAAATACCTTAAAAGCCACAACTTCATAAGTTCTCATTTGATATTTGTGCTTCCCTCAAAGACTACATTGCCAAATGGGAGTCTTCTTTCTCCCATCCCCACACAGCTCCAGTCTCCTTCCTCCAGGAATCTAACTGCAGGCTACCCTGCTTTATTATTCAGAGAAACTCAGCTCTACCCAGGTTCCACCTCCAAATTTCCACACCCCACCCATTGCCATCCTGGCAAATGAAGGGCCCTCCAGCCACCAGAAGCACTTCCCCTTTGAAGAATTTGGGTGTTATGCATTTTTTCTAACATGTTTATCATTAGATACCTACTACAAACCTAACTCAGAAACACCGATCTTTTTTCTCTCTAAAATAAGATCTTGTAATATCCTCATGGTACCATAAGAATTCTCCATCTCATTTCTCTGCATGAGAACGAGTCAAAACACATGTGTGTGTATGTGTGTTCCCTTGAAAAGAGTTGTTCTGAAAATACCTTGCTGGGCTGAATTCATCATTAACCTAATTAGATCCTTTCTCCAAGGCTTACAATTAGCATCATTACCAAGTCTTGGTAACTAACTGCTGTGTTTCCAAATTAACTTTCTCTGGAGGAACATAAAAATAGCCATCATCTTCTAAAATGTTCTTTGTTTGAACATCACGATCATTCCCCCAAATTTCCATGAATAATATTGAACTGGCATAGAGGGCAAGAGGTAGAATGCTTCCTAGGTATCATTTTTCTTCTCCATCCATATGCATAGTGGTGTTCCCAGAAGGAATACTCCCTTAACTTGCCCAGATTATTAAAGTGAAAGGTTGCAGAGCCACCCATCTGTTTTTCAGCAAGTGCAGTATTCTTTCATTTGTAAGGGTTAAGCCAAACTTTCTTTTTTACACCACCTACTGATAGAGACATTGCTAATGAATGCAATTTTCTCTATGTGGAAATCATGTTTAGATTTTCCCTGAGTTGCTTTTAGAAGGTCTCAAGGCGATCTAAGGAGACATTCCAAGATACAGCATCTGGCAAAATGGCCAGTCAGAACAACTAGACGACACTGAGGGTGCCTATGCAACTAATTTCATGAGATGCACAAGTAATTGCTTGGACTAGAGCATTGGAACAATAGACTGATGCATAAGAACAGAGTTCAAGGTTGAAAGCATGATGGTGAAATCTAATTATGCAACTACGTGACTGTTAAAGGAATCATCTCAACTTTGTAAGGTACCTCTTCTTTAGAAGTGCCTAATCTTTTGTGTAATGTTACAACGTGTTTCCACTTGAGGACAGATTGAATCACATTATCCACTACTTCCTCAAACTCATGCTCACCCCTCAAGTAACTCTTCAGCTGTGCCATCCGTCACACTGTGAGATGCACAAGACAAAAAGGAGTCATTTGTAACTTAGGACACCTTCAAAGAGATTAGAAAACAAAGAGCCTGCGAACTCTGTGGCTGGGGAGATGGCCGTGTTCAGGCTCTAAATATGGCAAAATTAAAGGAGGAAAAGTACTGGTAACAGAAAATTTAGAGCTGTCCTTCTAACAAGAAAACACTCTTGTTATTTCATTTAATCTTGCAGTAGAAGAAAAATTGGGCTTTAGAAGCCATTTTATATATTTCCTTGCCCAGCCTTCCCAATGATTAGCAGCATATCTTAATGAGATGTCTGCCCAGGGTTAGGAAATCAGTCCAGGGCCATGGAACAAAGTGTGCTGGTTTAGGGCTGTTATGTACCCCAAAAAAGGCCATGTTTTTTTAATCCATTCTTGTGGGTGCAGACCTGTTGTTCAGTGGGACCTCTTGATTAGGTTGTTTTCATAGATTGTGACCCAGCCCATTTGGGGTAGGTCTTAATACTTTGCAGGAGTCCTTTAAGAGAGCTCACACAGAGAGAGAGCTTAGAAAGAAAATGCCCCAGGAGAAGCAAGAAGGACCCGCAGAAACTGTGAGAGCCATTTTGAAACCAGGACCCAGAAGAGAAGGACCAGAAGATGTCTCCATGTGCTTTCCCATGTGCCAGCAGTCTTTCCTCAGAGAAGGTATCTTCCTTTTGATGACTTAATTTGGACATTTTCATGGCCTTAGAACTATAAATTTGCAGCCTAATAAATGTGCATTGAAAAAGCCAACCCATTTCTGGTATATTGCCATCTGGCAGTTTTAGCAAACTGAGACACTGAGGGTAGAGAAGTATCTGGTATTGAATAACAATGGAGAGTATGAGTCAAAGCCTTGCTTCACCTGTGCTCTTTTAGCCTGTAGATACAAAGCACCCTTTCCTCAAATACTCTAATGGATTTGGGAGTTCAGCCTTGCTGACACCACCTTGAATTCCACTGTGTTCTTTAACATACAAATGGTGTTACTAGTTGGATGGAGGAAGGTACACATTACCTTAATGGATTGAGTGGAGGCCCCCAGGGAAGATGGGACAGGAAGGAAAGATGATATATGAAGACCTAGCAGAATTTTGCTTTTGTTTAGCTTAAAGTTTTAAGACTGAGATGGCCAAATTAAATGTCTTAGTGACCAAGCAGGTGACATAAATAAATGAAGAAGGCAGGAAAGAGAACCGAACAGGACAAACCTCTGATTGGCAGGTGATGGCACCTTATGCGAGAATTACCCTTGGTGGTTTATGTAGACTTTCAGAAGCATCAGGTCAAAATTCAAATTGCTTGACATCCTTTTCCGTGCAGGGGCTGGCCAGGCAGAAGACACTAATGGTAAACAAGTGGCTCCCTCTGCCATGTATGGTTTGTGCTCAGGGATGCCCTGGGCCAGTGGTCAATTTTCTACATTGTAGTAGTGGACAGAGGGTGGGGATTGCAAGAAATGAGAAAGAAAGGAAAGGCTGTGGAAGGAGGTTCTCCCTCCTTTCTGATTCAAAGGTGGTACCAGTGGAATCAAGTAAGAGGAGCCATTATCCCAGGCTCTCACTGGGGTGTCCTCCCACCCCTTCCTGTGTCTGCTGCTCACTTCTGCCTTATGGAGATTTCTTTATAACTTCATTTAAAAATATGTTTCTTTTGTACATTAAGCAATTTCTGGACTTCTTGAGGCCAGAAAGTCTTAGTTATTTAAGTCTTAGTCATTCTTATAACCTCCATGGCACCGAACACAATGCCTGACCCAGAGAAACTCACAATCAGCATTTTGGTGAATTGAGTCACAGAGCCCCGGTCAGGGATGGCAGATCCCCCTGCACATATGATCCAGTACAATTGGATTGATCAGTTTTATTAAATAAGCTTGTGCTATGAGATGATTTTTTTTTCCTTATAAATCAGTATTTCTAGGAATACATTCCCACCCTGGTGGTGGTTGTGGCTGATGGGGGAACTCGTTTTATTCCATTATGTTTCATGTAGCCCAAACCTCTGTAGGAGCTATTACTTAGAACAGCAGAATTACAAGTAGCTCTCAGACTGCCTGAGGTTTTGTCATTGCTAAGCTACTGCTGGATTATTTTAATTGAAAGTAGTCTGCAGTCTTCTTGGGTCTCCCCTACGCACATACACACTTTTTCCTGGCCTGTGACTCACATTTCAATTCTACAGCATCATTACAGTGGCTTTTGCAGACTGCTCAAAGGATCCAGACTGTTGCATTTATTTAAAGTGTCAGGCATTTATTACATACCATGCCATCCAGGAGACTTTCCTTGCTATTAAGAATCAACTCCAGCCGAATCAGATCCACTTGGGCGTTTCTCAAAGAAAAGCCTGTCAACCTGATAATTGTTTGAACTGAACCAAGACACACGATTGAAGAGTGACAGGGCAGAAGATGGACTCTGGTGACCTAAGAATTGGTCTGGAGAGGAACCTCACTGGGGAGAGTCCTCAGGAAATCAGAAATTTGACTGTCATGCTGGGGAGGGCTGTCTGATGGCTGCCCTCTATGAGGGCTTGGTGGGAGGGTGGGGAGGATGGAAAAATCCAGAGCTAAGCTGCTAAAAAGTTAAGGCAAGGAAACTACCACAGGTCTGCCCTCCAAATTTCCATGGTTTTACATTTGAGGCTGAGGTCACTGTCCTAGGGGAGATGGAGGAGCTCATAGGTGAGAGTGGGGGAAACACCCCTCCCCATGAAAAAATTTGGTGTCAGTATCTTTACTAACATTTATTGAGCATTTATTATGTTCTATACACTATCCTTTTAAATTTTACAACCATCCCATGAAGTACGTATTGTTATTATACACATTTTACAGAAGAGGAAACTGAGATCCAGAGAAGTAAAGTGGCTTTCCCAAGGTCACGCAACTAGTAAGGGGTAGAGCTGGAATTTAAAACCATGTAGCATCCCTCCAGACACCACACTCTTAATGTCTTCACTGTATTGCTTTCCAGTCGACTGAGATGACACTCTGGAGGCCAGTTGTTTCCACTCTGGCCAAACCCCCAGCTTTCCCCTCCCCCAGGGTGGGGCCTCCAAATAGCCTGAACCAGAAAGCAGGGACATTTCCAGAATCAATGCTTGCAGAAACTGTGGGTGAAAATGGAAGCCCCATTGACACCTCGCCCTCATTCCCTGTATCTGCTCAGATGAGGATGCTCCTGCTGAGAAGGCAATATGGCTGTTCATGGCTCTCCACCCCTGCCCACCTCATCCAGCTTTGCAGTGCCATCTGTTGCTTCAGAACCTGACAGCCTTCTCTGGACAAATGAAATTTGCTCCCAGCTTTCAAGTTCCTTCCTTCAGGCTGGATAATTAGGAATGGATAAGACCGTAGTAAATAGACAATGACCACTGCTCCTTTCAGGCAGTCAGCCTAAAGTCTTGACCTAATTTCCATTTAGACTTGGGATGCAAGTCATTCAGGGGCTAGTTACCAAGAGCCAGTTCAGCTGGCCCTCACTCCTTTGAGACTTTTCCACCTTCACGCTCACTAGCTTACCAGTCCCTTCTCTTTCAGTTCCAAGCCTCCAAGTTCTGAGGCTAATGCTTATTAGTCCGTACCTTTTCCTGGTTAGAGAGGATAAGATGGGGCCAGGAGAGGAGACGGGAATGTAGGTAGTGTGTGTGGTGCCAGGTGGACAGTGCTCATATCCCACAGCGTTAAGTGGCAAGAAACTTTCCACCGCAAAACCATGCTGAGGCTGGGACCCTGACGACTGAGAACCAAAAGTGAGGGGAGGACTGCGGGGACTGGGGTGGGAGAGTGTACGCTGGTGAAGTCATTCTGGAGAAATGATGGCACTTTGTCAAAATATGTAAACATATACATTATGACCTAGCACTCTCCCTTCTGGATATATTCCCAGAGAAATTTGTAGCTAGATCCGTAAGGGGATATGTGCAGGGATGTTCACAGCAATGTTTGTGATAAAATACTTGGAGCAACCTGGCTCTCCATCACTAGCGGAATGGGTAGTGTGAAAGTTGATGGAATACTTTGCGTCAATTAGAAACAATTATGACAACATGTATAGATCATAAAAACATAGTGCTGAGTGAAAAGAGTAAGAACAAAATGAGGACTATAGCATACTGCCATTATTGTAAGTTAAAAGATACACTACTTATTTTACAAGGGTTTATTCAAATTCAAGTCTACAATTAAAATACATTGGAATGTTTGCCTAGCAAGGGGTGACGAAAGGGGATGAGAGTTGGGAATGCTGACAAAAGGGATAAATAAGAAGTGGCATTGAAGGAGGCCCTTGACAGCACGGTGGGAAGGTGACTAGTTCAGTCCTCCACACCTAAGGTTGAAAGAGAAAAGAACATGTCAAGCGTCTCACAGGAGTTCATTTGAACTTGAATTATTCATTTACTAAATATTTTCAGAGCATAAGATATGTAAGGAGCAGAGATAAAGATGCACGGAGTCCTAGACTAAGAATCAGAGGCCATCTTTTCTTACCCACATTGCCTTGGGTTCTCCAAGCCTCAGTTCCCTGACACACATTGACTAGAAGCTGTTTACTGCGCCTTAATTCCAACACAACATTCTGAGGCCCTGTGTAAGTAATTCACAAAGGCTGAGGAATGGACCAGGAGCTCTCTGAATGGAATTTCTCTTCCAAATGCAGGAATCTGCGGGGTTAATGAACCCCTGTGCACACAGGCCAGCCAAGTCCATTTCCAAGGTTCCAAAACACCTGCCACCAGTTCATCTATTTTCTTCCTGGTCTTTAAAGGCACAGGTGTTCATGTATTGATTCCACTGCAGTTTACAGCTGATTTTATTTCCTCTGGTCTTGGGAAGTTTATTCTTGAAATGTTTTTTATGTCACAACAATGAAAATGCATTAATTTATAATATGGAGAGAGATGCTCCATTGAAATGAGAGGCTTCTATATATATATATAATTCTCATAAGCAAATGCTGTTTTAGTTCTTTAGAGTGTCATTCATTGCCATAAGCCTGGATGCAAATTGTAATTTCAGTTTGATTTATATGACTATAGTGTATTATTCAATAAATATTCAAATTTAATGGAAGTGGTAATTTAGAAATAGCTATTGTGTATGTTCCTAGAAATGCCTAGCTGCAGTAATTTAATATTTGCACTTTTTGCCTTCAACAAAATTAAGAGTATGTGACAAAAATTCATACTGAGCGATATAGTCCCCATTATACTAGTCTATGCATGTTTCTGAGGAAAATTATGGTTCAAATACTAAAGCACAATTCCAAATAACATATCCATTTTATCAAACTCAGTACAGCATATTAAGATCTGCCTGCTGTGGTCTTATAAGAAAAGTCTGACACATTCTCAGAGGAAAAATTATTTGGGGCTTTTAACTGAATACCTTGTGCTACTGTGATTTCCAAATTAGAGGTACTCATATAGATGAAGTTTTATTCTGATAGATTGTTCAGCCTTTTTCAATAGACATGTGGTTTGAGTAGCAAGCAACAAGCTGATTTCAGACTTCCAAGTTGCCTCCAGCATTTCTGCCACCATTCTAAAAAGCAAACGTCCTGGCATTCTGTTAGAGCATTGTAAATCATAGTTTCATTTTATGGAAGGGTTATTGATTTGTGCTTTTTTTTTTTTCCCGTTCTCCCTCTGGTGCAGACTTTAGTGGGAAATTGAAGCTTCCTTTATGCAGTATATTTCAGCCAATCAAAAGGGCAACCTGTGCTACTTGATTAATAATGAAAGGTGGTATGGGTGAGTGATTTTACACCACTCCTCCTGCAGTGACTGTAATCAAGAGATAAAAGCTAGAGCAACTATACATGCTGGCCAGACTTCGTCAGAATATTTACTGCACTTCCTAAGACAGGAATATTGGATCAGTTTCAGTGTCATTCTGCTTTTAAAGCCAATTAACATTAGAATTTTCCTGTGGTGATTAATTTGGCTTTTTGAGATACTACCTAAATATGATTTAAGTGATATTTTTCCACAAAGGGGTCAGAAAATAGACAATACAAAGGGAGACTTATCCATGGAGAAAATGGCAAAAAAAAAAAAAAAAAAAAAAGTAAATAAGAAAATGGTGATGAGACCTTTTACAATATCTTAAAAGACACAAAGTCCAGGAATAAATGAATATCCTTAGTAAAATGCAGAGATGCAATGAAATGTCTTGGCAGCAAGGTAAACAAGGCTTAGCTAGATTTTTCTTTCCTGTTATGTTATGGACTTTTCTAAGGCTTGATATACAGTAGTTGGTAAAGGAAAGCATAGCAAGATTTTCCTTATCCCAGTGCTGAGAAAAATATTTTTTAAAGTAAGGAAAATTGTAATATGATGCTACATTTGTGGAGGGAAAGACTGAAATTACAAAGAAAAATAATTTGAAAAATTAGGTCAGTAGAAAATGTTCACTGTGTGGCAGAAACACAGGACATGGGATCTTGTAACTGAGGTGTATTGTGAATATTTATACTGAAAATCTTAGGCTCTCTATATCACACGGTGTTTGCTTAGTGCAAAAAATGAGATTATGATATATATACATATATATACACACACATATATAATAGTAAAATATCTGTAAGCCATTTTCAGATCCAGAAAAAACATCATGATTTACAAGTATACATTATATACAATTGTTCAACATAAAATGAAATATTTTAGATTTTAACTTCAAGATACATATGGGCAGACACAGCTTTTCAAAATTGCTTTTTAGGGAGTACACTAACAAAAATTGGAAAGTCCACTGTTTTGGAACAGTGTTTTGGTCTTTTACATTTAGCTCACAAATATACTTACAACATTTCATTAATTATGTCTCCTGCATATGAGCACAACTCTTTTTGCATCTAAATTGATTAAAGTGGAGAAGAAACAGTTAGTGATATGGGTTGTCTTCCTCTCCCCAATCCTATATCAAATTGAGGGATTTGTATATTTTAGAAGACAGAATGATCTTAATCTAGAAACTGTACACTGCAGAGTTTAGTGAGGGCACCATGTTTTCTTACAGAGAAACAAATCCCTTGCCTCAGCTGAGCAATTTTTTTCTCTTGTATGAAATGAAACAAGTTTTTCCATGGCAGATGCTCACTCACCATGCCAGCAGCACGCTCAGAAACTCTTAATGCATAGTAACTACTTAATTATCAAACCTAATTTGCTCTGTGGATATACAGTGGTAGCACATGAAAGTTACTTCTGAATACAACTTTATCTTTTTTAGTTAATTTTCGTTTTTATCAAAGTTACACATGCCCATTGTTTTAAAAACCAAATACCATTAAAGAGATTATAACAAAAAATAACAGGGCTCCACAGGCTGTCCGTGTGTCCTCATGACTGGAGGCTGGATTCCCCCGGAGCTAGTAAACAGAGAGCGGCCATGGCAGAAGCTGCAGTTCCTTTTCTAACCTAGCCTTGGAAGTGTCAGCCTGTCACTTCCACAGTATTCTGTTGGTCACTCAGGCCAGTCATATTCCGCCATGGGCGGGGACGACACAAGAGCGTGAGTACCAGGAGACGCGGTCCCGTGGCGGCCATCTTGGGGCCTGGCTACCACGACGCCAGACTCTGTGGGAGTGTCCTGCTGCTTCTCTTTGCAACATGATTTTGCGTTGGGAGAAAATTAGAAAAGTTTATTCTCCTTACCCCATGCTAAAATGTTAGGGTTTTTTTGTTTTTTGTTTTTTTTCCTTCTCTTTTCTTATGTTTTTCCTACACCATCCCAGTTTAGCACGTACTAGGCCCTTTTTCCTGGGTCCTGAAAGGTGAGGGAAGTGAAGGTAAAAGAGAGGAATCCAATGTCCGCTATTTGCTTTGGTAGCTCTGCCAGAGTATAAAAGTGCTATGAGTGTGTGTGTGTGTGTGCATGTGGAAGAGCATGCTGTGGGTTCACTGCCAGCCAAAGGAGATGCATTTAGCCACCTCCTCCCAAATCCAGCAACTAAAAATTAAGCAGCAAGTGTGTGAGGAACTCTGCCTGAAGCAGATGTATTTGGGGCCCTGCACATCAGCACAGCCGTGTGGGCAGTTGTGTGCACAGTGCCTGTGTTCCACCTCAAGTCCCCTCTGAGGGTCTCCCTGGATTTCTGCCTCAGGGCTGTCTCCGAAGGCCCCTCAGCTCCACACATTGAGTGCCCCTAGAGAGCAAGGAGTAAGCTCCCTAGGGTCAACCCTCAACTAATAGAAAACTGGAAATGTTGTATAATTGCCCCAGCCTCAGTTCTCCTGAGGGACAATTCTGAGACATTCTACATGGTTCCTCAGGGGGTCGCCAATGGCATTGAGCTCCCATTGCCCCTTGAGGTAACCAGTTCAGTATGATCTCTTTATGTTTTACCTCCTTCCATCTTTTACTTTCCCGGCTGCTTCATGTCTGTGTTCTGGAATCACCTTCCAAATGAACTACCTGCACCCAAGTCCTCATCTTGGGCTCTTCTCAGAGAAACCTAAACTAAGACACTTTTTGGACGTAAGTATTTTTAAAGCCCCAAGTGCTTCTGAGGAGAAATACATAAATGTTAAATGACCAAATTTTTTTAAAAAGCAGATTTAATCTTAGTAGCAATCCTAAAAGTACATGCCAAGTAAATAACTTATTATGGAGTATCTCCACTGTTTATATAAAAATGAAGACTCCCAGGTGCCAACCTCATCTGTATTTTAATAAACAGTGCTGGTGATTCTGATGTAGATGATCCATGGGCCACACTTTAAGAAATACTGGCCTCGTGGCTTCAAGTCAGACACACCTAGGTTTGAATTCTGGTTCTGCACCATCTGCATAACCTCGGAGCGTTTTGTTTCTTCAGCAAAAATATAGAGATGAAAGCATCAACCTGTTGGGTCATTTCTAGAATTAATAAGATGATCTTTGTAGAGTGTTTGGTGCAGGGCTAGGCACCATAGCAAGTGCTCAATAAATCGTGGCCATGTGTGAATATGGATGTAATATGTTTGCACTATAGAAACGCATTGAATCAAGAAAATGCATGTTTTCCTAAAGCATAATTAGTTCTGTCAGGCACCCACAAACCCAGAGGAAAGGATTCCTCAAGGGCTCTCTCAAGTCATTCTAGAGTCAACAAATACATATTGGAAGGACTTTATTTTCTGAAATAGCTCAAAGCCTTCCTTATAAGCTTCCTCAGCTGAGTTCAGGAGAAAGACGAGGATCAAAGAGACAGTCCTGCATGAACGTCTTTTGGGCTCACTGTAAAGCTTTTGACTATGAAGAGTCATTTTTTAAAAGATAGCTTTTCCTGGATTGTTTTCAATTGGTAGTAAAATATATTGCAGGGTTCCAGCTGAATCCCATTCTCGTTTCCTGCTGCACACACTCTTGGGTGCTCAATAAGTTACTTTGGACCAGTGTTAGCACCTCCTGACTGGTCTCCCTGATACCACGTTTGTGCCCTTCAGTCTGTTCCTAATATGACAAACAAAAATATAGATCAGATGCTGCCATTCCATATGGCTGAACTGCAGTTTTCTCCCATCCACTTGGAATTAAATCCCAAGGTCCTTGCCTTGGCCTCCCTGCCCCCCACCGGCTCTGGTCCCTGGCTTTCCTCATTTCCTGGCCTCATGTGTGGTGTTTCAGCCACATTGCTGTCTCAGGCCACTTGCATTTGTGGTTCCCTCTGTCTGGAAAGTTCTTCCCCTCCTCACCCACATTCCTGTCTCTGCTCCTTGAGAGCTGAACTGCCCTACTAAAATGGCAAACTCATCCCCAGCCCATCCCTTCCTATTCCCTTAAACTGGCTTATAATATGCATTCATCATGGCATCTCCAGTTAGAATGAAACTCTGTGATGGCAGGAACTTAGTCTTACTGACTGCTCTATACCCTTGGGCCTAGAGCAGGACCTGGTAGGCTCTCAGAAAGTATTTATGAAATGAGTGTTGAATGAAATACTCGTAGTTCGGGGATCCACATGTAGAATGTCTTGCTCCGTTGATAAATATTTATGGAGCTCCTATCACACATAAAACATGGTACCAAAGTAAAAGATAAATAAGACCTAGTTCATGTTTTCAAAAGAGTCATAGTCTAGCACAGTACAGTCCAACAGAAATAAACATGATCCAATACTTTTTAAATAGCCACACTTAAAAAGAAACAGGTAAACTTAATTTAATGTCTTATTTAAATACTATATCCAAAATATTATCATTTCAACATGTAATCAATACACAAAGATGATAAGTGAGATGTTTCACATTCTTTTTTGTACTGCCTGCAAATCTACATTTTACACTTGCAGTACACTCGGATTTTCATTGGAAATACTTGCCCTATATTTAGATTTCGTAAAATTTATAATTGCAAAAGTAGATTCACATACCCAAGTTGTTCCCAACAACTTAACTGTTTTCTGATAACTGAACTGTGTCTATTTTCAAATTAAAATTAATTAAAATTAATAATTCAGTTTTTCATTCTCTACTAACCAGATTTCAACAGCTTAACAACCACATGTGGCTGACAGCTGCCTTACTGGGCAGCCATCATATAGACAAAGGGTACATAGATAGGTAAAGGGTATGATCATGGGAAGGGAATGCACTCCTGGAAAAATCTTATTAAAAAGAGAGTTATGGTCTGGTCTGAACACAGCGTTGTACACATCCTCTCCCTGACGGGAAGTTGTCTCTTTATTAGGATTCAACTTGTATGTCAGCTCTTCCAGGAGGCCTTCTCTGGGACTCCCAAATTGAATTAGCCCCCCTCAACTGTGAGCTCCCAGTGCGCCCTGTACTTCCTCTATCTTCAGCTTACAACCTATATTCTAACTGCTATCTGTCTATTTATTCTATTTGTATTTTCTACTAGTTTGCAAACTCCATGTAACCAGGAAGCTTTCATTGTTGGTTCCCCAGTGCTTGGCCCTCAATAAATATTTGTGGAATGGATGAATGAATGAATGCATAAATTGAACGGCCAAACTTTGAGGGCAAAAGGATGAAGAAGGACTAGAGAAATCCTGTTAAAAAGGAGAAGTAAGAGTGTGAAAGGGGAACAGGGACAGGGTGATCACAGGGTGAAGATGGATGCTCGTTCCGTGAGGACACTGAGTCACCCGTATCACATGCTTCAGAGGCGCCAAAGAGGGTGAGAGCTGTGTCAAAGAAAAAATTGCTCCAGATAACGATAAGCTGAAAAAGACAACTTTGTTCAAGGATATTTTCAGTAGAGAAGAGAGAGACCAGAAGGTTATTGTGATAGGGAGAGACCAGAAGGCTATCACAATAGGGGAGAGGGCAGGGCTCAGCATTCCTGAAGCAGAGGAGCATTTTTTAAGAACTGGGAGAGCTATTGGAAGGGTGCTGCAGGGGGAGGTCAAGCAATGGTGGAGCAATGGGCTGTGTCCATCAATGTCAAGGCCAAGTGGGTTGTGTTCTATGCGGCTTCTGTACGGTGAAGGAGGGCCGGGTCCCAGAGTCTAAAGTTCAGTCAAGCTAAGAAGAAATCAAGGCTGTCCTGCACAGGAACCCAGTGGATAGGGCAGGGACTCCTTAATCTCTGCTGTTTTCCAGGATCATAGGGTTCAGGTAAAATTTGTAGATCAGGGATACACACGTAGAATGTCACATCCCAAAGTAATTTGGGCAGAGAATAAAAATATAATTATAGGGCACCCCTGAGGAGCTGGGGGAAAGTGCAGAAGTGTTGGACTTCCTCACCTGGATTGTTGCTGATGTTCTACAAATATTGAAGACTGATAATTTGGTAAGCTGAGCCCTCTATCACGGGACTTGCCCTTATGAAGCTCGTTACTGCAAAGGAGAGACTAAACGTGCTTAAGAGTCTCCCCCGAGTGACACTTTGTTGCTCAGATGTGGCCCTCTGTCTCTCTCTAACTGAGCCACCTTGGGAGGTGAACTCACTGACCTCCTCTCTATGTGGGACCCAACTCCCAGGGGTGTAAATCTCCCTGGCAACGCAGGATATGACTCCCGGGGATGAATCTGGACCCAGCATCATGGGATTGAGAACATCTTCTTAACCAAAAGGGGGATGCAAAATGAGACGAAATACTTTCAGTGGCTGAGAGATTTCAAGTGGAGTTGAGAGGTCACTCTGTTGGACATTCTTATGCACTGTATAGATAACACCTCTTAGGTTTTAATGTATTGGAATAGCTCGAAGTAAACTATCAAACTCCAACCCAGTCAGTCTGGACTCCTGAAGACGATTGTATAACAATGTAGATTACAAGGGGTGACAGTGTGATTGTGAAAACCTTGTGGATCACACTCCTGTTATGTAGTGTATGGATGGATGAGTAGAAAAATGGGGACAAAAACTAAATGAAAAATAGGGTGGGATGGGGGGATGATTTGGGTGTTCTTTTTTACTTTTATTTTTTATTCTTATTCTGATTCTTTCTGATGTAAATGTTCGGAAATGGATTGGGGTGATGGATGCATAATTATATGATGGTACTGTGAACAGTTGATTGTACACCATGGATGATTGTATGGTATGTGAATATATTTCAATAAAACTGAATTTAATTTAAAAAAAATTAATAAAAAAATTTGACATTGTCAGCTAAGAAAAAACTGCTGTGTTTAGTAATCAGGGGCCCACCTTTATGGGAGGCTACAGATACATTCAGCCAGACCTAAGCGTAACACTCATTCATTGGCTCATGTAGATCCTCTGATTTCAGAGTTTTGTATATTTTAAATGTTGTGAATAGATTGGATTCCAAGACCAACAGCCCAGTCTTAAATGTTTGGTCAACTGGGATCCTTCCTGCTGCTGCAGTCCCCACTAATGACAGCTGTTAAATCTCTATGGTAATTGAAATCATGAACTATTCATAGCTGGCTTGGGGCAGTGTGTGATTTATGGGCATCTGATCTAAAGATACTTAAAGGATGGAATTATTGGAGCCAGGAAGAGAGATGCGATTAATCAAAGAAGACAATTTACTAAATGGCTCACTAAAATGCTGCAGTAAAAACTAAGAAAAGGACTCTAGTTCCAACCATAGAAGCAAGGGTGTGTGTGTGTGTGTATGTGTGCACATGTGTAAGATTAAATATATATACACAGGACATAAAAGCATGCATTTCCAGCATATGGAGATTATAGTTGTGGGGTTCTCAAAGGCATATATTTATCTCTTACATTTTCTCACATTGGCCCTATCACCCTCATGAAATGTCAAGTTCCTTAACCCCATGTTTGTATTTTCAGAGCTCCTAGGTGTTTAAGGAATGGTTACAAAAGGAAGAAAGAAAAAAAAAAGCAGTTCCATTTATTCACATCTCTTAAAGCCCCAGTGTGAGGCTTAGTCGTTCTGTTTCCCTGAGTGCTCCTTGATTTCCCTCACACTTGAAGGCCTGTGGTTTCCTGTGCCAAAATTGCTGGTACTAAGAGTAGGTGCAAGTCAAAATTTCCTAGTATTCATTTAAATAGAAAAATGACTATCAGTAATACCTATGTAATTGTCTTGAATTGTTGTCAACTTGCATCATCCCAGTTAGGTCAGTCTTATGCTCCTCCTGCCTTGTGGCCTTAAGTATTATTGAATACTCTACTCTGACAGGCACTACACATATTTTTCAATTGCTATAGACTGTCAAAACACTCAGTTTTGTCCTTTCAAGAGGAAAATCTGTCTGGCCTGCTTTTTCAGACTGTGTAACCAGGCATGCCCCACAAATCCTAAACAGCATCTGAGACACACACACACACACACACACACACACACACACACACACACCCCTTCCTTCTGCACCTTACCTGCCTACATGGTCGGGAAAAAGAATTCCAGATATAGACAGAACACTGTTCTTGGAAAATCAGGATAGAGAGAGAGGAGAGAAAAGGAGTACTTCAGAGTACTTGGTAGGGGCCAAGATTACTCCCAAAAAAGCAAGTAGCGATGCTGCCCCTCCTTGTAGACACTAAGACTCAGTGCCACCACCGTCACTGCCCCCCCCACCCAAGACACATACACATAAACACACACGCTTTAGTATTTCCCACCTTATCACCACTTCCTATCCGTGCCTGCAACATGGTTTAAAAAATTGGAGCCATGGATGGTTGGTGTGGATGGAAGCTACAAAGAGAGTCAAGTGGCATTTCACCCTTTCCTTTGGAACTATCTAGTGAGGCAGTGATTAAAAATAATTTGTTGCTGAGAGATGCACTGATAACCTTTACAGAATGTAAACTGAAGAACCAGACCTTAAAAATCAGAGACTCAGAATCTTTTAAGCTCCTGAATGTCCCCAGTTTCCTCCTGGCAAGATAGGGACCAATGATGCTGACACGAAAAGGGTTTAACTAACCATCGGAGTACTGTAGTGACCTAAGCAAATGATAAAGAGGAAAGGAAATAATTGGGCCAGAACAATGAGTGTATCTTATGACCTGCTGTGTGCAACAGACATGACCCTAAATTTTTGCAGGTAACTGTTTTTAATTGAAAGTTGTTTTCCCATGGATATATGTTGTTATTTGTGTGCTTCATGTTCAGTCCTGATTAATCTGTAACTGTCCCTCACTTAAAGCAACCTTTCCCTTTCTACGTCTAGGGCTGGAAGTAGATTCTAAGAACTGTGGAGGAGAAGTGAAAAAAAAAATTACATTTTCAGAGTAAAGCTCGTTTTCTCCCGTGAAGTTATTATTTATTCTCTGTGTGGTCATTTCAGATTATGAATTATTACTGCTGGTAATGCCTGTCCCTTCTTCCAGTTGCTGCACACTCGCACACAGATGCTGGCATAAAAAATTTGCTGCATGCTAAGGGGAGGTCAATAACAACATCTGAGAACTAGGTCAATTCTAACAATCTTTTGGGAAGAAAGTCGTCAATCTGTACACTTGAATTTTAAATTTAATTTTAATTTCTTTTTTAAAAGGGGATTTTTAAAATGTGGACCCAAAGCAGCTTTTCTTTAGGTATCTAAAACTGATAATGGTTAAACCACCCAAAGGCCCCACAGCGTCTAAGATTAAATTTGAAAATCAAGGACTCCGTGTGTGTTGGCATTTTATACATAGGTAGAGAATGAGGCATGAAATTCAAGACGGGTCTCAGACAGAGGCATTGGATGATGGTGATTTTTCGGTGCCTGGAAGAAGAGAAGCAAGGCCATATTGAAGGGAGAAAGTTAATTGCCCACAACCTGGAGAGTTCTTGTTTCAGGGCAAGGCTGGCAACATTATTTACATGTCCTGTTTGCCTTAAAAATGGTGCAGAACCTGTAATATTCATTGTGAACCTTATTCACACTTATGTGTCATCAAATTATCATCTACAACAATGCAAATGCATAGCAAATATCTACTCAAGGCAGCCTTCTTTCTAGCTCAGTGTCCTGCACGTAGTAGGTGTTCAGTAAATAATTGTTGAATGACTGAATGAAGAAGTATTAACCATAAGTTCCTGGGCTGAGTGTAAAGAACAGGTGTTAGGAGCAAGGGTTGTGACAATAGCATGGCTGCAACTGTGTCAGTCAGGGAAAATAGGAATTGGGTTTTTTTAAAAAATAATTGCATTGTTATTAAACCTGGAAGAAAAATTCAGTTCTAGATCAGCCATAAGGAGACAAGGAGAACAGACTTGGATAGTCTCTCTTTGAAAATACACAGGCAGGTGACACCGAGACTCCTTCCATCACATATTATGATTCAGAGCTGATCACAAACAATTAACAGCTGTTTAGAGTTTATGACGTTTATGGAAAAGTTAGGTTAGATGCTCCCATGGTAGATGTTGTTTACTCTGGAGTCCATTGTTACTTTTATCACACACAAACAGGAAATCTTTTGCCAGAAGCAAAACGTTTTTCAATTTTACATTCCCCCCTTATTCACAAAGTTAAAATTACAAAAAAAAAAAAAAAGCCATGCACAGTTAATTGGAAAGATGCATGATGCAGTCCTAATACCTATGAAATATTCAACATTGGATTTGAAAAATATCACCACCTTGTCATTTAAAACCAACTTGGTAGCATTTTAATAAGATTTGAGACTTTTGAATAATCATGTCAATACCAGCAGCTGGTTTTATTTGGTTAGTAAGATGACTAATTTTATAGTTAGTACTTTTAACAAGAAGGCACTGAAACTATAGTCACCTGGTTATTAAGACATCCATTCATACATATTTCTCTGTACAGTGAGGATATCACTGCTTATGCTGTTGTTATCCAAGTGGTGACAGGTGGGTGTGTTGCTGATACACACGGCTGTGTGTTTGTGCAGTATCAGTAGCAGCACTGAGCAGGATCCGATCACAACTCGGCAGAGCTATAAGGTCTATAAATCTCCAGAGGCTCCGACTTAGCCAACCATACAGCAGCTCGATTTTGTGCCACAATCCTCGTAATGAGATTTTTCAATGGTATTGGTTTTACATTAGCCCTCAGTGGGTGACTGTGGCATTTCATTCTGAGTACCTTGGTTTATGGAGAGATCCTTCAGTTCTTTTTCAAAGTCACTTCCTCTGAGAAGTGGAAATCAGGCGTGAAAGTCAAATGCTTGGTGACTTCCATTCTTTTCTGTGTACCCATGTTTTCAGGGTTACCACCTTGGTAAAGAAGGGTCAACAAGTGACCAATCTTTGTCCCCTTCTCCTCTCCATGTCATTTCAGCTGCTCTCTTATGTCAGGTCCTGCTTGTCTTCAAATATGATCAAGAAAATACCAAACCAAACTAGTCTCAAAAATAAAATGCCTAACATGATATTATTTATTTTGAATTTTGTTTTTTTAATCTATTTTTTCCCTTTATTTGAGAAGTTGTGGGTGTAGCTGTTTTTTATACTATTCAAGCCAACATATAAGAGATGCACTGGCTGAAAGCTTGCTTCTCTTCTATGGTTTATGATTGTTGCTGTGGTATAGCCTACTTATTATTTCATTTGTACTAAGTAAGTTTCCTGTGGAAACAGCATCCAAACCCAGACAGCATCCAGTATTCCTGGACCACCCCTTTCTACTTGTTTTCTAGATGCATTAAATAGGTTGTATTGGAAGAAGAGAGAGCTATGTGGCCACTTTGAAAAACAGCTGCAGACATTCTTCCTAAATGAGTTGTACTGGGTTGGGGTTCCTTCCCTGCCCCAAGGGAGGCAGCTGAGTCTATATGTGACTGGGGCTGTCTGAGGAAGTTTTGGACACTGGAGCAGACTCCTTGGGTCAGTGTTAGAGACTGGAGGGAGACAGGTTGAAGGAGCCGCTGCTCCTCCCAGGCTGCCCTGGTGCCGCACTGAAGGGGAAAACTGTATTGTCAAGGGTAAAACCCATTCTTTCTAGCCAGCTGGGCATGGCTTAATCTCCCTTGAAATCGTGGTGATCGTTTTTCTTTCTTTGATTCTCTATGAAAGGAAAGACAAAAAGGACTTCTTGTCCTTGCTCAAGAGAAGAGCAGCCATTGGTCTGTGTATTTAATGAGAGTTCTCAAGTTACACTCTGAAAGCTACTAGGTATAGCAGGCACCTCCTTCCCTGAGGTCCTTGTTGTTTACCCTGACCAATTCTAGTTATGGGCAGCATATGCAGCACCTGTGAAATGAGATAAGGCTCATTTTCTACCTCTGGAGAAATTTAGTGGCATGTGGATACAGAACTAGTTCACTCTAAATGCTTATTCCCATGGTCTTATGCCACTCACTCTTCAGGGAAATCTAATAGGGTCTCCATATCTAAAACAAAGCGTCCTGAACAGCAGTGTTCCCAACCTTTGGTGTGCACGAGTCACCTGGGTGGACTTGTTAAAACACAGACTGAATTCTTTCCCTAGGGTTTCTGATTCCCTAGGTCTGAGAATATTGCGTCTCTTAGAAGTTCCCAGGTGAGGCTGACGCCGCTGGTCCAAGCACCACACTTTGAGAACCACAGCTATCTTGTGTTAGAACCAGACCTTCACCTTTTCATTATTTTATCATTTGAGGGCCAGGAGACCAGTATTTTGAACATATTGATGAAGTTTCTTTAGTCCAGGGACTGGCTTCATTTGTCTACATTACCCAGGTTTTAATTTAATTGTTAAATTTACATCTTTGTTATCAAAAATAGTAATGCAAATAACAGTACACAATATTGACGTAGAATTTCACCATTTACAGAGCATTTTTACATCCGTTACCTCATTCATGCATCCAGAGAACCCCTAGGGTTATTGTCATCCTCATCTTGCATATGAGAAAACTGAAGTTCAGCTTGCTTGATTAGATTCTCCCATTTTTTCATTAAAAGCAAAGAATTAGAAACCTCTTGACTCCATGAGGGGGTAGAGTAGGAACTGCTTCTAGGATAACTCCAGAGACTTTTGGTCTTCAAACCAGGTTATATAAACTCGTTATCCAAGGAATCTGCATAGGCAATGGTAGTTTTAAAATAGTCACTTTAAAAACCTCCTCTTCAATAAGCACTTTTCTTAAAATTGATCTGCCTGAGAGACCACCCTTCTCCTCCTCCATGAAAGAGAGACCCAATTCTCACTAGCCTCAGGTTAGTAACTTCCAGGCTCTAAACTATGGGGTAACTCAAAACATCAGTGTGGGTGTCTGTAAAGAGTGAACAGTACCTCCTCTTGTGGTCAGGTGGTTTCTAATTCTCTGCTTTCAGTAAAATTGAAGTGGCATCTAATCAAGTAAGATGGTATATCATTAACAATTTTTGATGGTAGATAACTAAGTGAACTCAGAGTCCACAGAATTGAGTGATGTAGCTGTAAGAAAAACTTCCATTCACATTTACTTATTTATGTGAAGAACAGAATTAATGCTAATTCTAGCAATAAGTAATATTCATCCATAGATGCATGAATCAATTTGGGGGGGGGGGGAACGTCCCTTTTATGTTATTAAAAGATATACTTTCAATAAAACTTTATTTTTTCATTTAAAAATTAGTTATCACAAGATGAATTATATTTTGTCATATTGATAAATTGTGTAATAATAATTTTAATAGCTTATTCAATATAAATGCTTTACATTTTAGATTTAGATATAAATGTTTGTTGCAGTAAAATACAGTAAGTTGATGAATAAAATCATAAAAGCATGGTTCGAGCATAAAAATATACTATATTAGGTTAGAATTCTATGAGAAAAGTGGAACAGAATTCAAGTTCGAGG
This sequence comes from Choloepus didactylus, assembly GCF_015220235.1. Taxonomy (NCBI): domain Eukaryota; kingdom Metazoa; phylum Chordata; class Mammalia; order Pilosa; family Megalonychidae; genus Choloepus; species Choloepus didactylus. Next base: position 12,102,510 of record NC_051319.1, read on the forward strand.
AGAAAAGGGAATCATGCAAAGTTTCCTTTTGGTCAAGGGCTTGTCTTTGTGGTTTTTAAGTGGCTATTGACAGGGACCAGATTGCTGTGAAATTTGGATTCCATTGACTCCATTTTAAAAAGTGACATCACAGTTTTATTTGAAGATGCCATTATTTACAATATGCCAGACATTTTGCCTTTAGCAAAGGACATACAACTCTGATGACAATGTAAATGTCAACATAGAAATGTGGAAGGGAAACATGGTTTCTCAAAATTCTTTTGGGGGTAGAATAGCACACAGTTTGAAGACCCCTGTCCCATATCACCTTCCTTTGATTTCCTCATGCTAAATGAGCTGCCCATATCCTCAGGTTGCTGAACAGCTCTGGGACTATTCTGTTTCTTTCCCTGCCACATCTCCTCCCACCACCCGAAAATCTTATCATTTCATCCTTGTGAAATGTTTCCTAGTTTCAGCTTTACCTACAGACATAATTGAATTTATCCCCATATATTATAAGGAGAAAAAGCAACTCAACTTTCTTCCTGTCTTAAGATGAAAAACTAGTGCAGACTGTTCTCATTGATTTTTTTAAAATCTGAGCTGCTTCATTCATCAGACCTGGCAGGAGGTAGAAATGTAATGCATCCATAAATCTAGGCAGCCAGTATGGCAGAGTAGCAGTGTTAGTGCGACGCTCTTTTTTCTTTCAAGCCTTGAGAATGTTGGTGGAAGTAAGTTCTGAGAGGCCCAGCTGGAGCGAGATGTAACACGATCAGTCATTGCCCAAACCTCCCTATTTAACTATGATTGTGTGTCTCTCTTGATCTCATGCTTTCAGCCTTTATGAATTAACTGCCTGTTTTCCTTGGAAATTTCCAGATATGTAAGATAATGTCTGATGCGGACCTGCTTGAACATTCATTGCAAAATACACAAATTGCTCCCAACATGTGGTGAACCAAGAATAAGATTTCAAAAACCTTAATGAATGAAACTCCTAGTTTTCCAAAGACTCTCACCTAACCTTACCATAGTTTAATCAGTTAATAGTGATACTAAACCCAGAATGGTTATTATGTTTATCCCTGGGTGATGAAACTTGGGGTGATTTACTTTCTTCTGAAATATTCTCTATATTGCTTGAATTTGCCACATGACCATGTAATTATTTTTGTAACTGGGAAATAACAACACTGCTATTTGAAAGTAAAGGAAAATGACCAAAAGAATCCCAGGTAATACCAGATAAATGAGGCACAATCAGAGTTGATTTGGGTTTTGGTTTTGTAAGTCCTTCCCTTCCTCCAACAAATGGATTTTACTTTGTTTACTAATTGTAAAACTCACCATCAGGAAATTGTATGTTAACCAAAGATTTTGAGCTTCTCCTTTTTATTCTGTCCTATGGGAAAAGGAAGAACAGCTGTTAAGTATAATGCTAATAATCACTCTTAATCTCATTAAAGACCATTATTAAGGTCTGTGGCTCTCTCCACCTATAATGTCTAATTAGTCAGTATGACGAGACTCTTTTTCAGATACCAGGAAGCTTTTCATGCTGGGGATTATCAAAACCATAATGCTTTACCTCTGAGAGGTTCCTAGCCTCAGTCTTTCCTGTTTAATTGCTGTTTACCCAGATGGGGATTTGTGAATGTATTGCCATTGTATAAGTGGGTCTTGAGACAGTCCACCTCTGCCTCCCATTTGCCCATCCTCCGCTGCACCTGACATGTACTTGGTTGTCACTTTCCCTCATTCCTGCTTTTAGAGACGTTTTCTCACACTAGTCCTCCAAAGAGTGCATCAAATTTCCTTCTCCACCATGACCCCAGAGTTGCCCTTTGGCCCCACCATCCTAGTTTCTATGTCTGTTTAGCTGGGTATTAGCATCCTTTGCTCTATCAAACTTTTCCTACCCAAGACCCAGATTTTGGGTTGGTGTCAAATAACCCTCATCTGTAGCACCAGGCCCACCGTTAAATCCAAAGACCCTCTCCCAGTGAAATCTTTATCAGTGCATTCACGCAGGACCACCCCCAGCTCACTCCTCAGGCTCTGCTGAGCCAGTGGGCCACTCAGCCACTGGAGGAAGGGACTGCATCACTTCTGAAACCACCTCCTACCAGTGTGCCCGCGATCATCCAGTCCCTCCCGCCTCTTCTTCAGTCTGGCTCCCATCTTGCACGGGGCCCTCTGGGGAGAGTCCTCAGCTTCTCTTTAGAACCCTAGCTTAAGAAGGAGAGACACTCTCAAGTCGTTTTTCCTGATGCCTTCCTAAAAACTCTAACCTCAGCAAAGGGGAAGGTGGTGCAGAAAATGTGCTAGGTTGTTTTTTATGACATGGTAGAAATGGATGTCCACAGCACATGCTTGACACTTCTACGAAGGCCCTGCCGGAGACTGCCTTGTACTTCAGCTGCCTCGGGCTGGGTGTCTGGCCCTGGGAGATGAAGGGCAGAGCCTGGCCTTTCCAATCTTTGCATTTTTGCATCTATCCCCCGAAGTAGGTGCTTTGCAGGGTTGAATTTAAGAGTGCAGCAATTGACTTCAAGTCAGTAAGTAAGTGAGAACCGCAAAGGATAGAAAAAAACAGAACAGTTTCCTCAGACCGTGATTTTTGGCCAATAGGACAAGTGCAGGGTCTGAGTTGCTTTCAACTTCCCTTCAGACTTGCTGGTAAAAGTCATCAGGGAAGAGATTTTAAAGTGCCTCATCTTTATGTGTCTTGAACTTCGGGCGCCCCCAAGTGTCAGTTTAGGTTAATCACACTTCACCGTTTTTTAGAACAACCTAGGGTGGATGACAGCGGTGGATGCATTTTAGCTTGTGGTGTGTTAGCCAGTTCTCATTTTCTGCCAGAAGCTTTTCCTGCTTTTGTTACCTCTGGAAATTCAGTCTATTGGAGGACTAGCGAAGTATTTTTTAAACTTAAAACTTTGATTTTCCTTTAGTACAAATTGGACTCTGATTAAAGGGAGCATTTTCCAGTGAAATTCATGTCCCAACCAGAATCCCACTCTTGAATTTTAAAAAAATGTCTGGCTCCTCCTTAAAAATGCCATTATATTTATCTTTTAGAGACCTTCATAAAACTAACAAATAATGGCTAGAAGGCAAAGTAAAATTTATAAAGCAGACTTCATCAAGGAGCCAACCTTATCATCAGAGTTGTAAGTTTACGTCAAATTGCATTTGAACTTCTTCAACTTACCTGCTGCCAAATGAAAATATCAAGATTTCTGAAAATCATTTTATTATTATTTTTGTGAGCATTCCTTCATCTACCTCTCTATCAAAGCACTCATTGGTTTGTTTGTTTTTTTTATTTAGACCAGTTGCCAAACTTTAGAGCACACCCAACTCCAGGCATTCGCAGTTTTTGGAAAGTTCCACAGGTGGTCTGATGTGTACCAAAGATGGAGACCCACTAAGTTAAACAAAGAAATTCCCTGCTTTCCCTACTTAGTAATCTTATTAATTAATAAATAATTGTATTGATTAATCTTCACATTTATTGATGCTTCTGGGTCTACATATTCTCTGTAGCTTGTGTGGGGGGGGAGTGAGAGAGAGGATTGGTGGTGAGGGATATGGTTGGAGGTGAAATATTTATTGAAATCACAATGGTCAGAACAACCTGTGCTGTGGTTTGACCCCTCAGAAACAGTAATTCTCCCACCTAAAGCTTTTGTGGAATGTTGTTGTGTTTTTGTTTTTGCTTTTGTTTTGTTTTTGCCTGCTGAATTTCTTAGATCCAAGCAGGATATTGCTTGCATTTGATGCATCTAGAAGGCTGCCAAACACAGTGCTAGGCGAAATGACATGGTAAAGGGGACAGTGACATCAGGAAATCAGCCTGGAGCTTACTTAGTCCCCCAGGATTGGAAACTCCCACTTCAAGAGTTACCAAAAGGCAGCATAGTGATGGCCTGTGTTCAGGAAACCAGAGCCTTGCCTTACCTTTGCTCACCTCAGCAAAAAGAATGCTGTCTATTCAGATGCAAAAGAATCCTTGCAAACAGTTGAAATCGTTCTAAACGCAAAGCAATACCATTTTGAATGCTTCCAATTCACCTTAATTTAAAAGAGTCTAGTCCTCCTCCTGGAGATACATGATTCATTGTTCTGTGCTCTTTGTTATTGTTGACATCCCAGGTGACACACACACACCCTTTTTTAAAATTGCAGTATAATTTACATACAACAAAATGCAAAGGATCTTAAGTACACAGTTCAATGGATCTTGACAACTGTATCCACCCAAATATCTACCACTCAAATCAAGATTTCAGTCTCCCCCAAAAAGTTCCCTCACACCATTCACCACCCTCTAAGCCCCACCCCAGAAGCTGTCACTGTTCTGATTTTTATCACCAAAGATCAGTTCTGCGTGTTCTTGAACTTCATTAAAATAGAAAATGGAAACTTGCTGGCTTCTTTTACCCATAAGATTTTTAAGATTCATCCCTGTTGGGTGTGTTAGTGGTCTGTTCCTTCTTATTATTAAATAGCAGTCCGTTACACGGATACACGACAATTTGTTCCTCCATTCTTCTGTTAATGGACAGTTGGGTGGTTCCCTGTTTTGTTGGTTGGTTCTGGGTAGTTTTTTTGTTGTTCTTTTTTCATGCCTGCTCTATGAACATTCTGATATTAGTCTTTTGAGCTTCATCAGTGCATGTATTTTCATTTCTCTTGGATAAATCCCTCAGAGTGGCATCGCTGGGTCACAAGGTGTGCTTAACTTTATAAGAAACTGTCACTTTTCCAAAGTTTTTGTACTATTTTACACTCCTACCAGGAATGGATGGGAGTTTCAGTGTTTATTTGTATTTCTCTGAAGACTAATCATGTTGAACAATGGTAATTCAGTCTTAAGGCTGTGGGATGTCGCAGTGTCCTGGTTGACCTAAACTGAGTGTATGATCTGAACAGATCTGAAGGTCTCTGGGATGTGCCCGGGAGGGTGCTGACTGGTGGGGATTGGGAGAGGAGGAGGATCACCTAGGATAGAAGGATGCTGAGGCAAGGGAGAGCCAAGAAGACAAGCCTGGTCCAATGCCCTAGTCAGAGAAGAAAGGGACAATTTGAGGTAGAGCAGTTTATTTTCTCACAAATCTTGGCTCATCCTTCTATAGTCTGAACACCAGCCTGTCAGTGGTGCTAAAGGACCAATGTCTGGCACGGTAGAGCAGCCCCGGCACTATCCAGCATTGGTTAGAATCATTTCAGATTAATCCTTACAACAGTCCCATTTTGCAGACAGGGAAACTGAGACATGAAATGGTTAAGTGACTTGCCCAAAGTCACACAACTAGTAGCCAACAGAACAAGAATTCAAACTCAGACGGTCCAATACAGAGTCCATACTCGCCATCCTTTCCAACGAGGTTACAAAGGTGGGAGCTGGCACCAGCTAGCAGGGACTGTTTGGACATTGAAAGCCCAGATATATGGCAGGATGTTCCCAAAAGAGAGAAACAAAAGACACCACAAGGTGATTGGGAGGGCAGTCTTCATGCAAGTGGCTGAGATGTTCCTCAGGCATCCCCAGAAGTAGCAGCACAAGAGGCTACTACCCCACATTTAAAGGAGGGGAGGACAGATTGGTGAGATTATTGTAACTCAAGTTTTAAAAATACTGGGGTAGGCAGAGAAATAATAGTTCAGTCTCTGGGGGTGCATGATTTAGCAGAGGACAAAAACAAACATAGATGGTAGGTGATAAATGCTGTAAGTGGGGGATATATAAAATGCTGTAGGAAAATGTGTTGTGTACAAACAATGGAATATTATTCAGCAGTAAGAATGAATGAAGTCCTGAAGCATTCAACAATATGGATGAAACTTGAGGACATTATTCTGAGTGAAATAAGCCAGACACAAAAGGACAAATATTGGATGATCACACTAATATGAACTAATGATAATATGTAAATTCGTAGTCACAAAATATAGAATATAGGTTACTAGGATATGGAAAGAGGCTAATGCAGTTGCTAAATACGTGCAAAATGTTTAAGTAGGTAGAACCTAAACATTTGGAAATGGACAGAGTTGATGGTAGCACGTTATTGTGAGAATAATTAACAGTGCTAACTGGTGTGTGAGTGTGGTGGAAAGGGGAAGTTTTGAGTCATGTATGTCACCAGAAGGAAAGTTGGGGGTTAAAACATGGGAATGTATAACACAGTGAATCTTTTGGTCAACAATGTCCGTGATTATCTGTACAAATATAGAAAATTTCTTTCATGAACTAGAGCAGGTACACGAAACTATTATAAGGAGTTAATATAGAGGGGTATTTGAGAAAAAAAAGTACCTTTTGCAAACTAGGGTCTACACTTAACAGTAACATTTTAATACTCTTTAATACTCTCATCAACAGTAACAAATGTACAAATGGGTCAGTATATGGGTGGGGATAAAGAGTATGGGAGGATTAGGATTTTCTTTTTGATTTCTCTTCTGGAGTAATGAAAATGTTCTAAATTTGGTCATGGGGCTGTATGCACAACCAGTGATGATACCATGAGCCGGTGATTGTATACTTTGGATTGTTCCCATGCAGTGTGAATATGTCTCAATAAAATTGCACTAAGAAAAAAACACTGGAGGAATACTGTTTGGATTTGCATTGTATCTCCCAAAAAGATACGGTCAAGTCATAACCCCCAGTCCTGAGAATGTGATCCTATTTGGAAATAGGGTCTTTGAAAGTAAGTGTTATATTAGTTAAGATGAGGCCAGACCAGATTCGGGTGGGCCCTAATCCAGAACGACTGGCATTCTTATAAACAGAGGAATGTGGGCACAGACTGAGAAGGCTGCCATGTGACTGGGGCAGAGGCCGCTTTATGCCAGAAGCCAAGGAATGCCATGGATCGCTGGCAAGCCACCGCCAGAACCCTACACACTTCAGCACCCTGAGCATGTCCCTGCTGACACCCTGATTTCAGACCTCTGGCCTCCAGAACTGCACAAGTTTGTTTGAAGCCACCCCATTTGTGGTACCTTGTTACAGCAGTCCCAGGAACCTAAGACAAATACCAGAGATAAAGCTATTGATTCTGAGCAGGTCTGTTGTAAGAAACAAGTCAGGGAAAGCTTTAGGGACGTGACATTTGATATGGGCTCTGAAAGATTAATAGGAATTTTCCTGGCAGGTAACGGGTTGGGGAGGGACATTCTGGGCAAAGGAAAGAGCCTGAGCAGAGGCACAAAGGCTATTCATGGTGAGGGGAGCAGCTGCGTGAGAACCACCTGTGTGAGTGCTCAAGATGCAGACTCCTGGGCCCAATACCAGACCTCCTACATGTGCATTTTAAATAGTATCCTCATGTGATTCCATTACACCCTGAAGTGCAATGGAGAGCGTCACTGTGATGGTTATTGTATGTGTCAACGTGGCTAGGCTATCCTGCCCAGCTGTTTGGGCAAACACTAGATGTTCCTGTGAAGGTATTTTGTAGATGTGATTAAAATGTACAGTCACTTGACTTTAAGTAAAGGAGATTACCCTGGATAATGTAGGAGAGCAAAGATGAAATTTTCTCAGAAAAGAAGAAATACTGCCTCAAGATTGTAGCATCAAATCCTGCCTGAATTTCCTGTCTGCCAGCCTGCCCTACAGCTTTCAGCTTGCCAACCCCCACAGTCATGTGAGCCAATGCCTTGCCTTAAAATCTCTCTCATAACAGATTATATATATATATAATGTACAATATGTAAATAATCTCTTAAGATATATACACACACATATTTACACATACATATATATATATTTACACAAACATATATCCTGTTTGTTCTGTTTCTCTAGAGAACCCTGACTGATACAATCGCTGAGCTATAATGGGGAGCACATGGTTAAAAATGCAGAAATGCCTGTGGAAAATCAGGCAGGCATGATGTCTTGAAGGTCTCCATATATAGGCAGTGGTATTCAGAAAATAGACACAGGGAGAAGGTGTATAACTAATGAGCACATTCTGGAAAAGGCAGGAGGAAGAAGAAGAGATTGAGGCTGCAGTCAAGTGTTTGGGTTGTTGATGTTTTATTTTCCCAACTTCCAGGAGACTGGATAATTAATTCGCAGGGCCGGGGAAGGAGACTCTGCAGGAGGGAAGAAGAGGTGAATGGTAGTGGATAGTGAATACGAGTACAGAGAAAAGGAAATGAACTTTGGTGACAGTGGAATCACTCAGTGTAATGTGGGACCAGAACCGAGAGGTGGAGTCCAGGAGGCAGGAGCTGAGAGGGAAAGACCTGAGAGAGCAAGTTCTTGCAAGAGTTCTAATACGGTGCTTGTGGAAGCCAGCGTGGGCCTCCTCCAGGGCTGGCTGGAGCTTTATTGGAGTCAAATTGTAGGGACATGTGGTTGAAACCAGGTGCTTTTACTAAGAATTCAGTTTCCCCATTAGTAGGGAATTTTAAGAGCAAACCTGAAACAAGAATACAAATGCTTTAGAAAATATATGGTTATTACCCTTTTTTTTTTTTTTTTTTTTGGTAATAGCCATTTATAACCTTTGGGTGTTATCAGAAAGCATTTGGTAAAGAATGCTACTTCTATCAAAATCCCAGGGGTGGGAAAAACGTTTCTTTGCTGTTTTTATTGTGTGGCAGCCTTTATTTGTTCTTCAGGGTACATTTACAAGTATATGGGGAGGAAAATGACAGCCCCTACAGATCAATTTTATAGCAAAAAAGAAAAAACCAAAAGAGCTTATAATATAATAGCAAAATCTAACATAAATACAAACACATTCATGCAGGAATGAAATCTGAGGTCTCCTGAAAGTCTGTTTGTATACAAGGTTTTAACATATCATCAAGCCTTAGCTCTGTTACTTTGAGTAGAGAATCTCACCTGCGAAACAGTTTGGTGGGGGACAGCCCTAGCACAGCCTGCCACCTTTCCCTGGAACCCACAAATACATCCTGTGCTCAGGACCAGTTGTGTCTACCTGACAGGCTAAAACCCAATCCCCATGTAGATAAGGGAATTGCTGGTACATTCCTTCACCTGTTGTCCCGAGCATATGTAAATATTCCCTAGACAGTCTGACTCTGATGGGTATGTTTCATGACATCCAGCTCACACCTGGGTGGGATATCTGTCCCTGTTGGGGAGGGAGCAGGGCTTCTCCATTATGGCACACACACACACACACACACACACACACACACACACACACACACACACACACACACACACACACACACACACGAGAGGGGAGCTGTGGGTAGAACATCACCCTGCATCAACCACAGATTGACACCTGCTGGCTGTGGGGAACCAACGCCCTTTAGTGAACTGACCTTGCTCTGTGTCTTCTCTGTGTGAGTAAAACGTCTTTCCATCAGAGCCTGTGTGACTCCTGCTTTTGCTTGCGACCCCGACGTGTATTGGAGCGGATCAACATCACTTTAGGCATCCCTCCTTCTAACCAACAAATGGGATGGGCAGGGTTTGTCAGTATCAGCACTGCTGACATTTGGGGCTGGATAATTAATTCTTTGTTGGTGGGAAGGGATTGGGAGAGGAGGAGGATCACCTAGGATAGAAGGATGCTGAGGCAAGGGAGAGCCAAGAAGACAAGATGAAGCATGTGATGTGCCTGGCACATGGTGGGTGTGCTATGAATATTCTAGAAATCTGCTGCAAACCTGGAATCTGCTCCATCTCTGTCCCCGCTGGGGGCTACAGTTGGTAGGGTGGGCGTGCTATTGTGAGGGGAAAGAGAGGCCATGTGTGAATCTGCAAGTGCTAAGAACTAGCCTTCCAGTCAAAGCCAAAGCATACGTCTGCTGCCCCCTCGTGCTTTGTCACCGTGGGCTCCCTGAGTTATTACATTATTATTACTCGCCCAGACTCAAGTCACTCCTGGTTGATTTTTCTGGCGCCATAGCCCCAGAAAACAATTCCCTGGGATGCACTAGGGCCAATCACATCTACAGTCGGCAGCAGCTAGGAACTTATGTCTGGGCCAAGATTAATGATCCAAGAAGTCAGCCTTTCCAAAGAGCAAAGGTGAACTCTAACTCCGAGTAGATGCCTGACATTCTGAAACAAAGGGCAGGGAAGGAGGGTGACGGGAGAAATAACATTGTTGTGTCTCCTGCAGGGTTGTAAATCAGGGATGGGCAAAAGTGAATTGGGTTTCTGCCAACAACTTAACCCATTTGGACTCCAAAGGTTTGACATCAGATGAACTGAATGAAACATGTTTTAAAGATGTGTTTTAAGAAATACTCCTTTTGGTTATATATATATAGGAACTTAGTAACTCTTGAGTGGTTCCCCCGCCCCCACCCCACCCCCAGCCAGAAAGGAAGTCCAGTTTGCATGAGTGAGGAATTAAGTTTGTCCATGAGAACATGTGTTAATTGGTCTAGGGGGAAGCCCTCTCTCATATCTGGCTGTCAGGGAGATACAGCATTGGAAGCTGACTCTCATCTTGGGTGAAGAAAAGCAAAGAGTAAAGGGAAAAACAGAACCAGCTTCGGGGCACCAGCAAATCCTGAGGTGGGCTGGATATTTTCATTGGTTGATTCTTGTTACTACAGAAAAGTTTGCCAACATATCTAGCTCCATTTTTGTTTGGGTATAAGTGAGCAAATTTGAAGCGCTTTATAGCTCTGTTGTACTACTCAACAGAAAGATGTCTGATTTTTTTTTTAATGTAAACTATTCCATTTTGTGTACTGAATGATAATTCAAGTAATCATGGTTTTATATATTTCCTTTTCCTCTGTCTGCTGTTATGAGCTCACCATCTCCATAACGTTAATGAGCTCTGCCAGCTGCTGGGACATCAGGAGTATAGGTGTTTCTTGCTTTCATAAGTATGTTGTTCCATAGCCAATAATTTGATAGGCCATGTTGTTTGGATTAACCTTTCCAAAGAAAACAACTTGAAGGAATTTAACACAACAAATAAAAACAAAATATCAGTGAAGTCAGAGATTTGAACACAATCAACAAACTTGTGCTGATGGACATTTGTAGATGCTGCACCAGTAACTGCAGAATTTACATTCTTTTTCAGCACCCAGGGAACAATGACAAAAATGAACCACATACTGTGCTGTATTGTAAGTTCCAACATATTTCAAAGAACTTAAATCATACCAAGCATGTGCTCTTACTACAGTGAAATTGAACTAGAAATCAGTTACTCTTAAAAAAAAAAAAAAATCACCATATATTTGGAAATTAGGAAACATAATAGAAATGTTTCCCAGAAGTCATTTTTTAATGTACTAGGCAAACTCTCTGATTTTAAAGAAATCCATCAGTGAGTTGGATTTATTAAAAAAGCCTTTGAGTGACTACTCTTTGCCAAGCATTGTACTAAAGATGAATAAGCCATGGCCCCTGCCCTCAAGGAACATATGTGTACGTAAATAATCGCTCTCAAAATTGGCTTCTCTCTCTGCCAGGAACTGTGCAAAGAGTTGTGGGAATTTATAAGATAGCAAGATAGTGCAACAGAGGAAGTGAATACCTTTGAATGTGTCCGGGAAGAATTTACAGAGACTATTCCTCTTGGTTAATAGAAGACTGGAGTTTAGGAAGTCTCCAAGCTGACAAAGGGGGTGGTTGAAATATGTTACCCAGCAGGTAGCAGAGGGTGGAAGGAGGGACTTGATGAGAGATGAGGCAGGAGCCAGGGAGCAGAAGGCTTATGACCACCCTAAAGAGGCCAAAATCTGCTATGAAGGACCAGTGGAGAACCACTCAAAGATTTTAAGCTAGTGAGTGATGTTGTCTGATTTGTATTATAGGAAGATCTTTCAGAGGTTCATGGATGATAAATTGGAATAGGCAGACTGGAAGCTGGTAACTCTGTTAAAGAGAGGCAATAGTAAAATTATTTAACAACCAGGCCCTTACCTGTTAGCAAAGAGGAAAGCCAAAGAGATGAGGCCTGGTCACTAAGGCCCGCTGTGGGGCCAGGTGTTAACCCTTAAGTTGCTGGGTCATGAAGGGATCCAAGGCTCAAGGGTTCAGAGCAATAACCATGACAGGTATGCTTCAATATTTCACCACGAGTACTGCCACAAGCTGCTTATCAGCCCTACCAGGGTGATCTAGAGATCACAAGGGCCTCAACTGAAGTGGAGATGGGGAGAAGAAGGATTTGGGAGAATAATAGAAAATAGAATTTCATCCTTAGTGATTGAATGGACATAAGGAGGGAGGAGAGTACAGGCCGACTCCACATAGCTGGTTTGGAAGGCTATGAGAAAGGTTGAGTGTCGCCACTTGAGCTGGGGCCTTTCAGGAAGCATCTGAAAGCACTAAGCTTCAGGAACTTGGAATGATCTGATGGATGTTTTCTTTGTGGGGTTTAATTGGATACAAGTGAGCAGTATCTGGCTTTAGAGCTAATAGACCAGACCTCTCCTGATTGATACTTCCATCCAGGGTACTTGGATGGAGGATGAGAAGTCCCCTTGCTTAAGGCACAAGGACAGGAAACTAGAGCCCCCAGATAATTGTTGTTGTATGTATTTTCCAGCCCATTAGAATGGAATTTCTTTGACATAAATGATGAAACTCTAAGAGTCATTTTGGGCCTGAGTCATGAGCTAACCAGCTGTTTTACTTGTGAAGTGTTAAATGATTTGTTCTGGATCATGGGTTACAGGGCAAGAAATGGAGTTAGAAAAAAGGAGCAGGTTAGAGAGGTCAGCAGTTAGCAGAGGTGTACAAGTGTGACCTTTGGGCATCAGCAACAAAGAGCACTAGGGCTGAGCTGTGTTGTCATAATGATGGAAATAATATAGTCTTCTCTTTATCCTGCCCCTCCTCCCTGAGAAAAAAATCTCTCACATAAGAATGGACTGCATTAGAGTTTTTGTGCCATATCACTAAAAATCTTCTGGACATGAACAGAGAGCTTTTGTTGATCACGAGCAAGATCTTTCTGAGACCATGTGTAAACAGCAAAAAGAAAACTTAATCTGGAATTGAATGGGGACCATGAAGTTGTTTGGGCACTATTTTTTTTTTTTTACGAGTATTTTAAGAACAGCTACTTTGAAAGCAGATTGACTAAGTGGATAATGTAAGAAATAAGCAACATTATTTTGCCACAAGTCCTCTTCTAACCTTTGATCACTTGTGTCAGAATAGCCAACTGCCATTTACAGGTTTTGAGTTGCTTTTGTTTGTTTGTTTTTGTTTTTTCAAAGTGTTCCACTTCTTAACAAAGATCTATTACTCCAGGGAGATTTTCTTGTGGTCTTATCTGTTCAAGGCACAAGATCTTAGAATCAAAGAGAATCTTAGTCTTGAAATGAGATTTACAGTCTATTTGACTTTCTACCTGATCCAAGAATTCCAGTACTTAGTTTTGTTTGCTTTCCAGTCTCCTAAGACTGTATCTGTTCAAAAAATGAACATCATTGCTTTATTATAATTCATCCATGGATATCAGCTGATATAAGAGTTTATATATAAATCTGTAAACATATACATTTCATTTTAAATAAATATTCAAGTGAGTGAAATAAAGAAGGAAAGTTAATGTGTGCTTATGTATGCTATAAAATAATAAATATGAATATATACAATTTATATCTATAGAATAATGAGCTGGCTTTACATGCATTTATGATAAAAGCTTCGTTTGTATATGGTCCAAATTTGTCTATCCTATAGGCTCTTGTAGTATCATATATTTGTATAAAAATATATTTGGTAAAATATTAATTGATCTATATTATCACAACACTGAAACTTTATTATTGTCTGTCTTCAAAAGAAAATCCCAAAGGACCTTTGTTTAAAACATAATCACACACACACACACACACACACACACATTTTATGCTATCAACTTTTCAGATATCCTTTCAGCTTTTCAAATCTCTGGACTTATTTTTCCTTTCAGTGGAGCTTGGAAAGCACCATGTTTTAATCTGCCCTACACGCTGGTTCCAGGAACTCTCTCTGAAAAGATCACCTCATTTGCTCTTTTCATATTCAGAGCACTCACAGATGATGTTCCAAAATAAGTAACCCCAAAAAATGAGCCCATGAATCCATGTGAGTTACAGAAACCACTAGGAGTCTAAAAAATTGAATATGCTTCTTGGAGAGAATGGTTAGGGTCACAAGTCAAACTCAGGAACTAGAGGCCTATAATGAGACTTCCTTCCACTGTTGACCCCTGGCTCTGTGCATTCCTGGGAAACAGTGGAAGACATACTAACAGGAAAAGTCAGCTTCTTGCTTGGTCCTGCTCTTAGAGACAGATGTCTCCTGCTATTAGGTAGAATTTAACCCTTGGCCCCTCTTTCTGGGACAGATAATTCCAGCTGAACTAAGGGCCAAGCTTATGTGCTGCAAGCAGATCCCTGCCAGTTATTGTGATCATGACTGCTTTGTGCATCCCGGCTGGCATACTCCACACTGCTGCGGCTCAAGGAGCAACTGGCCTCAGCCCCCAAAATTCAAGATTAGAAAATGACTGGGGTTATAGGTCAGAGCATCAAAGGTTCTGTTTCCCACCTGGGTGGTCTCTGGCACTTTCTCAGTGGCACCTGAATGAGCTGTAGTGCCAGTGTTTAGATTCATCACAATCAAAATTAACATTAGTTTAATTCAGAAAAATGTATAGATACTAAATTGTGTGACATTTATAATTCCCGTTTCCTTCTCCTCTCTATTCTCCCATCATTGCTTGTATCTCAGAAAAATAAAAGGCTTGTCCCTCTGTCAAAAGTTTTTTTTTTCCTTTTTGGGTAAGAAGTAGTACAAAGTGATATAAAATTCAAAAATCAAAAAAATAAACAATGTGAAAGTTCCCTATTAGCTCCTATCCCTACCCTGAGGAACCACTGGAAATAGTGTAGTACATTTTCCTCCCACTTGTTTTCTATATATAATATGGTTTATATATATAAAAATGAAGTCATTATTATTTACGATGTTCCGAAAAGAGCTTTTTCATTGCATGATGTAACTTGGACATTTTCCATGTCAGTTCAGAAGCAACTACATCATTCTTTTCCAGTAGTTATATAATTTTCCACTGAATGGCTGCACCATAGTTTATTTAACTATCTGCCCCTCTCCCTGCCTTTTTTTTTTTTACAAATTAAGAGAGAGGTGGAAAATCTTTGCTGATATCATCAACAGGGATGTCCATCTGCATCTAGTTATGTCTTGTGAGTCACAGATAATACTGGATGCATGACAGCCTGAGTTTCTAGCCAAGGATCAATGTCTCATGCTGATTATATAGTGTTAAACCAGTGACATATTGAGGGGATAAAACTTTACTAGTGGTAGGAATGAAATCAGAAAATCATTTGGTCATTGCACTTTCCAAAACACATTGTCCACTTGAGAAAGTGGGATTTAAGGCCGTTTTTCTAACAAGAATTAGAGTTGGCCATGTGCCTTGTAAGTGGAGAATACAGGCAAATAAATGTAGGTGAATTACTTCATCACTATTTAAAAAATCAACTCCAAAGGATATTTAAGTTTTTCTTTTAGAACAATGGATCTATGTCTTTCACCTAAAATCTGCTCTCTTACCAAAGACTGTTTCACTGATAAGATCGCATAACTGACAATCAAATATAGATGAATAAAGTGGAGCCAAGTCACTAGGGCATTAGGGACAGAGCCCAGAAAAGAATACCAAAGCTAGCATTATTCTACATGTGTCACCTACTTCTGCCTTGGCACCCTGAAAGATTCAGGTAATCCAACAATGAGGGAGACAGCTGGTTCAGAGCATCAGCTTGAAGCTGGCAAATGGTCTAGATTATTATGCAAGATTCATAACACTCTTATTAGTGCCACACTGACAAGAGCTGTGCAGCAATTTCTTTCTGCGATACCCTAATTGAGGTCCTTCCTTGCATGGAATTTACATCATCTGTAGATAAATCCCACAATGTGACATTTTAATGATTATTTTAACAAAGTCCAAAGGACCATTAGAACCCTCGCAAGTGTAAAATCATTTTTTTAAGACACAAAAGACATGGTGCCAAGGTAAAGGATTCATTTAAGAGAATGCATTTGATTAAGTGCAGTTAAGTATCCTAAAGAAACAACCCACTTTCCCCTTGAAACATTCCCATCCTTCACTCCGTGTTGATAGCTCTCCACTTCCTGAGGTTGGTGGTTTGGGCTCTGTGTGGCTCCAAATCCAAATTTAAACCATCTTGAAATAACTGGGGAGGGGTCTTGAGAATCCTGGCTGAGTAGTGATGGTGGTCAGCATTTCACGTATTCATTCATTTATGTATTTTGGATCCAGAGAGTGATATTTCAGTTTTACAAAGCATCTGAAGACCATTTCTCAAAGCCTCACTGTGTCTGTCCCCTGTCAGGCCACAGGATATTATCCATCAGCCTTTGAATCCCCTATGAGGCTCATCCCAAGAGGGGAATAGCCCTTCCCAGGGCCCTCTCCCCAGTTAGAAGGTCAAAATCTAGTCGGAAAAGGATGGGAATCAAGCTGTGGTACACAGTCCTGGCTGATTTCATCTACTTTGTAAATATTAATTTTAATTCTACCTCTAACTTTGGCTTTTGAAATTGAAGAATTTTCTCCCTTTATTTTCTGACCCAAATCAGAAAATAGTCGGCCCTGTCACAGGTCGTATTATTTATTATGTCTGTTAACAAATCTGCCTCATTCATTGGACACTAAACTTCTTGAGAGTGGGGAATAAGTCTTATTAACCTCCATATCACAGCACTGGATATGGCACTCAATAAAAGTATGAAGTAACAAATGAATAAATGAATAAAAAGTAAATCAAGCCATCATTAAGCATTAGAGAAATGCAAATTAAAACCATGATAAGATACCATATCATACTTATTAGAATGACCAAAATAAAATTTTTTAAACTGGAAAAAAAAAGTGGTAGAAAATATTTGAAGCAGCTGAAACTCTCATTACTCCTAGTGGGAATGCAAAATGGCACAGCCACTATGGAAAATAGTTTGGCAGTTTTCTAATAAAGTTTGACATACACTAATCATATTGACCCAGCTATCTCACTCCTTGATGTTTACCCAAGAGAAGAGGAAAACTTAAGCGCACACAAAAACCTCTATCAAATGTTTATAGCAGCTTCATTCATAATCACTCAAAACTGGAAACAACTTGATTGTCCTTCAACAGGCTAATGGGTAAACAAACTGTGACATATCCATACAATGGAAACTACTCAACAATGAAAAGACACAAACTGTTATTACATGCAACAATATAGATGAATCTCAAATGTATTATGCTAAGTGAAAGAAACCAGGCTCAAAAACCTACCTACTGTATGATTTAATTTCTATGACATTCTGGAAAAGCAAAACTATAGGGACAGAGAACAGATCAGTAGTTGCCAGGGGGTAGGGTTGGGGAAGGACTTGATTCGAAAGGGGCAGCAGGATGCAATATTTTGGCTGATAAAACTGTTCTGTGTCCTGATGATGATGGTGGTTACATGATTCTGTTCATTTGAGCTTCCTATGTTCAAAGAATTGAAAGCAGGCTAATGGGACGGGACCACATGAACAAGGGAACCAGGGGAAGGTGAGCTCAGATATGTTGGTTGGGATCAGTTTATGTAGCCCTTAGAGGCTATAGTAAGACATTTGGATTTTATTCCAAATATACTGGGGAGTGGAGACTTTCAAGCAGCAGAGTGGAATGCCCTTGTTGACATTTTAAAAGGATTCACTTTGGCTGCTGTAGAGAGTATGGGCTATGGAAGACCGAGAGGCAGGGACACCAGATAGGTGGCCCATGCAGGAGGGCAGGGAAAGGTGAGGTTGGCTGGAACCTGTGTGGCATCATGGAATCAGGGAGAAATAGATGTTTTAGCTAAAATATATCTTAAGGATATCTAATTCTCCCTGACTCTATGGAGAACAACAACAACAACAAAATAGAATAAATAAAAACAAAAGTTGGCTCTTTTAGAAAATCAACAACATTGACAAACCCTTAGCTAGACTGACAAACTTAAAAAGAGAGAATACCCAAATAAACAAAATCAGAAATAAGAGGAGGGACATTACTGTGGATCCCGAATAAATTTTAAAAACCATAAGAGGATACTATGAACAACGGAATGCCAACAAACTAGACAATTTAGAGGAAATGGGTAATTTCCTGGAAACATATGAATAGCCTAGACCAACCAGAGAAGAAATAGAAGGCCTCAACAAACCAATCAGAAGTAAAGAGATCCAATCAGTCATCAAAAAGCTTCCTACAAATAAAATCCACGGCCAGATGACTTCACAGGGGAATGTTACCAAACTTTCCAAAAAGAACTGCCACTATTCCTGCTCAAACTCTTTCAAAAAATTGAAGAAAAAGGAATACTACCTGTGTTGATTTGAATGTATTATGTCCCCCAGAATGTCATTATCTTTGATATAATCTTCTGTGGGCAGATGTATCAGTGTTGAATAGGTTGTAATTCTTTGAGTGTTTCCATGGAGATTTGCCCCACCCAACTGTGGGTGATGACTCTGATTGGATAATTCCCATGGAGGTGTTACCCCACTCATTCAGAGTGGGTCTAAATTAAGTCACTGGAGCCATATAAATGAGCTGACAGACAGAAGGAACTCATTGCAGCTGAAAGTGACATTTTGAAGAGGAGCTACAGCCAAGAGGGACACTTTGAAGAATGCACAGAAGCTGAGAGAGTAGCTGCAGATGAGAGACAGTTTGAAGATGGCCATGGAAAGCAGACTATTGCTTCAGAGAGGCTAAGAGAGGACAAACACCCCAAAGCAACTAAGAGTGATATTTTTGAGGAACTGCAGCCTAGAGAGGAACATCCTAGGAGAAAGCCATTTCGAAACCGGAACTTTGGAGCAGATGCCAGCCATAGGCCTTCCCAGCTAACAGAGGTTTTCCAGACACCATTGGCCATCCTCCAGTGAAGGTACCTGACTGCTGATGTGTTGCCTTGGACACTTTATGGCCTTAAGACTGTAATTGTGTAACCAAATAAACCCCTTTTATAAGAGCCAGTCCATCTCTGGTGTTTTGCATTCCAGCAGCATTAGCAGACTAGAACACTACCTAACTCATATTATGAAGCTAACATCACTCTAATACCAAAACCAGATAAAGATGCTACAAGAAAGGAAAACTACAGGCCAATCTTCCTAATGAATACAAATGCAAAAATTCTCAACAAAATACTTGAAAGTTGAATCCAAAGACACATTAAAAGAATCATACACCATGACATCCAAACATACAAGGGTGGTTCAACGTAAAATCAATCAGTGTAATACAACACATTAACAAATCAAAAGGGAAAAATCAGATGATCATCTCAATAGATGCAGAAAAAGCATTCAACAAAATTCAGCATCCTTTTTTTGATAAAATCACTTCAAAAGGTAGGAATTGCAGGAAACTTCCTCAGTATGATAAAGGGCATACAGGAAAAACCTACAGCCAGCATAGTACTCAACGGTGAAAGACTGAAAGCCTTCCCTCTAAGATAAGGAAAGAGACAAGGATGCCCCTGTCACCACAATTTTATTCAACATTTTGCTAGAAGTTCTAGCCAGAGCAATCCAGCAAGACAAAGAAATAACGGCATCAAAAGGAAGAAGTAAAACTGCCACTATTTGCAGATGTTATGATCTTATAGTTGGAAAATCCTGAGAAATCAATGACACAGTTACTTGAGCTAATAAACAAATTCACCAAAGTGGTGAGATACAAGATTAATGTGCAAAAGTCAGTAATGTTTCTATACACTAGAAATGACCTAACTGAAGAGACAGTCAAGAAAAAATTCCATCCACAGTAGCAACTAAAAAATCAAGGAGTAAACTTAATCAAGGACATAAAAGTAGGAGTAAACTTAACCAAGGACATAAAAGACCCTTATATGGAAAATTATATAACTTTACTAAAAGAAATCAAAAGGGACCTAAAACGGTGAAAAGATATTCTACGTTCATGGAAAGGAAGGCTAAACATAATTAAGATGTCAATTCTACCCAAACCTATCTACAAATTCAATGCAATTCCAATCAAAATTCCAACATCATATTTTGCAGACTTGAAAAGCTAGTTATCAAATTTATTTGGATGAGAAAGGGGCCTCGAATTGCTAAAAATGTTCTTAAAAAGAAGAGTGAAGTGGGTGGATTTACACTTCCTGACTTTAAAACCTACGACAAAACCACAGTACTGGCACAAAGATAGAATATTGATCAATGGAATAGAATTGAGAGTTCAGAAATAGACCCCCAGATCTATGGTCGACTGATTTTTGATAAAGCCCCCAAATCCTCTGAGCTGGGACAGAACAGTCTTTTCAAGAAATGGGGCTGGGAGAATTGGATATTATATCCAAAAGAATGACAGAAGACACCTACCTCACACCCTATACAAAAATTAACCCAAAGTGGATCAAAGTCCTCAATATAAGAGACTACCATAAAACTCCTAGAAGATAATGTAGGGAAACATCTTCAAGAGGTAATATTAGGAGGTAGCTTCTTAGACCTGATACCCAAAGCATAAGCAAAAGAAAAAATAAATAAATGGGAACTCCTCAAAATCAAAAGGTATTTGTCAAAGGTTATTTGTCAAAAAGGTGAGGAGGCAGCCAACTCAATGGGAGAAAATATTTGGAAACCATATATCTGATAAGTAACTAATGTCCTGCATGTATAAAGAAATCCTACAACTCAACAACAATAGTACAAACAGTCCAATTATTAAATGGGCAAAAGATATGAAAAGACAATTTTCTGAAGAGGAAATACAAATGTCTAAAAAACACATGAAAAAATGTTCATCTTCATTAGCTATTAGGGAAATACAAATCAAAACCACAATGAATTATCATCTCGCACCAATAAGAATGACTGCCATTAAACAAACAGGAAACTACAAATGCTGAAGAGGATGTGGAGAAATTGAAACTCATTCATTGCTGGTAGGAATGTATAATGGTACAGATGCTGTGGAATAAAGTTTGACAGTTCCTCAGAAAACTAGATATCAAGTTACTCTGTAACCAGGCAATTTCTCTTGTCAGTTTATACCCAGAGGATCTAAAACCAGTGGCACGAATAGACATTTGCACACTGATGGTTGTAGCAGCATTGTTCACAGTTGCCAAGAGATGGAAACAATCAAGTGTCATTCAACAGTTAAGTGGATAAATACAATGTGGTATATACATACGATGGAATACTATACCGCAGTAAGAAGGAATGTGGTCCTGAAAACATATGACAACATGGATGACCCTTGAAAACATAAAGCTGAGTGAAATAAGTCAGACACAAAAGGAAAGTTATTGTATGTTACCACTAATGTGAACTCCCTGAACAATGTAAAATCTGCATCTTATAATGTAGAATATAGGGGACCTAGAGATAGACAGAAGCTAGTGAAGGGGCAACAATAATCTAATATGTGCAGATATAATAATGAGGGTGAACTTAAAGCTATGGGAATGGACAGGGTGATGAGGGTTCATTAATGGGATTATAAGTATCAGTGCCACATTGAAGGCAAAAGTGGTTGTTTAAAGGTGTGTAACCCATAGAGTAGGACCACAAACCTAAATACAAGTTTGCATGATATACTTCTAAGGTATGACACTGGTACAAAGAGTTAACCATAGAAGTGTATTTGGAAAAACTACCCATTACATAGACTATATTTAATAGGAATACCTTACCAACACTACACTAATACCAGGGATGAATAATTAGTGACTGATAAGAGCTCTGGGGTGTTTGGGGTTATGATAATTGTTTAAAATTGGGAGTGATGATGATTATACAATTAAGTGAAGATGTGAGACACTGTTTGTTTATCTTGGGCAAAATATATGCTATGTGAAATTAAGAACCATTTGCTAGTGCTGCTGGAATGCGAAACACCAGAAATGGATCCGCTTTTATAAAGGGGGTTTATTTGGTTACAAAGTTACAGTCTTAAGGCCATAAAGTGTTCAAGGTAAGTCATCAATAGTTGGGTACCTTCACTGGAGGATGGCCAATGGTGTCTTGAAAACCTCTGTTAGCTGGGAAGACACGTGGCTGGTGTCTGCCTCAAAGTTCTGGTTTCAAAATGGCTTTCTCCCAGAACATTCCTCTCTAGGCTGCAGTTCCTCAAAAAATTCACTCTCAGTTGCTCTTGGGGTGTTTGTCCTCTCTTAGCTTCTCTGGAGCAATAGTCTGCTTTCAACAGCCATCTTCAAACTGTCTCTCATCTGCAGCTACTCTCTCAGCTTCTGTGCATTCTTCAAAGTGACCCTCTTGGCTGTAACAAGCTCACTCCTTCTGTCTGAGCTTATATAGTGCTCCAGTAATTTACTTCAGACCCACCCTGAATGGGTGGGGCAACACCTCCATGGAAATTATCCAACCAAAGGTCCTGTCCACAGTTGATTGAATCACATCTCCATGGAAACACCCAAAGGATTCCAAAATCGAATCAACATTAATATGTCTGCCCACACAAGGTAGCATCAAAGATAATGTCATTTTGGGGGACATAATACATTGAACTGGCACACCAGGGATGAATAATTAGTGGCTGATAAGAGCTCTGGGGTGTTTGGGGTTATGATAATTGTTTAAAATTGAGAGTGATGATGATTGTACAACTGAGTGAAGATGTGAGACACTGATTATTTATCTTGGACAAAATATATGCTATGTCAAATTAGGAACCTCTTACTTAATAAGTCAAGCCATTGATTTTGAGGCTTGCTTTTATGAAACTTAGGGCTGTAAACCAGAGGCTAAGCCTTCCTATAATTATGCCTAAGATGCACCTCCAGAGAACTTCTTTTGTTGTTCAGATGTGGCCCTTCTCTCTCTAAGCCCTTTTCATCAGATAAATTCATTAACCTCTCCCCTACATGGGACATGATGCCCAGGAAAGTGAATCTTCCTAGTGATGTGAGACTTGACTCCCAGGAACAAGCCTGACCCTGGCTGCAAGGGATTGAAAATGCCCTCTTGGCCAAAACGTAACAAAATAAGGCTACAGTGGCTAAGAGATTTCAAATAGAGTTGAGAGGCTACCCTGGAGGTTTCTCTTATGCAAGCTCCAGCCACCTATCCCAAATGGCCACTGTATACCAAGCTCTAACCAACAGTAGTCCCAAAGTACCTAGGTCCCTCTGAGAGTCTGTAAAAGTTTCACTCACTAAGTTTATCTCAAAAACTTAAATCCACCAGTGTTCCTACAGAAGACAAGTCCGAAAACCCAGTGGCAACAGCCTCTTTAAGAACAACAACCAGAAGCAGCCCCCTTCCCGATACTCTCGGCACCCCTTTTCAATACAAACAAGTTAGCATGCCCACTGCGTAGACACCCCTGAAGATGGAGAAAGAGATTAAGTGAGAGGAAGGGGTAGCAACAGACAAGGTAGGCTCTAACAAAAGATTACAAATACTGAATCTTTATATAAATATTTTTTAGATGCTAGGGTATTAGAATAACTAGAAGGAAATAACTGAAATGGTGGAACTGTAACCCATAATATTCTTTGAAATTTGCTCTATAGCTACTTGTTAAATTGTGCTTTGAAAGTTATTACCTTTCTGTATATATCTTATTTTTCACAATAAGGAAATAACTGAAACTGTGGAACTGTAACCCATAACATTCTTTGAAATTTGTTCTCTACTTGTCAAATTGTACATTGAAAGTTATCGCTGTTAAGAATATATGTTAAGTTTCACAATAAAATGTGTTTTTTAAAAAGACTTATTACAAAGCCACAGTTATAAAAACAGCATGGTACTGGCACAAGGACAGATGTATAGACCAAAAAGAATTGGAAGCAGAGACTCAAACAGATATTTGCACACCATAGTTCATAATGGCATTATTCATAATTGCCAAAATATGCAAACAACTCAAGTGTTCATCAACCAGTGAATGGATAAACAAAATGTGATGTGTACATATGGTGGAATATTATTCAGCCATAAAAATGAATGAAGTCATGATGCATACGACAACATGGATGAACCTTGAAGACATCATGTTGAGTGAAATAAGCCAGACACAAAAGGACAAATATTATATGATCTCACTGATGTGAAATAATTAGAATAGGCAAACTCATAATCTGAAGTAAAAGTTACCAGTGTATGGCAATGCAGAATATGACTCCCAGGGATGAATGTGGACCGGCATCGTGGGACTGTGAGTATCTTCTTGACCAAAAGGGGGATGCAGAATGAGATGAAATAGTTTCAGTGGCTGAGAGATTTCAAATGGAGTCGAGAGGTCACTCTGGTGGATATTCTTATGCACTTTATCGATAACACCTCTTAGGTTTTAATGTATTGGAATAGCTAGAAGTAAATACCTGAAACTACCAAACTCCAACCCAGCAGTCTGGACTCCTGAAGACAATTATATAATAATGTAGATTGCAAGGGGTGACAGTGTGATTGTGAAGACCTTGTGGATCACACCCTCTTTATCTAGTGTATGGATGAGTAGAAAAATGGGGATTAAAACTAAAGGACAAATGGGGTGGGATAGGGGGATGATTTGCGTGTTCTTTTTTCACTTTTATTTTTTATTCTTGCTCCTGTTCTTTCTGATGTAAGGAAAATGTTCAGAGATAGATTGTGGTGATGAACGCGTAACTATGTTATCATACTGTGGACAGTGGATTGTATACCATGGATGATTGTATGGTGTGTGAATGTATTTCAATAAAACTGAATTTAATAAAAAAAAAAAAAGTTACCAGCGTAGGGGTAGAGATTGAGGAGTTAATGCTTGAGTTGTACAGAATTTCTATTTGGTTTGGTTGTGAAGTTTTGGTAATGGATGGTGGTGACTATAGGACAATATTGTGAGTGTTATTAACAGCACTGAATTATGTCTGTGAATGTGGTTACAAGGGGAAATTTTAGGTTGTATATAAGTTAGTAGACTAAATATTTTTTTGAATCAACCAAAAAAAACAAAAAAGCTAAACTAGTTTAGCAATCTTAAAGAATCACTACTTTTTAGTACGAATTGTTTACACTGGGTCGCAGACTCATTCAAATCTTGTCATCTGATGTATTTAAAGAATTTAACACTGGAACTGGACACTAAATAAAATGTTTCCTTCTCAACCTTCGGAAGTTTACTATCAAGTAGAAGTAAAGACATCTACAAATGCACACACAGCAAAAGATCAGAAATTAAGTTTAGATTTGACTGATTGATTTGTAATAGAATGGAAGGTAACAAAATAATTCTTACCCAAAGATTCATATATGTATAGTGCCTACTTTAAAAAAAATACATCAGTGGACTGAATACAGAGCAAAGGACATCATTTTTTGGGAATTGTTGGATTCATAAGTATTCTGGGATTTCACAGAAAAGGGCTGTCACCTAGACTTGGAGTTACTGGAGACATGTAATTTCATTAGATCTTGTGAAGATAAGGCAGTAATGGAATGAACAAGTAATATGTGAGGCTCCATAAAGTTGGCAACCATGTAACTGCATGATTTTTTTTTTACATTTGAAAATGAAAAGTTATATTGTAAGCAAAAAGTTGAAAAGACAAGAGTAAAAATAAGAGAACAAACAGAATGTAGCTTATTTTAGTGGGGAAAGCACTTGAAGGAAAAGAGTTTTCAGATTGTTTCCCACTTTACTGCTAACTAGTCATATAATGTAACTTCACAGTGACTCATCTAATGCAATTATTCAGTCTTTCAATTCTAACTTATTGGGAATATTTTGTACATCAGCACTATTCTTTCATCTGGAGATGAGAGGTGAACAATGCATGCAAAACATCTGCTTTCAAGGAGCATATGTTCTAGAGTGGTGACAATCAATCACTATACAGTGTAATTTCAGACGGTGAAGCTCAACAAACTAAAATAAGTCCTAATGAAGAGATAGAATAGGGTGGGTTGGGAGATAGTGGTCTGGGATGGCATCTCTTTAAAGATATATTTTCAGCTGAGACACGAGTCAAGACTGGCTGTTGGATTGGATATTGGACAGAGAAAGACAGATAAGGGTCATGGATGATCTCAGAATTTGGGGCTGAGCAATTGAGTACATGCTTATGATATTTATTTGATTGGAAACACTATGGGAAGAGCAGGATTAGGGGGATTTAAGAGTTCATTCTGGGACATCTTATGCTTGATTCACTTATCATTGAAGAGGAGATGCTGAGGAGGCTGTTGTGCATGAGGGTAGAGCTCTTTGTCTCAGCTATAAAACACATTGAATTGGATCATGTATAAGACCCTTCCAGTTCCAATATTCTGTTACTTATGAACTAGAAATCAAAGCAAAGGAAGGAATTGTAGATTAAGGAAGGAAAAAATAGGAAAGAAAAAAGTCAATAATTAATGGAAACAAACAAAAATGTTCATTTAGATAATTGACCAAGATGGGAGGAGAAACAAATTTAAGTGGAATAAGAACAAAATAGTTCCTATCTGATATGTACATGCTTTGTTTCCATGAAAGATAAAATAAATTTTCTCTAAGCAACCAAAGAAGAGTGCAGGGCAACATTCCTAAGAGTAACCATCAAGAGAAAGCCTGAAGTCCTTGGAAAGGCTTCCGGCAAAGTCCAAGCAAAAGCAGGGAAACAAGGCACTTGGGAAGTTAGAGGAAGGTGGTTTTCAAATGGGAGCCCAAATACCTAAGCATCCATGGAACTGTCTACAAACAGAAAAGGTCTAAACGAAAGAGTATCTGTAGCAGCTCTCCTGTACCCATCTCATCAATCCCCCTCGCCTTAAGCGATATTATCAGATCTTATTTCTTGATGGACTTTCTCCTATTTTTCTCTCTCGTGAGGAAATAAGCCTAATTGAATTCAGTCAAGATTCCTAAAACATTAGTGGTAGAGACAGACAAATAGCGTACATCATCACTAGGCTGTAATGTGTTAGTGCATATTTGATAATCAGTCATCAGCTCTCTCTCCATTACATCATGAAGTTACCTGAAGAACAGTGACGTGACCCAGAATCTTGGGATGCTTAGGGATGCACATCTCTGGTAGGCTGATAGTGGTCCTCAATGAAGCCCATGCCCCAATCCTGGAACCTTTGGGTAGGTGATCCTACATGGATGGCAAAAGGGACTTTGCAGATGATTGAGGTTAAAGACCTTGAGATAGGGAGATTGTCCTGCATAGCCAGGTGGACTCAACCTAATCACATTCCCTAAGAGTGAAGAACTGGCCTCAAAGTCGAGAAAAGGCTCCAGGAACCAAGGAATGTTGGTGACCTCTTGAAACTGGAAAAGGCAAGGAAACAGATTCTCTGGCAGTCCTGCCAATGCTTCTGTTTTAGTCCAGTGAGATATATCAGACTTCTAACCAACAGAACTGTTAAGACAATACATTTGTGTTGTTTTCAGACATTAGGTTTGTGGTGATTTATTACAGAAGCAATAGAAAACTGATAGAGCATCTTTAAAAGTTAATTTGCCAAGAGAATGGTACAGAGTAGAGGTATTTCTAGAAGCTGGAGATTTCAATCGGCTGGTGTTACCTGGAAAGAAATCCCAGGAGATGTGAAAATTTAGCTGAGCCTCTAAGAATGAGCAGGAATACAGTAAAGGGGTAATACTGGGACATTCCAGGATAAAAGGGGAAAGCCAAGGATGTACAAGACTCTTTTAGGGAACAATAACTAAGCCAGAAAGGCAAAAATGCAAGATTAATAAGATGGCCTTCATAGGTAAGAAAGGGAAGATACCTTCAAGCTAGCTTTAGGATCTGGGCCTGATAAGGCTTGAAGTTTGAAATTTGTATCATAGAATTATGATTTTCATACTGCATCCTTTGGGGCTTGGAGATGTATCAGGGAGAAGCTAACTAGGCAGAATTCCAGATCCTCCTGTACCCCTTCCCTCTTCTACCAGAGCAGCTCTGTTCCTACCCGTTTTATGTATAGGAGACTTGCTTAAGATTTTATTTGAAAAAGGATGTTACCTCTTTGAAACAATAAAGAAAAGAAAATGGACAGTGGAACAGTCCCAGTGGTTGCTACTCTGTAGCCCATGCTACTGCTTCTTCCTTATTTTCCTTGATATCTGATTATCTCTTTATACTTTTAACTGTAAAGTTAGACATTTAGTTTACTTTTAAATTACTTTTATAATCACTCATGTAAACCATGTTTTGATATTCTGAAAAAAAGGAAAAGAATTCACCTAAAAATGAAAGTTAAGTTTTGATACTGTATGTTCCAACAGTATACTTTTCTGCATACATACAATATATAAAAGGGATTATGTTTTAATATCCAGTCTTTTCTTTTGCTAGATTTTCTATTTCCATGTCTGTGGAAAATTACTGCAAAATTTTTAAATAGTTCATGTATAGTATCCTAACATAAAAACGTATCTGCAACCAAAACATTAGTTTTCCTAGTTTTTGCCTGTAAGAAACCATTTTACAATGGGCATCCTTACAGCTAAATCACTGCACTCATACTTTCATTAGCAAAAAATGTATATTTCTTTTATTTCTTACTTAGAAACAGATTTTCAGTTTTTAGATACACAGATATCAATTATTTAACACATTAAAATTTTCTTGTGGTAAGAAAAACAATGCTTTTAGTTTTGTTTATTATTTTATTGAGGTGTGATGTACCTAGAGTAAAATGCTTACACCCTGAGTATTCAATGTGAGGATGTTCTATAGGTATAAACACCCATTTTAAAACCACCCAAAACAAGATACAGGCATTTCCATTATTCCAGAAAGCTTTCTTGTTCCCCTCTCTTATCAGTAGCCCCTCGTCCTCAGAAGTAATTGTTACTCTTACCACCATAAATTAGTTTTGCCTGGTCTTGAACTTCATATAAATATAGTGTGTATTAACTCTTTTAGGTCTGGTTTCTTTCATTCAGTAATTTTTGAGATTCATCCATTGTTGCACGTGTTAGTGTTCTGTTCTGGTTTGCTAATGCTGCCAGAATGCAAAGCATCAGAGATGGATTGGCTTTTATAAAGGAGGTTTATTTGGTTACAAAGTTACAGTCTTAAGGCCATAAAGTGTCCATCAACAAAGGTACCTTCACTGGAAAAAGGCCATTGGCATCTGGAAAACCTCTGTTAGCTGGGAAGGCATGTGGCTGGCATCTGTTCCAGAGTTCTGGTTTCAAAATGGCTTTCTCCCAGGACGGTCCTCTCTAGGCTGCAGTTCCTCAAAAATGTCACTCTTAGTTGCACTTGGGATATTTGTCCTCTTAGCTTCTCCAGAGCAAGAGTCTGCTTTCAACGGCCATCTTCAAACTGTCTCTCATTTGCAGCTTCCGTGCTTTCTTCAAAGTGTCCCTCTTGGCTGTAGCTCCTCTTCAAAATGTCACTCACAGCTGCACTGAGTTCCTTCTGTTTGTCAGCCCATTTATATGGCTCCACTGATCAAGGCCCACCCCGAATGGGTGGGGCCACGCCTCCATGGAAATATCTCATCAGAGTTATCACCTACAGTTGGGTGGGGTGCATTTCCATGCAAACAACCTAATCCAAACATTCCAAGTTAATCCCCACCAATATGTCTATGCCACAAGATTGCATTAAAGAATATGGCTTTTTCTGGGGGACATAATACATTCAAACCTGCACATGTTCAGAGCCCCTTTTGCTTGCTGAGAAGTGTTCTATTGTATGGATATGTCGTAATTTATTTATCCATTCTCCTGTTGATGCACATTTGGATTGTTTTCCAATTCTTTGTTATGAATAAAGTTGCTTTGTACAAAAAAAAAAAAGTAGAGAAGCAGTTTTCATAAAGAAGAGCTAATATTTTCTAACTTGATTTATATCAAGTTAGTGATTGTTCCAGTTTGCTAAAGCTGCCACTTTGCAAAACACCAGAAATGGATTGGCTTTTATAAATAGGGTTTATTTGGTTACACAGTTACAGTCTTAAGGCCATAAAGTGTCCATCAACAAAGGTACCTTCACTGGAAAAAGGCCATTGGCATCTGGAAAACCTCTGTTAGCTGGGAAGGCATGTGGCTGGCATCTACTTGCTCCCAGGTTGTGTTTCAAAATGGCATTCTCCAGAATGTCTGTGTCAACTTCTCGGGGCAAATTCTGGGATAGTGCCTCCAAAGCATCAGCAAAACTTTGCTTTCAACAGCCACCTGCAAAATGTCTCTGTAAGTTGCAGCAGCAAACTCCTTCTGTCTGAGCTTATATAGTGCTCTAGTAAACTAATCAGGGCCCACGCTGAATGGGTGGGGCCACACCTCCATGGAAATTATCTAATCAGAGTTACCACCTACAGTTGGGTGGGTCACATCTCCATGGAAATGACTTAATCCAATGATTCTAACTTAATAAACACTAAGTCTGCCCCAACAAGATTGCATCAAAGAACATAGCTTTTTCTGGGGGACATAAAATATATAAACCGGCACACTGTTAAAGCCCAAAATGGTTGGTAGGGCTCTGATCCTTCTGGAGGCTCTAGGGGAGGATCCATTCCTTTGCCTTTTCCAGCTTGGAGGCCACCTAGATTTCTTGGCTCATGATCCCTTCTTTCCTCCATCTTCAAAGCCATCAGTGTAACGTCTTGAAGTCTGTCTCCTTTCTGACTTGTGCTTCTTCCTTTGTCATCTTCTCTCACTCTTACTCCCCTGCTTCCTTCTTTCCCTTATAAGGACCATTGTGATTACATTGAACTCACCGGGACAATCCAGGATACTCTCTCCATCCCAAGATCCTTAATCACATCTGCAAAGTCCCTTTTGCCATGTAAGGTAACACATTCACAGGTTCTGAGGATTAGAACATGCTTTGGGGGTAGGGAAGGGGCATTATTCTATTAGAAGAAGCTCCTTGTTCTGTCCACTGCAGTGTGACATTCTCCTTGCTAGATACCTTTATCCTATTTTAGTTTGCAAAACTCCACCGTCTGGACTCATTTTTTTTAATTAAATTCAGTTTTATTGAAATATATTCACATACCATACAATCATCCATGGTGTACAAACAACTGTTCGCACTACCATCATGTAGTTATGCATTCATCGCCACAATCTATTTCTGAACATTTTCCTTACATCGGAAAGAATCAGAATAAGAATAAAAAATAGAAGTAAAAAAGAACACCCAAATCATCCCCCCCATTCCACCCTATTTTTCTTTTAGTTTTTGTCCCCATTTTTCTATTCATACATCCACACACTGGATAAAGGGAATGTGATCCACAAGGTTTTCACAATCACAATGTCACCCTTGTAATCTACATTGTTATACAATCATCTTCAGGAGTCCAGACTACTGGGTTGGAGTTTGATAGTTTCAGGTATTTACTTATAGTTATTCCAATACATTAAAACCTAAGAGGTGTTATGTGTATAGTGCATAAGAATGTCCGCCAGAGTGACCTCTCGACTCCATTTGAAATCTCTCAGCCACTGAAACTTTATTTCATTTTGCATCCCCCTTTTGGTCTAGAAGATATTCTCAATCCTACAATGCCGGGTCCAGATTCATCCCCGGGAGTCATATCCCGTGTTGCCAGGGAGTTAGGCCCCACGTAGCAGGGAGGTCAGTGAGTTCACTTACCAAGGTGGCTCAGTTAGAGAGAGAGAGAGAGGCCACATCTGAGCAACAAAGAGGCACTCAGGGGGAGACTCTTAGGCACAATTATAAGCAGGGTTAGCCTCTCTTTTACAGTAACGAGCTTCATAAGGGCAAGTCCCATGATAGAGGGCTCAGCACATCAAACCACAAGTCCTAATGTTTATGACAACATCAGTGCACTCATTTTTTTAAAAACAGAGGCAACAAGAACCTTCTCTTTGTCTTCTATCTTTCCCCCTGTACTTTCAGAC
Organism: Choloepus didactylus; assembly: GCF_015220235.1. Taxonomy (NCBI): domain Eukaryota; kingdom Metazoa; phylum Chordata; class Mammalia; order Pilosa; family Megalonychidae; genus Choloepus; species Choloepus didactylus. The sequence continues at coordinate 12,134,360 of NC_051319.1, forward strand.
TTACCAGTTCATGATTATAGAATGTGCTGTAGCCTGAAATTTAAAACTTTGAATTTGCTTAGCTCAGCCAACTAAAGCTTTTCTTTTTCATCCAGTGCTTAAAATAATAGGATTTAGAGTCTTTAAAAAAGAAGTTCTTTGTATGATGCTCTAAGATAAAATGTGAAATGAATAAGGTATATTTACTCTGTTTCATCATAGAATTTCTTCTGCTTTTTGGATATTTGAGACTTTTTAACTTCTACTACATAAAACATTGAGAACAGTCATTGACAGCTAAAGTGTGTGATGTAGTTAATTTAGCAATCCACATAATCCTCTTAATTGCCTATAAAATTTTTACTCTAAGATTGATATAGCATGTCATTGATGTTTACATCATTTGTAAACAAAATCTGTGCTTAAGAATTAGTGCACACACATGCACACACATGAAGCTGTATGTCAGTATAAAGATTTGCCTTGAATCCTGGAGGGAAAGATGCTAATATGTAGCTTCAGCTCTGTGGCCTTGAGAAAGTTCCATCACCTACAGAATCTCACTTGGCTCTGAACAATGAATAATTATACTGATCTCCCTAATAGATTATACTGATCTCCCCTAACTTTTTTTCTTAAAGAGCCCCATAAATACCCAGCACTACTATAAATAAAATTTTCACCTCACATAATTCATCGATGCTTCTATAAGTCTCATCTCTGTTTTCCATTAAATTTGATGTGCCTCATTATTTCTCATTAAGAACCATGTTTGAGTTTTGCTTTCAACCATTTTATATTCATTCAATTAGTGTCTCTCCTTCAGTTCTTGAAGGGATTTCTGTATCCCCATATGCTTGCTTTTCTGACAATAAAATGCTATTTAGAAATTTTAAATTCTGGACCTATTTTATGATTTGTGTATGTGGAAAGATACAACTGTCAGTTATTAGTAATTTTCCTGGCCAGAGTGCTGACAGGAAGTTGATGATACTCTCAGAAGGGGTTGTTGAAAAGAGTTTAATGAAAGGACTGTTTCCATAGTTGTGAGAATGGTTACGAATACCAACAAGGAATGATAGAGCATCTCAGAGCTAGTAGCAGGAGGACATCCTGTACCCACCATGCAGTGAAGGGCAAGAGGAGGGTGGGGTTGCCAGAACCTGACAGGGGCTGTGATTGGTGGAGAGGACCCCAGAGGATGACTACACCCACTGCCAAATGCCCGCCTAGCCAGGAGGAAGGGAGACGGGAGGTGAAGGGAACAAACATCCTAAATTGCACCCCTCTTCCTTTACTCAAACCCAACTGGGAGCCAGCAGGATGCAGAAAAGGAGAGAGTGATCCGGAGGCGCAAATTAAATACCCAGCATGGTGATCTGTGGGGCAAAGTTTTGTCCCTAATTAATTTTACCTTTGTCTTTGGAATTTGATTGTATGTAAACATACCTGCACCCTCATACCTAGGCCTGGATCCCTTTAGTTCCAAGCATCTTTCTTCTCAGCACTGCCGTTGTTGGTCTTAAAGTTGAGTTTGGCTAATGCCCAGGTCAGCACACCCCTCTGTGGTTAGTAATGCTTGACGAATGCATTCATGGTGTAAATACCCACGGTGGCTGTGGACTCCTCATTTCCCAGTTCACAGTCTGCAAGAATCTCACCCTCATTCTTCCTGTGCTCCTTTTCCAGGATGGAGCTTCAGCATGGGGTCGGCCTACCAGTTTCACAGCTGGCGTGTGTTCGTGATCGTCTGCGCTCTCCCCTGCGTCTCCTCCGTGGTGGCCCTCACGTTCATGCCAGAAAGCCCCCGGTTCTTGCTGGAGGTAACCCTTGTTATTACAAATATCCAAGTAAGCTCATTCATTGGAAAGAGTTCCTTGTTTAATTCTAGCAAAGTATGTTTACCTCTTTGGGAGGTACATTTTTCCTTCCTACTGTGACATTATGGAGGGTTTGGTTGCATGGAGACATGCTTTAAACAGCACGTGAGAAAAGCTGCCTCATGGCCAGAAAGCACAAATGTTCCTCCCAAGCAGGTAAATTTTCACTCAGTGAGGAGGATATGGCTTATTGTTTTTATAAGTGAAATTTTATCACCCAAAGATGCCATTTCTGATTAAAGGCACAAACATTGAGCTGATAGTTTACTCAATAATGTCCAAGTAGACTGTATGTTGCAGTGGAACATATCTAAATACATTTGCACAATTACACCCAATTTGACCCAACAGTATAAAAGGGTTACTGGAAAATCAGAGAGTATAAGTGTTTTGTATCTTAGCACACTTCACTATCTAATCACATTTCTTAGGTTGGAAAACATGATGAAGCTTGGATGATTCTGAAGTTAATTCACGACACAAACATGAGAGCACGGGGCCAGGTTGAGAAGGTCTTCACGGTGAGTACTGCTTCTCTGTGAATCCTCTGTAACAGGAATTAGCAAACTTTCTCTGTAAAAAGCCAGAGAGTAAATATTTTAGGTTTTGTAAGCAATATAGTCTCTGTCATAACTACTCAACTCTGCTATTGTTGCATGAAAGCGACATAAATACATGAGCAAATTGGCATAGCTGTGTTCCAATAAAACTTTATTCACAGAAATAGAGAGAGGACCAGATTTGGCCCATAGACCATAGCTTGCTTGTCTCTGCCTCTGTCTATCTAGTAGTCTAGGTTGGTTAAATGGTAACACCAAAAACCTGGGAAATGAGGTGAAAGTAGAAAGACATTTTAAGTTTAGACTTATTCTCTAACTCCTGTTTCCAGTAGCAAGGGGTAGGAAGCCCTTGGTTGTAGAGGTCACCAGCTGATTCTTCTTGACTTGCTAATGGAAGAGATACAGGATCCTGTGAGGCCATCTCATTTTCTCTGCTAGGCCAATGGCTCTTGCACTGGCCATGTGGCTGAAATTTGTTTCCACATGCAGCTTAGCCAAGGAGTTCAGAGGGTTCTAAAGGCCTTCTAGGTAAAGCATCATGGTTGAGAGCCTAAGCCTCATCTTAAATGTCAGATGTATCTGGGGCCAAAATACAGCTCTGTCACTTATTTGCTGCATAACCTGAGCAATTAACATCAAAGTTCTGAGCACTCGTTCCCTTATCAATAAAATAGCTATAATAATACATAACCGGTAGAGTGTTTGGGGAAGATCAGATGAGATAATATATGTAGAGCACTTAGCGTAACATCTGGCACATCCTAAGCACTCCAGAAACAACAGCTATGAATATATATACACATCTGTGTAAGACAGATTTGTGTACATACATATGAGTATGCATATGTGTATATGGGAGGAAATGGACAGAAGACAAAGATAATATTATTAAGTTGTGCTCAACGGTACCAACCTTGGGAACCCATGACTTTCCAGCTGTCTTGCCTTTCTCAAGGCACCTCCAGGTTTATTATCTCATGAAATATCCCGGATATTATTTGCTTTCACTTAATTTGCTGGAGGATCTATTTTGCACTCTTGTTCAAGATCTAACTTAGAGATGCCAGCTCAGCATTATGCTACATTTCAGAGAAAACATAATATGGATTATGGATTCATAGAGAAGCAATTGCCAAACAAACTCAAGTGAAAACTTATCTTAATAAAAGAGAATATAAGTGTATAAATGTCTATTAAATCCCTAAAAATCAGTGATTCCCAAATTTAAAACCAGAGAAGTTCACATACAAAGGAAATAGAAAGATATTCTCATACATGGAAGAGACCAGAAAAATACCACCCATGTAGCCTTCTTGAAAAAATGATGACATATTCAAACCAAAATTAAACAAAATTAAAACCTCAAGAAACAAGTTAAACTTATATTGATTCCTACATAACAGTTTTTAAAATGATAACAGATCTAAAGTAAATATCAAAAATCTTTTTGAAAAGAATATGAAATTATCTTTTTTTTTCACATTCTATCACAATCTTCCGTACTGAAAGCAACAGAAGTTAGGACTAGCAAAAATATTCAGGGAAAAAATGTATGCTAAATTCCTCTTATGAAAATATAAGCTAAAGAATACTTTCAAAAAACTTAAAGATAACCACTAATGAAATTAAGAATTGGATATATACTTTTCAAAAACATTGAAGGCAGAGGAGCAATGTCATCAAACTGGCCACATATGACATTCCTGGAGAAGTCTTCCCTCAGAAACAGCTAATAAAAGGGCAAATCCCCCTTGCTTGAAACTCTGGAGGATGATAGAGAATGGAGAAAGACTCGACAAATACTGAATCAAATTAAAACAAACAAACAAACAAAAAAACACCACCAAAAAGTCTGTAGTTCAGACTTGCCAGTCCAGATCTTCTCCCTCACTTGGTCCTGGCTTGGGAGTTCACACAGCGGCAACGCCCCAGCCTGGGCCCCTCCTGCTGTGGTTGTGGACCTCAGAGCCACTCACGGCAGTGATTTAGAAACCCACACTTTTAGGTACAGGGTCCCAGGCCACACAGACCCAAGGCAGAGCCAAAGCGGTGGGTAGGCACATGCATACAAAAGGACCCCCCCTGAAACTAACTGCTGGCAAGCGGTGTACATATACCAACTTGGTCTCTAATTGTTGGCACACCCAAATGAAAAAAAACAGGCATTTATGAACATGGACCCCATCTAGCTCCCTGGTGGCAGGATACCCTAACATGAAGGATACCGGAGGCAGGAAACCACACAGGAAAAAGGGAACTCCTATAAGGCAGGATGGGCCCCAGGACAGAAAGTTGTAATGAAATGGGAACACTAAGCATGGCAGAGCAGTGGAGCAAAGGCACAGAGAGGAAAATCTGCACAAAAACAAACAGAACAGCCCGGGACTCCCAGAGAAGGAACAGTGAAAAGGAAGTCTGTTGGAGGTGAAAAAGGGCTATCTTTAAAGTTGTACCATGGTAACATCATCAACATGGCGACCTAAGACATCCCCTGAAAAAGCCTCCCCAGAGATTTAGTAAATAAAAGGACAAATCCCACTTCCTTAGAACCCTGGAGGACAGTAGATACTGGAGAAGGACTCCACAAATGTTGAATCAAAGAAACAGGAAAATATCAGGTAGGAAAATTCTGTCCCAGACTGTCAGTCCATTGCCATTCACCTCCCCCTCACTTGGTCCCACACAGCTTGGGAGCTGCACAGAAGGAGCACCACCCAGGCCCCTCCCACCACAGGCAGAGACTATAGAGAGACTCACAGCAGCCAGTTAGAACTCCACGCATATCTGATTAAGGTTTAATATCCAGACTATATAAAGAAATCCTTCAACTTAACAATAAAAAGACAAACACCCCAATTAAAAATTGGGTAAAAGACTTGAATAGACATTTCTCCAAAGAGGATATACAAATACCTAAAAAGTCCATGAAAAGATGCTCAATATCACTAGCTATAAGGGAAATGCAAATCAAAACCATAATAAGGTATCACTTCACACTCGCTAGAATGACTACCAACTAAAAAAAAAACCCAGGATATTACAAGATTTGGAGAGGATATGGAGAAATAAGAATATTCATTCATTGCTGGTGGGAATGTAAAATGGTGCAGCTGCTATGGAAGACACTTTGCCAGTTCCTCAGGAAGCTAAATATAGAATTACCATATCACCTGGCAACCCCATGCTAGGTATATACCGAGAAGAATTGAAAGCAGGACTCAAACATATATTTGCACACTGATGATCGTAGTGGCATTATTCATGATTGTCAAAAGACAGAAGCAACCCAAGTGTCCACCAACCAATGAATGGATAAACAAAATGTGGTATATACAGATGATGGAATATTATTCAGCTGTAAGAAGGAATGAAGTCCTGATGCATGCAACAACATGGATGAACCTTGAGGACATTATTCTGAGAGACATGAGCCAGACACCAAAGGACAAGTACTGGATGCTCTCACTTATATGAACCAATTATAATAAGCAAACTCATAGACTTAGAATCTAGAATATAAGTTAACAGAGAATAGATTGGGGTAGAGAATGGGGAGCTGATGCTTAATTTGTACAGAATTTCTATTAGGTTGATTGTAAAGGCTTGGAAATGGATGGTGGTGATGGTAGTACCTTATTGTGGGTATAATTAACATTGCTGAATTATGTATGTGAATGTGGTTGAAGGGGGGTTTGGGATAGTGTATGTTACAGGAATGAAAATTAGAAGATAAAACATGGGACTGTATAACATAGTGAACCCTGTTGTGGACAGTGGACTGGGATTAATAGTACAAGTATAAAAAATTTCTTTCCTGAATTATAACAAATATGTGACACTACTACAAGGTGTTAATAATAGGGTGGTATGGGTGGGGGAATACACCTAATATAAACTATGGTCTATAGTTAATTGTGCTGTTTTAATATTCTTTCATCAGTTGTAACAAAAGTACCACACTAATGCCAAGTGTCAACAGTAGGGGAGTGTATGGGAATGCTGTATTTTTTACATGACTTTTCTGTAAACCTATAAATTCTCTAATTGAAATAATAATAATGATTTTTAAAAGTTGTGCTGCATGTCCAGGGCAAGAAACAGGTAAGAAAATCTGAGAAAATCTTAACAGTTAAACACGGGTTGTTCTAAAGGTTCAGGATAAACCGAACCAAACCCTGAAGAAGAGCCTAACCACACAACCAGTCTACAAGAAAACCCTAGGCACAAGGGCGAAACTGACTTTCAGAGTTAGCCTATCAAAATAATCAGATGCCCACACATCAGCAAAAAATTATAAACCATACAAAGAAACAGGAATATTTAGCTCATTCAGGGGGACAAGTTAAAACTTCAGAGGAAATGCAGAATTTGGAACAACTAATCAGAGAAGTTCATCAAATCTCCTAGATCTATTCAAGGAATTGAGGGAAAATATGGATAGAAATAAACTAAATATGGATATAGAGCTACAGGATATTAAGAAGACAATGTGTGAACAAAAAGAAGTATTAAGCTTACAAAGAAACATAGCAGAATTTATGGAGATTAAAAATTGTTATAATTCAGAGACTAACTTGAACAGGCAAAAGAAAGAATCAACAAGCTACAAGACAGAACAGTCAAAATCACAGTCAGAAGAACAGTTACAGAATAGAATAGAATAAACTGAGCAGAGTATGAAACTGTGCAACAACATAAAGCATATCAACATATGCATCATGGGATTCCCAGGAGGAGAAGTAAAGAGAAAGGAGGCAGAAAAAATATTTGAGAAAATAATGACTGAAAATTTCCCAATTCTTATGGAAGACATAAATGTAAATGTCCAAGAAGCACAACATACTCCACACAAGACAAATCCTGATAGACCTACTCCAAGGCACATACTACTCAGAATGTAAAAAAGTCAAAAATAAAGAGAGACTTTTGAAAGCAGCAAGAGAAAAGTGATTCAGCACATACGAGGAATATCAGTAAGACTAAGTGCCAGTTTCTCATCAGAAACTATGGAGGCAGAAGGCAGTTGTATGACATTTTTAAGGTACTAAAAGAGAAAAACTGCTACCCAAAAATTCTTTTTCCAGCAAAACTGTCCTTCAAAAATGAGGGAGAGTTTAAGACATTCACAAATAAAAAGAAACCAAGAGATTTTGTCCACAAAAAGCAGACCCTACAAGAATTGCTAAAGGGAATTTTTCAGGTTGAAAGGAAAAAACATGAAAGAGTGGCTTGGAACACTGTGAAGAAGATGTTCAGTAAAGGTAAATGTAAAAACCAGGAGTCCTGTATCCTCAATATGTGACTCTACTCTTTATTTCCTATGAGAGTTAGAATAAAATTGAACAAGAACTTACCATATTTCCTTATAATGGATATGCAAAATATAAAGAGGTTATGTGGGACAAAAAAAACATAAAGAGGAGAAACAGAGGGATATGGGAACATAGAGTGTGTATTCTATTGAAGTTAAGTTGGTATCTTTTCAAATATAGGATACAGACTTAAGTCATTCAATACAAATGCCAGGGTAACTGCAAAGAAAGTATTTGAAAATGTACGGGATCATAAATGAGAAGGGAATCAATCAATTACATTACAAAAGATCAACTATACAGAAAAAGAGGCAGCAATAAAGGAAAAGAGACAAAAGGATATGACATATAAAAAACAAAGGACGAGGTGGGGCAAGATGGCAGACTGGTGAGCTGTATGTTTTAGTTACTCCTCCAGGAAAGTAGGTAGAAAGCTAGGAACTGCGTGGACTGGACACCACAGACCAATCTGACTTTGGGCATACTTCATACAACACTCATGAAAACGTGGAACTGCTGAGATCAGCGAAATCTGTAAGTTTTTGCGGCCAGGGGACCCGCGCCCCTCCCTGCCAGGCTCAGTCCCGGGGGAGGAGGGGCTGTCAGCTCTGGGAAGGAGAAGGGAGAACTGCAGTGGCTGCTCTTATCGGAAACTCATTCTACTGATACAGACTCCAACCATAGATAGACTGAGACCAGACACCAGAGAATCTGAGAGCAGCCAGCCCAGCAGAGAGGAGACAGGCATAGAAAAAAAAACAACACGAAAAACTCCAAAATAAAAGCGGAGGATTTTTGGAGTTCTGGTGAACATAGAAAGGGGAAGGGCCCTGAGGCGCATATGCAAATCCCGAAGAAAAGCTGATCTCTCTGCCCTGTGGACCTTTCCTTAATGGCCCTGGTTGCTTTGTCTCTTAGCATTTCAATAACCCATTAGATCTCCCAGGAGGGCCAGTTTTTTTTTTTTTTTTTTTTTTTAATCCTTTTTTCTTTTTCTAAAACAATTACTCTAAGAAGCCCAATACAGAAAGCTTCAAAGACTTACTATTTGGGCAGGTCAAGTCAAGAGCAGAACTAGGAGAGCTCTGAGACAAAACGCAATAATCCAGTGGCTGAGAAAATTCACTAAACACCACAACTTCCCAAGAAAAGGGGGGTGTCCGCCCACAGCCATCATCCTGGTGGACAGGAAACACTCCTGCCCATCGCCAGCCCCATAGCCCAGAACTGCCCCAGACAACCCAGTGTGACGGAAGTGCTTCAAATAACAGGCACACACCACAAAACTGGGTGTGGACATTAGCCTTCCCTGCAACCTCAGCTGATAGTCCCAGAGTTGGGAAGGTAGAGCAGTGTGAATTAACAAAGCCCCATTCAGCCATCATTTCAGCAGACTGGGAGCCTCCCTACACAGCCCACCAGCCCAGAACTGCCCTGGGGGGACGGCACTCACCTGTGACATAGCACAGTCATCCCTCAACAGAGGACCCGGGGTGCACGGCCTGGAAGAGGGGCCCACTTGCAAGTCTCAGGAGCCATACGCCAATACCAAGGACTTGTGGGTCAGTGGCAGAGACAAACTGTGGCAGGACTGAACTGAAGGATTAGACTATTGCAGCAGCTTTAAAACTCTAGGATCACCAGGGAGATTTGATTGTTAGAGCCACCCCCCCCCTCCCTGACTGCCCAGAAACACGCCCCATATACAGGGCAGGCAACACCAACTACACACGCAAGCTTGGTACACCAATGGGACCCCACAAGACTCACTCCCCCACTCACCAAAAAGGCTAAGCAGGGGAGAACTGGCTTGTGGAGAACAAGTGGCTCGTGGACGCCACCTGCTGGTTAGTTAGAGAAAGTGTACTCCACGAAGCTGTAGATCTGATAAATTAGAGATAAGGACTTCAATTGGTCTACAAATCCTAAAAGAACCCTATCAAGTTCAGCAAATGCCACGAGGCCAAAAACAACAGAAAATTATAAAGCATATGAAAAAACCAGACGATATGGATAACCCAAGCCCAAGCACCCAAACCAAAATACCAGAAGAGACACAGCACCTAGAGCAGCTACTCAAAGAACTAAAGATGAACAATGAGACCATACTACGGGAGATAAAGGAAATCAAGAAGACCCTAGAAGAGCATAAAGAAGACATTGCAAGACTAAATAAAAAAATGGATGATCTTATGGAAATTAAAGAAACTGTTGACCAAATTAAAAAGATTCTGGATACTCATAGTACAAGACTAGAGGAAGTTGAACAACGAATCAGTGACCTCGAAGATGACAGAATGGAAAATGAAAGCATAAAAGAAAGAATGGGGAAAAAAATTGAAAAAATTGAAATGGACCTCAGGGATATGATAGATAATATGAAACGTCCAAATATAAGACTCATTGGTGTCCCAGAAGGGGAAGAAAAGGGTAAAGGTCTAGGAAGAGTATTCAAAGAAATTGTTGGGGAAAACTTCCCAAATCTTCTAAACAACATAAATACACAAATCATAAATGCTCAGCGAACTCCAAATAGAATAAATCCAAATAAACCCACTCCGAGACATATACTGATCACACTATCAAACACAGAAGAGAAGGAGCAAGTTCTGAAAGCAGCAAGAGAAAAGCAATTCACCACATACAAAGGAAACAGCATAAGACTAAGTAGTGACTACTCAGCAGCCACCATGGAGGCAAGAAGGCAGTGGCACGATATATTTAAAATTCTGAGTGAGAAAAATTTCCAGCCAAGAATACTTTATCCAGCAAAGCTCTCCTTCAAATTTGAGGGAGAGCTTAAATTTTTCACAGACAAACAAATGCTGAGAGAATTTGCTAACAAGAGACCTGCCCTACTGGAGATACTCAAGGGAGCCCTACAGACAGAGAAACAAAGAAAGGACAGAGAGACTTGGAGAAAGGTTCAGTACTAAAGAGATTCAGTATGGGTACAATAAAGGATATTAATAGACAGAGGGGAAAAATTATGACAAACATAAACCAAAGGATAAGATGGCTGATTCAAGAAATGCCTTCACGGTTATAACGTTGAATGTAAATGGATTAAACTCCCCAATTAAAAGATATAGATTTGCAGAATGGATCAAAAAAAATGAACCCTCAATATGTTGCATACAAGAGACTCATCTTAGACACAGGGACACAAAGAAACTGAAAGTGAAAGGATGGAAAAAAATATTTCATGCAAGCTACAGCCAAAAGAAAGCAGGTGTAGCAATATTAATCTCAGATAAAATAGACTTCAAATGCAGGGATGTTTTGAGAGACAAAGAAGGCCACTACGTGCTAATAAAAGGGGCAATTCAGCAAGAAGAAATAACAATCGTAAATGTCTATGCACCCAATCAAGGTGCCACAAAATACATGAGAGAAACACTGGCAAAACTAAAGGAAGCAATTGATGTTTCCACAATAATTGTGGGAGACTTCAACACATCACTCTCTCCTATAGACAGATCAACCAGACAGAAGACCAATAAGGAAATTGAAAACCTAAACAATCTGATAAATGAATTAGATTTAACAGACATATACAGGACATTACATCCCAAATCACCAGGATACACATACTTTTCTAGTGCTCATGGAACTTTCTCCAGAATAGATCATATGCTGGGACATAAAACAAACCTCAATAAATTTAAAAAGATTGAAATTATTCAAAGCACATTCTCTGACCACAATGGAATACAATTAGAAGTCAATAACCATCAGAGACTTAGAAAATTCACAAATACCTGGAGGTTAAACAACACACTCCTAAACAATCAGTGGGTTAAAGAAGAAATAGCAAGAGAAATTGCTAAATATATAGAGACAAATGAAAATGAGAACAACATACCAAAACCTATGGGATGCAGCAAAAGCAGTGCTCAGGGGGAAATTTATAGCACTAAACGCATATATTAAAAAGGAAGAAAGAGCCAAAATCAAAGAACTAATGGATCAACTGAAGAAGCTAGAAAAGGAACAGCAAACCAATCCTAAACCAAGTACAAGAAAAGAAATAACAAGGATTAAAGCAGAAATAAATGACATAGAGAACAAAAAAACAATAGAGAGGATAAATATCACCAAAGTTGGTTCTTTGAGAAGATCAACAAGATTGACAAGCCCCTAGCTAGACTGACAAAATCAAAAAGAGAGAAGACCCATATAAACAAAATAATGAATGAAAAAGGTGACATAACTGCAGATCCTGAAGAAATTAAAAAAATTATAAGAGGATACTATGAACAACTGTATGGCAACAAACTGGATAATGTAGAGGAAATGGACAATTTCCTGGAAACATATGAACAACCTAGACTGACCAGAGAAGAAATAGAAGACCTCAACCAACCCATCACAAGCAAAGAGATCCAATCAGTCATCAAAAATCTTCCCACAAATAAATGCCCAGGGCCAGATGGCTTCACAGGGGAATTCTACCAAACTTTCCAGAAAGAACTGACACCAATCTTACTCAAACTCTTTCAAAACATTGAAGAAAATGGAACACTACCTAACTCATTTTATGAAGCTAACATCAATCTAATACCAAAACCAGGCAAAGATGTTACAAAAAAGGAAAACTACCGGCCAATCTCCCTAATGAATATAGATGCAAAAATCCTCAACAAAATACTTGCAAATCGAATCCAAAGACACATTAAAAAAATCATACACCATGACCAAGTGGGGTTTATTCCAGGCATGCAAGGATGGTTCAACATAAGAAAATCAATCAATGTATTACAACACATTAACAAGTCAAAAGGGAAAAATCAATTGATCATCTCAATAGATGCTGAAAAAGCATTTGACAAAATCCAACATCCGTTTTTGATAAAAACACTTCAAAAGGTAGGAATTGAGGGAAACTTCCTCAACATGATAAAGAGCATATATGAAAACCCCACAACCAGCATAGTACTCAATGGTGAGAGACTGAAAGCCTTCCCTCTAAGATCAGGAACAAGACAAGGATGCCCGCTGTCACCACTGTTATTCAACATTGTGCTGGAAGTGCTAGCCAGGGCAATCCGGCAAGACAAAGAAATAAAAGGCATCCAAATTGGAAAAGAAGAAGTAAAACTGTCATTGTTTGCAGATGATATGATCTTATATCTAGAAAACCCTGAGAAATTGACAATACAGCTACTAGAGCTAATAAACAAATTTAGCAAAGTAGCGGGATACAAGGTTAATGCACATAAGTCCGTAATGTTTCTATATGCTAGAAATGAACAAACTGAAGAGACACTCAGGAAAAAGATACCATTTTCAATAGCAACTAAAAAAATCAAGTACCTAGGAATAAACTTAACCAAAGATGTAAAAGACCTATACAAAGAAAACTACATAACTCTACTAAAAGAAATAGAAGGGGACCTTAAAAGATGGAAAAATATTCCATGTTCATGGATAGGAAGACTAAATGTCATTAAGATGTCAATTCTACCCAAACTCATCTACAGATTCAATGCAATCCCAATCAAAATTCCAACAACCTACTTTGCAGACTTGGAAAAGCTAGTTATTAAATTTATTTGGAAAGGGAAGATGCCTCGAATTGCTAAAGACACTCTAAAAAAGAAAAACGAAGTGGGAGGACTTACACTCCCTGACTTTGAAGCTTATTATAAAGCCACAGTTGCCAAAACAGCATGGTACTGGCACAAAGATAGACATATAGATCAATGGAATCGAATTGAGAATTCGGAGATAGACCCTCAGATCTATGGCCGACTGATCTTTGATAAGGCCCCCAAAGTCACTGAACTGAGTCATAATGGTCTTTTCAACAAATGGGGCTGGGAGAGTTGGATATCCATATCCAAAAGAATGAAAGAGGACCCCTACCTCACCCCCTACACAAAAATTAACTCAAAATGGACCAAAGATCTCGATATAAAAGAAAGTACCATAAAACTCCTAGAAGATAATGTAGGAAAACATCTTCAAGACCTTGTATTAGGCGGCCACTTCCTAGACTTTACACCCAAAGCACAAGCAACAAAAAAGAAAATAGATAAATGGGAACTCCTCAAGCTTAGAAGTTTCTGCACCTCAAAGGAATTTCTCAAAAAGGTAAAGAGGCAGCCAACTCAATGGGAAAAAATTTTTGGAAACCATGTATCTGACAAAAGACTGATATCTTGCATATATAAAGAAATCCTACAACTCAATGACAATAGTACAGTCGGCCCAATTATAAAATGGGCAAAAGATATGAAAAGACAGTTCTCTGAAGAGGAAATACAAATGGCCAAGAAACACATGAAAAAATGTTCAGCTTCACTAGCTATTAGAGAGATGCAAATTAAGACCACAATGAGATACCATCTAACACCGGTTACAGTGGCTGCCATTAAACAAACAGGAAACTACAAATGCTGGAGGGGATGTGGAGAAATTGGGACTCTTATTCACTGTTGGTGGGACTGTATAATGGTTCAGCCACTCTGGAAGTCAGTCTGGCAGTTCCTTAGAAAAGTAGATATAGAGTTACCATTCGATCCAGCGATTGCACTTCTCGGTATATACCCGGATGATTGGAAAGCAGTGACACGAACAGATATCTGCACACCAATGTTCATAGCAGCATTATTCACAATTGCCAAAAGATGGAAACAACCCAAATGTCCTTCAACAGATGAGTGGATAAATAAAATGTGGTATATACACACGATGGAATACTACGCAGCAGTAAGAAGGAACGATCTCGTGAAACATATGACAACATGGATGAACCTTGAAGACGTAATGCTAAGCGAAATAAGCCAGGCACAAAAAGAGAAATATTATATGCTACCACTAATGTGAACTTTGAAAAATGTAAAACAAATGGTTTATAATGTAGAATGTAGGGGAACTAGCAATAGAGAGCAATTAAGGAAGGGGGAACAATAATCCAAGAAGAACAGATAAGCTATTTAACATTCTGGGGATGCCCAGGAATGACTATGGTCTGTTAATTTCTGATGGATATAGTAGGAGCAAGTTCACAGAAATGTTGCTATATTAGGTAACTTTCTTGGGGGTAAAGTAGGAACATGTTGGAAGTTAAGCAGTTATCTTAGGTTAGTTGTCTTTTTCTTACTCCCTTGTTATGGTCTCTTTGAAATGTTCTTTTATTGTATGTTTGTTTTCTTTTTAACTTTTTTTCCATACAGTTGATTTAAAAAAGAAGGGAAAGTTAAAAAAAAAAAAAAAGATGTAGTGCCCCCTTGAGGAGCCTGTGGAGAATGCAGGGGTATTTGCCTACCCCACCTCCATGGTTGCTAACATGACCACAGACATAGGGGACTGGTGGTTTGATGGGTTCAGCCCTCTACCACAGGTTTTACCATTGGGAAGACGGTTGCTGCAAAGGAGAGGCTAGGCCTCCCTATGGTTGTGCCTAAGAGCCTCCTCCCGAATGCCTCTTTGTTGCTCAGATGTGGCCCTGTCTCTCTAGCTAAGCCAACTTGAAAGGTGAAATCACTGCCCTCCCCCCTACGTGGGATCAGACACCCAGGGGAGTGAATCTCCCTGGCAACGTGGAATATGACTCCCGGGGAGGAATGTAGACCCGGCATCGTGGGACGGAGAACATCTTCTTGACCAAAAGGGGGATGTGAAAGGAAATGAAATAAGCTTCAGTGGCAGAGAGAATCCAAAAGGAGCCGAGAGGTCACTCTGGTGGGCACTCTTACGCACACTTTAGACAACCCTTTTTAGGTTCTAAAGAATTGGGGTAGCTGGTGGTGGATACCTGAAACTATCAAACTACAACCCAGAACCCATGAATCTCGAAGACAGTTGTATAAAAATGTAGCTTATGAGGGGTGACAAGGGGATTGGGAAAGCCATAAGGACCACACTCCACTTTGTCTAGTTTATGGATGGATGAGTAGAAAAATAGGGGAAGGAAACAAACAGACAAAGGTACCCAGTGTTCTTTTTTACTTCAATTGCTCTTTTTCACTCTAATTATTATTCTTGTTATTCTTGTGTGTGTGCTAATGAAGGTGTCAGGGATTGATTTGGGTGATGAATGTACAACTATGTAATGGTACTGTGAACAATCGAAAGTACGATTTGTTTTGTATGACTGCGTGGTATATGAATATATCCCAATAAAATGAAGATTTAAAAAAAAAAAAAAAAAAAAAAAAAAAAAGACATAATGCTGAGCAAAATAAGCCAGGCACAAAAAGAGAGATATTGTATGTTACCACTAATGTGAATTCTGTGAAAAATGTACAATGTTTTATACTGTAGAATGTAGGGGACCTAGAGATACCAATTAGTGGAGGGGGAATGATAATCTAATAAGAACAGATTATGATTATGATTATGGTTTGTAAACTTTCTTGGATATAGTAAGATCATGTTGGAAGCAATAGAGTTATTTTAGGTTTTTTTTTTTCTCTTATTCCTTTGTTTTCTTAGGGGTTGTTAATTTTCTTGGGGTATGGAAGGAACATGTTGGAAGCAATGTAGTTATTTTAGATTATTTGTTTTTCTTACTCCTCTGTTTGGACATGGTTTATTAATTTTCTTGGGGTATGGTAGGAACATATTGGAAGCAAAGTAGTTATTTTAGGTTATTTGTTTTCCTTAATCCATTGCTTTGTTTGAAATATTGTGGGGTTTTTTTGGTTGTTGTTTGCCTGTTTGTTTTTAATTTTTTGATAAACAAAGTTAAAAAATTGAAAAAAAATCAGTAGAAAAATGGGAGTAAAAACTAAATGACAAATAGGGTGGGATGGGGGGATGGTTTGGGTATTCTCTTTTCACTTTTATTTTTTATTCTTATTCTGATTCTTTCTGATGTAAGGAAAATGTTCAGAAATAGATTGTGGTGATGAACGCATAACTATATGATCATACTGTGAACAGTTGATTGTATACCATGGATGACTGTATGGTTTGTGAATATATTTCAATAAAACTGAATTAAAAAAAAAAAAAAAAAAAAAACAAAGGACAAAATAGCTGAAGTAAGTCTTGCCTTATCAGTAATAACACTGAATGTTAGTGGATTAAACTTGCCAATCGAAAGATACAAACTGGCAGAATAGATTAAAAAAAAAAAAGCACAACCCAACTATATGTTGTTTACAGGAGACTCACCTGAGACCAGACCCAAAGACACAAATAGGTTGAAAGTGAAAGGATGGAAAAAGATATTCCTTGCAAATAGTAACCAAAAGAGAGCTGGGGTAGCTGTACTGATATCAGACAAAATAGAGCTGCCTGTATTTGGAAGTCCATATTTAGCTTAGGAATTATATCTGTTAAATACAGGCATTTTTGTTTATATCACCAGGAAGAGGCTACTGCCTGCCTGGTACAATCTGAAAGATGCTGAGGGTCCCCAAATCACCTCTGTCAAAGACAGCCTTGGTAGCTGAATTCCCACAATAGACTCTCTACTTTGGATATTGGCAGGATCTCCAGAAAAATCTGTTCAAAAGTTATCCCTGGCAGGGGTAACCCACATACACATTTTTGAATCCTCTCTCAGATATCCAAATAAGGTAAATGTCAATTAACAGGGAAAGGTAGGACAGGTCCACAAAGGAACCATTTTCTTTTTCATTTTCTCTTTCAGGTACATTCCGCATTGAAAGCTTTGTTTCCCGTCTCTTAGTTCTTTTCCTTAGCAAATTGGGCTGACTCACCTTATAGGTGCAGCTTTTCATGCCTCCATCATTTATTCCCCCTTACATCACTGAAAAATCAGTGCTGATGCTTGCAGTTGAAATGGATTCATTTTACTTTGAATCATGGTCACTAGTGAATATATACTGACCAGCCATAGTGGGTTAGTCTGTGGGAGAAGGAAAAAAGAGGTCTGATCTCTCAGTGACCCTCTAAAAGTAGACATTTGTGAGAAAAGCTTTGAGAACTATATTTAGGGACCAAGTTCATTCAATTAAATAAACAGGTTCCAAAGAAAAACATGCATAAATACTCAAACTGAAGCACAATAACTCTTAATCCAGAAGCTATTCCATCCAGATGTTTTATCTTCTAATGTATATCTTTGTAGTAATTATTCAGAGAAGGGCATTTTGATTTCCTATTATTCCACTACTACTTGATCTTCCCCCATTTCTCTGTGATGTTTCCTCACACTCACTCTTTATTTAGTTTTTTAGGTGCCATTTGGATCTATGCATTTATGCTGATGGGTTCTGTCCTAGTCTGCTAATGCTGCAGAATGCAAAACACCAGAGATGGATAGGCTTTTATAAAACGGGGGTTTATTTCACTACAGTCTTAAGGCCACAAAGCATCCAAGGTAACACATCAGCAATCGGGTACCCTCACCGGAGGATGGCCAATGGCCTCCGGAAAACCTCTGTTAGCTAGGAAGGCAGCTGGCATCTGCTCCAAAGCTCCGGCCTCAAAACGGCTTTCTCCCAGGACATTCCTTTCTAGCAAGCTTGCTTCTCTTCAAAACATCACTCCCAGCTGCACTCACTTTCCTCTTTGAGTCAGCTCATTTATATAGCTCCACCGATCAAGGCCCACCCTGAATGGGCTGGGCCACGCCTCCATGAGAACATCTCATCAGAATCATTGCCCACAGCTGGGTGGGGCACATTCCAAGCAAATCCAACCAGCACCAAAACTTCTGCCCCACACAAGACTACAAAGATAATGGCATTTGGGGGGCACAATACATTCAAACTGGCACAGGTTCATATAAGTATCAATTATCAAATGCCTGCAGACTTTTTATTAGGTCACTTTTGTGCCTTTAAAAAAAAATTGTAAACCTAAACTCAGCAACTTCAGAGAGAACTCAATACCTTGTGCTCTGTTGCCCTTTACAGGTAAACAGAATCAAAACCCCAAAACAAATAGATGAGCTGATCGAAATTGAGAGTGATACAGGAACGTGGTACAGGAGGTGTTTTGTTCGAATACAAACAGAATTGTATGGAGTAAGTAACAAGTCCCACCCTGTCGTGCTTGTCAGCTTGCTGCATTTGGGAGTAATCAGAAGAGAGGTTAACTGTAATATCCACTGAGTGGGGTGCCTCCCCATTTGCCCAGGACCAGGTAACTGGACCCCCTTAGGATCAGCAGGATAGTCACACATTCCATCTTTGGGAAGAGGAGATGTTAGACAGGAGTCTTGGCAGTGACAGGGGTGGGTTTAAGTCTTGTCTGTTGGCCTTAGGAGTCAGAAAAATGAAAATTCCAGTATTTGGTTTCCTATGGCCTGTAGCTTTTACATTTTAAGTTCAAATGAATTCAGCCCAAAGAAAACTCAACTTTTTATAATTTGGTGGAAGAGTTTGGGGAGTGGGTAGACTAAATAATTGCATAAGTCAAAACAAAACAAAATGAAACTAACTCTGTACTATTTCACAGATTTGGTTGACTTTTATGAAATGTTTCAACTACCCAGTCAGGGAAAATACAATAAAGCTTACAATCGTTTGGTTCACCCTATCCTTTGGGTAAGTGATATTTGAATTCTTGGTGAGAAACATCTTTAAATTTCCACATTGTACTTCCCAGTCTCGTTGCTTCTTTTCTTATGCTGTTTGATGCTGTTAACCTGCTATGAAAGAAATATTTAGGTTAAGTTTGTTGATGGTTAGGGTTTTCATAAACCAGTTATTTAATCTATGTTGTCATAAAGCTGAGGTGGCAACACCAGTAGTATTCGGAAAGTCTGATAAGACCCTCCGAGGTTTGTCCCCCATGCTGTCCTCACCTCGTTCCCTCATCCATTCACACCAGCCGCTTTGTCCTTTCTTGAACGTGCCAGAAGTGCCAGAAGTGCCAGAACTGTTCCCACCTCAGGGCTTCGCACAGGACATTCTCTTTGCCTGGACAGCTCCTCCCCCAGACATCTGCACAGCTCCTTTCCTCCCCTCCTTCACATCTTTCCTCAGATTTCTCCTTCTCAGTGACACTGTCCCTAAGCACCTTTTAAAAATTGCAAGCCCTGGGCACTCCCTACTTTCTTCTCAGTTGTCTTAGACCCCATGGCACTTTCCACCTTCTAAGGTACAAAAAGGCTTCTTTTTTAACATATTGTCTGTCTTCACCCTCTGGAAGCTCCACGAGGATAGGGATTTTAAACTGTTTAGTTCATTGTTATATGTCCCTGGTGCACAAGATGGGCTCAAATAGCAGCTGTCGAATGAATGAAAACTGCCCTATATGTGTTCTAAGAAAAGAAGCAATAGGAGGAACATTTCAGAATGTTATTTGCTAATAGTTGACATTGACTGTTGGAAAGTGTGTATATGACTCTATTTTTCTTTGCCTAATTTGCCTTTTAGAGAAAGGCAATTGGATAAATACCATATACTTGCAGGCCAGTGGGTTCTTAGCAAACGGTAGAGCCCAATCTTGATGCTACAAATTCTACTTCATAACATTCCTAAGTTAAACCAGGCCAGTGATCAAAGATCCCCACGCTATCTGAGGGATACTGTAGGGAAAGGAAAGGAAGCTGGGGTCAGAGATCTGTATCTAATCTAGCTCTTCTTCAGCACTGGTCAGCTGTGTGACCTGAGGACATTTCTTAGTTTCAGTTTCCTCATTTCTATATTGAGCGGGTTGATTTTGAATATATAAAGTAACTCCCACCCAAATTCTAGAAAGTCCATTAGTAATGAAGGAAGGGAGGACTGAAAATGAACATTTGCTAAGTGCCTACTATGTGCTAAGCTCTGGTCTTAGCAAAGAAGAGAAAGATAAGCAAGCAATAGTCTTCCTCTCAATAATCATCTAGTTGTTTATTTTGTTTACTTATTTATCATTGACAAAATTTTAAGCTTTATGATTTCTTTCCTACCATATCCCAGAACTTCAACCAGTTCCTGGCATTGAGGGATGTTCAGTAAACATTAGCTGAATAAATGAAAAACTGGCTGAAACTCCTCCATTTTGTTGATAACAGACATTTTAGGGTAGCCTGCTTCCCACACTGTTGTCATTTTTAGTGTTTTTGCCCTATTTCTATGACAAGAGAGCACTGCTATAGAAGCAGGATACCAGAGTCATTTCTGATTCAGTTGCCACCACCCACACCCCAGAGTTATTAATTCATGATCCATGAAGAGAAGGGGAGGGAATCTATGGAACCTGGAGGTAGATGTGTTTCAGGAATCCTGGTGACAATACGATGATAAAAACTACTCATACTGTTTTTTTGAACACTCACTATGTTCTAGGTACTTTGCATTCCATTTAGTCCAGGCAACAATTTGGGGAGATAGATACTATCATTGTTCCCATATTAGAGATGGACTAACTGAGGCTTAGATAACTTGCCCAAGATTGTAAGTGGCAAAGCTAGGATTCACACCTAGTCTGTATCTCTGCAAAGGCTATGCTCATAACCAGTTCTTTCCGTGGGTAGCTGAATGTAAACAGGGTAAACTAGAGCAGTGGGTCTCAAACCTGAGAGTGCATCAGCATCACCTGGAGAGCTCCTGAAACCAGATTGTTGGGCTCTATTGCCGGGGTTTATGATTAAGTAGGCCTGGAGTGGGTGCTGAGAATTTGTGTTTCTAACAAATTCCCAGGTTGAAGCTGCTGCTCTTGGTCCGGGAACCACACTTGGGAGCCACTACTCTCAAACAGCGCTGTCCAATAAAATACAACTGTGAGCCACAAATGGAATTTAAAATTTTCTGGTAGCTGCACTAAAAAAAAAAAAAAGTTTAAAAAAACTCTTAACAGGTGAAATTAATTTTAATAATGTATTTTAGTTAACCCAATCTCTCCAAGATATTATCATTTCAACATACAATCAACATGAAAATTATTGAGCTATTTCACGTTCTTTTTTTTTATTAAGTCTTCAAAATCCTGTGTGTATTTTACGCTGACAGCACATCTCAGTTTGGTTTAGCCACATTTCAGCTGCTCCACAGCCCCATGTGATTAGTGGCTAACATTCTGGACAACACAGCAGCAGGACTCAGCTATTACCTGTTAGGTCAAGAGGCAGAAAGTTGTAATCACCTGTATTTTCAGATAATGACCTGAACATTCCTCTTCCCAGCCCTGAACCATTTTGGCTCTACCTCCAGGCTCACTTTACCTTAGTTGTGTAGGAACCAATTAGTACACAGAGGTAACTCTCCAGGGCTCTCACAGTTCACAGTTCTTGGATCCCAGGAATTTGTACCACCAGGCTAGCAGATGGGGTTTCTTAGTGCAGCCTGGGGTGACAGGAAAGACATAGGGCCAGAATGCCATGTAAGAGTACAAGACAGGGTTGTTTCTGCACACCCCCTCCCAAATGAAGGGTTCGGGAGTTACATACCTGGGGGTCTCCACCTCACCCCCAGGCCATCTCTCTAGCTTGATTTTTGCAGACTCAATTATGCATTGTGTGTGCATGCACTAGTGTGTGTGTGTGCATGCACTAGTGTGTGTGTGTGTGTGTGTGTGTGTGTGTTGGTGGTGGGGTTGGGGCAGGTTGCTGAGGATGATTTATAATGTTTTAGGGAGCCAGTCCTAACTGGAAATGCTTCTCTGAGCATGGCTCCCTCTCTGAAAAGGCTGGGGAGGTGCTCAATGCCATTGGTGTGTCAGGGCCTAGATGAACTCACTTTTCTTTGTCTTTGCAGGTACTATGGATTATCTGTTTGGTTCCCTGATGTCATTAAACATCTGCAGTCGGATGAATATGCGTCACAAACTAGACTGGTGACAAGAGAGAAATACGCAAATTTCAGTATTAACTTTACAATGGAAAATCAGATTCATACCCACATGGAATACGACAATTGCAGGTCTAGAAACTTTGAAATATCTCAATTTGCTATCCATTCACAAAAACTGATTATTTCTTGTTAGCCTACACTGCATTGAAACAGGCAGAGCTTTTTAAGTTTATACATTTGGTCATTTTCAGGCTGAATGTGAATATTTCCAAATGGGCTTTAAAGAAAAGGTGCACATATATCAGTTGCTTCACTTAAAACTGCTGAAACTGATTTTATTCACATTTATTAAGTAGTGGAGTTGATCTGTGTGAAAAGAAAATTGAGAGAGACCTTGGAGAGCAACAAAAATAAATTAAGGAAGAGCAGAAGGAAGAGTATGAAAAAATAAAATGGACTATAGGATTATGTAATTCAGAGGAGAAATCTGAAGTATAATTTGATGACTGCCTTCTATTCTATAAAAAGGAACCACTTTTCAGAATACCTCCCTTCTCCATTTTGCTGAATCTAGAATTGGGGTTAAATTGTATTAGGAAGAGTTTCAATTAAAGAACAAGAATGATTCCCCAAGGTCAAGGGCTTTTAAAAGATGGACTACATTAACAAGAGGTGCTTTTCAGTATCTAATCTGGCAACTTTTTGATAAGGAAAGAGAACTCTCTCACTGAGGTGGTTTGGGTTCATTCTTTCAGAAAGAGATAGTGATGGACAAGGTGGTTGTTTATATTGATTTATTTGTTGACTTAGCAAATAATTGCTGGTGTGCGTGCATGATGGCTTACATCATTCTTAGGAAATTGTCTCGATTTCAAAAGTCATAAAAATCAAAGTAGAAAATAATTGAACAAAATTTCCCAGAACAAAAACCAATTCAGAAGGGTTAAAAAGAATTCTGTGGGATGCATGAGGCTTCTGTAATGAAAAGTATACTTATCAACTAGGAGATAATTGTCTGAACTATTCAATGAGGAGCCTATTCATAATCCAAGCCAAATATGATCACCTTCATCCTCCCACGTAAAATATTGGCACTAGTCTACTCTCATATTCTGCAGAAACCTTGAAGTCAAGTGCTCTGTAATTCTGGGGTGAAAATTTACTTTATTTATTTAAAAAGAATATTACTACTCCATTAGAAATTTGTAATATATGTTTGTGTCTCTGACAGTCACATTTTTAATAATATTTGTTAAATTTTTCAGCTGATATTCAGTCATAACTAAGAATTTTTTTACATTAGCATTATAATGATTAATAATTTTAATAGTATTAAAATCGTTGAAAAACATATACATTTATTTTAGAAGGTGATCAAAGATCAAAATTTTTTTTGTCTTTCAGGGAAATTTGAAATTACCTCTAGCTAAACTAGTTTTTTTTAAATAGCTTCCCTATGCAGCATTATAAAATGGCTAGTTTTACTCTAAGTTAATCTATACATTTAAACCAATAAAAATAATAACAAGTTATCAGGATACCAAGAAAAGAGGTGATTCAAAACTATCTGGAAAAATAAACCAGCAAAAAGTCAAGAAAAGTTTGAAAAACAAAGACAATGAGGGAAAATAAACCCTACCCCTTATTAAAACATTACAAATTG
This sequence comes from Choloepus didactylus, assembly GCF_015220235.1. Classification (NCBI taxonomy): domain Eukaryota; kingdom Metazoa; phylum Chordata; class Mammalia; order Pilosa; family Megalonychidae; genus Choloepus; species Choloepus didactylus. The sequence goes on from NC_051319.1 coordinate 12,158,399, forward strand.
ACAAGAATTACAATGTGTGATACTGGCACATGAATAAACAGACCAATCAGTAGACTACAAATCAAAGAAATAGACCCAACAGACAGGAGTTTAACATACAATAAAGAAGTCTTTTCAGATAAGTAGGGAAAATAAATTGCCCTATCATCTCCAGAAAATAATAAAATTGGAGTCCTCTCTCACACCATTACACCAAAATAAATTCCAGCTAGGTCAAAGATTTAAATGAAAAAGAAACACCCAATGAAATCATCAGAATAAAATATGGGAAATTTTATTTATGATCTCAGATTGGCAAAGGTGTTTTTTTTTAAGTATGACAAAATGTAGAAAGTATAGAAGATTGATGAGAATTCAACAACTTCAAAACATTTTCAAAATTCTATCCAAAAAAAGGCATTAAAAAGTTAAAATCAAATAACAAAGTAGGAAAATCTTTGCAACCTATTTCACAAACAAAAGGTTAATTTCCTTAACATATAAAGAGATTTTATAAATCAATACAGTAACCAACCCAGAAGAGAAGCGGACCAAGATGTGAACAGACAGTTCAAAGAAAAGGAGACACAAATGACTTTTAAGCCTATAAAAACATGTTTTACCTCACTAATAATAAGAAAAATGCAAATTTAAGCCCTACTTATAAATCGCTTTTTTATTTATCAAATTCTCAAAGTGTTTGGCAACACTGAGTTTGTAAGAGAAGTAGGCAGTCATATATTGTTGGTCATGCATGTGTACAAAATGAAGTAGTTAAAAGATCAGGTTGTTTGTAAAAGATAGGAAGCATCTATTGTCCATCTGTGGTTGAATAAATTACGGTTCATCCATACAGTGCAATATCAGGCAGCCATGAAATGAGAAGGAGGAAACCCTTTATGTATTGATATGGAACAGCTTCCAAAGTAGACCCTGGGGAGACATTGGCAAGGTGTAGAATAGTGTGTCTACTTTGCTAACATTCTGTATATAGGTCCTAGAGAGAACACAAGAAACTGGCAACAGTGGTTATCTTCGGGCAGAGATCTGGGTGACTTAGGAATGGGTAGAAAAAGACTTGTTTTTTTCCTTTTTGAACCTTTTGAAATTTGTACCTTGTGTATTTTGTGTGTGTATTACCCACTTAAAAAAAATAAAATTGGTTTCCCTTTCCAAATTCAGTTCCATTTTAGAAATGTGGAAATCTTCTAAAAATGTGCCACTATTTACCCTTCCATAGTGCAGTTAGATGGTTTTACTCTGGGCCTGTGAGTCTAATTCTCTAAATGGAAATACCTTGGGTTAGGATAGTTTGAAAAAAGACAATTTTTTAAAGCTGGTTGGTTTGTTAGGCCACAGTGCATTTTGAACTGACAAATGCAATCAGATATTAGGGTGAGAACAATTTTGAAACCACTCAATGGTTAATGAAGTACTTTTGTCAACTCACTTATCCAGGGATTCAGCCCCTTTCTGCCCCTAATAGAAGTGGTAAAACTTCTTCCCAGTTTTTTGAACTAGCAGTTTCCTTGTTGTATAAATGTGACTAGCTAAGTGCATATTTATATTCTCTTATTAAATTACCAAGAAACACTGGTGAATATTCATCTGTGCTTTCCTGGGAGTCTTTATCAACATTTATAAGATCTGAACCATAGACTCTTCTAAGATGTTATGTTCATTATGATTATCATTATCATCTTCAACACCTAGAATTCCCTGCTTGTAGCACTCATGAGTATATATCTGAGCAGGTGTCTTTGTTTTAAAAGTTTTCAAAAATTAGCAGAGTTCTTGTCATTCTACTTCATTTAAGGAAAACTCAATTACCTATTGGCTGTGAGAAGAAAATCTCCCTGGAAATGTGTGTGTCTTCTGAGTTTCTTGACCCATGAGTCAGTCCTTTCTCACATAAATGAAGCAGAATTCCCATGTCTCTCTTCAGGCAGCTGGGAGTCCCTACACTTTAAGAGGCTTTTAGATTGAAGAAGTCTTGGGTTTTCAGCTTAGGGAACAGACTTTTACTAAGAGTGTGGGGGGAGGATGGTGGCGATGGTAGCAAAATATTGTGACTGTAATTAACATGATTGAATTATATACTTGAAAATGGTTTAAATGGGTAATTGTATGTAGCATATAAGGTACCACCATAATAGTTTCTAAAAAATCAAAAACACCAAACCACTTCAACACACAGGAAAAAAAAAACATGTGTGGGTGGGAGCATACCCTCAAGTTAGAGCTATTAACCCCAAATAGAGAATTTTCATGTAAAAGTATATGTGAAGAGGATAGGATTGAAAAATAAAGAATAAAAGCACCAGGTAACTCCCAAATTCTCTACCTTCAATCTCATACCCCATAAAAACTTTTAGCAAAATTGCAAAAAGCTAAATGGAGTTATTTTGAGTTTCATCTTTTTTGGTGGAGAATCATGTTGGTAAGCAATGAGATGGCCAAAGGAGAGGTTGCATGAGGAAAAAAGGGAAAAGAGCAAAGCGTTTAGACAATCCAGAATCTGTGTCCTTTATAATTAAGAGAGTCTATAGTGGGGCATCACGTCCCTCAACCTCTTTGACTTAGGTTTTTACTCGGACGGACACAAGTCATTGATATGAATTTGTTTTGTGTTGGGCAGATTTCTAAAGGTCAATTTCAAATCTGTAACTTTCAAAGATTCCACGTTTCAGACCTGCATCTTTGAGGGTGTGACTTCACTCAACACCTACTTCAAGAACTGCACATTTATTGATACTGTTTTTGACAACACAGGTAGGTGTGCTCCTCAGCCCTGCCTCCATGTCAGAGTGCCCAGATCTTGGCAGAAATATGATCCCCATATGCTAATGTGGGCAGAGGCTAATGTGGAAAAAAGAAATTAAAGTACAAATGAACCAGTTCCCTAAATCATGTTGGCTCAAAAAATAAGCTTATATTATTTGTCTTTGTCAGATTTAATGTGAATGGGATTTGTTGAAGTTTAAAGCTGAAGTAAAAAATCCTTTAGTGAATAGAAAGGATTAACCTGTAATTTATTTGCTTTGATAATCCTAGTTTCAAAATCTGGTGCTTGCTTAAGAGAGCATGCCGGGACTTCACATTCAATAGAGATAGATAAAATGTGGCTTTGCTCAGTCAAATACGATTTTTTTTTAGTTCAACCCATTATATAGAGTCTTCAGCGGCGGGAGGGGGGGGCAGGAAAACAAGGAGGGGAAACAAACATTTATTGAACATTTACTATATGTCATTAGACATTCATTACCCCACTTAGTTTTCTAAACTAAGGCTTAGAGCAGATAAAGCATTCAACCCAGGTTTATGTGATTTCAAAGCCTATGCCTTTCATAACCCCACACATTGGTCTGTCTATCCTATAATATGAGTCCAGAACAGCAGCCCAATACTGGCAGAAGTATGAGTGCCTACCTGTTTTCAGCTCTGCCTCCTTGGTGCTCAGAGAGGAGCCAGCTCTGCTTAGGTCCAAATATAAATGACTTTGGGAGTTTGGTTTTTTTTGTTTTTTTTTTAACTTTTTTTCAAATAGTACTATCTATTACTGTCTTCTAAACCACTCAACCTTAGAGAAAACTTTTTGGCAGATCTTAGTTGGCAAGGAAGATGAAAACGGTTTTGAGTCTCATGTTCTCTTAGCAGAAACCACCATCATCTACAGCCCTTTCTTGGATAAATCCAAGTTCAAAATAAAATCAAGGAGTGGACTTCCAGTTGACTGAGATGGTGCTCCAGTGTCCCCTTCTCAGTCTTTGAGCTACTAGTAGAAACTGGCAGAACCATCTTCCTCAGAGCTCTGGAAAACAGTTAAAGGGTTGTAGTAAATGGGCTACAGAAACTTAACAATGGTAGAAGCTTGTGTTGCCCCTGCTGGATCCTCCCCTCCCTGATCCCTGGCATGTTGTGGAGCTGACCTTTGCACTATTAGTGGGTCTCTAGCCCTGTTCAGGAGGGAGCAGAGTATCCCTTATCTGCATACTGGAGTGCCCCTATATCAGTGTCAGTCTATCTGGTGGCAACCTGAAGGAATCAACCAGGACACTCATCTCTGGTTTGCCATCCCAGAATTTGTCCTGCATGCAAAAGCAGCTTGCTCAGAGATAAAGCATTATAAGAAACAATCAGATTGAAGCATCATGGGTCAAAGGATTACCAGCTTCAAGACATAAAATAGAGCACCCAGGAGGGGAGGAGACTATTTCATAGGGAGATGGAAAGCATTTGGAGCCTTGTAAACAGGGTAATTCCTAAGGCCACAAGTGCATGCCTAGGATAAGGCTCAGAAGAGACAGAGAAAACTCTGTTCTTTTGCCTCAGGCTGATCTTCTTGGTAGGAAGGCTAAATTCTGAAGAAGATCACCAGCCAAGACAGAGCCAATTCACAAAGACGGATAAAGGTATTTTTTGCATTGATTTGTTTTTGTTACCTCTTGGCCCTGAAGAAAATCACTGTCATATTACCAGCTGGATACGTAATTAAGGAACAGCTCAGAGACTAAATCGCAGAGTTAATACATTAAATTATTAAAATGTACAGTGTGCAAAAAAGGATTACAAAACAAAGAAACAGGAAATGATGGCTCATCTAAAGGAATAAGACAAAACTTCAGAAGCCATCAATGAAGAAAACCAGACTTTGGAATACCAAAAACTTTTTTGAAAATGATCTTCAATATGCTCAGAGAGCTAAAGGAAAACACAAAGAAAGAACTAAAGGATATTAGGAAAACAATGAGTGAACAAAATGAGAATCTCAATAAAGAGATAGAAATTACAGAAAAGGAAACAAACAGAAGTACTGGAGTTGAAAACCACAATAACTGAAATAAAAAAAAAATTCCATGGAGATTTCAGCAGCAGATTGGAATTGGCAGAAATCAGTGAATTTAAAGATAAGACAGCTGAAATTATTTGGGCTGAGAGCTATTTTGTAATGGCGAGGTCCTAGACTAGACTTTGCACTTTGGCCAGGAGAAGACACAAACAAACATGAGTGAAATAGCCAAACCATGTTGATTGAAATAAGGCAGACACAAAAAGACAAATATTGTATGATCTCACTGATATAAAATAATCAGAATAAGCAAATTCATAAAATCAGGGACTAGAATACTGTTACCAGGGGCTGGGGCAGGGGAAGGGATGGAGAGTTAAAGCTTAATTGGTACAGACTTTCTTTTGGGGGCATGGAAAAGTTTTGGTAATGGATGATGGTGATGGTAGCACAACATTTTGAATGTAATTAACACCACTGAATTATGTATCTGAATGGAGTTAAAAGGGGAAGTTTTAGGTTGTATGTATATTACTAAAATAAAAATTTAAAAATATAAGGTAATAGCAAATCAAGAGTAGAACTACACCTGCTTAGAACCTGTTAAAATGCTGTGTAGTCATTAAATCTTTTTTTTTTATTAAGTTCAGTTTTATTGAAATACATTCACACACCATACAATCATCCATGGTTTACAATCCACCGTCCACAGTATGATAACATAGTTATGCGTTCATCACCACAATCTATCTCTGAACATTTTCCTTACATCAGAAAGAACCAGAACAGGAATAAAAAATAAAAGTGAAAAAAGAACACCCAAATCATCCCCCCATCCCACCTCATTTGTCCTTTAGTTTTTATCCCCATTTTTCTACTCTTCCATACACTAGATGAAGGGGGTGTGATCCACAAGGTCTTCACAATCACACTGTCACCCCTTGTAACCTACATTATTATATAATTGTCTTCAAAAGTCCAGACTGCTGGGTTGGAGTTTGGTAGTTTCAGGTATTTACTTCTAGCTATTCCAATACATTAAAACCTAAGAGGTGTTATCTATACAGTGCATAAGAATGTCCACCAGAGTGACCTCTCGATTCCATTTGGAATCTCTCAGCCACTGAAACTATTTCGTCTCATTTTGCATCCCCCTTTTGGTCAAGAAGATACTCTCAGTCCCACGATGCCAGGTCCACATTCATCCCCAGGAGTCATATTCTGCATTGCCAGGGAGATTTACAGCCCTGGGAGTCAGGTCCCACGTAGGGGGGAGGGCAGCAAGTTCACCTGTTGAGATGGCTCAGTTAGAGAGAGAGAGTGGGCCACATCTGAGCAACAAAGAGGTACTCAGGGGGAGACTCTTAGGCACAATTACATGCAAGTTTAGACTCTCCTTTGCAGTAACGAGCTTCATAAGGGCAAGTCCCATGATCGAGGGCTCAGCACATCAAACCGCCAGTCCCAATGTTTGTGACAACATCAACACCAGTCCAGGTGAGGATGTCCAACACATCCGCACCTTCCCCCAGATCCTCGGGGCTGGGGAGGGGGAGGCTGTAAATATATTTTTTATTATCTGCCCAAGTTACTCTGGGATGTATTCATTAAATCTTAAGTTAAAGATGGAAAAAAAATATCAAACTAGGCTGGGCCCAAGTCTGCCACAGGCTGCCTTATACTGTTGCACATCTGCTAAGAGCTAGATGGATTGTCCTTCTTTTTTCCACAGATTTTGAGACATATAAATTCATTGACTGTGAATTTCAAAATGCTACATTTTTACACAACAAGACAGGATGCCAGATTACCTTTGATGATGACTATAGTGCCTACTGGATTTACTTTGTCAACTTTCTGGGAACATTGGCAGTGTTACCAGGGAACATCGTGTCTGCTCTCCTAATGGACAGAATTGGACGTTTAACAATGTTAGGTATGTGCTTGGCTTTATGTAAAATAAAACAGCCGCTCCTGCAATCTGGAGGAAGCCAGTTTCCCACTGCCCTCCCCACCCCATTTTAGGGACTTACATCCCACAGAGATGAGGAGAAATCCCTTAAGACCTTTCATTAGCACTAAATTTTAGTGAAAATTATGTAATCCATTTCCTTTGAGCAGCTTCCATGATTAACAGACTAGAAAACTATGTGTGACTAACATATATTTATCCACTTAAACAGCTGAGTAATTGATGCTGTACATTCATGCTTGCTGCATGCAAAAGGCAGATGGAGGTGAACCCATCATACAGGAGAATGCACCTGAGCTTTATGAAGCCCAGCCTGCAGCTCCCCCCTAGATGTGGGTTGGCCTCAGAATTCAGTTTTGCTGAGAGATCTCAAAGACCCAAGGGCCCTTGCTCTATAAGGTGACAGGAAACATCCCAGCATTTTATCTGCTTGGTTGGCAGGTGGCTCCATGGTGCTTTCGGGGATCAGCTGTTTCTTCCTTTGGTTCGGCACCAGCGAATCCATGATGATAGGCATGCTGTGTCTGTATAATGGACTCACCATCTCAGCCTGGAACTCTCTTGATGTGGTCACTGTGGAACTGTACCCCACAGACCGGAGGTACGTTCAAATGTACATCCAGGAAAAGGTGCTTTGAGCCCTATATGACTATTGAAAATGCATAGAAAGTAAGCCAAACTGTCACTCCCCAAGAAAGGGAAACATCCAAAAATGCCTGGCGTATGAAGTGGTACATTCCACAAGCATCTTTTTAAAAATAGAGAAAGAAAATGTAGGGGAATAGAGTTGCTAGCAGGAATTAATAGGGTAGTGAAACCAGTGAAAGGATTTAATTGTGTCCATGACTTACTTCATGTAGGCTAACAATATGAGGAAGCTGTAATGAAGTGGTGAAGATTAGGGTTTAATAGCTTACATTGGCCCATGTTTTGAGTGGCTAATCAGTCCCTAGAGGGTCATTATCTTAAGTTCACAGGTATCTGCATGAGCTCTGCATTAAGCAATCACAAAGAGGTCTCCAGAACTTATTTCTTGACCTTTCTAGTCTGAGTTTTATAACCCCAGTTACAGAAAAGAAACATTGCTGTTAGAGGAAAATTTCTCACCCAGTCCCAAAATGGGGACACAGCGACTCTGTGCTTCATATAAAAGAAAGGGCTAAAAGGTATAGTTAGGGGGTAGAGCTTCAGTAGCTGAATAATTAAATTAAAAGAACGGACGCCCTGTCTTGCCATTTGACATGAACTAAGACAATAGCCTCTTACCTTCTTTTATTTCATGTATGATTCTTCGGTTTTGTCACCATGGAAACCCTCTGTGCCTCTCTGTACGGAGCAAGTATTCTCTGGACTTTAATTAGTTGTACACAAATGGAGGACATTTGGGCTATCAATTTGCAACGTTCTTACCCTGTTTCCCTCCTCTGGACTCATTCCTTTGGTTTTTGGCCCCAGTGGGGTATATTCTCTGCATGTGCAGACTCTAGCTTGTGTTTCTTCTTCAGGAATGCCTAATTGCTGAACTTAACAAGGACCCCATGGGTATTCCCATACCTGTCTCCCTGCAGGACATCCAAAACTCAAGAACCCTTGACATGTGCCTATCAGATATTTTAATTCCAACCCTCAGTGTGAGCTTCCCATTAAATAATGATACTTAGGCTCTGAAAGCAACCATACCATCTATGTACAGTATCTCCTTCATTCATTCAACAAATATTTATTCATTCTCTGTCTTTGGAGGACAAGGACCTGGAGTGGATGCAAGGAGGCTTCGAATGAGGGTGCTACCACAGCAGTTTGCAGTTTTGTTGAGCTTTTTTTCATAAACTTCTCATTCTGCAAATAGAGCCAAGTGTGGATTAAACCATACATTTAAATTAAAATTAAACCCCTCAATGTTAAAGCAAGGCTATAACATAGCCTCCTTCCCCCTTTTTTTTTTACATTGTAAGAGTTTGATACTATCTTAGATAAATCAACTGCCTATCTGTCTGCCCTAAGAAATGAAAGGATGAATATTCTCCTAAAGCAAAAACCTGGCTTAAAAAAAAGCACCAAATGAACCGAGTGGGTCCTTTCAATGAGAAACATGGACCTGCTTTATCTCTGTTATCAGAAAGGTTAAACATCAACTAAGAAAAAAAAAACAATAGTTGCTCTTTGTGTTGGTTCAGGTCCTCTGAAAAGCAGACCTCAAGATGGGATTAAATGGGCAAAGATTTCATTAGGAGGAACATCTATGAGAGAGAAAATGAGAAGGCCAATGAAGTCTGGGAGAGCCGCAAGTCTGAGCCTAAATGAAACAGACAGGGAGGCAAGGTGGGGTTGAAGCTTCCTAGACCCTCAGGCAATCAAAGGAAGACTCGACAAGGATATGCAAGCAAGGGTGGGACGTGTCTTGGGACAAACTCAGCCTCAGAGAAGTCCCCTATGTCCCAGGACCAGGCCTGCCGTGGTACTACTGTCACATTCAGTCACTGGCTAGAAGCAGCACGAAGAAAAGGTGGCCTCGGTGCAAACACGGCTCTGGATTTCAGAGCGCGGCATCTGGGGCAGTAACTTTGAGGTCTGTGAAGCAAGTTCTCAAGGGGGCCACACTGTTGCTGACAGACAGACATTCTCCAGCACTTAAGCAGACGTTGTTAGATAATTTGCAGGAAGTCGTTTCCTTCAGTGATCTTGAGATAACTTGTCCTCCAGAGCAGTATTGCCATGGCCACGTTAAATAGCTAGTACCACCTGCTCTGAAAATGTTCAAGCTAAAACCTTCTCTTCCATCTTTACCACATTCCTCTGTGCCGTATCAGGAGGTCTCTATTGATCTCTGACTCAGCTGTTGGAAGAAAACCCCAACGGTTTCCTGTGTAGGTCCACCATAACCTCTCTCCACACAGAGGCAGAATAGAATCTGTCTTGACAAGAATTCTGGGTAGAGGCTATAGTTTTCATAATAGACTTTTAGCACTGCCAACTTTTTGCCCAGATTCTAGAATCTGTCCTTAATCACCTGTCCTTAGTGATCAGATTCTCTGATTCCAGGCCCCAAACTAAAAAGTAACCTCTTAAACCATTTAACAGCCAACTCCAGTCAAAATATACCTAAATTAAGGTATATATTAAATGCTATAGAAGTCATAGCATTTGAAAGTCATATCTGTTGACAACATTACAGATTTGAACAATATTAGACCTTTGACTTCTATTAGGGGTTATATTTGCATTTACTGTGAAAATGCTTGGTAGTACTCATTTCCTCCTATGCACAGTCCAGCCATGAAGAGTGAATGTCTCAGAGCTTGGTTCTTGGAACCATTTTGTATCTCCCCCCCTCCCCCTGCCCCCGCAACCCCCACTATTCCTTTCAAGGAGCTGTTCTGTCTCTCCACTTCATGTAGTAACAATTGTGTAATTCTCTTTTTCTTTTATTGTGCAATTAGTAGGCAGAGAACTTTTCCATCCTGTAAATGCCAAATGTCTATGCTGAATCTGCATGGTTCAGATATTGGCTCTTCTTTTTCTCATCCTGATTTGCTCTCTTTTATTCCCATTTTAATAATTTTGTGTCTTCTATAAGCTACCTTAGACCCTTTCATTAGGAGTCAAGAAATTTTGAAATTAAAATTATAATACTGTATTAGTTTCCTAAGGCTACCATAACAAATTACCACAAACTTGGTGGCTCAAAACAACAGATATTTACTTTCTCACAGTTCTAGAGGCCAGAAGTCCAAAATCAAATCAGTAGGGCCATGCTTCCTCTGAAAGCTTGAGGAGAGAATCCTTCTTTGCCTCTTCCAGCTTCTGGTGACTCCAGGAGTGTCTAGGTTTGTGGCAGTGTTTTAGTTTGCTAAAGTTGATGAAATGCAATATACCAGAAATGGGTTGGCTTTTACAATGGGGATTTATTAACTTACAATTTTACAATTCTGAGACTGTGAAATGTCCAAATCAAGGCATCAACAGGATGATACCTGGACTCTGAAGACAGGTTTCTGACATCCTCAGCTCCTCTGTCACTTGGAAAGGCACGTGGCACATCTTCTGGTCTCTCCCTTCTCTCCCGGGTTTCATTGCTTCCAGCTTCTGGCTTCACTGGCTTCCTCTCTGAGCTTCTGTGTGTTTCTCTCTTTTAACTTCTGTCTCTCTTATCTTCTCTGAGGCTTTTTCCTGTGTCTTTTCCCTCTTATAAAGGACTCCAATAAGAGGATTAAGAGCCCCCCTGATTAAGGTGGGTTACATCTCAAGTTAAGATCCTACTCACTAAAAGATCCTACTTACAATGGGTCTACACCAACAATAGGTTTACACCCACAGGAATGGATTAGCTGATCTTTTCTGAACATGATCTTTTCTGAGGTACATTACAGCTTCAAACCATCATAGGCAGTGTAACTCCAATCTTTGCCTCTGTCTTCACATGGTCTTTTCCTCTATGTTTTCCCCTGTCTGTGTCCTCTCCTTCTTATAAGGACACTTTCACCAGATTCAGGGCTCACCCACATTATCTACGATGATGTCATCTCAAGATCCTTACCTTAATTACATATACAAAGATCCTTTTTCTAAATACGGTTCCAGGTGGACTTTTCTTTGAAGGACCACCATTCACCCATTCAACACTTTTCTGCACCTAAAAAACTAAGTAAAACAATAACGACAAAAACTTTCCCATCCTGTAAATGCCTTTACTCAAAACTTCCACATCAAGGAAATGTTCTCATGATGATGGCAGTCTTAAACAGGCTCAGTGGCATCTCAGCATTTCCCCTAGATGAGAGGGAACGTGGCCAGAGACTGGCACATGATGACATAAAGGGCAAAGAAAGGGATGGAAAGACCCTAAAAAGCAGCTTTACGTACTACACAGACTTGTTGTGAAGACTATGGGTTAGCAGGGCATACTCCACTGGATCTTTTTAATGTAGATTTACATGAAGCTGTAAGAAATAATAGAGATCCCATATACATTCTACAGTTTCCCCCAATGGTAATATCCTGCAAAATTATAGTACAATATACAACCAAGATATTGCTGTTCATACAGTCAAGATACAGAACATTTCCATCACCACCAGGACTCCTCCTGCTGCCCTTTTATAGCTATACTCACTTCCCTCCTGCCCTCACCCCTTCCTTAACCCTCCGCAACCACTAATCTTTTCTCCATTTCTATAACTTTTTAAGTTCAAGAATGTTATACAAATGGAATTATATGGTATGTAACTCTTTGAGATTGCCTTATTTCACTCAACATCATTCTCTGTAGATTCATCCAGCTCGTGTGTATATCAATAGTTCATTCCTTTTCTTTCTTTTGTTTTTTTTTTTTTTTTGCTGAATAGTATTCCATGGTATGGATGTACCATAGTTTGCTTAACCATTCACCCATTGAAGGACCATCTGGATAGTTTCTAGGTTTTGTCTATCACAAATGAATATTCATATATATAGGTTTTTGTGTGAACATAAGTCTTCATTTCTCTGGGATAAATGCACCGGAGTGTGATTGCTGGATAGTATGGTGGTTGTATGTTTGTTTAAGAAACTGTCAAACTATTGTCTACAGTGGCTGTACCATTTCACATTCTTACCAGCAATATGAAGAATCAAGTTTCCTTGCATTCTCACTGGCATTTGGTGTTGTCACTCCTTATTTAGCCACTCTGATGGATGTGTGGTGATAGTCATTGTGGTTTTAATCTGCATTTCCTTAATGGCTAATGACGTTGAGCATCTTTTCATGTGCTTATTTGCCATCTGTGTATATCCTATAGTAAAATATATCTTCATGTTTTTTGTTCATGTTGTAATGGATTGTTTACTTTTAAACTGTTGAGTTTTGAGAATTCTATTTTGAGTTACTTTTTGTACGAATATGAGGTTTAGGTCAAGGTTTTGTTTTTGTTTTGTTTTGTTTTGTTTTGTTTTATCTATGGTTGTCCACCCATTGAAAATTTTATCATTACTCCATTGAATTGCTTTTGCACCTTTTTCAAAAATCAATTGGGCATATTTTTATGAATCTATTTTGAGGTTCTCTATTCTGTTCCATTCATATATGTATTTATCCTTCAACCAACACCATACAATATTGATTATGGCAGCTATATAATAAGCCTTGCAAAGGAGTAGACTGATTCCTCCCAATTTATATTCTTTTTCAAAATTGTTTTAGCTTTCCTAGTTTCTTTCCCTTTGCATAAAATTTTAGAGGAATCATTTTATCTAATATACAAAAAGTCTTGCTCGTATTTTGATAGGAATTACAATAAAGTTGTATACCAGTTTAGGAAGAATTGATATCTTTTCTATTTTGAGTCTTCCAATTCATGAATATAGAATGTCTATCTATTTATTTATATATATTTTATTTCCTTCCTCAGTGTTGTGTAGTTTTCAGCATACAAGCCCTGTGCATGTTTTGTTATATTCACATCTAAATATTTCAAGTTTGATCAATTACAAATAGTATCATATTTTTTATTTCAGTGTCCACAGGTTTGTTGCTAATATACAGAAATAAAATTGATTTTTGGTTGCTTACCTTGTATCCTGCGACCTTGCTGAGCTCTGTGTGTGTGTGTGTGTGTGTGTGTGTGTGTGTGTGTTGTGCAGATTCCTTTGGATTTTCTAGGTAGCAATCATGTCATCTGCAAAAAGAGACAGTTTTATTTCTTCTTTTTTGAGGTGTATGACTTTTATTTCCTTTTCTTCCCTTATGATACTGGCTAGAATTTCTAGCAATATGTTGAATTAAAGTGGTGAGAACAGATTTATTTGCCTTGTTCCCAATCTCAAGGGAAAGCATTCAATCTTTCTATCTTAACTAACATTAAGTGTAAAGTTAGTTGTAGGTTGTTTGTAGAAGTAAGTTGAGGATGTTCTCCACTATTCTTCATTGACTGAGCATTTTTATCATGAATGGGTATTGAATTTGATCAAAGTATTTTTCTGCATCATTTGATATGATCATATGATTTTTCTTCTTTATGTTGTTAATATGGTGGATTACACCGATTGGTTTTTGAAGTTATCTATTTTTAATTGTGATAAATATACATGACAAAATAATTTTAGCCATTTTAAGTGGAAATTCTTTGGCATTAAGTACATTGACAACACTGTGTAACTTCCACCACTATCCATTTCCAAACCATTTTCATCATCCCAAATCAAAACTCCTATTCATTTAGCAGTAACTCTCCATTCAATAACTTTTCCTCCCTCCACCCTGGGTAAACACTATTCTTTCTGTCTCTGTGAATTTGCTTATTGTAAGTATTTCATAAGAAAGAAATCATACAATATTAATCATTTCATGTCTGTCTTATTTCACTCAACGTGATGTCTTCAAAGTTTATCCATATTGTAGCATGTTCCACCACTTCACTCTCTTTTTGGGCTGACTAATATTCTATTTTATATATATGACACATTTTGTGAATCCATTCATCTGTCAGTGGACTCTTGGGTTTTGTTCTAGTTTGCTAATGCTGTGGAATGCAAAACGCCAGAGATGGATTGGCTTTTATAAAAAGGGGGTTTATTTGGCTACACAGTTATAGTCTTAAGGCCATAAAGTGTCCAAGGTAACACATCAGTAATCAGGTACCTTCACTGGAGGATGGCAAATGGCATCCAGAAAACCTCTGTTAGCTGGGAAGACACGTGGCTGGTGTCTGCTCCAAAGTTCTGGTTTCAAAATGGCTTTCTCCCAGGACATTCCTCTCTAGCAAGCTTGCTCCTCTTCGAAACGTCACTCACAGCTGCACTGAGTTCCTTCTCTTTGAGCCAGCTCATTTATATGGCTCCACTGATCAAGGCCCACCCTGAATGGGTGGGGCCACGCCTCCATGGAAATATCCCATCAGTTATCATCTACAGTTGGGTGGGGCACACCTCCATGCAAACAACCCAATCCAAACGTTCCAACTTAATCCCCACTATTATGTCTGCCCCACAAGATTGCATCAAAGAATATGGCTTTTCTGGGGGACATAATACATTCAAACTGGCACAGGTTGCTTCCACCTTTTGGCTATTAGGAATAATGCTGCAGTGAACATTGGTGTACAAATATCTGTCTGAGTCCTTACCCTTTCAGTTCTTTTGGGTATATACATAGAAGTGGAATTGCTTTCTGATGAACCATTTACATTCACACCAGCAATGAATTAGGGTCCCCATTTCTCCAGATCCTTGCCAACATTTGTTATTTTCAGTTTTTTTAATAATAGCCACTCCTAGTTGACCTGAAGTGATATCTCATTGTAGTTTTAATTTGAATTTCCCTAACAGCTAATGATGTTGAGCATCTTT
Organism: Choloepus didactylus; assembly: GCF_015220235.1. Lineage (NCBI taxonomy): Eukaryota > Metazoa > Chordata > Mammalia > Pilosa > Megalonychidae > Choloepus > Choloepus didactylus. The sequence continues at coordinate 12,173,461 of NC_051319.1, forward strand.
TCTTATACTTACTGGCCATTTGAATATCATCTTTGGAGAAATGTCTATTCAAGTCCTTGGCCCATTTTATATTGGGTTGTTTGTCTTTTTGTTGCTGAGTTGTAGAAATTACTTATATAATCTGGATATTAAACCCTAGAAATTACTTATATAATCTGGATATTAAACCCTTATAAGGTATATGACTTCCAAATATTTTCTCCCATTCTGTAGGTTGTCCTTTCAGTGTCTTGCTAATGTCCTTTGAGGACAAAAATTTTCCATTTTGATGAAGTCTGTTTTATATATTTTTTCTTTTGTGTATGTGCTTTGGGTATAAAATCTAAAAATTCATTGCCTACTACAATGTCCTGAAGATATTTCCCCATGTTTTCTTTTAAGAGTTTCATAATATAGATCTTATGTTTAGGTTGTTGACGATGAGAGATAGGGGTCCACAACATTCTTGCACATGTGGATTTCCAGTTGTCCCATCACCATTTGTTGAAGAGACTGTTCTTTCCCTCACTTGATGGACATTGCACCCTTGTGGAAAATCAACTGGTCATAGATGTGTGGATTTATTTTCTGGACTCTCTCTTCTAGTCCATTGGTCTATAGGTCTATCCTTATGCCAGTACCACAATGTTTGAATTACTATAGCTTTGTAGTAACTTTTTAAATCAGGAAGTATAAGTCTCCCAACTTTGTTCTTTTTCAAGATGGTTTTAGCTATTTGGGGCCCCTTGCAATGCCATATGAATTTGAGGATCACCTTTACCATTTCTGCATAAAAGGCTGCTAGAATTTTGATAAGGATTGCATTGAATTTGTAGAGTGCTTTAGAAAATATTGACATCGTAACAACATTAAGTCTTCCGATCCATGAACAAGGGGGATGTCTTTCCATTTATTTAGGTCTTCTTTAATTTCTTTCAGCAATGTTTTGCAGTCTTCAGGGTACAAGTCTTTCACCTCCTTGATTAGATTTAACCCTATACATTTATTCTTTTAGATGTTATTGTAAAAGGAATTGTTTTCTGATTTCCTTTTCAAATTGTTTAATACTGGTATATAGAAACCCAACTATCTACTGCATGTTTACCTTGTATCTTGAAACTTTTCTGAATTCATTTATTAGTTCTAGTAGCTTTCTTTGGATTCTTTGGGATTTTCTATATGTAGGATCATGTCATCTGCAAATAGGAAGACTTTGACTTCCTCTCCAATTTGGATGCCTTTTATTTCTTTCTCTTGCCTAACTGCTGCAGCTAGAACTTCCAGTACCTGAATAACAGTGGTAACAGTGGGCATCCTTGTCTTGTTCCTGATCTCAGGGGGTCACTTTGGGTTTTTCATATATGCCCTTTATTATGAAAAATTTCCCTTCTATTCCTAATTTTGTGAGTGTTTTTATCATGAAAGGATGTTGAGATTTTGCAGATGCCACCTCTGCATTGAGATGATCATGTGGTTGTTTTCCCCTTCATTCTATTAATGCAATGAATTAATCCATAGTAATTGATTATTGTTGTGATTTTTAATTGATTGATTTTCTTATGATGAACCATCCTTGTATTCCTGAAATAAATCTTAATTGGTCGTGGTATATAATCCTTTTAATGTACTGTTGCATTCGGTTTGCCAGTATTTTGTTGAGGACTTTTGCATCTGTATTCATAAGGGATAATGGGCTGTAATTTTCTTTTTCTGTGCTGTCTTTTATCTGGCTTTGGTAATGCTGACCTCATAGAATGAGTTCTTCTTTTTGGAAGAGTTTGAGAAGTATTGGTGTTAAATCTTCATTAAAATGTTTGGTAGAATTCAGCAGTGAAACCATCCAGTCCTGGACTTTTTTTGTTAGGAGCTCTTTAATTACTGATTCAATCTCTTTATTTGTTATGGGTATGTTCAGATTTTCTATTTATTTTTGCACCAGATTAGGTAATTTGTATGTTTCAAGAAATTTGTCAGTTTTCTCCAGGTTTTCTAACTTGTTTCTGTATAATTGTTCATAGGACCCACCAATAGTCTTTTTATTTCTGTAAGTCTGGTGGTAATGTTCCCACTTTCATTCCTGATTTTAGTTATTTGTGTCCTCTCTCTCTTTTTCTCTGTCTTCTGACTAAAGTTTTGTCAATTTTATTGATCTTTTGAGAAAGTCAACTTTCAGGTTTAATTCTATTTTTTTTCTCTTCTCTATTTCTTTTATCTCTGCTGTAATATTTACTATTCCCTTCCTTCTACTAACTTCGGGTTTACTTTGCTCTTCTTGTTCTAGTTTCTTTGGGTGTGAAGTTAGGTTATTGATTAGCGATCTGTCTTCTTTTTAATGTAGGCATTTTGTGCTATGAATTTCTCAATGGGCACTGCCTTCACTGCATCCCGTAGGTTTTGGTATGTTGTAGTTTCATTTTCATTCACTTCAAGATATATCCTAATTTCCCTTGTGATTTCTTCTCTGACCCACTGGTTTTTAATAGTGAGTTGTTTAATATCCACATATTTGTAAATTGTCCCATTTTCCTTCTATTGTTGATTTCTAGATTTAATCCATTGTAGCCCAAGAAGATACTTTGTGTGGTGTCAATATTTTTAAATCTTTTAAGATTATATTTGTGGCCTAACATATGGTGTATCCTGGAAAATGTTCCATGTACACTTAAGAATGTATATTTTGCTGTTGTTGGGTGGAGTATTCTATATAGTTTATATCCATTAGGTCTAATTGCTTACTAGTGTTGTTCAAGTCCTCTATTTCCTTGTTGGTATTCTGCCTAGATGTTCTATCAATGATTGAAAGTAGGCATTGAAATCTCCAACTATTGTCATATAACTATTTATTTCTCCCTTTAATTCTGTTAGTTTTTGCTTCATATATTTTGGGGCTCTGCTGTGAGTTTCCTGTATGTTTATAATCATTGTATCTTCTTGCTGGATTGAACCGTTTATGAATATATAATATCCTTCTTTGTCTCTTATATTCTTTTTTCACTTAAACTCTATTTCGTTTTACAATAATATAGCCACTCTGGCTCTCTTTTGGTTACTGTTTGCATGGAATATCTTTTTCCACCCTTTTCTTTCAACTCCTTTGTATCTTTGTACCTGAAGTGAATCTTTTGTAGACAACATATATATGGATCATGCTTTTCAATCCCATCTACAATCTCTGCCTTTTAATAGGGAACTTTAATTCATCGACATTTAAGATAGTAAGTGAGAAGGAAGTATTTAGTTCTGCCATTTATCTATTAGTTTTCTATAGGTCTTGTAAGGGTTTTGTTCCTCAGTTACTTCAATGCTGCCTTTTTTGTATTTAGTTGCATTTTGTAGTGCACCATTTTGATTCCCTTTTTCTTTCCTTTTCTTTATATTTTTTTAGTTATTTTCTTATCAGTTACCTTTGTAATCACAGTTAACATCTTAAACTAATAACTACCAAGTTCAACTAGTACCAAACTAGTTTCAGTAGTATACAAACTCTCTACTCCTATGTATCTCCATCCGTCCCCCTTTATTTTGCTATTGTCTCTGGTTATTTCGCTATACACTGTATATACACTTTATACACTTTATACACTACCCATTAACATAGATTTTAAATGTTATTTAACACATTTTCCTATTAAGTCATACGAGAGGGGAGTAGTTACAAACCAAAGGTACAATAATATAGGATTTTATATTTACCTATATAGTTACCTTTGCCAATGTTCTTTATTTCTCCTTATGGATTTAAGTCACTGTTTAGTGTCCTTTATTTCAGCTTGAAGGATTCCCTTTAGCATTTCTTGCAGGACAGATATTCTGATAATGAACTACTTCAGCTTTTGTTTATCTATAAATGTCTTAATTTCTCCTTCATTTTTTAATTCGATTTTATTGAGATATATTCACCTACCATACAGTCATCCAAAGTGTACAATCGGTTGTTCACACTACCATCATGTAGTTGTGCATTCATCACCCTAATCTATTTTTTTAACATTTTCCTTGTACCAGAAAAAGTGAAAATATGAATAAAAAATAAAAGCAAAAAAGAATACCCAAATCATCCCCTCTCCCACCCTATTTTTCATTTAGTTTTTTTGTCCCCATTTTTCTACTCATCCATCCATATACTGGATAAAAGGACTGCAATCCGCAAGGCTTTCACAATCACACTGTCACCCCTTGTAAGCTACATTGTTATACAATCGTTTTCAAGAGTGAAGGCTAATAGTTTTGGTTATTTATTTCTAGCTATTCCAATGCATTAAAACCTAAGAATGTCCAAGTCAGTGACCTCTTGACTCCATTTGGAATTTCTCAGCCACTGAAACTTTGCTTCATCTCATTTCATATCCCCCTTTTGGTCAAGAAGATGTTCTCAATCCCACAGTGTCAGGTCCAGATTCACCCCTGGGAGTCATTTCCCATATTGCCAGGGAAACTTACACACCTAGGAATCAGATCCCACGTAGTGGGGAGGGCAGTGAGTTCACCTGCTGAGTTGACTTAGCTAGAGAGAGAGGGCCACATCTGAGCAACAAAGAGGTACTCAGAGGGAGACTCTCAGGCACAATATAAGCAGGTTTAGCCTCTCCTTTGCAGTAATGAGCCTCATAAGGGCAAGTCCTGTGATAGAGGGCTCGGCACATCAAACCGTCAGTCCTCAATGTTTATGAGAACATCAGCAACAATCCAGGTGAGGAAGTCCAACACCTCTGCATTTTCCCCCAGCTCCTCAGGGGGCTCCAGCATATATATTTTTATTCTCTGCCCAAATTACTGTGGGATGTGTTGCTATTTCACACGAACCTATGCAAACCTACCAGGTCTCACTTCCTATTAAAAGTTCCATGTAATTATGGTATTTGAACAAACTGTACGAGTTAAATTGTTTAGGAAATATAGATCTTGCACCAACTAAACATCTCTTCCCTTGGTATCACATGGAATTTGAGGCTTTAAAAGAAAGTCAGTATTGTCCTTTACCCTTTGGCCTAATTTGCCCTAGTCCTAACCACATCTCCTTCATTCATATCTCTAGTTGAAGTCTGGACTCTTTTTCAGCTTTTTCAACAGTTGCTATGTGTTCTAATACTGACATTCATACCTGGCAAGCTCTAGCTCCGAGTTTCAGGTGTCACACAAATACCCAAAGTTCCAGGGATCAATCAGGTTATACACAATGGGATCAGCATCTCAGAGTTTGGAGATAGCCATTACAATTAAGGAATAGATGGGACAGCTATAAGGACTTACAATCTAGGGACCGTTCCAATAAGCGTTCCCCTGATAAGCTGTGCTCTAAGGTTCAATTCTGAGTTTACACATTGTAGTTCATCCATATTGGTGAGGCATTATAGTGTTTGCCTTGGTTTCTGGCATACTTCACTCAAAATGTTCTCTACAGGTTCCATTCACCTCATTGCATGTCTCACAGCTTCACTCCTTCTTGCAGTTGCTCAGTATTCCATTGTATGCACACACCACAGTTCACCATTCTGTTCCTCAGTCGATGTACTCTTAGGCCACCTTCACCAATTGCAAATCTTGCATACTCTCTCCGTAAACACCAGTGTGCAACTGTTCATTCATGTCTCTGCTCTCAGATCCTCCAAGTAAATGCCCCCTAATGAGGTTGCAGGACATTATGGCACCCACGTAGCTTCGTGTGGAACCACCCCACTGTCCTCGAGAAAGCCTATACCATTCAACCTCCTAACTGACAATAAATACGTACATCCTTCTCTTCATGTTTTCTCCAGCACTTTTATCCCTGTTTATATTTTTCCATACAATTTTATAGAGCTATATTCACAAACCATATAATTATCAACAGTGTACAATTCATGGTATCATCATACAGTTGTGCATTTATCACCACAGTTGGCACTTAAACATATTGATTAATATGAAAAAAAAGTTTTTTAGTGAATAATAAAAAAGATAATAAAAAGAACATTAAATATCATACAATACAGTATAGTAGTAGGGTCAGCCAACACCACCACTACCAAGAATCCCATATCCCTCCCTTATATCCCTGATTCATACACATTTAGCTTTGGTATATTGACTTTGTTACATTTAATGGAAGCATATTACAATATTGCTGTTGACCATAGACTCCATTTTGCTTTGATTATGTTTTTCCCAAATACCATCCCATTTCAAACACTCTGCACGGTTGACATTCATTTGCTCTCCCACATGCAAGAACAGTTTTATATTTGTACATTTAGTCACAATCATCGACCACTCCAGTTTTTGCTAAATTAAACACTCCAAGTCTTTATCGTCTATCTTTACCTCAGATATCATTCATGCCCCTAGCCCACTTCTTTCAGCTTTACTCATGGACATCTTTGTTCAGTGTACTTACAATATTGTGCTACCATCAAACAGTATTATGCTATCTATTTCTGGATCTATACAATCAATCCTACTGAACATTCTATAGTCTTTCAGCATTGAATGGCTGATTTCTACCCTCTTTCTATCTTCTGGTAGCCTGTGTTATCAGCTTTAAACTCTCAAAGTTTGCCTATTAATGTTAGTTCATATTAGTGAGTCCATACAGTATTTGTCTTTTTGTTTCTGGCTAACTTCACTCAACATAATGTCCTCAGGGTTCATCCACATTGTTATATGTTCTGAGTCTTTCTTCTGTTTTACAGCTGCGTAATATCCCATCGTGTGTACATACCGGTGTGTTTATCCACTCGTCCGTTGATGGACACTTGGGCTATTTCCATCTCTTGGCTATTGTGAATAATGCCACGATAAACATTAGTTTACAAATGTCCATTTGTGTCTTAACTTTCAGTTCCTCTGAGTTTATACCTAGTAATGGAATAGCTGGGTCATACGGCAAATCTATACTTAGCTTCCTGAGGAACTGCCATGCTGTCTTCCAGAGTGGTTGCATCGAGTGGTTGCACCATTCTACATTCCCACCAACAGTGAATAAGTGTGCCTCTTTCTCCACATCTTCTCCAGCACTTGTAATTTTCTGTTTTTTGAATAATGGCCATTCTGGTAGACGTGAGATGATATCTCATTGTGGTTTTGATTTGCATTTCCCTAATAGCCAGTGAAGTTGAGCACTTTTTTCATGTTTTTTTTTTGAGCCATTTGTATTTCCTCTTCAGAAAAGTATCTATCCATGTCTTTTGCACGTTGTTTAATTGGGTTGTTTGTCTTTCTGTTGTTGAGTTGTAGGATCACTTTATGTATTCAGGATATTAAACCTTTATCTTATATGTGGTTTCCAAATATTGTCTCCCATTGTATAGGCTGTCTTTTTACCTTTCTGACAAAGTCCTTTGATGTACAAAAGTGTTTACTTTGAGGAGATCCCATTTGTCTTTTTGTTCTTTGGTTGCTTGTGCTTTGGGTTTAAGGTCTAGGAAACCACCTCCTGTCACAAGATCTTTAAGAAATTGCCCTACATTTTCTTCTAAGAGTCTTATGGTCTTAGTGCTAATGCTGATGTCTTGATCCATTTCACGTTAAATTTTTTATAAGGTGTGAGATAGAATCCTCTTTCATTGTTTTGGAAATGGATATCCAGTTCTCCAAACACCATTTATTGAAGAGGCTGCTCTGTCCCAGTTGCTTTGACTTGTCTGCCTTATCAAAGATCAGTTGTCCATAGAAGTTAGAGTCTATTTCTGAACACTCAATTCGATTCCATTGGTCTATATCTATCCTTATGCCAGTACCATACTGTTTTGAGCACTTTAGTTTTGTAATATGCTTTAAAGCCTGGTAGTGTAGGACCTCCCACTTTGTTCCTCTTTCTCAAGATATTTTTGGCTATTTGGGGCACCTTGTCCTTCCAAATAAGTTTGGTTATTGGTTTTTCTATTTTTGCAAAGCAAGTTGTTGGGATTTTAATTGGTATTGCATTGAATCTATAAATCAGTTTAGGTAGAATTGACATCTTAATTATATTTCATCTTTCAATCCATGAACATGGTATGTTCTTCCATTTTTTTAGGTCCGAGTTCAATTTCTTTTAGCAGGTTCTTGTAGTTTTCTTTGTATAGGTCTTTTGTGGCCTTCATTAAGTTTATTCCTAAATACTTGATTCTTTTGGTTGCTATTGTAAATGGGATTTTTTCTTGATTTCTTCCTCTTGTTGCACATTAGTTGTGCAACAGAACATGACACATTTTTGTGTGTTGGTCTTGTAGCCTGCCATTTTGCTGTATTCATTCATTAGTTCTAATAGCTTTGCTGTAGATTTTTCTGGATTTTCTACATATAGAATCAAGTAATCTGCAAACAATGAAAGTTTTACTTATTCCTCTCCAATTTGGATGCATTTTATTTCTTTTTCTTGCCTAATTGCTTTAGCTAGAACTTCCAGCACAATGTTGAATAACAGTGGTGACAGTGGGCATCCCTGTCTTATTCCTGATCTCAGGGGGAAAGTTTTCAGTCTCTCTCCATTGAGTATGATGTTAGCTGTGGGTTTTTCACAGATTGCCTTTATCATACTGAGAAAATTCCCTTCTATTCCTATCCTTTGAAGTGTTTTCATCAAGAAAGGATGTTGAATTTTGTCAGATGCCTTTTCTGCATCAATTGAGATGATCATGTGGTTCTTCCGCTTTGATTTATTTATGTGGTGTATAACATTAATTGGTTTTCTTGTGCTGAACCAGCCTTGCATACCCCCTGAATAAACCCCACCTTGTCATGGTGTATAATTCTTTTAATGTGCTGGTGGATTCCATTTGTGAGGATTTTGTTGAGGATTTTTGCATCTATATTCATTAAAGAGTTTGTCTATAATTTTCTTTCTTTGTAGTATCTTTGCCTGATTTTGGTATTAGGGTGATGTTGGTTTCACAGAAGGAGTTGAGTAGCTTTCCCTCCTCTTCCATTTTTTTGAAGAGTTTGAGCAGGACTGGTACTAATTCTTTCTTGAACGCTTGGTCGAATTCACATGTGAAGCCATCGGTCCTGGGCTTTTCTTTTTTGAGAGCTTTTTGATGACTAACTCAATCTCTTCACTTGTGATTGGTTTGTTGAGGTCATCTGTTTCTTCTCGAGCCAGTGTTGGTTATTTATGCTTTTCTAAGAAGTTGTCCATTTCCTCTAAGTTGTCTATTTTGTTAGCATATAGTTGCTCAGAGTGTCATCTCATTGTCTCCTTTATTTCTGCAGGGTCAGTAGTTGTGTTTCCTTTCCCATTTCTGATTTATTTGCTCTTGTTGTTGGTAGCCTAATGAGGGGTCCATCAATTTTGTTGATTTTCTCAAAGAACCAACTTCTGGTTTTGTTGCTTCTCTCCATTCTTTTCCTGTTCTCAATTTCATTTATTTCTGCTCTAATCTTTGTTATTTCTTTCCTTCTGTTTGCTTTGGGGTTAGTTTGCTGTTTTTTCTCATTTCCACCAGGTGAACAGTTAATTTCTCAATTTTTGCTCTCTCTTCTCCTTTAATATAGGCATTTAGGGCAATAAATTTCCCTCTCAGCACCACCTTTGCTGTATCCCATAAGTTTGTCTATCTCTAGTTCCTCTGTATTCTACATTATAAGACACTGGTTTTACATTGTTCAGGAAGTTCATATTAGTGATAACATACAATATCTCCCCTTTTGCATCTGACTTATTTCACTCAGCATTATGTCTTCTAGGTTCATCTGTGTTGTCATATGTTTCAGGACATCATTCCTTCCTATTGCTGCATAGTATTCCATCATATGTATATACCACTGTTTGCTTATCCACTTATCTGTTGAAGGACACTTAAGTTGTTTCCATCTCTTAGTAATTGTGAACAATGCCGCTATGAACATCAGTGTGCAAATATCTGTTCATGTCACTGTTTTCAGATCTTCTGGGTATATACTGAGAAGTGGAATTGCTGGATCATAGGGTAACTCAATATCAAGTTTTCTGAGGAAACTCCAAACTGTCTTCCACAGCAGCTGTACCATTATACATTCCCACTAGCAGTGAATGAGAGTTCCAATTTCTCCACATCCTCCCCAGCTTTTGTAGTTTCCTGTTTGTTTAAAGGCAGCCATTCTTATTGGTGTGAGATGATATCTCATTGTGATTTTGATCTGCATTTCTCTAATATCTAGTGAAGATGAGCATTTTTTCATGTGTTTTTTAGCCATTTGTATTTCCTCTTCAGAAAAATGTCTTTTCATATCTTTTGCCCATTTTATAATTGGGCTGTTTTTACTACTGCTGTTGAGTTCTAGGATTTTTTAATATATGCTAAATATCATTCTCTTATCAGATATATGATTTCCAAATATTTTCTCCCATTGAGTTGGCTGCCTCCTCACCTTTTTGACAAATTCCTTTGAGGCACAGAAGCTTTTGATTTTGAGGAGCTCCGATTTATTTTTTCTTTCATTGCTTGTGCTTTGGGTGTAAGGTTTAAGAAGCTATCTCCTATTACTATGTCTTGAAGATGTTTCCTTACATTATCTTCTAGGAGTTTTATGGTATTGTCTCTTATATTGAGGTCTTTGATCCACTTTGAATTAATTTTCATAGAGGGTTTGAGGTAGGGGTCATTTTTCATTCTTTTGGATATGGATATCCAGTTCTCTCAGCCCCTTTTGTTGAAGGGACAGTTCAGTGGATTTGAGGGCCTTAAAAGTCAGTTGACTGTAGATCTTGGAGTCTAATTCTGAACTCTTGATTCAATATCATTGATCAATATGTCTATCATTGTGCCAGTACCATGTTGTTTTGACCACTGTGGCTTTATAGTAGAATTTAAAGTCAGGAAGTATAAGTCCTCCCAGTTTGCTCTTCTTTTTTAGATTTTTTTTTTTTTTAGCAATTCCAAATAAATATGATAGCTAGCTTTTCCAAGTTTGCAAAGTAGGTTGTTGCAATTTTCATTGGAATTACATTGAACCTGTAGATCAGGTTGGGTAGACGGCATCTTAATGACATTTAGCCATCCTACTCATGAAAACAGAATATCATCTTTCCACCTATTTAGGTCTTCTTTGATTTCTTTTAGTAAAATTTTGTAATTTTCTGTGAAAAAGTCTTTTACATCCCTTGGTAATGTTTACTCCTAGGTTCTTGATTTTTTTTTTTAATTGCTGTTGTGAATGGATTTTTTCTTCAGTGTCTCTTCAGTTAGGTCATTTCCAGTGTATAGGAATATTACTGACTTTTTGTGCCTTAATCTTGTATCCTGCCACTTTGCTGAATTTGTTTATTAGCTCAAGTAGCTTTGTCATTGATTTCTCAGGATTTTCCAAATATAAGTTATATCATATGCTAATAATGACAGTTTTACTTCTTCCTTTCCAATTTCATGCCTTTTATTTCTTTGTCTTCACAGATAGTTCTGACTAGAACTTCTAGCACAATGTTTAATAATAGTGGTGACAGTAGGTATACTTGTCTTGTTCCCAATCTTAGGGGGAAGGCTTTCGGTTTCTCATTATTGAGTACTATGCTGGCTGTGGGTTTTTCAAATATGCCCTTTATCATATTGAGGAAGTTTCCTTCAATTCCTACCTTTTGAAGTGATTTTATCAAGAAAGGATGCAGAATTTTGTCAAATGCTTTTTCAGCATCTATTGAGTAGATCATTTGATTTTTCTCTTTTGAATTTTTAACGTGTTGTATTACATTGACTGATTTTTTTTATGTTGAACTACACTTGCATGCCAGGAAAGAACCCCATCTGGTTATGATGTATTATTCTTTTAATGTGTTTTTGGATTCGATTTGCAATGATTTTATTGAGAATTTTTGCATCTATATTCATTAGGGAGATTGGCTGTAGTTTTCCTTTCTTGTAGTATCTATCTGGTTTTCATATTAGAAAGATGTTAGCTTCATAAAATGAGTTAGGTAGTGTTTCTTTTTCTTCAATTTTTTTGAAAGAGTATGAGCAGGAATTGTGTCAGTTCTTTTTGAAAAGTTTGGTAAAGTTCCGCTGTGAAGCCATCTGGCCCTGCACTTTTATTTGTAGGAAGATTTTTGATGACTGATTGGATCTCTTTACTTCTGATTGGTTTGTTGGGATCTTCTATTTCTTCTTGGGTCAATTTAGGTTGTTTGCATGTTTTCAGGAAATTATCATTTCCTCTAAATTTTCTAGCTTGTTGGTGTACAGTTGTTCAAGGTATCATCTTATGATTTTTTAAATTTCTTCAGGATCCCCCTCTCATTTCTTATTTTGTTTATTTAGTCTTCTCTCTTTTTAACTTTGTCAGTCTAGCTAAGGGTTTGTCAATCTTGTTGGTCTTAAAGAACCAACTTTTGGTTTTATTTATTCTCTCTATAGTTCTTTGTTGTTGTTGTTGTTCTCCATATCATTTATTTCTGCTCTAATCCTTATTATTTCTTTTCTTCTGTTTGCTTTAGTGTTAGTTTGCTGATCATTCTCTACTTCTCAGTTATTCATTTAGGTCTTTGGTTTTAGCTCTTTCTTCTTTTTTAATGTATGCATTTAGAGCTATAAATTTTCCCCTCACTACATACCATAGGTTTTGCTAGGCTGTGTTCTCATTTTCATTTGTCTCTAGGTATTTAAGAATTTCTCTTGCAACTTCTTCTTTTAACCATTGGTTGTTTAGGAGTGTGTAGTTTAGCCTCTACATATTTGTGAATGTTCTGGTTCTTTAGTGGTTATTAATTTCTAATTGTATTCCATTATTGTCAGAGAATGTGCTTTGAATAATTCCAGTCTTTTTAAATTTATTGAGACTTGTTTTGTGCCCCAGCATGTGATCTATCCTGGAGAAAGTTCCATGATTGCTAGAGAAGAATGTATATCCTGGTAATATGGGATGTAATGCTCCATCTATGTATGTTAAATCTAATTCATTTATCACATTGTTTAGTTTCTCAGTTTCCTTATTGGTCCTCTGTCTGGTTGTTCTATCTTTAGAAGAGAGTGGTGTATTGAAGTCTCCCACTATTATAGTAGAAACATCTATTGCTCCCTTCAGTTTTTCCAATATTTTTCTCATACAAGTTGGAGCACCTTGATTGGGTGCAAAAAAGTTTATGATTGTTATTTCTTCTTGGCAAATTGTCCCTTTTATTAATATATATTGTCCTTCTTTGTCTTTTATGACATCTTTGCATTTAAAGTCTATTTTGTCTCATGTTAGTATCGCTATCTCTTCTTTCTTTTGGCTGCAACTTGTATGGAATATTTTTTTCCATCCTTTCGTTTTCAATCTTTTTGTTGCTGAGTCTAAGATAGTCTCTTATATACAGCATATCAATGGATCATTGTTTTTAATCCATTCGGCTGGTTTGTATCTTTTAATTGGGGAGTTTAACCATTCACATTCTAAGTGATTACTGTGAAGGCAGTTCTTGAACCAACCATCTTATCCTTTGGTTTTTGTTAAATCTATCCCCCCCCCCCCTTTTTTTCCTATAAGTTACCCTTACTAATAGTCTTCAGCTGTATGCCCTTCTCCAGACCTCTCTCTCCTTTCTATTTTTCTTAGCTAGTAGAACTCCCTTTAGTGTTTCTTGCAGGGAAGATCTCTCGTTAACAAATTCTCTCAGTATTTTTTGACTGTGAAAATTTTAAACTCTCCCTCAATTTTGAAGGAGAGCTTTTCTGGATAAAGAATTTTTTTTCAGAATCTTAAATATGTCATACCACTGCTATCCCACCACCATAGTGCCCATTTAGTAGTTAGTACTTAGTCTTATGTGGTTTCCCTTGTACATGGTGAATTGCTTCTCTCTTGCTGCTTTCAGGACTTTCTCCTTCTTTTCAGCATTTGACAATCTGATTAGTATATGTCTTGGAGTGGGTTCATTGGGATTTATTCTATTTGGAGATTGTTGAGCTTCTTTGATTTGAATGTTTATGCCATTTAGAAGAGTTGGGAAGTTTTCCCCAACTATGTCTTCAAATACTCTTCCTAGCCCTTTTCTCTTCTCCTTCTGGGACACCAGTGTTTCTTATATTTGCATGCTTCATGTTTTCCACCATTTCCCTGAGATCCATTTCAATTTTTTCAATTTTTTTCACCATTTGTTCTTTTTTGCATTTGCATTCAATTGTGCTAGCCTCTAGTTCACTTATCATTTATTCTTTCTTTTGCCTCTTCAAATCTACTGTTGTGTGTCTCTAGTATATTTTTAAATTGATCAAGAGTACCTTTTATTTTCATAAAATCTGCTTTTTTATTTACTCTTTCAAATTCTTCTTTATGCTCTTCTAGAGTCTTCTTGATGCCCTTTGTGTCTTTAGCCAATGCATTGAAGTTGTTTTGGAGATTTATGTTTACTTCTTTGCTTAATTGCTCCAAGTTCTGCATCTCCTCTGGCTTTTTAATTTAGTCATTTCACTTGTCCATCTCTTGTTCTTCATGTGCTTTGTGATTTTCTGTTGATATTGTGGCATTTGCTTATCTTGATAAAGTTATCTGGGGAAATGCAGGTTATTTTAGGAAATATATGTATTTTGGCAGAGCCACAGCTTGCAATAGTGCACTTTCCCTGTCTTCCCAGCAGGTGGTGCTCTTGAACCACCTCTCACCCTTAAGCCAACTTTCCTCCAACTTTGCCTGTGCACTGGGCAGGGTCCAAACCAGGTGGAAATCCATTCAGCGCAACAGTTCTCTGTGTGCACTGGGGACTGCCAGCCCTGGACCCTGTGCTGTACTACAGGGAATCCACTTAAGGGCATGTGGGTCTTGTGTGTCCCAGGTTTCTGAGTGGAACACTCGGGCTGTGTGTCTGTGCATTTCACCCTCCAGCTCAAACCTTCCCCGCTTTCTGCCCGCCATGCACCCATGAGCTTCGGGGTGTAGGAGGGGCTCCTGATGCTTTTGTTTTGTGCCCTTGCCTAGCCTTGCCTCTCACCCATGCACACCATGGACTTCTGTGGAGGGAGACTAAATGTGTTCAACATGGTCTGCTGCCTCCTGGGTTCCCATATGGGAGCTCGTAGCTGTGTGGCTGAGGAGGATTGTCTCCCCAGCTAATTGCTGAAATGGGTGCACAGAAGTGGAGAACTGCTCCCTCCCCTGCTCGGTAGCCATTTCACCGCTGCCAGTCCCTGGTGGCAGTCCCGGCTGAATAAACTCACCCAGTCCTTTGAGACGCTGTTTCTCTGCTTTTTCATCCAAGTCCCCACCAAGTATTGTAGAGGTCCCTCTTTGGCCGCTTGCACCCTGAAACTGCTGTTCTGGGCATTTTCTGCCTTTTCCCTAGTTTCTGTCATGGAGAAGTTTGCTCTGCCTCACCTATTCCACCACCTTCCTGGAAGTCTCCTAATTGGCTTTTTTTTTTTTTTTTAATTAAAATCAGTTTTATTGAAATATATTCACATACCTTACAATCATCCATGGTGTACCATCAAGTATTCACAATACCATCATATATTTATGCATTCATCACCCCAATCTATTTTTGAACAATTTCCTTACATCAGAAAGAATCAGAATAGGAATAAAAAATAAAAGTCGAAAAGAACACCCAAATCATCCCCCATCCCTCCCTACTTTTCATTTAGTTTTTGTCCCCACTTTTCTACTCATCCATCCATACACTAGATAAACAGAGTGCGATCCACAAGGTTTTCACAATCACACTGTCATCCTTTGTAAGTTACATTGTTATACAATCACCTTCAAGAGTCCAGGCTACTGGGTTGGAGTTTGATAGTTTCAGGTATTTACTTCTAGCTATTCCAATACATTAAAACCTAAAAAGTGTTACCTATGTAGTGCATAAGAGTGTCCACCAGAGTGACCTCTTGACTCCATTTGAAATCTCTCAGCCACTGAAACGTTATTTCATTTCATTTTGCATCCCCCTTGTGGTCAAGAAGATGTTCTCAATCCCACGATGCCTGATCCAGATTCATCCCTGGGAGTCATATCCTGTGTTGCCAGGGAGATTTACACCCCTGGGAGTCAGGTCCCATGTAGGAGAGAGGGCAGTGAGTTCACCTGCTGAGTTGACTTAGCTAGAGAGAGAGGGCCACATCTGAGCAACAAAGAAGTACTCGGGGGAGACTCTTTGGCACAATTATATGCAGGTTTAACCTCTCCTTTGCAGTAATGAGCTTCATAAGGGCAAGTACCATGATAGAGGCCCCGGCATACCAAACCGCCAGTACTCAATGTTTGTGAGAACATCAGCAACAATCCAGGTGAGGAAGTCCAACACTTCTGCATTTTCTCCCAGCTCCTCAAGGGGGGCTGCATATGTATTTTTATTCTCTGCCCAAATTACTTTGGGATGTGTCACTATTTCACTCTAACCTATACAAACCTACCTACCTATATCTCACTTCCTATTCAAAGTTCCATGTAATTGTGGTGCTTGGACAAACTGACTGTAGAAGTTATACTGTTTAGAAAATATAGACCCTACACCAAATAAACATCTCTTCTCTTGGTCTTACATGGAAGTTGAAGTTTTAACACACAGTCAATTTCAACCTTCACCCTTTGGCCTGATTTGCCCTAGTCTTAGCCAGATCTGCTTCATTCATATCTCTAATTGAATTCTGGGCTCTTTTTCAGCTTTTTCTTTCTTTCGTTTTTTTTTTAATAGTTGCTGTATGCATTAATATTGACATTCATATCTGCCAAGCTCTAGTTCTAAATTTCAGGTGTCACACAGATACCCAATGTTCCAGAGACCAGTCAGGTTGTACACAAAGGGATCAGCATCTCAGAGTTTGGAGATAGCCATTAAAATTCAGGAATCACTTTGACTGCTCTAAGAGCTTACAATCTGGGGACCATTACAATAATTGTTCCCGTTAGGCTGTGTTCTAAGATTCAATTCTGAGTTTACACATTGTAGTTAGTCCATATTGGTGAGGCATTATGGTGTGTGCCTTGGTTTCTGGTGTAGTTCACTCAATATGCTGTCTACAGGATCAATTCACTTCATTGTGTGTCTCATGGCTTCACTCCTTCTCGTAGTTGCCCAATATTCCATTGTATGCATACACCACAGTTCACCATTCTGTTCCTCAGTTGTTTTCTCCTTAGGCCACCACCACCCATTGCAAATCATGCATACTGCCTCCATAAACACCAGTGTGCAAATGTCCAGTCATGTCTCTGCTCTCAGATCTTGCAATTACATACTCATAATGAGGTTGCAGGACCTTATGGCCCCCAGATACTTAGCTTTTTGTGGAACCACCACACTGACCTCCAGAAAGGCTATACCATTCTGCCTCCTCATCAACAGTAGATCGATACATCCCTCTCTCCATGTTTTCTCCAGGACTCTTACCCCTATTTATAGTATTTTCCTACAATTTTATAGAGATATATTCACATGCCATACATTTATCCACAGTTACAATCAGTTGTTCATGGTATCATCATAAAGTTGTACATTTATCACCACAGTCAGCACTTGAACATATTGATTACTACAAAAAAAAAGTTTTTGGTTTGTTTTTTTTTTTTTAGCAAATAATAAAAACAATAATAAAAAAGAAAAATAAAATGTCATAAAATGCAATGTAATACTAGTGACAGAAAACACCACCACTACCAAGAATACCATATCCCTCCCTTATATCCCCCTCTCATATACACTTAGCTTTGGTATATTGCCTTTGTTACATTTAATGGAAGCATATTAAAATGTTACTGTTGACCATAGACTCCAGTTTGCTTTGATTGTGTTTTTTTCCAAATACCATCCCTTTTTCAACACTCTGCATGGTTGATATTCATTTGTTCTCCCACATGTAAAAGCATTTTTATATTTGCACATTTAGCAACAGTCATTGGCCACTCCAGTTTTTGCCAAGTTATACAGTCCCACTCTTTATCTTCTATCTTTACCTCTGGTGTCGTACATTCCCCTATCCCACCTCTTTCAGCTTTACTCACAGACATCTTTGTTCAGTGTAGTTACAATATTGTGCTACCATCACACAGTATTATGCCATCTATTTGTGGATCTATACAATCAATCCTGCTGAACATTCTGCAGTCCTTCAACATCAAATATGTGATTTCTACCCTCTAATTTGCTTTTGAACCTTGTTAGGAAGAGGACTGAGAGACTCCAACAGGAGAAGCTTCATCCCACTTATCTGGTTCAGTCAGAGCTAGTTGGAGCCCCATCCCCTATTAGTTGTGAAAAAAATAATTTTCCCTCACCTCTTGGAAACTTCAAAGAGTAAAGACTATATAATAGGTTGAACTGGATTTACTTACTATGCATTGAACCCATCTTTCATGCCCCTTCTTTTTCTTCCCCTGGCTGTCAAGGTTTTAAACCTCCCAAAAGTCAGAAACATAGCCACATGGTGTAAAAGGCATGTACTCTGGCTCATTTTGGTTCTCAGTTTTGGTCTGGACATTCTGCATCCAGCCCTGGCTTCCTGCTGCCACCCTGTGGACACGGCGGAGCTCTAGTACTCACACTCCCTGTGTCGGTAAGGTCCAGTGACCATTTTAATCCTCCTCCCTGGACCTCAAGGCCAAGGAGCCCCATATGGAAAGTTATGCAGCCAGGCTCTCACTCTTGGCCCTCAGCTCCGCACAGACTCCTTCAGCCCAGGCAGCCCCTCTCATGCTCTTGACTTTGTCTGGTCACTGACCTCCTTCCTTCCCCCTTATGCATGTACAGTTTCAGACATGATCTCAGAAAGGATTTGAAAGTAAAACCCTGATTGTTCACATCTGCTATTCACAGCAGTTCTCAGCAGCTGCTGCTGTCGTCCAGCACTGGGATCATCCTTCTCCTTGATGAGCTAAAATCAAAACATCTGCCTGGAATTAACCAACCTAAGCCCCTTTTCTTTGGACTGTTCTTGCTTATACAGAGAAGTTCTCTCATTTTCCATGTGCAATCCCAAAGGTCTGTAATCCTAAATCCCTTACTAGTCAGTTCTCTAACCTCAAGGAAACAGCTCGGCATAACTGTCCATCAGTTCTTTGAGATATAAAATGAGATTGAAATAAATGGTATCTTAGGTCTTCTCTAGCTCTAGAAGTCTCCTTTTCAACATCATCATTTGGTATTCCATGACAGTAATTTCATTCATTCTTTGTTGGATATATTCTATATCTGTATTCTTTGGAGATTTTGAAATGAAGGAATCCTTCATTCAACTAATCTACTTAACCAACTAATGTAATACCCTCCATCCATGTCCCTTTACCCTGATTTACTTTTCTTTATAGGCTTTATCATTATATTATGTATGCTTATATTTTATGTGACCTAAGTCTTTTTGGCCTTTCAGCAAATGTCAGATTCTTTCTGTAAATGGCTGTGGTCTCTGGCAATTAGAAGTGGAGCGAGGGAAGGAAGACTGATACGTCCTCATGTCTCCTTCACCCATAACCTTGCTATCAGCTGGTTTATCACAATGGAAGCAAATTTTGCCAAGTGTGTAGGAGGCACAGAAACTGTCTACCACCTGTTCTTGGGCTCCAGGAAGGTCCATCTCTCTGCCCTTGCGTGCTGAACTAGGCCTTCCATGAAAGGGCCCTGGACATGATATACTTTTGAGTATATCACAGACTTGCTGGTCTGTCAGGCCACACGGTCCTCCATTAAGTGTTAGCCTGCAGGACCAGCTGGGCTCTAGAGTCTAGACAAGAATATCATTCTACAGGTTTGAGGTTGCCAGGTTTGGAAGGTGTTTGTACATCCCATTATGCCAAAGGTGGAGTATTCCTTCCAAACAACTGTATATCTTGAATACCATTCATATCACCGATGAAAAATCATCTCCATGTTCATTAGCAAACCTTCTCATGAAAGGTTTCTAAATTGGTATTTGAAGAGCTTAAGAACCATCTCTGGCATGTTGATTTCTGATTAATGTGCATTCAGTTCTATGGGATGGATTAGAGAAAACTTCTCCATCTTATTGTTTACACTGAAGTACTTTTAAAACAAACTGCTACCACTATGTAATGATAGTACATTGTGGTATATGTTTATTTGCTTATTATCTGTCACCCAGTAGAATGAGAGCTCCTTGAGAACAGGGGCTTTTCCTTCCTTATTTAATACCAAAACTCCAGCATGTAGTAGGCACTCATTAAGTATTTGTTGAATGAGTGAATGAATGAAATAAGCTTTTTTAAATGCTGTTGGTTATGGGCTATAGTTTCTTCCTCCCTGTGTGGATCTAACTTTTCACTCTCCAGAAGTAAGTTATTTGAGTCAATTGAGCATGAGGTAATCCTCTGTATCCCTCTTCCACTTCTGCCATCCACAGCCTGTGACCCCACAGATCCTTTGGCTGTCAGCTCCCTCTTCCCTATATGGCACTTCATAGTAGAGACCCACCTCCTCCTCTTCTCCCCTACTCCATCAATAATGTGGAGGAAATCTTACTGAACTAGAAGTCAGGAGACCTGAATTTAGGTGCAGGCCCTGCAAGAAAATAGATAGGTAACTTCAGAAAAGTCCTTTAACCATTCTGGGCCTTGGTTTCCTGATTTGTGAAATGAAGGCTGTCATGCACTTTGCTAAGTGTTGTAGCTTATCTCTTTTAACCTTATTTAATCTTCACTCCAACACTACAAAAGTAAGGGTTCTTAAGCTATTTTCAGGTGGGGAAAATGAGGCACAAAGAACTGAAGTAACCTGCCCTGGATCACTTAGCTCTAAACCCAGAAATCTGAGTCCCTACAGCCACTCCAACACAGACACACCCACATTCCCTCCCAGTAGCTCTGGTGTGGAGGCCTGAGAATAGATGCTTCTAAAAGGCTCACCTGGTCAAAATTACAGTGTGATACCACATCCTACCCACTAGGATGGCTATTATTAAAAATGGAATATAACAAGAACTGGTAAGGATGTGGAGAAATAGAAATACTTGTGCATTGCTGGTGGGAATATAAAATGATATAGCCACTGTGGAAAGTGGTTTGGTATTTCTGCGGAAAGTTAAGTGTAGAATTACCATATGACCCAGCAATTCCACTTCTAGGTATGTATGCAAAAGAACTGAAAACAGGGACTTGAACAAATATTTGCACACCAGTATTCATAGTGGCTTTATTCACAATAGCAAAAAAGTGGAAGCAACCTAGTGCCCATCAATGTGTAGGTGGATACACAAAATGTGTTGTATATCCATATAATGGAATAATATCCAGCCATAAAATAGAATGAAGTTCTGATACATCCTACAACACGAACGAACCTTGAAAACATCATGAGGAGTAAGGAAAGCCAGACACAAAAGGACAGATGTTGTCGGATTTCACTTACATGAAATACTTAGAAACAGCAAATACATCAAGACAGAATGTGGATTATAGGTTTCCAGTGGCTGGGGAGGGTGGGAATGGGGAGCTATTGCTCCATGGGTACAGAGTTTCTGTTTGGAGTGATGAAAAAGTTTTGGTAATGGGTGGTGGTAATATTAGCCAATATTGTGATGTGATTAATATAACTGAATTGTACAGATGGTTAAAATGGAAAATTTTGTGTTGCATATGTGACAACGCAATAAAAATTTTTAAAAAAGAAAAAGCTCACCTGGGAATTGGGATGCACAGCCAGGTTCATGAGCCATCACCTAAGGCAAGTTCTAAGCCGCTTCCTTATACTCACTGCCTACCTAATATACCATCACCTACCCTGGCCAGGTCCTCACTTTCTAGGGAGGTTTATCAGATATATGATAGTGTCTTAATAACTGACATAGGCTTCCATTATTACCTTTGTATGACTGTTTGCATTTCATCAGGAACAAGGAATAGGTAGATTGATGGTGGTGGGAATGGTGGGGATGGGAGGGAATTGGAAAGCTATTTTGGGTCAGGGATTCCTCTCAGCTCTTGATGCACAAGTAAATCCTTCTCTCCTTGTGTGAAAGGAAGGTCCTGCCCGCAGTGGTGTAGAATGCCATCTTGCCTGGGTTAATGGAGACACACCCAGACCACACACATACACATACTTCTTAACTTGGGTAAGACACATTTTCTCTTTCATTGAAGATCAGAAAGTATTCGAATTCAGTCTTTTCTGTGTTAAGACTGTGAAATTAATTTTTTTTCCTTTGAAGAAAGCATGATATTAGTCTGGCATAAATAAACAACCTGGCCCAACCTGTGCCTATTAAAATGCCCATTACAGAAATCTACTTCCAAAATACTTTGAAAATATCAGGAAATTCATTAGTTCGCTGTTTATTTAACGAGGGTCGTATGCATCCCTGTGCCAGTCCCGACACGCAGAAGACGTGCTGAGTGACTGCAAAGACTACACAGCACCTACGCTCAAAATGTGGCTACTTCCAATCCCCAAGATTGGTACAAACCAGTTGTAAGGAGGGCAGTTGGAAGGATAGCCTCACTCAGCCAGGGAGAGTAGGAAAGCCTCTATGGTGACCCAGTGCCTACCCTACTGAGAGTTTCCTGAAGTAACTGCATAAGGTTTGGAGGAGAAGAATGATTCAAGGTATGTAAAAAAATTGCTTGCCTCTGGTGAGCGTGAGTTAACCTATGAACTGTGAAAAGCAGAGTAAACAAGGGGTGTTAGCAAGATCAGAAGCAGGGAGAAAGAAGAAAAGGGGTTGGGAGAAGCCTTTGGCTTAGATTCCTCCCTGGGGGGCCATGGCATACCTTGCTGCCCCCAGTCTCCCTGCACATTGTAAACATTTCCCCTGGGTTTGTCACACTGCCTGGTATTTCCTAATAAATGCAGCCAAAAGAAGGAAGTGATATATGTGAAGGGGTTAATTGCCATATCATTGGTCACCCCAAATTTGGATACTTCCTAATTACCCAACAGTGTGGTTATGGAAATTATGGTTAAATCATTTTGTTTTGAATAAAACAAATAACTTGAGGCAAACAGTTGTATTATTGATTGAAGAAAGCAGAAGGCACAAATTGTATATCCCCTGTGATTTGTAAAATTCTGGATGTGGTTGGAAGCACACTAAAGGGAATTCAGAAATGAAAACCATTTGTCGGAGGAGGGTGAATATTTTGCTTTTGTGATTTCTTTTAATGTATAACCATAAATCCAAACCAATTCAAAAATGTAGATATCTCTGGGAAGATTGCAGGGCTTACTGCTGTGTATACATCGTAAATCACACAGAGCTTCTTAAAAAATGCCAATGCCTGGGACCCCGGTAGAACAATAAAATCAGACTATCCATGCTGTGACCTCAGCCATTTTTATCCCCACACTGCTCTGTTATTAAAAGCTCCCCAGAAGATTTTAATGAACCCAGGGCTGAGCACCACTGGGCAAAGGCATGGTTATCCATGTTTTATGTCTCTTAGTTCAATCAGAAGGCTACCCTCAAGTTGAGAACAGCTGCATGAGGTCAGGGAGGACTTGTTTGGGGGCTGGAGGAAGGCAGTCCACTTTGTCATTTGAAAAGCCTTTCTGGGGGGATGCCCTGACCAGCTAGCCCAAACTCAGGTAGACCTGAGTGGGGTACCAGGGAGAGAATTTAGGGAGATGGAGGGTACTGGGAGCCAGAAGATGTTCCTATTCACATTCCATTGTTTGTCTGGGAAACCCCTGCACTCTTCCTTCAAGACCAATTCTAATCTCATCCCTTCCGAGAAGCCTTCCCTCAGTCATCCCCCCACCTCTGCCCCCACCTTCGATCCATCCTCTGTGCCCCCATAATACCCTGTGGGTCTCTTTATCACTGCACTTATCATGTGTTATCATCATCTTTTCATGTCTGTCTTAGTGCAAACAGGGACTTGGTCTTATTCATTCCCTGGTGTCTGGTACAGTGCCTGGCACATAATAGAAGCTTAATGAATGACTGTTAAATCAATATGTGAGTAGGAGAATGTGAGCTATAAACTAGGACTATAAACAAATTTGCTTATTAGACAAATGTTAAAAGAGATTCTAGTGCACTTAGCACTATAGACTGAAAGCTCAAATTCAGTGTTAACATAGCTTTTTTTTAGGTTTACCTGGGAACCTAGCAATCATTTGTAATACTGTTTCTGTGAGGGAAGTGAAATTCACTCTGTTTCACATAACTAACTAACAGATGTATCTTTCAATCACAATGTTTTCCTGATTTAAGGACTGCCTGTACTTTCCAAAATGCCCCATGCCAAGTCCCGAGTATTCCTTTCATAACTTCCATCTATGATTTCTATGATTTGACTGAATTGTACAGAAAGTGTTCCCTTCCAAAAGTTTAGACTAGACAATGTAGAATGCTCACATTTTACCCATTAAAAGGTAAATTCTGTGAGCTGAGTCTGGATCTACAACTTCTCAGTTCTTTTTAAAATGCAACATTTACTTTTTCCCCCCTAATATTGCATCAGTTGATGGGGCAGATCATTCAACCAATGTCCAAAACAATGGCTAATGCTCACAGGGTGTTGACCACAGAGCAGGCCCTGTCCTAAGTGCAGCCGTAATTCTGAGCCCTGGCTCCTCCCAGGGGCCTCAAAAGAGCCACAGCTGGCACTGTCCTGAAGTCATAAAAGTCAGATGAGAAAGAGGCAGCATGGGAGGGCAAAACAAATTTTAAAAATAGGATTTATAAATAAACTAGAATCTGCTTTATTATGAAGGTCCCAGAGAAGGTGCCGCAGTCCAGCTGCAGGGAAGGGGTGCCCTAGAGGCCACACCCCACATCAGCTGGGCCTAAGTGTTGCAGCAGATCAGCTCCATACACCAGCACATGTTCTTCAGGCAAAGGGAATCAATGGTGCAGGGAGGAGAGCGCTTTATTGGAATGGGGAACAGAGCTGCTGCGGTCACAGGGTGCTGTTTGGAGAAAGAATTTACATTTGAAACATTTAAATAAATAGGTTGAGCAAGAATCCAGAACAAAAGATTCTGGGTGGAGAAGTGGAGGGGGAAGGGGGGGTCAGGTAAAGGGGTGGCACTTATAAGAGATAATAAATTATTCATTATTTCCCTTTGGTGCTTGTTGGTTATGAGAAAGCAGGAAAGAACCTTTGGTCTATGAAAAGGATTGCAATAACTTGTCGTACTGCTGAGAAATCAGCTGCTGAGCTTCCCACCCTCAGAAGGCTTTATGAGCACAAGGTGACTTGTGCTTTCCATGACTGCAGAAGTTAATGCCCTTCCTCTAAGTAAGAGCAAGAGAATAAATGAACTAAGAGCTGGTTTAGTTTATAAAAAGATAACCCCCAAGGGAAAATCACTTTTTGAATGATTTTCCTCATCCAGCTGTGCCTCAGATGCATAGAAAATCACTACCCTCCAGCTGCAAATTTTGAAGAAATAATTTACGTATCCAAAGAAGGGGCAGTCACGTTTTCTGGAATGCCAACACTAATTTAAGGCGGCTGTGTGCTTTGCATCCATGCCACATTTTCATCTCAGGAATTGCCTCTCCTTTGAGAATGAACATGGAGATTCTTAGGAAATAAGGATGTGATCTTCTTTAGAGGCTGCAGGCACCAGATGCTCTTGATGTGTCTGTCTTAGTGCTGCCCAGAAATCCCAGGAAGTTGTCCATACTTCAGTTACTGTTTCAGTGACAAAAGGTGATAGCTGGCGATATTGTATACTGTGTTCTAAGTTACACCAGAGGTTTATCGCTCAGGAACATATGACCATTTAAACTCAGATGTAAATCCATGTGTGTCACCGTGCGGTTTCATCACTGAGAGGCTTCATGACAGAAGAATGTCTTCCTCTCTCTTATCAGCAGCCTGCACACTCGCCATCTTTCCCAGGATGCTGCTGCTTATCTTACCACCATAAAATGGCTTTGGTAGCTCTTGATTCTAGATCTAAAAACTAATAAGTAGATTTAAAAAAAAAAACAGAAAAGTAACAAACGACAGTTCAGCCCCCTGACATCTCCGTGGAGGGTGAGGGAGGTGGTGATGACACCAATCTGTTCGAGTCTTCTTTATGCTAACAGTAGCCTCAGACCATTTTTTTTAGAATAGTTGGCAGTGTATGAAATCTCCTTATCTTGGTGGTGGTGGTTGCTCTTGCTAGTGTCTTTCTTTAAAAACAAACAAATATATTTTAAAAAATAAAAAAGAACAAGTAAAAGAATACAAAATTAGCTTGCCTTCTCAAGAAGTTCCCGTTTCTCTCACTCAGAGATTCCATTACACCCCCTCTACCTTCCAAACAGTTGCCAACTTTGCCACACTTCAGGAGTTTCCTTGTTCTACTTTCTAGATGTCATGGCCAAAAGGAAAGTCACCATTGTCTGCCTTTTATTAGGTCTCTTCTAATCAGTGAAATCTTTGGCCCTGTACTCAGGGGTTTGGTTCCTGCAGCTCAAGGAGGAGTGTACGTTCCTTTTCTATGGTGTGGAAAGAGAAATGATTGGATAATGACCGTGGTACACATCTTAGGTTAGAAGGAGCTCAAATACTGTAGAACATATCGCTAGGAATAGCACAGGTATTGATGAGTAACTGTTGTGAATTGCCAAAGAAAATCCATACATACACACACACATTTATAAATTTACAAATCAGTCCAAGAAAATGTGTGCTAAATACCACATTTTACATTATATAATATGCATTTCCCTCTGGGAAAAAAAGAAGTATCCAAAAATTTCCCTGCATCTGATGTGCCTGTGATACATACAGATATTGGATGGCAGATGAAAAACAGTGAGCTGGCATTAAGGCAGAAGGAAATTCATATTATTTCATGATGTCAATGGTGTACTGTTCTCTCAAGGACAACTTAAGTTTCCTGCCTGCAAGGCCACAGTGAAATCACATTAATACGTGCATAGTAAAGATAATAGAATTTTTCTTTTCCAAAGAATGTCTTAAGACATGGGATATATCTTACTTATATATCTGCACTTCCTAAATGCCAGCAAAGACAGTAGGCAGGATCTTCTCTGGGTCCACAATCTGATTCTTTTCTGTAATATTTTCTTGGACTTGATTACCCACATAGAAAGAACTATCACAAGAATATAAAAAAATGTTATATTAGCTCATTGGTGGTCTGCCCAGTTCTGTACTTAGTTTCTCCCTGTGGAGCGAGTTGCTAAGTGGTACATTGTGGGAACATAGGCTCAGGCACAACAGAAACTTTCAGCAAATGACCATTTTATAATGTACACAGCAGAAAGGGTACAAAAGAGCAGAGGAAGGAGCCCATCGCGACCAGTCTCCCGGGGTGGCTACTTTCTCAGGTCAGGATTGGTGGCCCTATTTCGCCTTGAAGTGGAGAGACCCTGTGCTGTTTGAGTGTTGAGTATTTATATAATCTCAGGGGGAGGGGCCCCTGACACCAAGATTGCGCATCCTGATAATCAGCTGGGGCTTCTTATTCTGGGATTTAAGGTAAGGTCAGGCCTTTTCATTAGACCTAACACCTTCCCTGGAATGCATACGTAACATCTGCACCCAATAAAAGGGGGAGAGGTGCTAGGCGAGGGCTGGAAGATGGCTGCTAGGTTTGTCCGTGCCTTCCATCTGCCTTCAAGCAAAAAACAGCTGGGGAGAAAGTGAGGTACTTCACCTCTTTGGCATCTAAAAATGAGAAATACAACTCAGACATCCCTGATTTCCTTTGAAAATTTTCATGGGCTTCAATTATTTAAAACTTAATACATTAATTAAGCTAATGGAAGGAAATGGGGAGTAAAAGAAATCTAAAAAAAGTTATCAGATATTTTTATGTAATACTGAAATGGAATTTAAATTGCCTTTAAACGTATGTTTCAGAAATTATGGGAATTCACAAAACAAAACAGCAGGTCACTCTTGTGAAGAGATGAGTTGCTGTTCAGTTTCCATATCCTGCCCTCTCCACGCCCTGCTCAGTGTCAGAGACCATAGTGGGACTCGGTCCCACCGAGCAAAAGCGGCCTGCCTCTCTCTACTGGCCTCTGTGTCATGCTTGCTTGTTTTTAAGAGAAGGGTGGATGGGATAAGGTTGAAATTTTTATTCAAAAGGCCCTTCTAAGTTCTGATGCATGCCACAACATGGATGAACCTTGAAGACATCATGTCAAATGAAATGTGAGACACAAAAGGACACATATTGTGGGATCTCACTTATCAAAATACCTCGAATAAGCAAATACATAAGAGAGTGGATTACAGGTTACCAGGGGCTGGGAGGCGTGGGAATGGAGATTTAATGCTTAATGAGGGTTTCTGTTTGGGGTGATGACAAACTTTTAGTAATGGATGGTGGTGATGATAGCACAACATTGTGAATGTAATGAACTGCCACTGAATTATATATTTGAAAATGGTTAAAATGGGGAAATTTGATGTTCTTATGAATGTCACCACAATAAAATTTTAAAAACTAAATAAACAACAAAAGACCCATTCTTCCATTTCCATTGGACCAAGAGAGAAGATACTTTTCTTACTCCCTGAAATTTGTTTCCTCTTTCTATTCATGGTAAATCGGAAGCCTCAAGCAGAATAACAGTCAACAGATTTAGGAAGAAAGTCTACAAAGGATTGAAATAACAATACCAACAGCTATTGTTCTCCACCCCCAGATTTGCTAACAAGCATTTACTCGTTTGTACCCATGATATACCAAACAATCTACTTGAAGATCATTAGAAAATTGCTCCACAGGACATTGGTGTAGAATTGGAATCTTGGAAGTCACTTTCTCAACCTTGTCCATATCTCTTTCCTTTGCAGGGCAACAGGCTTTGGCTTCTTGAACGCACTATGCAAAGCAGCAGCCGTCCTTGGAAACTTAATATTCGGCTCCCTGGTCAGCATCACCAAATCAATCCCCATCCTGCTGGCTTCGACTGTGCTCGTGTGTGGAGGACTGGTGGGACTGCGCCTGCCTGACACACGAACCCAGGTTCTGATGTAATTGGGAAAAAAAGCCATCTATCGTGTGTTACTTTCTTCTGTCATGTGTCAATTCTCCTGACTGATTCCAAGGCTTCAGATTTTTCATACATAGAGAGGTGGTCAAGTATCAGAACACAAACTCTTTGCTGTGTCACAGTCTTGCCCTTTAAATGTGATTTTGCACAGGTTTTCTTTTCATGCATTATCTTTCCTAACTGTGATGTGTTACTAACTCCCCAAAACCATTGGAGGCATTTCTAAAAATGTCCTAAGTCAGCCAGACTTCCCTGAGATGCTGCTCATTGAAGGTGTAGAGGCTAAGAGGACTGTGCTGGTGTAAGAAATAGACCCTGCTGCTAATTCAACATTAACAGGAAATATAAGTTGGCATATTCTTGCATTTGTGCTGAGGAGAGGGGTTATTTTTTTTTTTTTTTTTTTTGTAACAGAGTGATATTTCCTGTTTACTTAGAAGAGGACACCCAGCAATTCTCACTGTTTCACTGTTATATCAGGGCCTTTCAAAGAAAACCGTGTGGTACCAAACAGAGCTAGGTGGGGCTCTCCCAGATGTGACAATTAAGATGACTCCGCTGACCTGACCGGAGAAATAAAGGCCCCTGGGTTAGCAGAAAAGATCAGAGTGAGCTGTGTCAGCAAGATTTCTCTCAGAAAGCTACTTCAACTTCTGAAAGACATGAGGCAAGAGAGCCATAAGAGTGTCTGTGATGGTGGCATGGGCTCAGGATGTTCATAAATCATTCACAGAGAGACCTCCTGCCTCCACTGCCGTTGATCTGCCCACCTGATTCTGCCACCTTATCCAAACTGGCTGTAGTCTAGAGACTGTCAGTCAGCATTTAGGTAGTGATAAATTGCAAGTTGGGAAGAAAGTCACACGTAAAGCCATTTGGAAATGCAAAATCGTACCTCGAGGGTCCCTCTTTCTGGAGGGACGGTGCCCCGGGTGGTTGACATTCTTGGTAGCTGGCATCACCTAAGCCAGTTGTGTTCCACTATCTTTCTCTGGGCTGGTACTGGCCCAGACTGTGCTCCTGGCTGCCGTCTTTGTGTAAAAATCACAGCCGGTCTGTACTCCTGAGGGGCCCCCTAGCAGACAAGGGCAGCACCTCATGCTGACTGGCTGCTCATTTTACCTCTGGAATCTTCCTGGGCCTGGGGGGACAGCAGGCCATTCCCACGGGCTGCCTGTCATCTTCATGACCTCAGCTCTCTGGCCTGTCCCCTCCCCCAGGCTCGTGCTTTTACACATCTCCTTTGAAATCCGAAGCCTCCATGTGGGATGGCAGCGATGACCAGCAACCAGGAATAAATCCCATACTTAAACAATATTCCTTCTTCAACTCTGTCTTGTTAGGGGGTTAGCCTGGTTCCTTATTATAGGTGTTTCTAGCAGGGGCACAGTCCTGGGGCCTCCAGGAAGGGAGAGCTTTTGTTTCCAATAATTATTACATTCAAAGATGTCTTAACTCCCCAGAGGCTGCCCTGCCTTCCCCTCCCCTTCCTAATGATCCCTCCTAGGGCTCCCACTGCAGAACAGACTTTGTGAAAAGCTTCTTTCATTCATGTAAGCCATCAGTCAACTCCCCCTTGGTGTAAATCAGGTCTGTACAGGGAGGCAGCCTGGTGTGGGGTTGGCAGGAAGAGAATGGGTCCCTGGATTATGTGCTCAGGGCCAGAAATATCAGTAAAACTCAAACCAAAAACTGTAAAGGTGGCAGGAAGAAGGAAGACGTATTTGAGACAAGATGTATTTGAAAGCTATCAATGATCAGGGAAAGAAATGGAACTTGCTCTTATTTCGATAACAAAGACGGTGGTCAAACAACCCAATGAATTGCCCTGTGTGATATTCTTCTTTCATATGTATTCTTTTCCCCACCTATCTACTCTTTGATTTGTCTTCCTAAAAAATACATGTTTGGGGACCTGAGCAGGTAATTTAGTTGAATGTAATATGTGCAGAAAAACCTGCAAGAGTAAGATGTGAATCTCCATCAACCCATTCAAGAGAGAAATAGAAACTTGTATGGGTGTCCCTGTCTGTTGTCTCTCATCATAGTTACCTTCGCTTACTGGATTATCTTTACATTTAGAAATGTCTCCAATGTCTGTTGTAGGTCTAAATGTGTAAAATATCTCCCAAGCTGCAGAGTAGAGTTTACACAGAATTTTATTTGAGCGCTATGCTGGATCAGCATAGAATAAATCAGCTGAACCTCATTCATGAGACCTCCTATCACGCATCCCCTGCAAAAGGACCATGCCTGACCTTCTTGTAATGTAACCCAAGTCTTCAAGGTGGCCCAAGAGGGATCTATTCTAATCTCTTGGACAATCTGTGGTCACAAACCTTCTTGGTCACCACCTTTTCCACCTTGGTGCCCTTTTCTCTGACTCCCTTGCTTTGCTCTCTCCTCAGTTTTCTATGAGACAGCTCAAATTGTTTCCAAAGTATGTGGTGTGGCCTGTCTGACTTGTTCTGGATTTAGCTGGAGATTATGATCAGCATGAGATAAGCAGAAACTCCCAGCTCTCTGAATGTAGCAGGCCATTGGCTCAGGAACATGCAGCCAGCATCTCATTTCATCTAAATCAGAAGGAAAAATGAGAGTATGTGCAAATAGGAAAGCTAGGAACTTGTCAGCCCCACTGCAACTCTGTTTCTACCTCCTTTTCTATCCAAAAAGGGTATCTGTTCATCTTACTTCCAGGACACTAACCCGGGAGAGAAGATACACGGGCTCTAGCTCAGGCTCTACAAACCAACAGCGAGGCCCAGTTCCTGCCCCTGAGTATAAAGCATTTAACATCTCTGGCCCTGAGCTTCCCCTTCTATAGAGTAAAGGAGTGGGACTAATTTGTTCTCCAAGATTCTAGAGAATTATCATGAAAATAGCTTCATCTTATGATCCGCCTTCTTCTGATGGTAACCCCCTTTTTGCAAATAGTAAATAGGTTTATAAACCAAAAAAAATTTGGAATTAGATAAACATAAAAAGAGCTCTGGAAGTTGTTTGGAAAGCCTCTATGGAATAGGACAGAGTATATATACTTTTCACACTTTGGCTGCCAGCTCCTTAGAATCCTGAGCATGATCTCAGTGTTGCTGCTGGATTGACAGTTGTCATGACCCCACAGGAAAGGGAACCACCCTTTCAGGGTAGAAGAATCTGATTACAATATCATCACAAAGGCTGCAGCCCATAGCTCTTGAGACCGTCTGCTTATGTCTTCAATAGACCTAGGCTTCCAGAAATAGAGTTGTTTAGTGATGTCACCTAAATTGGCAAATGCACCTTCATTTATAAATCTCAGCAAATCAGAGTTCAGGTTTGCACCACAAACTGCTTAGCTGTTTTTTGAGATATCTTGAGATACCAAGGTAGTGTTGGGAAAAGGAATGTAGTGACAGAGGGTGAGGAAGGGTGGAGAGTCAGAGATATCCACTGAGAAGGTTCTGGTGAAGAGATTAGGGCATGATTGAGGCTATCTAAACTCTAAGATGCATCTGAGAAGCATTCCATGGGAATACCTTCTGCTCCCCTCTGCCAACCAAAATAGAATATGATATTTTCTAATTTTTTTTCTGTAAACATTAAAATGGCCTTTCCTTCTTTCTCCAATAAACATCTCACCTGTTTATGCATCAAAGGCTCAGAAACCAGGAATGTCTGAATTTGCCTTCACCTGTATCATAGAAAGAGAACCAGCTGGTTGGTAAGGAGCCTACTGGCTGTATATCTGGCTTTCTTTAACCCTTATAGCATGCCAAACTTATTCCAGCAAACCTACAAAAGTACCAGTTATGTTGCAACAAAGAAAAGAAATCTACGCAGTAGGGCCCTCTGATATACACTGTACATTTCTTAGAGTTTTTGTCTCTGCCAAGCAAAGTATGTATTTTGAGTAAAGCTGCTCCTGTAATTTGTGTAATATAGATGAAAGAAAGTTGTCAGTATTTCCTAACTGTATTATGTGTCCCTTCGTTGTTTCAGACCTGGAGTGACAGTTCTCTATGTAAAGTTCCTTTGCTCTAAATGTTTATCATTTAGTCAACAGTCTCACCAACCGGACACAGAGCCATTGCCAGGGTTTCCTGCAGTCTTTCTCCAACAACACCTACATCCAGTTTAGCAATTGCAGGATTGTGAGTTACAAGGGTACAGTCAATGAGTCTGGTTAGGGCCCCGTTTAAGGACTGTGGGTGGGGGAGGAAGAGTGGCATAAAGCATTCGCTAGTCTCTTGTTATTTTATATGGTTGTTCAATAAATAACTATTGAGCACCTCTCCATGTGCAAGGTATGCAGGTGCTGAGCTACAGACAGATAATTAACTCCTCACGGGATTTAAACATGGTCAGGGAAAACAGTGGGTACCAAATGAAAGAAAAAATCCCATATAGACTCCATTACATGTTGAATCCCCCCATAAACACCAGGTGTTATTTTTCCAAATTTAAAACACATAATAGCCTATGGCAGGTGGTATAGAAACTACTTGGTAACTGGGAACATCTTTGACAGATGAAGAAAGCCCTCCAATTACTTGGCCTTTGCTGGAGGGATTACTGAAACTCTACTTGGAGAACTGAGAAAAATGGACCCACACATATGCTATTACTTTAAACGTCTTAGCAAGAAATTGCACTAAGACATTATTCAAGGAAAAAATCAGCAACAAAGATAGCCCCTTCTTTACAGAGCTGTTCATTTTTAAAGTCCCAGTCTCTTCGGGGGTATTCTTTTCAGGGCCTGAAAGGAGAGGGGCTGGAAGTCTGTTCTGAGGAGGCATTGCTGGAGCTTTCCCTCCCAGAGCAGCGTCAGCAAATCCCGCAGCTGTGGCCACTTCCCCTGGGCTCAGCCTTCCAGGGGGTTTCCTTTCCGATTTCATGGCTCAAACTGCAGCTTTTCCCCTCTCCACCCTCAACAGATAAGCCAGCCAGAAAACAGGTTCTGACAGTAAATAGCTGGTGCATTTTCAGACAGTGGCAAAGTGTCTTGAAGCTGCAAAGGACCTTTGGGGCTCTGGGGCCCGGGGATGTGGGGGAAGAGGGCAGAACAGAGAGAGGGTGGTTGTTGGTGACCCTCTTCTTCTCCCTTCTTAGAGTCCTGACTTCCTTTTCCCCACTAGCTCTCTCATCCCTACCTCCTCCAGCAGTACAGACTCCCTTCCTTTTCCTTTTCTACTTCCTCCTGTCCTCTTGCTGCCTCTTGCATCTAGCAGTGTACAGAGCTTTATGGTGCACTTATGACTAAAGAATGTTCTGATCTTCAGGCCCAGAGAATGGAGACCTCTGGGCAACAGTTATGGGACAGAGGGATGGTGGGCACGAGATTATGGGGTCCCTGCATGCAGCCAGATTTCCAGCTGCTTCTCAAATCCTTTGGCATCATAGGATGGCCATGGCTGGCATGAAATCTGAGCAGGGCCCTCCCATGGGGCAGGAGTCTAAGGGATCAGCATTTCAGTCCTGAAAGAACAGGAAGTCACCAGTCAGCTTCCTGGAATCACTGACCACGGAGAGGCAGACACACCCATCCTTGCCTGCAGAGGGTCCTACTTAGTGCTGAAGGCTGGGCCTTCCGTTCAAATTGCAGTGCTGAAATTGCAGAGGGTGCTGCCGTCTGCCCACCCTACCACACTCATGCTCCCTGTAGAGCCTAGAGTGCACAGAGCAAGAAGGAGCAGAAAGCAGCGCTCGGCTCTGTTCAGACTCAGACAGGGTTTAACACCATGCTAGTGACCTACCCAAGAGGCAGGGGTGCAGTTTCCTAAGCAGCTTTCAGGTGCCTGGAGAGTGATGGGCCGAGGCCCCTTGCAGAGTCAAAAGTCACTTAAAGCCAGTGGTGTGCTAAAACAGGTTCAGGCCAGCTCATCAGAGCCAATTGTTAAAGTTTCAGGAATTCTGCATACCGGTTGTTAAATGCAGCCATTAAAAATTCAGTTATATATACTGACAGTTAAATTATGTTTAAAAACGAAAAGTAACGAACATTCAAAACTCATCACTTCTGAATTATTTTACTGCATTTTACTATTATTTTACTATTTACTATTATGTTCTTGAGGTCATTTACTCCCATTGTTCTGTAGGATAGAAATGTTATATAATGCTGTGCACATATTTCCCAGCACTGAGTTGGATAACATCAGGTTTGTAGTTTGCAATTGGCTGTGGTGAAAGCATTTATATCATGGTCACCAAAAAATACTACAAATCAGGGCCTGCCTCCACCCCACCCCAGCTAGTTGTTAAGCATTTACCAATACACCACTATCTAGAGCCCTGAAGAACAGGGCCCCCCACCCATTAGGCACAGGTCACATGTGTCCTCGAATTGAGCCCCGTGGATTTATGGGTCAGCATTGCCCATAAGGAAAGGAAAGATTTACCATGCTCAACCTCGTGTCGAACAACAAAGGGTTTCTTTCTGAATTTTTATTGACTCATAACAGGCCCACAGTGCAGAGAATCCATGGCTTTCTATGAGTATTGTTTTCTCAAGGAAACTGTACCATGAATTGGCAATTTTAATGCTGTGCAAACAAAACCAAACTAGTCTGAAGTTACAGAGTGTGTTCCCCTCTGATGCCCAGGTAGATGTCCAAGACAGAGACTCCTTCCTTGCATCTGACATTCACCAGGCCTGCCTGGATACAACATGACAGGCTGGTTTGATTTATTTCCATCACTAATGCTGTACCTTTATAGTTCCTAATCTGTGTCCTAAATCAGACAGAAGAGAAAAGAAATGTTCTTTCTTGAGATATGCTTTCTTAGCATCCAAAATACAGTTACATGTCCTCACCCTGACCCACAAACACATTAAAAAGATCATATGTCCTTTGCTGATGTCTACATACTGTAAATAAAGTCCTATGGGAGTTTTTTCCTTTCACGTGAGCTTCCATTCAAGACACATGCTAAACCCATAATCCACTGACTTCTGCGATGAGTTCTTACAATGGTCCTATTCTTGGTTTTGGTGTTTGGGTGTTTTTTCTTTTCTTCTTTTCTGTTTTCACTACTGTATAAAGTCTCCTTCTATGTATGTTCTAGTTATCCGTATTGTATTATATATATGTGCTGCATGTGTGAACCCCAATAAATTCTGTTTCAGGTTTCTGGAGTTTTCATCTTAAGTACAGCTGGTCCTGTTGTGAACTCATCTTTCTGGTATGCTCTTCTGTGTCAGATTCCCGATTGCCAAAATGTTTGACTAAGTGTGTTTTAACTAAAGTCCTGAGACTGTCATCCTTGTGAAAGGGCATGCTCTGTGGGATGACTCTGTGTACAGCATAAACCTATCAAATGTGGAGGTATGTATGCCTTTATATGCCAGATACCTAACAGTCATGTTAACAACTGCAAAGATATTTAACAGACATCAGATTAATAAAAGAGCATTTTTTGCTCCATTATATTCAAATAAAGGACTCGGTGTGACTTTCCCTTCCAAGCAATACTTTGACCCTTAAAAAAAATGAGTCTTTTTTATGTCCTTGGTTATAGGGAAAACCTGTTTCCCCAGATTCAGCCTTATTTGAATTGTTTCTGTGGGCAGGCGTCATGGGTATTGATGTGTTGTTTATTTTACAGGAACACTTTCCAATTGTTAGCCAAGACCACAGGGAAGAAAATGTTTGTGGGGGAGTTTATGGCAAAGCAGATGCTTGTGTTCTTTTGCCTTCGCGCAGGAATAGCAAACAGATATTTATCTAGCATACTAATACCAATTGATTGGTAGGGGCTGCTTGGAATATTGGCTTGAGAAAAATTATGAGGAAAAGTGCTCTATTTTACAGCATTGGCATTGGAAACAGAAACAGACTGCATATCGTATATTTGCTGTTCAAACCCTAAAACACAATGTCAGTTAAAAATATATATGTATATACTTTTTTAAACTTTTTTTTTAATTAGAGCAATTGTAGGTTTACAGAAAAATTATGCAGAAAATACAGAGTTCCCATATACCTCCCTTTCACACACACAGTTTTCCCTATTATTAACATTTTGCATTAGTGCGGTACCTTTGTTACCTTTGTTACAATTGATGAATGTTGGGGGTTGAATCACATCCCCTACAAAAGGTATGCTCAGGTACCAATCCCTGGTCCTGCAGGTGTGAACCCATTTGTAAACAGGATCTTTGAAGATACTAGTTTAGATGTGCCCAAACTGAATGAAGGGGGCCTAATCCAACATGGGTAAAGTCCTTATAAGCAAAGGAAATTGGGTGTGGAGAGAGAAGCCACAGGAAGCAGCCCGAAGCTGGAAGTCGGTAGAATCTGGAAGAGAAAGACGATGTCACTGTAGGCATTGCCCTGCGACAGAAAAGCCAAGGACCTGGGAATCACTGGCAGCCAGTCCCTGAACACCACAGACTTTGTGGAGAAAGCATTTTCTTGCTGACACCTCAATTTTGAACTTTTCCTAGCCTCTAACCAAGAGCCCACAAATTCCTGTCGTTTAAGTCAACCTACTGTATAGTATTTGTTTTAGTAGCTGGGTCACTAAGACAATGAAACATTATTATTATAATTATTTATTTAGGATAATCTGGATTGCATTTAATAGAAAATCCAGCTCAAAATATCTTTATTAATAAGGAAATTTGTTATTTCACATAACCCAGCAGGTGAGACAGTTCCAAGGTTGAGTATGATGTAACTTGGCAACGTCACTGAAGACCCAGGTTCTTTCTATATCTTAGATCTGCCATTCTCAGCATACTGACTTTGTCTCCTCATGGGCATGAAATGGTTGCAGTAACTCTAAGCATCATATCTTCACACAAAAATCTAAGGCAAAGAGAATGGGACCATGTCATCTTTATGACCCTTTTTAATATCAAAGAGAATATTCTCAGAATTCTCCAGTTGAATCCTCCCATGTCCCGTTGGCTGAATTTGCATCATTTGCCCACTCCTGAACCAATCATTAGCAAGGGGAAATATAATTACCATAATTAACTTAAACTAATCAAGATTCATCCCTCTTTGGTCATATGGTTACTATGGTACTTAGATTCCGTTGGATATACTTCAAAGAAAGATGCACAGTTGCTTTGAAATGTTTGCAGTGTGCTGTAAATGACATCCTTTGACACTAACTAAACATGGCAAAAATTTCAGATCTTAACTTAAAAATATGCACAGTTTTTCAAAATCCTATTAAAGGGTAAGCAAGCCAAAAGTTAGAAAGGCATGATACTTGCCTGAAGTATGATAGGAGGACAGAGGAATGCAGGATAACCAGAGCATGGTTAGACTGATATTCTACATCTAATAATATTTAGAAATCTGTCACCAAAGAGAATTGTAGCCCAGTCCAATGTGAGTTTGTTTGTATTAACAATTTTTAAGGACAAACATGAGATAATTGTTCAATGAAAAATACATATTGGAAAATGGAAGTAAAGCTGGCAAGCATGTGTCCTGCCACCACAGAAGTACATTTCTAATGTGCAGCTTTGTGATATTTCAAAAGCAGTGACAAAAGAGGAATAGTGTTGAATAGGCCTCTAAGACAAATGTAAAATATAGAAGAGATCAATAAAAACATTTCTGCATAACCCTGTATGTGAGTCTGTGAGACCCAAGTGTGAATAAGAGTTATTAGTGATGAAACAGTGATCTGGAAACCAGAATCTTCTGGGATCTGTTTTATTTAGCCAGTGTCCTGGTGGATGTTAGCCTACCGGGTGTCCATAGGAAACCTCCACAACTCTGCCAGGGGGTAAGCTCAATGCCAGATGGGTCAAATGCTTGTGGGAGCCTTTGCTAACCTGTGACTGAAGAAAGACCAACCGGGAAACTGGCCAGGGAAAGTGCAAGGTTCCTGGGAAAGATGAAGGAAGAAGAAATGTTGACAATTTTGAGAAAAGGAAGTTTCCAAGAGTAGCAGAACCCTCCTTCTTTCATCTCCTTGTGCATGATTTTTTTTGTTCAGTAAAGTATTTTAAGCATACAAAAAAGCATAGAGAATAATGTAACAAACGCACACCATTCATATTTGTCTAATATTAAATAACATTTTGCCTAACATGCTTCAGATTTTTTCTTCTTAAGAAATAAAATAGTTCAGGTGCTGTTGAAACTCCTGTATACCCTTCCAAATCCTTTTACGTCCCTTCCTTACTCTCTCCCTGATATTACCACTATTCTGAATTTGTCATTTGTTATTTCCTTCCATGATTTTATACTTTTGCTACATATAAATCTTTCAATAAATAATGCATATAGTATTGTTTTAAAGGTTTTGTAATTGTATGTAAATAGTATCACAGTAAATGCATCATTCTGTAACTTGCTTTTTCACTCAAGATTATAGTTGTGATGGTTAATTTTGTACCAACTTGGCCCAGATGTTGCTGTGGAGGTATTTTGTAGATATGATTAGCATCTACAGTCAGTTGACTTAAAGTAAAAGAGATTGCTTGGTAATCTGGGTGGGCCTTATCCAGTCATGATAGGCCTTAACAGCAAAGAACAACAGTACCAGAGAGAAGAAATTCTGCTTCAAGACTACACCATCCACTCCTCTCTGAATTTCCAAACTGTTGGAATCCCCTAAAGATTTTGTACTTAAGACATCAACATCAACTCTTACCAGAATTTCCAGCCAGCCAGCCTACCCTACCTTACAGATTTCAGATTTGCCAGTCCCCACACTTGCATGAGCCAATTCCTTAAAATAAATCTCTTCATGTATATATATGTACACACATTAAAAAGAAAAAAAAAAAAGATTCATCCTCTTCACACACACACCCCCACCATAGAGCTTGGAAGGAGCTCAGTCTCCCCTGAGGCACATGGCTTCCAACAGCCTGAACAGAGTTTATAGTGAGCAAGGAAGAAGGAAGGTGACCACTGAGCAGTCAACAACCATGGGCCACAGCTCTGGAACAGTGCTTTTCAATATGGTAGCCACTAGCTCCATGTGCCTATTTCCACTTAACTTATATAAATTAAAATTAAATTGAATGCAGGACATAGAACTGAGGGGCTGAGGCGACATGTACTCTCTGGCACCTTTTCCTCTCTCCAGATCCACATGGCAGGGTCAGGGCCGATGGGCAGCACCAGGAAAACCATGGTGCACAGCGGCAGCACTTTTGGCACCTTCACAGCCACGGGGACGGCCACCCAATGATAACCTGGGCACTGGTTGCCCACGACATCTACCCCCTCCCATCCATCCCAGCCCGTGTACCATAATAAAACAAAGTCTTTGAGTAAAATAAATTATAAGTTTAAATTAAATTAAGAATTCCATTCCTCAGTCACACTAGCCACCCTTCAGGAGCTCATCTGCCCCCCCACTTCCCGTGACTAGTGGTACCATATTGGACAGCACTGATACAGAACATTTCATCATCACAGAAAGTTCTCTTGGACAGTGCTACTCTAGAAATTGTGCCCTCGCTCCTCACTTCCCTCCATAAGCTGTTCCTTCTTCTAGGACCTGCCCTCACTTCTTCCAGATTCTCTCCCCCAGGCTAGAGTCTCCCTTTTTGCTGTAGCAACTTTTTTCTCTCTTTTCCTTTCCCCAACGGACTGGAAATACCCAGCGCATCACCCCATAGAGGTGTTAACTCTTTCTTCAGTTCCCTAGACCCTACTCTGTATTTAAGAAGAGCTATAGTCTGCTTACTTTCCTCTCTTTCCTGTTTCATGATGAGTAGGGGAAAGAAGGCTGACAGTATCTTCGGCACCTTCGGGTGAAGTTTGGCGAGGATCGTTCTGAGGTCTGAGGGGCGTGTCCACAGGCTTGACCTGGACCAATGACACAAAACCAAGGCACATGGGGTCCTGTTTATTGATGTCACACAGTGAAGTTGCTATCGTTATCCTGAATACTGTTTGTTTCATTGTGTATGTATGTTGTGTATAGAATGTGTCTAAATTTGCCTGCGGTCACACAAGTAAGTAACACGGGCTGTGTGTGTGCTCATGCTTGTGTGTTTAGATACAGAGAAAGGTTGAGGAATAGAATATCCCTTGGGTCCTGCACTCAGAAACAGACAACTCTGGGAGGAACTTCAGGACTAGCTGTTTCAGGCTGTCCTTAGACCAGCAGCTGTTTGCCTCCTGCAACCTCAGGGCTTATTAAAATTCCAAAGAAGACTTTGCTTTCTGTGTGGTAATCACTTGACTTTGGCCTCCAAAGAGAGATCTGGCCTTTGTTCTGTTTGGGGAGGTAACCTCTATATCCTTGGATTTCCTGAAATAGAAGTGTTTTTTGTTATTCCTAGTGGGCCCAGGCTACACCTGATAGTTTATGCTAAAGAGATGGAGACTACAGGCGAGGGGAGGGGCCAGCCACTCTAGAAGGACCAAGTGTGTGACTAGGGGATTGAACCTTTTAGCCAGATCATGCCATCCCCACCTCCCCAGCCTCTGGGAGGGGAGGGAGCCGGAGCTTGAGTTTAACCACATGGGCACTGATTACACCAATCATGCCTATGTAATGAGACCGCAGGTAACCTTTGGACTTTGAAGCTCAAGTGAGTGTCCATGATTGAGAGTATATAAAGATGTCAATGAAGGTGACTCATTCTGACTCCACGTGGAGAGGACACGGAAGCTTGCATCTGATTGAGATCCTCCCAGACCTCACCCTCTGGGTCTCTTCTTTTGGGTTCTTCTGATTTGTATCCTTTTACTATAACAAACCTATAATCATAAATTTAGCACTTTCAGTGAGTTCTGTGAGTCGTTCTAGTGAATTATCAAACCTGAGGGGGTAGTAGGAATGCCTGATTTATAGCCAGTTGGTTAGAAGGGTGGGTGGCCTAAGCCCCCAAACTTTCAATTGGTACTTGAAGGCAATATCAGGGTAGTTAAGAGGCTGAGTTGAATTGAAGTCATGTCAGTCATTTGCAGTTGGCATCAGAAGTTACTGAACTTTTTATACTCTTTCTGTGTTATAATTTTCTTTGATCCTGGAGTCGATGGGTACGTCACTTCCCTCCCAGAAGGAGCACAGTGCCTGAGCAAAGCAGCCCCTCTGGGAACCTCCCCCAGGGATGCGCCTGCAGGACAGTGGCCTGAGCCCTGGTCGGCTGCGGCTGCGAGAAGGGCCAGGGGAGGAGCCATTCTGGATGTCAAGCAGACCCTGACAGCCTGTCACTACCATAATCCCTTTGTTTAGTGGGGAAAATAGACATGTCATCATCTGTAATGTGCTGTCCAAATACCAGGTGAAGAAGTGAAAACCACAGGAGACGAGTTCCTGAAGGGAAGCTAGTCTCCAGATCTATGGGCACTGGAAATCCCCAGGGCCAGAATGAATGAAGTTCGTGGTCTGGAATCGCAGAGAACATGGTAATTTACAGTCCTGACTCCAAGGGCACAGGCGGCCACCTGCCTTCAGTCATATTTCTGTGTCCACTGCTCAAAAACCCACAAAGAGGCAGAACAGACCGTGTGGATGGTGGTCTCAGTTCTGGAGCCTGCACAGAGCTCACTCCCTCACATCTGTCTGCTCATGTCTGCATCCTTGTTCCTGAAGGTGGCACCACAAAGACTGAAATTTGGAAAGAAATCTCATCAGCAAATTTGGATTTGGGTGGGGCTGTAAAAAAAGCGCCTTCACAAAGGAACAAAGTGATTTATACATTGCCCCCACCCCACTTTCAGTCTTTGAATACATTGAACGTTTCCCACCCCCACTGCAGGCTAATGATTACCCTCTCTTGGGAGCTTCCCACCATGCGCCGCAAAGGAGAGTCATGGTGCATGGCCTCACTGACTCCAGCAGTTCCCAAGATTGCACAGCGCAGGGCTTGGCAGACGTGGCACCACTTCTCGAGAGTTGCCTCTTCTGTTACCCAAGTCTTTGCTATTCATCCTGCTGGAGCCAGAGAAGCTCCAGGCACAGAATGTTTGTCCAAGGCTCCAAGTCTTGCCCAGGGGCAGCTGCAGAGAATCATACCCGGAGGAGTCCCACTCACTTGAGATAAGAAAAAGACCCAGGAACAACTGCTCACAGCAGGCCAAGCTAATGAAAAAGCAGGGGAAGAAGTGAATAATTTACAAGAGGGAAACAGGACCATGTTAAGTGATCCCCGCACATGAGAAGACACCATAAGAAGCCAATGGTAACAAGCCAGAAGCC
Organism: Choloepus didactylus; assembly: GCF_015220235.1. Lineage (NCBI taxonomy): Eukaryota > Metazoa > Chordata > Mammalia > Pilosa > Megalonychidae > Choloepus > Choloepus didactylus. The sequence goes on from NC_051319.1 coordinate 12,216,321, forward strand.
CAACACTATGCCCTTTTCCACGGGGCACACTGTGGTGGTAGTAAAGGAGGAGCAGCACCACCAGGGCTTAGGAGCTTGGTCTCTAGACTCAGTCAGATACGAGTTCAAACTCCAGTTCCTCCACTTGAAAGCTGTGTGGCTCAGGGCAAGTTCGTTAACCTCTCTGAGCTTCGGTTCCTCATCTTTAAAACAGGGATACTTATATACCTGTTTGAGAGGATTAAATGATATTATGCAAGTGCTTAGCACACTCTCTGAATGATGCCTTTTGATAAACAGACATTCCTAATTTTAATGTAGTCTAACTTAACTTTTCCACTTAAGTTAGTGCTTTGGAGACACATAAAAGAAATCTTTGCTACACCAGTGTCATGAAGACATTCTCCTCACCTAGCAGCTTTATTGTTTTTCATCTCACACTTAGATCTACATTCATCTGGAATTGTTTTTTGTGTATCTTTAGTATTCACCAAAAGATCAAAAGATACCATTAAGGGAGTGCAAAGGCAATCCTCGGAGTTAGAAAAGATATTGGCAATTTGAATAACCAACAAAGGACTTTTATACAGAATGGACAAAGAACTACAAATCAATAAGAAAAAGACAGATAATCCAATAGAAAAAGGAGCAAGAGACTTAACCAGAAACTTCACAAAAGAAGATATATCAAGGAATATGGCCATTAACCATGAAAATATGCTTAATCTCATTCATTAGGGAAATGCAAAAAAGCCATATGGTACCGCTAGTCACCCTTCAGAATGGTTAAATTTAGAAGACTGATAATACCAACTGTTGACAAGGAACTGTCATCCACTTCTAGTGGGAGAGTAAATTGCTACGACTACTTTGGAAAAGTGTTTGAAGTATCCGCTAAAGCTTGAAATACACATACCTTTTGATGCATGATTACTCTCCTATTAATTTATTTAATTAAAAATAATTTGCAATTTATTATAATTTATTTGTCTTTATTAATTTATACTAAATGATCTTGTAATAGTTATTTTATAACTGCGTAGGTGTATTAAATGAGGAAACTGAGACCCAGAGAAGTTAAGTAACTTGCCCAAAGACACCCAGCTAATAAATGACAAGTAAAATTCAAAACTAGATCTATTTGACTTTAAAGTCCACAATTTTAACCACTAGGCTATAGCACCTGCATATTCAGGACTTGCCCTGTATAGAAGTTATTCCCCCAACATTTCCATTTTCAGACAACAAAGGGAAAGGCAAGTTTTAAAGGTGGAAGGGAGGATGTCAGCTCTCTGTCCTTTTAGAATTAATTCATTCATGAGTAAGCATGTTTACCGTGTCTCCTTCCCATGTGAGGCCCTGGGGGAGCAATGGCTTAGGAAGAAGGCCCAGTTCCTGCCTTTTCAAAGCTTTCAGTCTAAAAGGGTCTCAAGATGGCAAATAAGCCTTCATTTCAGACATTCGTTGAACAATACTTATTGAACAGTCACCGTGTGCCTGGCACTGTGCAGGCTGCTGGGGATACACAGGGTGGAGAAGACACACCCAGTTGCTCCCCTCCTGGAGCTCACAGCCTCACTGGGGAGATAGACTAGCAAACAGGCAAAGACAATAGGATGTGAACTATCATGGCAGAGCTCAGGGCATTATGGGAACTCCTAGGAAGAGAACCCAGCCCAGATTGGAGGCTTTAGGGAAGTCTCTGGGGAGAAGGAAAGCTATCCTTCCCCTCCCCTTATCCTTGGGACTACCAAACAGTCTTGACTCCTTCAGGCTGCCAGGGTGGCTTTGAAAATGCCTGCTGATCTGCTTGCTAACTCAGAGATAATAGCCAAAAATGATAGTGCATGTAGCATATGTCAAGCACTATTCTAAGTGCTTTACACGTCTCATTTAATCCTCACAACGACCCTATCAGGAAGGTTTTCTGGGGCACAGTGAGAAGTCACTCGTCCAAAGTCTTACAGCTAGTAAGGGGAAGGACCTGGATTAGCACCCAGGCAGGCTGGCCCCAATATCTGTGCCCCTTCCCCACACTAAACTGCTTCTCTACCTAGAAAAGCCCAAATGCCAAGAGTTTCTCTGCTTAGAACTATAACTATCACCCAGATCCCACTGGTTTTACGTAATAGGTATAGGGACAGAACTAATGGTTATTCACGGTTTTTCAGAGAAACAGAATCAACAGGAAATACATATTTATGAGATTTATTATAGAAACTGACTCACATGGCCATGGGAATTGGCAAGTCCAAATTCCATAGGGTAGGCTGCAAATTGGAAACTCTGATGAAAGTGAAGTTGTATTCCCAAAGAGAAACAGTCTGGTTGAAGAAAAGGCCGAAATTCTTGTGACTTCCAAAATCCTCAGTTCTTGCTCCAAGACCTCCAACTGATTGGCTAAGGAGACTCCCTGTATTTGCTGAGGACAATCTTCTTTGTTAATTGTAGATGCAGTCATAGGTGCAATAAAAAACTAATGATGTAAATTCATCTACAAAATGTTCTCATAGTTACATTCAGGCCAGTGCTTTCTTGACCAAACAACCAGACACCATAACCTAGCCAACCTAACATGTGAAATTAACCACCCCAGCTGGTAAATATTGAACAACTGGCTCTTCAGGGAAAAGCCCTGATTTGTAGCATTTACAGATTTCCTTAGTGTAAATAACTCCATCATGGTCAATTTCAAGCTACCAATGTGAAGTCTGTGAATGCAGAATTTGGAAGAGACACTCAGCAGCACATTATCATATACTACTTTTACCGTAGAGATATAATAGACATAAGTAATCTCAAGAGCATAGATAATGATAAATGTAGTAATAATTATGATGAGATGTGTTTTGAGCATTTATTGCCCTTGTTTTTAAAATAATTTATTTAATTGTGAGTTTATGTAATTTAACTTTTAGCAAAATTCATGAAACCTTAGCAACCAGCTCCAGCTCTCCACTGGATCTAGCTACCCATTCTCTATTTGGCTTGATTCCAAACTCTAATAACCTGCCTCTGCCTCCTTTGCTATCTTCAGTACCCTACTAAGTCACCACCAGAGAGAGAAGGAAGAAAGAAGAAGGGAAGGGTGTCAACCAGTATCAGGCACCTACAAAGTCGCAGTTATTCTGGCTAGTATTTTACAAATATTTCATGTCATCCTCACAATAATCTCACTGGAGAGACATTACTAAATATCCCTATTTTGTTAATATTTCCCACTGTTTTATCCCCAGGCCTTGGGCCATGACTTAGACATAGTAGACACACAAATAATATTTATTGAAAGAATGATGAACAATCTCAGGATGAAATCCAACTCCTCAGCTGGTGTACGAGGCTGTTTATGATCTGATCTCTGCCTTCCTCTCCAGCCTCCTTTCCCACCATGCACAGCCGCTTGTGTCTCACTTGCACATGCTGTGCTGTTTGTTAGCCACCACAGAGACTTTGCTTATGTTGTTTCTTCTACCTAGAAGGTCTTCCACCATATTTCCTTTCCTAAGTCAGGATTCCCTGGAAACACATTCTGAGAGAGAGATTCACACCCTGGAAGTTTATTGGCACGTGCTCTTGGAAATAACACCTGGAAAGGAGCAAGGACAGCCCGATTGGGCAGAGGGAAATGCTGAATTGAGTTGCAATTGCAACAGGGGCCTCAGCAGGTCCCAGGGGGAGGCACTGCACTTGAGATGTCTTTCAGAACTGTCCCAAATTAAAGAGACTTTGTACATCTCCCCCCCACTCCACCCCATCAACCAGTCAATGGATGAGGGTCAATGGCATTACAATAGCCTTAACTTCCCACTGATTTTCAGCTAGGTTCCAGCTTTGTGGAATGAAGAAAGTATATTATCTCCATTGTCTGATGGGAGGAAAATAACCTTGAGCAAAGCAGCTGCCTTTAAAAAGGACAAGGCCATCAGGTGACAAGGTCATAGTGAGTTCTTAATAAATGTGCACAATTATTAACAAAAACATATATATTTTAAACAATTCTGTTCAGATTGTCAAAAAATGACTAGCTAGAAAAAAATCCTTGAGGTCTAGGGATTGAAATGGATTTTTTTTTTAATTCTATTGTGGTAAAATACGTATAACATTAAACTTGTCATTTTAACCACTTTTTTTAAGTGAACAGTTGAGTGTCACAATTACTTTCATGATGTTGTATTACCATCACCACCATCCATTTCCAATACTTTTTCATCACCCCAATCAGAAACTCTATACGCATTAAATAATAATTTCTCATTCCACTACCTCCTCTTTCTCCAGGCCCTGGTAACTTCTAATCTACCTACTGTCTCTATGATTTTACCTATTCTAGATATTTCATCTAAGTGGGATCATACAGTGTTTGTCCTTTTGTGACTGGCTTCTTTCTCTTAGCATAATGTTTGCAAGGTTCATCCATGTTGTAGCATGTATCAGTACTTTGTTCCTTTTCATGACTCGGTAATATTCCATTGTATGTATATCCCAGAAAGAAATGTATTCTTAGCCTTTGTTTTAATATCTATATTTTTTAATCTTCACACCTTTTCAGGCAGTGTATCAGACATTCCAAAGCAATATCCAGGTAGTCAGTTGAAGACTTTCCTTCGCAAGTCCAATTGAGACAGCATTTCACGACCCAGCAGAAATCAGCTTCTTGATGGTAATATCATTATAATAGCCTCAACTTCCCACTGATGTTCAGAGGCTGGGTTCCAGTTTTGTGGAATGAAGGAAATAAATTATCCCCTTTGTCTTGAGCTATTTTGTGAACTGTTTGTTTAAAATGATGCAAGAATTAACCACAAAGGTGCATGTCTTCAGTGACCACTTCCCTCCCCCTGCCCTCCCTGCATATGAGTTGCCGCTCCCAGGGCTCTGCAGCTGCTAGAAGGAAAAGATATGAAAGAGAGACTTCCTACCTGCCTGCCATCACTCACCTGATGACGACCGAGCTGGCATTCCCCAAAAGAAGCAAAGGGAAGGGAAAGAAGAAGGAAGAAGTGGGGTTATGGGGAATCTCTTTCAGGTCACAGGTGGCCACACAAGCAAGGGAAGAGAAGCAGACTCCCCTCCCTTCTCCAAAACACCCTTTTCCTGGGGCCCCAGATAATGGGGCCCCAGATAATGAACAGAGCAGCCAGGTTTTCCAGAGGGAAATCCTTTGTTTAGGGTGCTTTGACAATGACATCCAGATGATCTGCAGTGGTCCAGCAACCCAGGATTGCTGATTGTTGTGAGATTATTTATTCACTAAACACACATATATTAAGGAACTACTATGTGCCAGAAATAGTTCTAGGCACCAATAGGAAATAAGACAGATGGCAGTCTCCCTGTCTTCTAGGAGCCTACCTTACAATGCGGAAAGACCGACAATGAAAGTAAGTAAATAATTTTACAAGATTGTGTAAGATAGTACTTGGAATTGATATGCAGAACACAAAACAGGATGATGCATCCCTGATCATTGGGTAGAGGCTGCTTTAGATTAGATGGTCAGGTGTATCACTGAGGGTATTCCAGAGAAACAGAATCAATCAATCTGAAGAGATTTATCATAGGAATTGGCTCAAGTGACTGTGGGGATTGGAAAATCTAAATTCCATAGGGCAGGTTGCAAGTTGGAAATTGTGAGGAAGGTGATATTTAATTCCCCAGGAGAAGCTGGCTGGCTGAAGTAGAGATAGATATTCTTTCATCCGACTTCTGAAATGTTCAGTTCTGGCTTTGAGACCTCTAACTGATTGGACAAGGAGACTCAGCTCATTGCTGAGGGCAATCTCTTTCATTGACTATAGATACAATCCATCGTAGATGCAATCAACTAACTATGCATGCAAATCCATCTACAAATACCTTCCCAGTAACCATGAGGCCAGAGCTTGTTTGACTAACCAACTGTTCACCATAATAAAACAAAATTGACACATGAAACCATCATACCAGGGAAGAGCTCTCTAAGGAGATGACAGCTGTTCTGAATGACAAGAATATGTCTCAAAGCTCAGTCTAGACTAGATAGTGTTTTGCTTTGGAATTCTTTCATAAACCGGGGCATCTCCTCTTCCCACAAGGAGACAACTCCTAAATTAGATGTTGGACTGCTTCAAGAAGAGTGTGGGAAACATTGGAGCAGAGAGACACTTCTGTCCTACACACTGTCGCAGATGAAATGTCAGTTCTAGCACTTCCACTAGAGCTGCTGTTGGTTTTCAGTACCCCTTGGTGAATCTGTTCTGTAGTGTGGATGCTAAAACTATGATGAAAAGTACCTTGCTGCTTCATAGCACCAGTTATGGTCCAAGTTGGAACATGTGCCCTGAGAAGTCTATTTGCATGTTTCTCACCACTGCCTGGTTTGCTCAGTGCCTGTGGAATAGCCCTGCCCTTTCAACAACATCACAAAGGGATTGTGCTCCATGGGTGGTAAAACCTCAACTTCTAAAAAAGCTGACATGGAACTGAACAACAGAAAAAAATTAAAAATGCATTATGAACATAAGCAACTCCACTCAAAAGGAGAGCTTACTAGACAGTAGATTATTTACATCCCTCTATATTCTCTTTTGGTCTTTGTTAAGGTGCATCAATGTCTTTTACATAATTTTGATCAGTATCAATGCACAGGTCTATGTCTTGTTTTTTCCACTTAAAAATTTTTGTATGATACATTTCCAGTTATTGAAATTGTTCCCTGTGTGTCATTTTAACAGCTTTATAGTATCTCCGCATGTTGAAACTCATTATTTTTGCTTATTTCATTCCATTGTGAGGATTAAGATTGTTTGATATTATACATGGCCCTGCTAAGGACATCTTGGTCCACTTTCCCCCTCTTTGGCTTGTTGCTGTGAGAAATAGTCTACAAAGTGAAGTGACCAAGTCAACAAGTGTGAACAATTTCATAACTCCTGTTAAATTCACAGCACATGCCAGCTGTGGGTATGTGCCTCTTTTCTAAGATCCACTTCTAAACTGGGCTTTGTCAATATGAAGCAGAAAAATAGTTGCAAACAATTTGAAGGAATTCTTTTTTTAATAAAAAAAAATTCCCAAAGCCTTCCTTTAAACCACTAGTTGGTATTTTAACCTTGCTACTCCACCAACAGGCTACGTTATGCTCCCACCTCAGGCCTTGGCCTTTTCTTCTTCACCCTCCTCTGAAAGGCTTCCTTTGCAGATAGTTGCGTGTCTTGTTTCCTTACTTCATTCAGGCCTCTGCTGAGGTAAAGACAGGGCTTTCCTCTTCACCTGACCTAAAATGCCCCTTCACCCCACCGTCTCACTCTGTTTCCTAGTAACTCGCATAGCCCTCATCATCAACTGACATAATGTGTATTTTTTTGCTTCTATGGATATTATCTGTGCTCCCCACTAGAATGTACATTTAAAGAGAACAACGCATTTGCCTCTTTCATTTGTTGCTATATTCCCAATGTCTTGAAGGGACCTGATACAGAGTAGATATTCAATAACTATTGTTGAATGAGTGAGCCAGTGAATAAGTGAATGAATGAGGGTCTGATTACATAATCATTAATTGCTTGGCATTCTGAAAAGTTAGTGCTGGAAATCTGTGCTAGACTAATACAGTGGATCATAAAAATTTTCTGGTCATGGGTTCTTTCTTAGTTTGCTGGCTGCTATGACAAACACCACACAATGGGTTGGCTTAAAAACAGGAATTCACTGGCTCACAATTTCAGAGACTAGAAGGCTTGCTTCTTCCCACAGTTGGTATTCTGGCTCATCGGCGATCCTTGGGTTCCTTGGCTTTGCTTTCACATGGTAATGTCTTCTTTTTTCTCTTCTGGGTTCTGTTGACTACCAGCTTCTTTTCCTCCAGATGGCTTTGCCCTCATAAAGCCTCCAGTAATAGGATTAAGACCAACATCACTCAGTTGGGCTTCACCTTAACTGAAAACAGCATCTTCAAAAAGTCCTATTTACAACAGGTTTGTACCCACAGGAATGGACTAAAATTAAGCACATATATTTTTATGGGGTACATAATTCAACCTATCACAGGTTCTTTTAAGACTCCAGTGAAATTTTAAGTTCCCTCCTCCCCAAAATACACAACCACAAAATTTAGTGCCTAATTTCAGGGGGATTTGACCTGCTGAAGCTCTCAGTGGATCCAGAAATCTAAGCTTAAGAAGATTGCTCCAGGGACTGCAGTATAACCCAGAAATCATGAATACGGGCTCTACAAACAAAACTTGTTTTTGTTTGGCCAGTGCAGAATTATTTGTAAGTTTTGAATTTGTTGCCCACAAGTGAAAATCAGGTTTCACATAGGAAAAAAAAAAATCCATTATTTCTCAATCTTCTTGAAAATTCAGAAAGCCTAGCAGTACTGACCCCTAGTCCCAACTGAAGATTAGCCATGGCTGACCCAGCATCCCCAGAAGAGGCTTGTTCTCTTTAGGTTACCCCAATCCCCACACCCACTGCTCCCTGTGTTCTCTCTGCAGGTGTTTGACTTGAGACTCCTTATCTAATGCAACCACAAGTCATACAGTTGAGGAAACTAATACCCAAAAATGTTAGGAGACTTGCCCAAGGCAAGTTTTATTTGGACTTCATGTTTCTTACCTAGCAGTTCAATTCTCTTTCCACCACCACACTGCCTTCTCAGCTTAATTAAAAAGCCAAGAAATTTTTGGTGTTGCTAGAAACAATCAATCAGAATTGACCAATCCATTATTCAAGGTCATCTCTATATATCCACCCAAGGACACAGAGATGTCTAAGCAATGCTTGATAGTGAATGAAGTGAATGAATGAACCAGTTTTCAAAATATTGTTTAATTTGGGGAAAAGTAAGACACTTAAAAACCACTTTTCACTAGTTACTAAGGTTATGATTGTATTTCTCGTATTTCTGACCACTTATATCTATTTTCAATGATTTATTTTCAATACCACCCCAAATATGCAACTCTAGCTTATAATGTTAGGTTGATGCACAGCAAACTGAGTATGGATTACTTAGTCTTCTGAAGGACACAAATGTGTTTTGTTACCCTAATATGCCCATTACATTTTAAAACACTGCAGGCAGAGGAGCTAAGATGGCGGCATAGAGAGGAGTGGAAGACTGTTAGGTCTCCCGAACAATTCATAAATGACCAAAAAAACTAGTAAATAACCTGGAATAACAGCAGGGAGACAAACGTGACTGTCCACTCATCATCCACCAACCTGAATTGGGAGGAATGCCCCAGATCACAGCATAAAATCTGTAAGTAAAACTGCGGACTCGCACTGAGAGCAGAGAGCCGAGAGCCCCTCCCTCATGGAAGCCGCATGGCGCACTCTCTCAGTCCAGCTCCAAGTGGGGTTTTAATGTTAACTGCTCAATACAGACAGTGAATCCTCAACAAGCAGACAGAGGCTTTTGGTGACAACTGACCTTGGAAGAGTCGGGGGACATATCTGTCTCAGGACAGGGAGCCCAGAGGATTGGGTGCCATCTCTGGCTGACGGGTGAACCTGGGAGTTTTTCTGTCCCTTTCTCTCTCTGTGGAGAAAACCTCAGCCATTCTCAGCCCGCAGCACTTTGCAGTAAAGACAGCCTCAGCCATTTTAAAATAAAAACACTTGTATCAGCAGAGTCACAGAAACAAAGAACTTATTGATATGTAGATGACAACTCTGGAGGGAGTATAACTTCCCAAGAGGAAAGGGAGCGGCTCAGCTCTACTGCCCATCTTTCAGTCTTTCTGGAACAAGACCCCAAAGCCTGGGGGAGGAGAGCCACAGCCCACATCCCCTTACACAGGCAGTAACAGGCTGACAGGTGCTTCTGCTGGGCAGAAAAGCCCAGGTGTCTCAATCCTCTAAGAAAAGCCATCAGGGAAACCAGATACTGAAATATTACCTCCTTCTGTGTCCTGAGCCTGTTCTCATCTAGGAAAACCTGATTGGGGTGGCCTAGGAGGTCAGATGCCTAGACAACAGAAAACTACAACCTACACTAAGAAAAACGAAGCTATGACCCAGTCAAAGGAACAAACGTACACTTCAACTGAGATACAGGAATTTAAACAACTAATGCTAAATCAATTCAAAAAGTTTAGAGAATATTTCACAAAAGAGATAGAGGCTGTAAAGAAAACACTGGGCATATATAAGGCAGAAATTGAAAGTTAAAAAAAACAACTACTAGAATCTATGGAAATGAAAGGCACAACACAAGAGATGAAAGACACAATGGAAACATACAACAGCAGATCTCAAGAGGCAGAGGAAAACACTCAAGAACTGGAGAACAAAACACCTGAAAGCCTACAAGCAAAGGAGCAGATGGAGAAAAGAATGAAAAAATATGAGCAACGTTTCCAGGAACTTAAAGATGAAACAAAGTACAAGAATGTACATATCATTGGTGTCCCAGAAGGAGAAGAGAAGGGAAAAGGAGCAGAGGCAATAATAGAGGAAATAATCATTGAAAATTTCCCATTTCTTATGAAAGACATAAGATTACAGATCCAAGAAGCGCAGCGTACTCCAAACAGAATAGATCTGAATAGACCTATGCCAGGACACTTAATAATCAGATTATCAAATGTCAAAGACAAAGAGAAAATCCTGAAAGCAGCGAGAGAAAAGCAATCCATCACATACAAAGGAAGCTTAATAAGACTATGTGCAGATCTCTCAGCAGAAACCATGGAGGCAAGAAGGAAGTGGTGTGATATATTTACGATACTGAAAGAGAAAAACTGTCAACCAAGAATCCTATATCCAGCAAAGCTGTCCTTCAAATATGAGGGAGAGCTCAAAATATTTTCTGACAAACAGACAATGAGAGACTTTGTGAACAAGACACCCGCCCTACAGGAAATACTAAAGGGAACACTGCAGAGTGACAGGAGAAGACGGGAGTGCATGGTTTGGAACACAATTTGGGGAGATAGTAGCACAGCAATCAAAGTACACTGAACAAAGATAGCTATGTATATGGTTGAGAAAGGAAGGTTGGGAGCATGTGAGACAACAGAAGAAAGGACGATAGATAAAGACTGGGACTGTGTAACTTGGTGAAATCTAGAGGGTTCAACAATTGTGATAAAATGTACAAATATGTTCTTTTACAAGGGAGAACAAGCAAATGTCAACCTTGCAAGGTGTTAAAAATGGGGAGGCATTGGGGGAGGGATGCAACCAATGTAAACTAGAGACTGTAACTAACAGAATCATTGTATTATGCTTCCTTTAATGTAACAAAGGTGATATACCAAGGTAAATGCAGATAAGAGGAGGGGATAGGGAAGGCATGTTAGACACTTGACATTGGTGGTGTTGTCTAACTCTTTACCCTACTTTGATTTAAAGTTACTTTTCCTTTTGCTCCTTCCTAGCTGTCATTTTTTTTTCCTCTTTCTTTTCCCTCTCTACCTTTTTTGACGCTCCCTCCTGTCTTGTGGAAGAAATGTAGATGCCCTTATATAGATAGTAATGAAGGTGGTGAACACATAAATATGTGACCATACAGAGAACCATTGATTGTTTACTTAGGATGGAATTTATGGGGTGTGAACAAAACCATCTTAAAAAAAAAAAAAAAAGCCAGACACATAAGGACAAATATTGCAGGGTCTCACTGATAAGAATTAATTGTAATATGTAAACTCATAGACATGAAATATAAGGTACCAAGATATAGGATGAGGCTTAAGAATGGGGAGTGGTTGCTAAGTATGAGCAGAATGTTCAACTAGGATGAACTTAAATGTTTGGAAATGAACAGAGGTGTAGGTAGCAAGATGTGAGAATAACTAACAGTGCCGAATGGTGCGTGAATGAGGTGGAAAGGGGACGCTCAGAGTCATATATGTCACCAGAAGGAAAGTTGGAGTTCAAAAGATGGGAATGTATAAAACTGAATCCTCTGGTGGGCAATGTCCATGATTAACTGTACAAATATTAGAAAAATCTTCCATGAACCAGAACAAATTCATGACAATACAACTAGAAGTTAATAATAGAGGGGTATATAGGGAAGAAATATATACCTATTGCAAACTATATACTACAGTTTGTAGTATTTCAACATTTTTTCATAAACAGTAACAAATGTACTATACCAACACTACGAGTCAACAATTGAGGGGGGTTGGTTAGGAATATGGGAGGATTCGAGTTTCCTTTTCTTTTTCTTTCTTTTTTTTTTTTTTTTTTCCATCTTTCACTTCATTTCTTGTCTGGAGTAGTGAAAAGTTTCTAAAAATTGAACAAAAATTAAGTGTGGAGATGGATGCACAGCTGTATGAGGGTACCAGGGGCAACTGATTGTACACTTTGGTATGTATGGTATCTGAACAAGCCCAATAAAAATTATAAAAATAAATTAATAAATAAACACAAGAGAGCTCCCTGGAAAAAAAACAAAAACAAAAAAAAACACTGCAGGCTCCTTTAAATTCCCCACAGCTCAAGTTTCAAGTCATCAAAACTCATGATTTGATTTGATTCCAAGAGATAAGAAGCAGGTGACCTGAACCGCTGGTGCTGGGAACTGGTCCTAGAGAGGAGCCTCTGTCTCTTCTGTTTGACCATTGACATCAGCTGGCCGGACTTGACCCCGTTTCTGTTCAGAAAATCCATTCCTCTCTGTCTCCAGCTAAGCATTGCATCTATTTTGGAAATTACTCTCCGCTGTGACCAGTGACAATGTTGTACCCTGGAGTAATAAATGAAAGCCACTTGACCATTTTAGAAAACTCATTATCATTATTATTGCTTCAGTTTGAAAAGCATTTCCTTCCTGAACATTTACATCATCCAACCCCTAAGGACACGAACAGCCGCAGAGGCTCCTAGCGGCCTCCATATCCATTTTTCTACTCTTTTCTCGCAATAGACTTCTCATTTTTAGCTAGATATATGGCCACAGAATAAATACCACATTTCCCGGCCTCCCTGGTAGAAAAGAAGTGGCCATGTGCCTAAGTACTAGCCAAGGGGATATAAGTAGCAGAGTTGTATACAACTTTCAGAAAGGTCAGACTCTCTGGAATGTGGATATGATGGCTGGATCTCAAGAAACCATCTTGGGCCATAGGGTAGAAGCCAAATGAGGATGGGAGAGCAAGGGGATAGAAGGAGCTCAGTTTCCTGATGACCGCGGATCTGTCACCCCAGCCCTGGAACTGCTTACCTCTAGACTACATTTAGGTGACAGGGAAATAAGCTCCTTTTGTTTACACCAAAGTTATTGGTGGTTTTCTATCATTTGCTTCTGAATCTAATGTTAACTAATGCAACTGAGGAGACTGAAAGCCATTTTTGGTAACTTGGTAGTTAATTATGTTTTATTAATAATTGGTGGGCAAAATCATTTTTCACCGTTTCCAATGAAACAATCTCATTTCTGTGTTATGGATATGTGAAAATTAAGTCCACCTTTATGCATCAATAGACAGATACTTTTTAAAATTTCCCTGTAATAAAATTATACATTTTTCATATTCTTTAAAACAAGAACCCCACCCTACTGAAATGATTTGGAAGCCGAACCACGGCAGAAGGGTTTTTGTTTGTGGTTGCTGCTTTTTAAAGTTTTTATTGTAGTAGCATATACACTCAAAATTTCCCATTTTAAATACTTTAGAGTATATAATTCTGTGGTTTTGATTACATTCACAATATAGTGCTACCAAAGTCTGCATGTTTGCTGTTTTTTTTTTATTTTTTTGCTTTAATGTGCTTCAGGGATGATAAACACTATTTCTACCTCATTGAGCTTTAAGCTGCCACAGAGTCATCATCTCTTATGCTTACTTACATATTAACCCAGATCTAATCCTAGAATTTTCATATGGTAATTTGGAGAGGAAAAGGTAGACCACTTTTAGATGCATCTGGTCATGACTATGTAATGCTAATTCCACATTCTGAAGTGGTTGACCAAAACACATTCCTTTCCATTTTGAAGTAAATTCCATTTGCCCCACCCTGTTTCTGAATTACCAGTTGCAATTATATTCAAGAGTTATTAAAGCTAAAAGAACCTGATAATATAATAATTAATGTAGGTGATTAAAATACGACAAAGCAAATAAAAAAAAGCAGACATTCAGAATCTTTGCAAAGCTACTGAATCTAAATGAAAACATGTTCTCTTTCTTGTTTGAGTCCTCATATTTGCCTTCTGGAAGATGGATACAGAAACGTTGCTAAAAGAAAGAGACCTCAAAACGCAAAGAATCAAGACAGAAGTTTCTTCTCTCTCTGGAGGAGGGTGGGTGGTCCAGGGCAGAACAGCAGCTCTGCTTCACAAGGTCACCCAGGCACCCAGGTTCCTTTGACCTTGATGCTCCACTATCCCTAGGCTCTAGGGAGCGGTCCTTGTCCACATGGGTAAGGCTGACTCCCAACGCATCCAAATTCTAGCACGAGGGAAGGCAGAACAAGAGAAGGGAGCACAGGATCAATCATTTAATGATAAAACTCAGAAGTAGCATTTATTACTTCCTCTCAGAACCCACCTAGTAGCAGGGAAGGCTGGGAGAGTGATCTTTAGCTGGGAAGCCAGGACTTCCCTAAAACTTTCTTACTATGGAAGAAAGGCAAATGGATTTAAGGGAAGTACTAGCAATCTTTCACACTTTCTAACTGATTTCCTGCCTCCTACCTGTTCCCTTCCAGTCCATTCTCTGAACTTTTCTAAAGTCTGATCATAACACTTCCCTCTTTCAAGTTCCTGGATGGCTCTTCGTGATCTTCAGGATTAAGTTCAAGTTCTTTGCTGAGAGCACAGGCTCCCCCTTGGCTGTATTTAAAAACATAGAACACCAGGTACATTTGCAGGAGGCATCCTTATACTAAAAATGTGTTTGGTGTTTATCTGAAATTCAAATTAACTGGTCATGCTGCCTTTTTTAAATGGCAACCCTATCCAACCAACATTAATTTTTCCTTTAGCCCAAATGAAGAAACCACTTTTGCATTTTCCTGAACAGGTGATGCCATTTCAGCCCTATGCTGTTCTCTTGTCCTAAAAATCCTTTCCCATGTTCCTTTATCTGGTTAATTCCAACTTGTCCTTCAAAACTCAGGTCAAAGTTGATCTCTGGATATTTTTTCTTGACCGTCACTAGGCAGCCCCTGAAATCTGTCTTTGCTGCCCCTCCTTTGAGCCCTTACCACATCAGAACATAACTCAAGAATAGCACTTGTCACTGCTTGATCATCATGAGTGTTCTTGTCTGATTCCTCCCCCAGATAGAAAACCTCTTGAGAACAATTTCAGCTGTAAAGCCATATAATCCACACATAGTAGGCACGCCATCATATTTATTTAAATAAATAAACGAGGCAGCAAAGGGTAGCAAATGTGACCAGAGAAATGGGAAAAAGACGGTCCCCGGATCAGATTCCGATTATGTCTTCTTCCAGCTGTGTCACTTTCCACAAAGGCCTTCATCTCTGGGTTTCGGTTTCCTCACCTGTACCTCTTAGGGTCGCACTAAGGACAACTGATATCTTGCCTGGACATAGTAGGTACTCAACTATATCAGTATCCTTTCTCCCTCCACCTGATACCTAATGTCATTAGAGGACACAGAGTTGGTCTTCGTGTGAAACATCAAGGCCACATTCCACTCCGCCACCAGGCTGACCCTCCTCTGCAGGCAGGAATGCTGGTGAGAACAAAACGTGAGTTAGGTCAGACCCTGGATCTCATCAAATAAAGGAGTAAACACTCATCATGGAAAGAACACTTGTTAGAATCATTCAAACACAGCTTTCTTTCCTCTTCATTGGATGCATTATATTTATTTAACCACTTCATTATTAATACCAAAAATATGTGTGAAAAGTAAACTGGTAAGAAACTGGCCAACAAAGCTAGTGCAACTTGGATTCCAAGACTGTGGACAGAACAACCAGTAAAAAGTAAAAAATTAACCAGTTGTCCCATCTACACAACACAAAAGAACAAAAGTGCAGCCCACTTTATGGAGTCCAGCTCTCCAGGGGTAAGAAGCAAGATCTAGTAGGTGAGTGTGGTTTGTGATAAGGATTCATGGGGAAATAAGGAAGACAGAACCCTCAGCTCCCAGTTCATAGCACAATAGAAGTGTCTTATATCCATGCATAGCACTGTACCACCTTCAAAGGGCTTTGCCATATGCTATCTTATTTGATCTTTATAATAACTCTGTGAACATACTTTACTTTCCCCCTTTTATAGAAGAGGAAATGAAAGCTCAGAGAGGTGCCCAAGGTCACCTGGTTAAATGTAGAGCCAGGACTAAAATCTAGTTCTAGTTCACTCACTCGTTCATTCCACAATAGTTATTGAACATCTACTATCTATCAAGTAGCTTCTAGGTGTTGGGAATATAGCAGCAAGGCTGCCTCAGAGGAATCCAGGAGCAGCTGGTTCTCATGGAATGAAACTCTACTTTGGGGACTAAAAGTTCAGGTTAACTGGTATTACCCTCAGCAGCAGGCTTTTGGTGCTTGGTGTTCAAGGGTTTCACCTTTATATTGTCTTGGGAACTCTTGGCCTCTGTTTCCCCTGCTCCTGCTGCTATTGACTGATTGATTTTGTCTGATGCCTCATATGTAAACACCCCAAGAGAGAGACATTCTCCAGTGTCTCTGGGGTCAGGTGTCCACCTTGGACCAGGATGACAGGCTACATGGTCAACTTTTCCCTAAAGTGCCTGTGGACATGAAAGATCCTGAGAGTACAATAAACTTAATTGCTTGTCTATTTGCTGGATGAGCTGGTAAAAATCATTTGTTATATAGAGCTGGGGATGAGAAGATCATTGTCTATCAAATGCCAGAATTTGGAAGATGTAAAGAGCAAAGCCTGTTCTATTTTCCCTCAAAATGCTATTTAATGTCGTTCACCAATCCACCACCTCCCTCTCTCCATTCCAGCCACACCAGACTTCTATTTTTAAAACATCTCTTTCTTTCTTTCTCTGTCTTCCACACACCCATACCCTCTTCTCTCTTTCTTTCTCTTTCTTTCCCCTCACTCTCTTTCTCCCCCATCCCCCTGGAACTTCAAATATATAGGTTCCTTCCACAACTCCTCAGCCTGGCTAAAATGCCCACCCATTCCTCAAAGAAGTACTCTCAGACTTCCAGATTAGATCGAGTTTCCCCTGTTATAAGTGAAGGCAGTACCCTGCCCTTCCTCTTTCACAATATTTCTCAGATTTACAATTATTTGTTTAATATCAGTCTTTCCTGTTGCCTGACGCTAAATGAAGGCAGGAACTGTCTTGTCATCGCCGTTTCCTCAATATCTGGTATAGCTCCTAACACTCGGTGGAACTTAATAAATATTCATGATACGAACGAGCTTTTGTTATCCTGCTATCTGGGCAGGATGTAGTCCATCTAAGAATGTGTGACCCCCAATGCTCTCGATGTTGGGCAGAATCAAAATACAACATGTGAATGTTGCAATAACACTGATCCTGCTCTAGAGGGACAAAAAGAGTAGAAAAGCTGGCCTTGCATCAGGACAGGCTGGAAGTCTTCCAGGTATGTACCTGGGAAGTGACTCAGGATAGTAAATAACTGGCAGGTAGACAGGAGGGAGATAGGCCCTGCGGTGGATTAGCCAATCAGCAGGGTCCAGGAGAAGGGGCGCGGGTGGGGGGTGGGGGGTGGGACAAGGGTGACTTTCATCTCCCTGCAAAGCTCCACCTTCTGACTCCCCACTCCACCCCGGGGCTGCCTCAGAGGAGCCGCTCCAGGGCCACACTGGAACAACAAACATGGGATTTTGTTTGAGGACTTGGCTTAGCAGCAAGGTCTCTCTCTGACCTTTTCCCTGCACAGTAATAAAGGGAAATGGCACTTGTAAAGCAGGATTGCACAGGTTTCCCATGGGTATTGCCACAACTTTAAAGGAAACACCTCAGTTGAGCATTGTTGCCCGGAGTGGGCAAGGGCATCTACCCTCAGCCCCTTCCCAGAGAACTTTCACCCCAGGGCAGATGCCCTTCCTCACAGGGAGAAAAACCAGCCCCAACCCAGTCACCGTGGGCACCCAACATGGGCAAAGGGCAATGCTGGTACCTCAGGCTCCGGTTGTTGGGAGCCTTTGGTGGAAGGGCCAGGGACACCTCAGCTCATCTTGGTTAAGGGCATGTTGTTTTTAGGATGCGCACTGAACTAAGGGGGAGGAAGCCAGCCACACCGCTGTGCTGCGTGGAGACCCAGGCAACTCTTGCACCTCAGCTGCCGTTTCCAGAGTCATGCCCTGCGATTATCAGACTGGACTTGGTCCGCCATTATGAAGACTCAGATTTTCTGTTTCCAATTCGATTACTTCTGTCCCTGCTGACTAATGTCTGTCCACCCTTCTCCTCTCTGCCTCTGGCTTCTGCTGCCTTTGCTCTGTGGTCTCTATCTCCAGTGCCAGCTTACCGTCAGCTTCCCTCTCAGTATGTCCTACATTCAGACTCTCTAAAAGTAGGAGTTGATGGGTTTGGCCTGTCACCATGACAGAGCTCTTGTGCCAGACTCTCTTGTAGGCAACTGGCCAGCCCATGGGAAGCTGCCTTTGGGTTAGAGGCCAATTCTTGGCTTAATCAACTAATTTTAACTGAAGCCACACACGCAGTGTCACATGAATGCAGAAACTATTCAATGTTTGACAATAGAGCCCCTCCTATATGCCAGGCTCTGCCCTAGCACAGAGAACATGGCGGTTAAATGAAAACCACAAACATCTCTCCATCTGTGGGCCCCAAATTCCACTGGGAATGGGGGGAACCTACCAGAAACAAAACAAATACATAAAATTTAAGATAGATGTTGATTAATGTGATCAAGAAAAATACAGCTGAGTAGGGATGTAGGAGTGCCCGAGGCCAGGATGTGTGTGCCAATTTTAAATGAGGTGGTTGGAAAGGCCTATATGAGAAAGTGACATTTGAGTAAAGGGCATAAAGAAGGAGAGAAGACCAAGAAGGAAGTCTTGGAAGGATCTCTGACTTGGGAAGACACAAGAAGGCCTTTGGTCCTGGGGTGGTCCGTAGAAGCCCCTGCCCCTCTAGGGCCTCACAGACCAGAGAGGAAGATACGTCCATAAGGCACACAGTACAGTCTATGGCACTTGTTTAAATCTGAGGGTAGCAGGAGCCCAAGGGACATTTAAGGAGGGAAGCAAAGTGCAGACACCCATGTTCCATCTGCACCCGTTCCTGCAGACCCAAAGCCTTGCCAGGGAGCAAGAATACTGCACTCTTCTAATTCAGAATGCTATAATCCAGTACGTCTTAAGCCTTAGGGTGCATCAGAATCACCTGGAGGGTTCACAAAAACACACAGTTTGCTGGGTTCCACCCCCGGCTGTTCTGACTCAGTAGGTCTGTGGTGAAGGGGCCCATAAATTTGCATTTCTAACACTTTACCAGGTGCTGCTCCTGCCTCTGCTCTGGTATCACACTTTGGGAAACACAACTCTCCTCTACACTAGGCTTTCCCAGTCCCTCCAATTTGGCCCTTGCCCTTCCCTCTGTCTGAAATGCTTCCTCTTCTCCCTATTTTTCCATCAAGGCCCCCAGCTCAGGAGCCACATCCTCCAGGAAGCCTTCCCTGACTCTCACAGGCAAGCTCCTTTATCTATGTATTTCCCCTCTGAAAGTTCACCCCATTGCCTTACTGCACTCATATCTGTCTGCTTTTCTGGACTGTAAACCTTTGAGGGCAATTTCTCCAGTATCTAGTATCTAGTATGTGTTAAACAAACCTTTCTGAATCCCCTTGTGTTTTCTCCCTGTCATTTGTGAGAGGACGGCCCTGCTGGGAACGAGTTCCAATGGTCCCTTCCTTGGCTTCCTTCTCCATTGGAACCTCCACCCACATGGGAGCTCCCTGGCTCCCCGAACTCCCCGATTCCAGCTGGCCAGGCCCGTGGTTGTCACCACACTCCTCATTGGCAAACTTGAAATTCTTTCTCTGACAAAGCAATATGCGGTTTGAGGTTTTAAGAGAGCTCTATTACTGAGAGACTCAAATCAGCGACATCAACTTCCAGAATGGCAACGCAAGGAAGATCTGGAGGGAGGGTCAGGACACCTGGTGTTTCAACCCTGCCTCTGCTGCAAGCTGAGCAACCTTGGGCAAGTCACTGGCCCTCTCCTCTGTCAGGGGAGGGAGCTGGACTGGATGATTTCTAAGGTCCTTTCCAGCTCTAAAACCACGTGATGACAGAATCTGAATTTTTTAGCTGCTAAGCAAAGATGTCCACACTTCTAGCATGAGTCCTAAGTCTGGTGGGAGATTTGTCCATGTCAAAAGCTATTTCCTAGTTTTATCTTTGCTACACTCCTGAAAGACTCAAGGTGAACCATTCAGCCGAGGTAGCTGTAGCAGGAAGGAAAATGCAGAACTAAATTGCAACCCAGAGAAATGTGTGTAGGTTTTGGAGCTGCATAGATAAGGGTTTGAATCTTTGTATTGCCACTTACTATCCGTATGACTTTCACCAAATTCCTTAACTCCCTGGGCCTCAGCTTCCTAATCTGTGAAACGGGCAGGGCGGGGTTGCAGTATCTACTTTATAGGACTACTACGAGAATTAGCAGAAAATAACAGCAAGCGCCTAGCATGGAGGCTAGCGCAGGAGAGCTGCTCGGCAAACATTTGGTCTCTCTAGTCTCTTTTAGTTCATCTCTGTTGCCATGCTGACCCCAAATGAGGAAAACATTTTCTACTTTGATCCCCAAATTCCTCCTGGTGAGCTTCTGGCCTCTCTTTGTGGCCTTGCTGGGTGGCTTGTTTATTCAACCTACGTTTATTGAGATTTTACCAAGTACCAGACATGGTGAAAAAGAATAAGTACAGATAATGAAAATATAGTCACCATCTTCAAGGAGCAGGAGCTGTGCTTTGGTTACGGATATAGACAAACAACTATATACAACTATACTATGGTGGGTTAAATGCTACAGGGGTAAGCACTGGTTGTAAGCACTTAGTGGGGTCAGAGAAGACTTTCTGGACCAGGTGACATCCAAACTAACTGTGGAAGGGTGAGGAGGATTGGCCTGGCCGGGTGGTGGCAGGGATGGGCACTCTGAGGACAGGGGGATATAAAGCTGGGAAGGAGAGCAGGATTTCACCAAGGTCTTCTGTCCCATAGTAGTTGAGTCTTAGCTTAGAAGCCACACAGAGGCACTGCAGGTTTTAATCGGGGAAGGGACAGGATTAGCTTTATATTTGTAAAGATCATTGTGGCTGCTGTGGGGAGAATTGATTAAAGGGAGGCAAAAGCTAGAAGTGTGGAGACCAGTCCAGGTACCGCTGCTGTAATCCAAGAGAGAAATGATGATAGCCGAAGCAGGCGACAGTGGAGCGGAGCGGGGGAAATTGAGATATTTACAGGGTGAAACCTACAAGACTTGGGGATGAATTAGATGAGAAAGTGACAGAGAAGGAGGAATCAAGGACGATTGCCTAGATTTCTGACTTGGTCACCTGAATGGGTGATAATATCATAACTAAGACAGTGAACATAGGAGCGAAGGGGGCAGATTTGGAGGCGGTGTGTGATTAATTCACTTTTAGGTGAGATAGGGCTGTGGCTAGAGGGAGATGTGAAGCTGAGGGGAAGAATTTTTAAAAAGTGAGAGACACCTGTTCATAGACTACTGAGAAAGAGCAAATAGAGGTTACGGGCAGAGAAGTAAAAGGGGCCAGCAATCAGTGGTGTGAAGAAACCAGAGGCCATGGGACTGGAGTCTGGGGAAGGATGAGCCTTAGACAGGAGTAAGGCCACACCTGGCTCTTGTGACGGAAGGAAGGAAGCAGCCTCGGGGGTGCATGCGTCGGAGGTCTTTCATGCTCCAGACCCCCTTGAGTCTTTTCCTTCCCCTTGCCCACTGGTCTCTGAGTCATTCATTTTGTCCACATCATGTCCCTCAGCCAGTTGGTAAATTAGTTCTTCCAGTTAGTGAGGCCAATGTTACTCCACCAACCACCTTGAACCAATAGTTGGATTGGACAAATGACTCTGCACTTCAAGTTCTTCCTCTGTAAAATGGGGATGGACAACCTCAAAGGGCTGCTGTGAGGATTAAAAAAATTATCTGTGGACATGCTTAGAATAGCACCTACACATAGGAAACTCTTTAAAGTGTTAACTGTTATTCTTATTAGACTCGGGATGTGCCCCCAGGGGACCCTCTTGGTCAGAAGCAGATTTCCTGTTCTCCTTTCAAAGCTGGAGCTCCTTTTTTAGTTGCCTATTAAATGCCTATTTCTGATGGGTAGAAATCTCCAATTTTCTGTACCTTTGCAAAAGCAAAGATAATAAATGAGCTGTGTGGTCTATTGCAGGAATTCCCCAAGTTGCCCAGCACTCACAAAAAAATGTGCTGGCCTCACTAATAATCAGAGTCGCTGGAATCTGGGGCCATGGAATCTATATTTTTAAAGCAGGTCTGATGAAAAGAGCCCAGAATTTGTAGTAAGTAGAACTAGATTTTAGTTCTGGCTCTACATTTAACTCAGACTCCTCCATGAGCTTTCATTTCTTCTTCTCTAAAATTGGGAGAGTAAAATCTGTTCATAAAATCACTATAAAGATCAAATAAGACAGCATGTGGCAAAGCCCTTTGAAGGTGGTTCAGTGCTATGCATGGATATAACATATTTTTATTGTGCTCTGAACTGGAGCTTCTAGGCCAGGTTTTATTTTGATGACTTAGGCCTCAGGTGCTCCCAGGGGAATGGATTTCCTCAATGCACCACCCTAACAATGATAACATCATTAATAAGACTTTTATAACATGTATTAATTATTACTTTATAAATTACGACATCCCCAGAAGAGGAAGGGGGCTGTATCTTAGTTAAATCCATATGCTCACCACCCCCTTTTGTTCTTTTTCTTTTCTGCCTTCAACTGACCTTTGTTAGCTTTCAGAGGGAAACCCTCTGAATCTGGTGTCTGAAGAACTTCAGTCACATGGTGCAGGATTTCATCAACTTTCAGTGGGATTTCTGAACGCCTCACCTGAGCCCCCACGCTGAGGCAGCCTTGTGGTCATCAGCCTCAGAAAGCCCCCTCCACAGGCATCCTTCCCCACCACTGGAGCTTCCCATTGCCATCCTCTGAAAGGCTCTGGGTTTTCTCCTGGGGATGGTGTTTCTGAAGCTGAGAGGGAGGGCTGGTTCTTCAGGTTCCTTCAGTTTGCTTAAATTTTAAACCAATAGCATCATGTTCAGTAGAGCTTTCATATGCACTACCCCATCACAGCCCTGGGAGTTAGAGGATATTGTCATTGTTATGTGTATTTTGTAGTCAAGGAAACTCGAGCTTGCATAGATTATGTAATTTGCCTAAAACACAACAGATACCTCACACCATATACAAAATTGACTCAAAATGGATTAAAAATCTAAATGTAAGAACTGAAATATTCAACTTCCAGAAGAAAACATAGGCATGAATCTTCATGCCCTTGGATTAGGCAGTGACTTCTTAGCTATGACACCGAAAGAAAAAATAGGTTAGTTGGACTTCATCAAAATTAAAAACTTTTGTGCTTCAAAGGGCACTATCAAGGAAAGTGAAAAGACAATCCACAGAATGAGAGAAAATATTTGCAAATCACGTATCTGATAAGGTACTTGCATTTAGAATACATAAAGAACTTTAAGAACTCAAGTTTGGAATTACATGTACCTCAGAAAATCATACCTGTGAGCTAATCCATACCTATGAGTGTAAGCTATTGAAAGTATTTTTCATGAAATTACTTCAGTTAAGACATGGCCCAGGGTAGGTTTTAACATTCTTACTGGAGTCCTTTATAAACAGGATGAATACAGAAAGAGAGAAAAAGCCAGGGAAGCAAGAAGCTGCAAGCAACAAAACCAGGAAGAGAAGAGAGAGACCAGCAGACGCCTTCCATGTGACAGAGGAGACCAGGATCTCTGGCCACTGGTCTTCAGGAAGAAAACATCCTGGTGAGGCCGATGGACGTTTTGGACGTCTACATGGTCTAAAGCTGTAAGCTTGCTCACTAATAAATTCCCATTGTTAAAAGCCAACCCATTTCATGGCATGTTTCTTTCAGCAGCCCTGCAAATTAAAACAATAATATCATTGGCTATTAGGGAAATGCAAATCAAAACCACAGTTAGATATCATCTTATACCTACTAGAATGGCCATAATCCAAAATCAGAAAGTTACAAGTGCTGGAGAGGATGTGGAGAAAGAGGCACACTTATTCACTGTTGGTGGGAATGTAGAATGGTGCAACCACTCTGGAAGACAGTGTGGAGGTTCCTCAGGAAGCTAAGTATAGATCTGCCATATGACCCAGCTATTTCACTGCTAGGTATATACTCAGAGGAACTAAAAGTTAAGACACAAATGGACATCTGTAAACCAATGTTTATTGCAGCATTATTCACGATTGCCAAGAGATGGAAGCAGCGCAAATGTCCATCAATGGATGACTGGATAAACAAACTGTGGCATAAACACACGATGGAATAGTATGCAGCTGTAAGGCAGAACAAAGACATGGAACATATAATAACGTAGGTGAACCTTGAGGACATTATGTTGAGTGAAGTTAGCCAGAAACAAAAGTACAAATACTGTTTGGTCTCTTTAATATGAACTAACATTAGTGAGCAAACTTTGAGAGTTAAAAGCTGATAACACAGGCTACCAGGAGATAGAAAGAGGGTAGAGGTTAGGCATTTGATGCTGAAGGACTACAGAATGTTCAGCAGGATTGATTGTATAGATCCAGAAATAGATAGCATAATACTGTTTGATGGTAGAACAATATTGTAAGTACACTGAACAAAGATGTCTGTGAGTAAAGCTGAAAGAGGTGCAATAGGGGAATGTATGACACCAGAGGTAAAGATAGATGATGAAGACTGGGACTGTATAACTTGGCAAAAACTGGAGTGGCCAATGACGGTTACTAAATGTACAAATATAAAAATGTTCTCACAAGTGGGAGAATAAATGAATGTCAACCATGCAAAGTGTTGAAAAAGGGATGGTATTTGGGAAAAAAAACATAATCAAAGCAAACTGGAGTCTATGGTCCACAGTAACATTGTAATATGCTTCCATTAAATGTAACAAAGGCAATAAAAAAATAATAAAAAGACAACGCATTTAAAAATGGGAATGGATCTGAATAGACTTTTCACCAAAAGAAGATATTCAAATAGCCAGTAAGCACATGAAAAGATGTTCAATATCATTAGTCATCAGAAAAATGCAAATCAAAACCACAACTAGGTACCACTTCACTCCTACTAGGTTGGCTAAAATTAAAAAGACATGATATTAGCAAGGATGTGGAGAAATTGAAACCTTCATTCACTGTTGGTGGGAATGTAAATGATGCAGCCACTTTGGAAAACAGTCTGGCAGTCCCTCAGATGGTTAAACATAAAGTCATCAATGATCCACTCCTAGGTATATATGCAAGAGAAATGAAAATGTATATTCACACAAAAAACTTGTATACCAATGTTCATAGCAGCATTATTCATAATAGCCAAAAATTGGAAGCAATGCAAAGTCTTTCAACTGATGAATAGATAAACAAAATGTGGTCATTCCATACTATGAAATATTATTTGGCAATAAAAAGAAATGATGGACTGATACATGCTCCAACATGAATGAACCTTGAAAACCCTGGGCTAAGTGAAAAGCAAATCACAGAGGCCCACATGTCGTATGATTCCATTTATATGAAATGTCTGGAATAGGCATATCCATAGAGACAGAAAGTCGATTAGTGATTGCCTAAGTTTGGAGATGGGGTGGGGGGGGGTGGAATTGGGAGCTAAGGCGTGTGGGGTTTCTTTTTGCTATAACAAAAATAATAAAAATGTTCTAAAATTCCAAAATTGTAAATATACCAAAAGTCATTGAACTGTTAATAAAACAACATTGTGTTACAGGATAATATTTTTAAAAAGTAAAATCATGACTATCATACAAAAAAAAAGATCACAATAGAAGGAGGCTGCAGGGCAGTCCATGCTCAAACCCCAGTCTCCTCACCCTGGAACCCATGGGCTTTCCAATTGTACAAGACACCCCACTGGTAGCTTCCAGGAATTTGATACATTCACGGATACATTCCTACTTTGGCGTTGTCTTTTTTTTTTTTTCTTGATACTCCTGAGTCGAAGGGCTTAAAGGACTTGAAGGGCTAAATTCACTGGTTCCTTAGAGATAAGAAGGACTCAGCTCTGTCCCAGTGAACTAAACTCTTGGAGCACCTCCATTTCTCCACCACACATGTTTATCTCATACTTGCTCCCTGCAACCTTACTCAAACATTATGAGTATTAATATAGTGACTAGTCATTATTTAAATCAATTTGACTTTCAGATGTACCCCACATCTAGGGAGCCCTGGCTTTTTTGCTCATTTTTATATGTATGTTTTTAAATCAATGGTGCCAGTCTTAGCTCTAAGGTTTTCCTTCAGCAGAAGTCCAACCATTTCTTTCCTGCACCAGTTTTGTTTGCTCTCAGCAAGCTGTCTTTTCAGCCAATGCTGCACCCCAGGACCCCAGCCCCAGAGCTAGGGAGGGTGGGAAGCCAAGGGCCAAGGGAGACTCTGGAGGGGGCAGCAGCAGCTCTGTGCCCTCTGCTCCACTGGGGGCCCTCAGGATCCAGTGGGAAACAGGAAGCAGAGTATGTGCCAATTGGGTGGGAAGAGCTTTCTCATTTAATGTTTAACAGTTGTGCAGATATTTTGAGAAAAGCCTGTTTTCAGATCCAGAGCAGCCACTATAACCAGGAATTGATGAGTGATGAATTTCAAGGGTCTGACCTCTCAGCCCTAGGCAAGTGGGAATGGAGGGCAGATCATGTCATACAGACTTAAAATGAGTGGCTTCCCATCTCATTTGGAAGGAAATCCAAAGCCTTGCAGGAGTTGTCCCCTGTCTCCACTGTCAGTGTCCCAGCCAACTTGCCTGAAGGTTTTTGCATCTTGCGTGGCCCCTGCCTGGAAAACGTTTCCTCTTCAGCAGGTCCCCTTTTTGTTGTAGGTCTCTGGCCACCTGGTCTGGAGCCACCCGGAATAAGGGTCAGGCCAGGTCTGTCCTTATCATCCTCATCTCTCCCTATGTGTTTCTCCCCAGGACCCCACTAAGAACCACTGCTCAGGCCCCCCAACTCTACCTGACTGCACCCCTCAACTTTGCTAGTCTTCTCCCAAAGCCTATACATGCCAAACATTCTACCATTCCTTTCTTTGGCCTTCCCTAGCCCCCAATGAAAAAAATAATCTATCCCCAGGGCTCAATCCATTCTGAGATAAGAACCAGCGCTCTGGAGATAGAAATATATTCAGCAAACCCCAAGAGACCACTGTAGGCCAGGCACAGTGCTGGTACTGGGTGCTGGTTTACCCCAGGGTTTGAATCCCAACTTACTATGTGGGTGAAAACCCTGGGAAAGTGTCCTAACCTCTTGGAGCCTCAGGTTTCTCATCTGTAAAATGGGGCTAGTAAAGTCTACCTTGCAGGTTTTTGTAAGATGCATTATTACAGTTACTGCTATTTATTGAGTACTTATTGTGTTCTGCCCACCCTACTAAGGGTTTTCTACACAATATCTCATTTAATCTTCACCACAGCCTTGTGAGCTGGGTACAATAATTATCTGCTTTATACAATGAGGAAATAGAAGCTTAGTGAGTTTTAAATCACACACCATTAATAAGGGGTGAAACAAAGATTTGAATTTTAACCACCACATGCCCTGCCTCTCAGTTGGGTATCTAAAAGATGCTCCTCTTGCCCAGTAAATGTCCCTCTCCACTCCCATTCTCAAATAACTGAAACAGGTTCATTCCCTTAATTCATGCGTTTGATTTTTAAAGAGATTTTTATTTGTTTATTTTTCTGGCATGTTCTGATATAACCCAGAAACTGTCTGGAGGGTCTCACTGGGGACAGTAGGGTCTGATGCATTGCTGGACCTTCCCTGTCCCCGCAAAGGCCCTGCTGGAGGCCGGAGTCTGCCTGCCCAGCAGAGTTCTTCAGCTTCCTGCCTCCATCTGCAAGGTCAGAAGGCAGCCCTGTCACCCGGGCTGGACGAGCATCCAGAAATCAGTGAGCAATTTCATCTCTTGTTGCTGCAGAATTGGTAGGTCCCCCGACTTCACAGGGAACAAAAGGGCATGATGGTGGAGTTCATGGAGCAATTCACGTGATCAATTACATGGGCTTTGTACAGATCACATTTCAAACCTGTCCATGTAAATCTTTTTACCGATAAGCACATACACCAGAACAAAACACTCGAATGGCCTGCTTCCAGTGAAGCAGAAGGTGGGGAGAACCGCGGCTTGCAGGATGCCGTGGCTTGTCATGTGCTTGCCAGAGAAATGCAGCTCAGTCTTCACCAAGAGGCTTAACCCTGTCTGCCCCGATGTATCAGCCCAGCAAGGAGACACCTGGCCTGGGAGACAAGAGCCTTTAAGAAAGTGACTGCTAGACCTTCTGCAATTGTTCTCCTGGCTCACCTTGCTGGTGAGGTTTATCCCAGAAAATTCCTCTAATCCATGAATAATTTTTCTTTTAAGTTGGAAAGAGGAGGACCAAATAAAATATTAAAATAAATTAGAAAAGCTTCCTGGAGCAGGCAAATGTGCAGTTACCTTATATACAAATTAGACCTAGTTGTATAAAAGCAGCTTGCATTTACCGTCCCTCTCAGCACCTTGCTAGGAGTGTTGCCTGTGATGCTCCCACGACCCTGTGAAGTAGGTATTGATTGACAGATGATGGCCCCAAAGTCCAAGAGGTGGAGGGACTTCCCCGAGGTCACATGGTTCCAAGTAACAAAATTGCTATTCCATACTGAGGCCAGCAGAGGTTCGCATCCCAGAGAGATGTCTTGACAAATACAGGAAGGGCTTGTGACTCTACCCATCATCCCATTCTGCTGGGAAGCTTGCCTAAAAGGAATGCCTAACTATGGAGGAATCTGTCTGATTTCTTCACCTAAATTAATTAATTCATTCACTCATTCATCCAACAAGCATGAATTGAGTATTTACACTGTATGTATCAGGCCTGTTCTAGATGCTAGAAATAAAACATGGTTCCGTTCAGGTCAAACATCCATTGCCATCATGTGGAAGGTAAAATGTTCTAAATGCCAAATTCAGCCAAACCTTTCCAGATTGCTCGACTTTTCTCTTTGTCCTAAAAACTCAGAGCACTGATGGTTTTTTGCCAAGGAATGTCCTCATTCCTAAAGCCTTATGACCTTGTTTTGCAAACATTTGTACTGTTTATTAATCCTTTCCAAAATCCATGTCTCCTTAACCCAGTTAGACTACAAACTCCTTGCAGAGGAGCAGAAGTTATGGACTTAGCCACTCAATAAATCTCCATGTGTTTGCTATGTGCAAATCATTTTTGATACCTAAAAATTCCCCTGTGGAATCAAAATGTTCACACATAAGAAAATCTTCAATTTTATTTTGAAGTATTGAATTGCATGTTCTTGTTGTTCTATCACTTTTTTCCCCTGATCTAAATCTGGACTGTGAATCCCTGCATGGGGGGGTAATGATATATGGTATAATTTAAAATTCAGCTCTTGAAGTCTCACATTCCTGTAAACCCAGAGAAATTAGAAATGTTTGCCAGGGACCCATTAGCTCTAAGGCCTTATTCCCAAATTCCTACAGTCCCTCTGGGCTGTGACCCAAACCTAGGGGGCTCTGTGGGAGGCGGTTGTCCTCTAACTATTGTTCCCTAGGGTTCCTAGGGCCCCTGCCAAGTTCTCATTGAACACGATACCTGATAAGCACTTCCTAAACTCAGCTCCAGAAGTTTGGAGGAGAAAGAAAAGCTTTAGGGAGCTAACACAGCTGCCATGGTCTGATGGTAACAGCACAGAGCCAATATAGGGTCGCCATGGGCAAGTGTTACAAGTAAAGGAGCTCCCTCCCCATTGGGCTACAGGAGCCCGCGCCCATCATCCCCAGCTGAAGCCTGGCCACCCTCCAGGCTTGTTTGACCTTGGAGTTGTACCTGCAGGTCAAGGGAGGAGCCTTGTGTTTCCGTAAGCAGTGCTGACACTTTGCCAGGAGCCCAGCACTCTGTTGACACTGCAGGTGGCAGTTACAGTTTCTTCCCACATGCTTGGTTCCCAGTCAATGCTGGCCCAGCCCAAGAATGAGGCCTGTGGAAGCCCTAGGCCCTGAGGGAAGTCAGTGGAGGAAAGCCCTGGAAGTAGACGTCGAGGTGGGAGTCCTCTTCTTTGCTGAGATGCTCTGGAGAGGGGTATAACCACCCTACAAGTGAATTATAGTGTTCAAATCTTAGTCAGCCCCACTCTCCAGAAGGATGGCACAACAGGTAGATACACCTACCCAAGATGTCTCTCCACCTGTCTTGGCACCTTGTCTAAAATTCATACCACCATTCTCTTGCCAGAAGTTCCAGAAAGCCCCTGCCAAAATGAACAAGTGTCCTTTGGGAGTATAAGATTCAAGCATTGTGTTAATTGGCCTGTAAGACTGTCCAATTGACTTGACATCACCTAGAACAAAGCTTTGAGAGACAGAGCAGGTCAAGCATAGGTAAGTCTGAATGCAGAAGATGGCTTAGGAAAATCTGTGCACCAATAGACATTGGAGTGGGTAAAAATAGGAGAGGAAAAATGTTGGGAGGCAGGGGCAGGCAAGGGACATAGCCCAGTGCTGCAGGTCCAGCAGCTCTGGCTAAACTGAAGGCTTGTGTCCCATTTAAAGTCTCGACCCACTGTTGGTACATGGAAACAGTTGTTGGGTGGAAACCAGCATTTTCACATGTTGGCAGCTAATTCATTTATTTTTAGACTCCATGTAGGCCTGCACAGTAAAACCTAAATAAAATATCTGTGGATCCCATTCGGCTACTCAGGAGTAGTGAAGAATTCCACCCATGGCCATATCTTCTTCCAGGGGCTGCTAAAATACAGCTCTTCCCAGTTCTAATCGTAACATAAAATTATCATTTAACCAGCAGGAGGCTTCTTCTTAACAATCAATCAAACCCACTCAAGCCAAGAACCAAGTACAACATTCTCAGCCTCTTTACAGCTCAAACCCACATCTTGACCCTGAAAACAGTTCTATTCAATCTTTTCTCTTTTTCCTTTTCTTCCAGCTCAGAAAAAGAAAATAGAAAGCAGTTAGGCCTTTCCCTAGCTCCACCAAGGAAGTTTCCATGGAGTAGAAGCACTTAAATCTTTCTAGGGGAGATCTTTGCCTTTTGGTCATTAGTCAGGAATGTTCCAGGTGGATCCCCAAGCCAGCAATGTTTTGTACTTAGACAAAAGCCCTGAATGAGCTTGAACGTACTTAACCTATCTGATTCCCTTCTTTCACTCACTAAGGAAAACTATCTCAATGGGAAAAAACTCAAAACCAAGGGTGATCATTCATTTTTCAGATGCCTTGTGCCTCAGTTTCCCCCTCAGTAAAACTAGTGGAATGGGGCTAAAGCATTGGGGGCTGGGGTCTCTAACAGCCTGGTTCTATTCAGATTACTTCCCTCTGTTGAACTCAGGAATGCCCTTTGGGAAAACGGTCAAGGGGTTGGTAACCTGACACCCTCCAGCTGAACTCTGGATGCCCCAGGGAAACTTAATTCAGTAAAAAACCTGGTTATTTTACTAAGCAGTAGAAAGGTATATGTATTTATACATTAAAAAAATAGAGAATATTAGGTTCATATGACTATTACTTTGTAAAAAGCACTGTATGAATTTGTGTACTTTTTTCCCTTTAATTTTCAGAATGTACTAAATAGCAGATTTTAGCGATCACATCCAGTAGTCTCACGCTGAATGCCATTAAGTGTTTAGTGTTTGAAACTATCTGCTCATCCTGACTTGGAAGCAAGTTTATTTATTCAGCATAAAAGGAAGTATTTGAACTCACAGTGTGATTTTCTGCAAGTTTCAAAAGTAGCAAGACTGGACAGACAACTTTTAGGACAATAAGACATATTTCTCTGTTCCGAATACTATCTTGCCACCAATTGCCGACTAAACAATTATCACTGTAAAGGAGTGCAACATTAAAAAGGACATACATTTAATGTATGCTAATGTAGATAATCTATTTACATGATTAAATGAGCCCTTCTTTTTTTTCTGTTTCCCTTGTATTTCCTTTGTGATTCAGTAATTTAATTTTAAACCACTCTTTTGCAAAACTAAACGTAAATATTTTAATGAATATCACATTACTGCCTAGGCTAATAGAAAAACTTTTCCCATCTCACTATTATTTATTTTGCCTTGGTTATTTAGACCCAGCTGGTCCTTCGGAATGACAGATTTGCATAATTTTAGGCAAGAGCAAAAATGGAACTGTAAGTTCCTGTAGGACCCATGGTTTCTTTCTTTCTAACTCTCCTCAACACTGGGCATAGTACCCCACCTAAAGGAAGTATCAGATAAATTGCTGAATATCCAGAAGAATTGAGCAATAGAAAAGTCTAGCAGCTGCTTAAGTATATGATGCGTGAGAATTAGAACCAAACAATGGGGAGGATGAAAGGCTGTCTGCAAGCTGAGCACCCAGCTATTCCAGCCTCAGCTCTGGGCAGAGGGCAGAGCAAATCCTTCTCACATCTCACCTAAGTTTTGTTTGTTGTATTGGAGCTTGTTTTCTCAGACAATCTTTTCAGGGGCACAGTTTCACCACTGTTCCCAAAACATCTTTCCTTCTGTAAGTGAACATTCAGCTCTTCCACTTCTACGCTAAGAAGCTGATTCTCTTAAATCTCTTCTTAGCAGGTAATCATTTTGATCACTGCCCTCTAGATTCTGATTCCTCTGGATTCAGAAGCTGTTAATGCAGGGAAGACATGGCACAGTGAATTCCATCAAAGCTTCCTTTTTCGAAGCCAGCATCACGCTCTGCTCCATGACAGTGTCTTGTTTTACTGTATACTCAGCTCAGTGACTCCTATGATCCCTAGGTTTTCCTTTTTCTATTCCTAGGCATAAATCGTCATTCTTCCATCTTTACTTATGCAGCTTGTGTTTTTCCTGACCCGTCTCTTCTGCCCTGGTCCTTAGACAGTGGGGCTATTAGAACATGTTGATGTAACTTTTGCTCTCTGTTGTAGTTTCTGGAGCTGGAGCCGCTGCAACAGGAGCTGCTGCTACCACAGAAGTTTTTCTCATTCTCGCCATGTGGTCCTGTCCACAATGGGCAGTTCCTAGCAAAGTCAGATTCATAACGTCATTTTGTTTCATGAGACTGTTTCTGGAAGTCAAACAGGTCAGTGGCTTAGAACGAATGGCCTTGCACTGAAAGGATGTAAGTGACTTTCCAAGAGGCTACATAATGTTTTTCCTTCTCAGAGACGTCACAGTTGACTCTCCAGATTCTATGCTAATATTTTATGTTATTCTGTTATGCCGTGGCTCTGTTCTATTTTGGGTGGGGGAGGGGTGTTTCATTTCAGGTACTTGTTATTTTACTTATAGGATATCTACCAAGGTTTAGCTCTCCACTGTAACCAGATGCTGTTTGAATGTATGGCTATTTGCCAAATATGGGATATTACTGAATTTCTTCACATCTGGGCTTGCAGGCATCAAAGAGCCTGGGAGAGGCAAAAAAAAAAAAAAAAAAAAAAAATCAATTTCTGGACCCCAGTTTAAGGCAGGTGATAAACAATGGACCAAGAAACTAATTTTGGACAGAAGTGAAATGGGGATTGGTCATCTATTGATTTGACAAATATTTATTGGGCACCTACTATATGCAAGACACTGAGTGTACAGTGGCACATAAATCTGGAGAGCTAAATGTTAAACCAGAACAGATAGTTTATTGAGAGCTCCAAGTCATGGAGACCCAGGAACTCTTTGGGAAAAGAAACAAAAATTACCCGGAACTAGAAGTCATTTTATATCCCAGCTCAAGCTGTTAGAAACAAGCATTATACCTTAAAAACGCTCACTTGGTTGTGGAGGAGAAAAGAATTTATTCATGATCTTGCAAGAATGGACACACAGCCAGAAACATGGCAGGCATGCCAGAAAAAGAACATGGCGATAGTTATAGCCTACCCCTAATACGGCAAGTCCCTCCCCAGTTTCCCCATTGGCTGCGTACTCCAGAGGTTACAGCCTATCCGAGAGAGCTAACTAGCCCGTCTTTGAGATTTTGAATTGCACAGCCTATCTGAGAGAGCTCATCCAGTTTAAATTTCCTGCTGAGAGTTTCCGCCTTTGACCTTACCCCCACATTCTCTTACATTCCAGTAATCTGGTTATCTTTCCCACATAAGGAACTGGCACTGATTCTAGACCTAATTCACGGGCTCTCTCTCTTTTTCCTTCCCCTCACTACGGGGCTAGTTTAAGCCAGCTTTTCCGCCCAATCTCAATTTTCTCCATGTGGTCTTTATGTGAAAGCTAAACTTAACCCTTTCTTACAAAGCTTGCCTCTTCTCTTTCCTTTTTCCGCTCTTTTTAAAAATGTCCTCAATTAGGACCCATCCATCAGAGGAGGTGATGGAGCCTGACAGGGTCATCATGGGAGAAGTGATGCCCACATAGCCTAAGATTACAGGGAAGACTGACAAGAAGGGGAGGAGTGTGTGACCTCTTCCCTTTGTGACCACTGTCTACAACATCCAGGGGAGGTTTTAAGGGACTGAGCAACTGTAGCGAGGGAAGTAAACATGAGCGGATTTTTGAAGCCAGGTACTATTAAACTGTACAAGACCCTGACACAGAGTGGATAACCAGGTTAATTGAATTGTATTGAAAACTATATTATCACAGAGAAATACTAACTTTAGTAGAACTAGAAAAAAAATCTAACAATGCTAAAGAAGAACAAAGAATGAAAAGGCTAATTAAAAGAGTTATTTTTAAGTCTGTTTTCAAACAAATTAGTGCAAAGATTAGAAAAAGTGAGCTTCTGGGCCCTCGGGGTGCTTGGATTGTGAGCTACTACTCTGGTGACCCTGAAAAGGAATTACATGTGAATTGGGGTCAAATTTTCAAAATTTAGATCAGAGGTTTCATTGCTTATTTAAAGGGACTTCCCACCCAATACATAAATCCTTCCTATAACATTTCCAGCTAAATGGTTTCTTTTTCCTTTTTAAAGCATATCTCAAAGGATTTCAATGAAGCATTGTTTTAAACCTCAATTTCATACTTATTTAGATTTTCTAAGATACAGACTCCAAACTTCCAGAAGACTTCACTCCATTTTAAATGACACTTAAGTCAGCGTTCTGGTTTCCAAGGACAAATTCCTAACTCTGTTCTATTTTGTTTGATGTTGCCTCCCAGAATGTCCTCAATTCTTTCAAGATATTGGAGAATTCCCTTTCAAAGCAAAAACTACTTGAATTCATGTAAAAAATAATTTAAATAAACACTACCAGACAACACACAATGCTTTGAGTTGAAAGAAGGGCTGGGGGTTTTGTGAAATTTAACAATAAACTTTAAAGATTTAAAATGATAGACCATTTTCCAGCATTTTTCTAGTGCATGACAGTCACTTCCCTTCCCCCACTCGACCTCCTGGCTGATCGGTGGGAGGTCCCTGTCTTACATTTCAGCAACACCACTGTTACTCTGCATATGTGGTCTTTGTTCATATTAGATTCTCCCCTAAAATACAGAACATGATCTGGTAAAATAGCAACTCTGATACTCCAACGTGCTTACAATTCAGAAATTTTATGAAAAGAAGAGAAGCCTTCACGAGCCAGCTGCTTTTACTGACCTGGCTTACAAACTGTAGAGATCAAATAATTAACTTACATGCAGTGGGCAGACCCCATTTGTTGATGTCATCATTTGCCAAGAAGCAAATAGATCTCTACCTTCATTGTCAAACTAACCTTTATTGAGCACCTACTGTATTTTGGACCAAGTTCAAATTCCATGCAAGTTCTCAATTTTTTGGACCCTCAAAGCATCTGCTATGAAGAGAGAAAGAAAATACTATCTGGGAATCCTAAACATTGAAGGTCAGCAGGCTTTCAAAAGCTATAACTTCTTACACTGCTCTTTCAGACCCTTTGGGGTTACTTCTTTTGTCTGTTGTTGTGGGAAATATAGGGCAAAATCTGGGTAGTCCAAATGCTAACTTTTTTTTTTTAATCAAGGGGAAAATAGAATCATAAATAGCAATTGAGGTATCATTTGCTAAAGGCTCAAATAATATTTGACACAGGAATTCAGAGGAGGAAGTAAGCAAGCAAAATTGGAAGAAGGAAAAATCCCAACACAGGGCTAGCTCTTGAAATGGTCCAGATATAAGGTGATAAGAGCTTGAACTTAAGCGGCGGTGGTGGTGATGATGAGAGTAAATAAGAAAGAAGAGAAAACATGAGAAAGATATTACAAAGAATCACCAAGACTTAGTGGCTGACTGGATGCTGAGGAGTGATGCTGGAAGAATCCAAAAGGATTGAGGTCTAGACTGAAGTGAACTGAAAATGTTTGTATTAACAGGGTATGGAAATCAGGAAGAAAGACCCATTGGTAGATGGAGGGTGGGGTGGAACTGGATGATTCTAGCTTTTGATTTGTTGGGTTTGAGGTGACAGTTGTATTTATCTTCTGACAAAAGGAAGCCTCTGGCGTTGTTTGCCTCCCTGGATGTGGTGCTGCTTGGTTCACTTTTTTTTTTTTTTTTTTTTTTTTTTTTTTTCAAAAAAAAGACTGGGATTCTTTATTTGAATCAGCAAAACTCACATTCCTCTAGCCCCAGGCCCTGGAGGACAGCCCTCCCTCCTCATCCCTATCCCTTAGCCACAGCAAGGGGAATGGAAAATGAGAAGCTGAGAGGGCCTCCACTAAGGAAGGCTGGCCCAGATGTGTGGTGAGCGCAGTCCAGCTGTGGCTAGGGTGGCAGCTGCCACAGGCCGCTCCCTATAAATTAAGTCCCTGCAGCCACAGCTGTGGGGGAGGCAGAAGGAAGGCCACTTTGCATCAGAAGTTCAGAAGGCAACATCTGTAAACCCCAGCCAAGGAATGGATTGAGGGCACAGAGCCTGGGGAAGAGAGGCCAAAGGGAAAGAAAAGAGGAATTGGGTGGGGGGTGAGGCCCCCAAATTTTGGTCCCAGGGAAAAAGAAGAGGCCCATTGGTCCAGTCTGGGTGGATTTGGAGAAGAGAATGTACTAGTAAGCATGGGGGAGAGGCCCCCATTGCGCACCCCCAGAGATGATAGGATGGGCCAGGCCCCCACCCTGGCAGAGAGGAGCTTGAGGACTCCAGGGAGTGTCAGGGAATGTGACTGCTAAAACACACACACACACACATATATATATTAACCATTCATGGGAGGGCAGGAGTGGGATGGGAGCAGGATCAGAGGATCTGGCGTGGCATCCCATAGCCAGTCATGCCCGCCTGAGATGCCCCACGGTTGGTGCCCATCTGTAACCCGATCACGTTCTTGCCCTCTTGCAGCTGGTCATCTGAGAAGTTCCGGGGGTTCTCCTTGGATTTCTTAGGAAACCAGTTGGGATCCCCAGAGAAGAGGCCATCATTCCGGGCTACCGCCAGTCCACCCAGGTTCATCAGTGTCCGCTGTACACAAGCCATGTTCTTCCCTTCCCAAAGGTCCACAGTCTGGAAGATGTCGGTGGTGTTGATGCCGTAGCGTTCGGCTGCTTGCAGGAACTGAGAGATCTGCTCCATCTGCTTGAAGGCCATGGTGGAGGACTGGATCTTCTTCACTGGGGCCTTGCCCTCAGGATACAGTCCATTAATAAGCTCACACAGCACCGTGCCATCCTTGAGCCAGTTCTGGAAGTTCTCACGTCCAGGCTGGGGCCGGCCCACATCCTTGCGGCACTGGGTGGTGATCCACTGGATCAAGATCTGCTCTAGGTCCATATCATACTGTTTCTCGATCTTCTGCTGTACCTCCCGGCTCAGACCATAGGCTGCTTGGTTCACTTTTGGCTTGTATACTTGGCTTGGGCTGGGCAGGTGTGAAGGTAACTCTAACAAGTTAAGTAACTGAGTTTTGGCATCTCTGTAGTTACCAAAAAAAAAAAAAAAGAGAGAGAGAGGCTTGAAAATGAAGGGGCTACCACCAAAACGTATACACAGTGCTTTGTGGAAATGTGGCAATTTCTGCTTAGATGATAGGAACTATGGTCAACCCTCCATCCATTCAGGAAGCAAAGAGCTATGGCTTGCTGTCTTACCAGGAGACCAGAAGTCACTAACCAATCCCCAAATGGAGAAGCTGTTCATCAGGAAGCGGGTTGCTTTGGATATTTAAATAGTTTAGCTGAGGTGAATCCCAGAGTCCAGGCAGCCCCTTAGGGAGCAGGTGAGTTTTGGGTATGAAATCACACCCCCTTCTAAAGATATGTACGTTCCTAGAAAGGTATGTATATTTGCATATTCAAATTGCAACCATCAACATGTTTATTTCATGTTTTGACTCATATAGCTTTGCCTTAATTGATACAAGGAAATGACTCTGAACTTTAAAAAAATGGTGTAGCAACAAATTAAGACATTCTTTCTATTTTGAAACTATTAAAAGAGTGCTTATTTTTTAATCTGTTTTGAAAAACATTCCAAACATAGAGAAAGATACAGAAGACAAATATCAAATACTCATGTAACCACCACCTGGATATAACAAATATAAACTTCTGCCATATTTGCTTGAGAAAAGGAAATAAAGTGTTATATAGTTGATGTTCCTTATCTACTTTCCCATATTTCATTCCCTTCCCTAATTTCTCAGAGGTTATCACTATTCTGCAATTGATATGTTCTTCCTGTCCATGTTTTTAAATAAAAATACTTTTACTACATGCATATATTTATATATCTCAGTATGTATTATGCATTTAATATAATATTATTTTTGTGTTTCACACAAATTTCACATGAATGACATCACAGTGTATTTATCATCTTATTTTATTTCATTCTACATTGTCTTCAAGCTTTATCCATAATGATATATGTAGATGAAGTTTGTTCCTTTTTAACTACCATACAATATTTCATTACATGAATATACTACAATGTATTTATCCATTCTGTTTCTAAAGGCATTTAAGTTGTTTCCTGTTTTTTCCTGGAGTAAACATCTTTGTACATGTTCCCCATATGCGGGAACATTCTAGGGGATCTAAGTATACGTGGAATGAATAGATTAAAAGAAACTCATGTAGTAGCCAACTTATTCCTCGAACTGGTCACTCCAAAGTCCACTTCCCCCAACACTGTATGAGAGCTCCTGACTCCCCACATCATCATTCTCACCAACACTTGCTAAATCTTTCAATTTTTGCCTGTCCAATGGGTGTTTTAATTTTCAATTCCTGATGAACAGTGCAGCTACTTTTGTAATCTCCAAGCTCTCCTGCTAGAAGTTTGTTTGCCTCTTACCAACAAATTGAGACAGTCTTCCAGAAGGGGAGTGTGAGAACAGGCAGGAAAAATGAAAACTAGGACTAAGAGCTACTGCCAAAGGTAGATCAAGCCGAGATTAAGATTAAGCACACCTGAAGTTACAGCCAGTGAGAAAGCATGAGCGATTTTTAAAAGCTGATTCATAACTTTCCTGGTATGTGGTAGCTCCCTTTGCAGAGCACTTTTCAGATCTTATCTCACTAACGTAAGAGTAACAAGCAATTGCAAAGGATTATCAGTAAAACTATAATCAGTACTATGCCTGGACACAAACTGGACCCCAGGTCTCTAGTTCTTTGAGATGGCAAATAGATAATGGTAACTTGGAGGCATTTGTGGTAGGTCCTCTAGCATTCATATCAGAAAAGGGAACAGATGTTTAGTAGGGGGTAAGCACATTCTAAATTTGTAGCTCAATTTACCAGACTACAGAATAGGAGATGGGCTTCTGTGCTAGTGAAAGAGTTTGGACTCAGATAAACACAGCTCTGCTTTTTGCTGGCTATGAGACTCTCTGAGTTTGTTTCCTCTCCTTTAAATAAGGATAATTATATATTCTTCCTAGAGTTGTTACAGGATTGAAAGTAACAGCTATGCCTAGCATAGTGCCAGGGACATGTAAGTATATGGTCAAATCATGTGTGCAACAAAATATTTAATTGAGCACCTACTATATGCCAGGCATTGCTGTAAGCCCTGGGCATAAAGCAGTGAACAAAGACACCAAGTCCCAGATGTCAAGAAACTCACATTCTAGAAGGAGGTCACCTACTACAAGCAAATAACCCAGTTGATATGCCAGGTGATAACTATAAATTAATGCAGCATAAGGAGGATAAAGAATGAAGGTGGCCACCTGGCAATCAATGCTACTTTCTCTTCCTGCTTGGGCTTATCTTCTCAGAATCACTTCAGCTCTTTCTTAAACTGTGAAATGGGGAAAAAAAAATGGAATTTTACATTTGTTTGTTAAAATTGAAGTTTAGACAGTTTTTCCAAACACTGAATTGTTTAGAACTTTAAGCCAAGAGAAAAAGGCAAGATTGCCGGAAGGCTTACTGATTAAGCATTTAAAAATATTTGAAAGTTCTCCAAAATTATAGGCTTTAGTGATGTGAAAAGGACTTCATTGAAAAAAAAAATCTATATAAACATAACGTGCAGTATAAAAAGCAATGGGCAGAGATTCTCAGGAGACCTGGGATGTAGTTTAAGCTCTGTTCTTCCATAGCTGTGGAAATCATGTAACCTCTGTGATTCTGCTTACTTGTCAGTAAAATGATGCTAAGAAGCCATTCAATTCTCTCCCCTCACCATGCTACCTCCACTTTTGTTTTTGAGAACTGAAACACTGATGGTTTCATTTGTTCTGATTTTTTTAAAAGAAAAATCTGATGTTGGACTGTAACAATTTCCTTTTTGATGCAGAAGTTTCTTTTGCAATAAAGTGCAGTTTCTGCTTCTTCTCAGTTTCTCTGTTTTTCTGGTACTGAGAATGAGTTAGAAAACTTTAACAATTCCAGGGTTCCTGACGCTTTGAAAAAGCACTGTGATGTCCTCATGCCTCAACTGTAGTGATGTACTGAAAGCACATTGATCACTATTTTGTGTATATATGTGAAAATGATCAATGAAATATTATTGGAAAACCAACCTAATTATTTAGAGATAAATGGAATGGTTAAAGTTGTGTGCCAGAATTTTGACTCAAACATATGGTGTCCGTCCAACACCCCCCTCACCCCTCACCCCTCGTGCCCATTTGATGCCCTGGATTAACTAATCTGTTAGTGTTACAAAAACAAAGTCACACTTTTTTACAAAAACCTTCATACATATTTCATCTTGTCAAAAGAGAGATGGGCATTAGAAAATTATCAATTTTTCTAAACATTTCTTTACAAAAAATTGTTTTAGCATGTCTAGTGGTTTACCAATGTCATCTTTTGTTCTACATTAGAGAAAAAAAAAATTTTCTTGCCTTATTAAAAAAACGTTTCTCACTAGATGGCCTCAGTTTTTGTTTTCAATATTCTTTTAAGCATAGTCAAATTGCAAAGTAAGTTGGCACATTGCCTCATATTTATTTGAATCATTCTCCAATGTCAAATACTAAGAGAAAATAGCCCAGCATTCTGCAGACAATCTTCTTTTCTGAGATTCTGAGTTGCACTTGTAATAGACTGTTACCCAGTGAATGGCGACTGAAGCCCCAATGATTATTTTGAGCACTTGCAAAAAATCAGGAGTGTTCACCTTAATATTTTTCTCATAGCATTAAGTTCTCTGTAGAAACATTAGCCATGAAAGAGCCTTGAACTACCCAACTCCATCAGAAAAGAGCCGACCAGCTAGAACATGAACTTGGAACTACTTTCCTGTATTATTTATGCTTTCACCTTCACTTTCAACCCATAATAGATATTTACTCTATTTAATCTACTTAATACTAGGTGTGATATCTATATGAGTAATGATAGCACCGATATGTTTATATGAAAACAGCCTCTTTATTACCCTTTCTGTTGCCAACCTCATAGAGACACTCCTGACTTCTGTCTTTAGCTTCTGCCACAGCCCCTTCTACCAGCCGTCAGCACCTCCAAGTTGCCCCATGTCAATCTATCTCATAACTTGTTCCCAGATTCATCTTTTCCAAACTCTCTTGCATCATGTAGCTTGCATGCTCAAAAGCTTTTAAGAGCTCTCAAATGCTCCTACGATAATATCCAGTCCTCTTAGCCTGACATTCAAGGCCCCCCATTATCTGATACACCAACTTCCCAGCTCCTAACAGCTCAACCTCATGCTCTACTGCTCTCCCACTTCCCATTGTCTCTTGTCCTTGCCTAAGTTTTCCATTTAGCTCTTACCTATTCTCCAATGTCCTTTTCAACCCACACTTTCAAATCCTCCCATCTTCCCTGAGCACTCTGATTCACAGTGTTTTTCTTCTTACCTCTGGATAGACAACCCACTTATTTGGGCCCTAAACCATACATTCATGCTGAAAATTGATATGTACAAGTAAGAGCTTAATTGTTAGCACTTAATACATGGAATCATAGAGATGGGAATGAGCTTTAGATTTCAATTCAGCATCTCCTGAAATAGGAAAATCCCCTTCAATACGTCCCCATTTGAACATTTAAGGACACTATGCCCTACCTAGAAACCTGGCCATTTCACCTTTGAATTGCTGTTAGATGCGTCTGAGTTTTGGAAAACTTTTTGGAAACCTCACACAAACCATTCCAGCGAGGTGAGAGCCAATGGTTTTCTAATACCTCCAGAAAAAAAAATAAAAGGGGATTCTCTTGCTATCCCATCTGAATGAAATTTCTCTGTGTTCAATTTCAATCTCTTGTACCTATTACTAACAGAACTGCAGTGTCCGCATCACCTGGGAGCTTGTTAGGAATGCAAATTCATAAATTCATGGGGCCCAGCCTAGATCAACTGAACTGGAAACTCTTGGGGGTGGAATCTGAGTTTCAGCTAGTCTGAGAAACATTACATCTCCCATATGAAACAGGAAACTGCTGGCCACCCTCTCTATCTTTACAATGGTTAGTGTCACGGTACCACCTTTTCTCCAGCTAAATCATCTCTATGGCTTTATCTGAATTATTTTATTTCCAGCCATCTGATCATCCATCCATACATATGATGATTTAAAAAAAAAAAAAAAACTTTCTAAACAACCTGGAAATGAACAAGGTCCATTTTTAAACCCTCCCTTGCCCTCTCCCCCAAACTTTCCAATATATATTTGGCCCCCAAAAGCCACAGCAAGTGGCAGCTCTTCTCAGTTGCCACATTGTCTTCCAAAGGGAATTACTTTCCAATATCAAATAATTTTCCAAACTGCTCTCCAAACCTCCAGGAAGGGATCTGTTAGGATAACCAGAGGTGTGGGTGGGGGGAAGGGGGTGGTTAGGAGTCCAGATAAGAACCATCCCCACTCCATCTCTTTTCTGCTCTCTTTGGAGGAGTCAGGTAAAGGGGTGCATGAG
The DNA here is from genome assembly GCF_015220235.1 of Choloepus didactylus. NCBI lineage: Eukaryota > Metazoa > Chordata > Mammalia > Pilosa > Megalonychidae > Choloepus > Choloepus didactylus. Next base: position 12,259,768 of record NC_051319.1, read on the forward strand.
GTGCAGAAAGATAAACAGAGGATGGCATGGCTTATCACGTCGAGGCAGAGAACAGCTCCCGTTGGCCACAAGAAAACCCCCTTTTAAACCAGCCACATGCAGTTTAGTTTCCTTAACCTGAGCCGGAAAAGGTTTTCTTGGTGTGAGACCCCAGCTGGGCCTGGATGACACTTCTGCACATTTGGGGGGTGGGGAGAAGGTAAGCGGAGGTTGACTCAGCTCTGTTTGGAGTATTTGCTTGGGTGGTGCTTATCTCGCTCGTTTGGCGCGCGCGCGCTTGCACACACACACACACACACACACACACACACACACACAGTCTCACCGAATTTGTCGTTATTAAAGGGGAACCCTGTTCTCTATAGACAAAAAGTCACAGCAGCAACTTTCGAAGCAAAAAAAAAAAAAAAAGAAAAAGAAAACGAAGGGGGAAAAAAAGTCACCGCTCAATCTCCCCAGAGGAAAAGGAACCGTGCTGTTTGTCCTATGTAACTGAGCAACACCCCGGACAAACGGGGCTGCCGATGTCTTCTGCGGTTTTTCTTGCTCTTCTCCGCTTTGGTTCACTTCCACCCTCTAAGCTCCAGAAGTGAAAAGTCAGGCGGGGCAGCCGGGGGCCCCCAGACCGCCAGCTGCTAACCGGGTCCCAGCTGCAGGGTGGGTCCCCCCCCCAGCGTCCAGCTCAGCCCCTTCCTCCAACCCCCGGGGAGGACAGGGGCGGGTCTACACCGCCTCGCCGCTGCGCCCCGCACGCGATAGGGGTCGCTGTGCAGCAGCGCTCTCTACCACCGGGGTGAATAACGGGGCTGGGCTGGAGGAGAAAGGAAACCTGCTGAGGGTGGCGGCGGCGGCCCGCGAGGGAGCGAGGGAGGAGAGTTCACTTTTACTCCAGGTGTCAGCGCTCGGCGCTGAGTACGCGCTGCGCGCGGCGGCAGTAACGGGCGCCGGCGAAGGAGCCTAAGGGGGAGCGAGTCTCCCACCTCCAGGCGCCCAGCGGAGGGCAGCGAGAGGCCGGATACGAGCGCGCGTCGGCGCGGGGCGCGGAGACGGCGAGTCTGGCCAGCGAGGGGAGCCGCGGGGGTCGCGCCCTGAGCGGGCCCCCAGAACTGCGCAGGATGCCCCACGAGGAGCTGCCGTCTCTGCCGAGGCCCCGCTATGGCTGTAAGTGCACCGGGCGCGCGGAGTTCCTGTTGGCCTTCGGGCGCCCCCTCCCCAAGAAACACAGTAGTAGAAGCCAAGGGGGCCGGATGCGCGCCGCGGAGGGAAGGGAAGGCGGCGGCAGCGTGACTAGTAAAAGTTGGGAGGTAGAGTTGCAAAGGGCAGTGAACGGCGTCCTTCCGCTCTCCTCCCCAAATTTCTAATCCCCAGCTGCAACCACAACCTTCCACCCCGCAACGCCACCCGAGCATGGGTCTGCGCTCTGGGGCAGGCGAGGTTGGGGGTTGGCGGGGCGGGTATCAGGTGAGGAGCTCGCGGAGCTCCTGGCCGCTGCCAACTCGGGCCAGGGGGTGGCGTAAGGGACCCGATTCTTCCAACCCAGAAGGGGAGGAAAGTTTGTTTGCTGTGGCTACAGGTGGGCACTGTAAGTGGTGTGTGCCAGCTCTGCGTGGGGGGACGTAGGCTTTACTGGAAGTGTCGGCGTTTCCTTCTACCCTACTCCTTCGGATTTCAGCTGCGCCTCAAGAACTAGTTTCGGTGTGAGTCCTTTCCAGCCATGGGCAAAAGGGGCGCCTCCCTCCCGCAGCCCCTCTTCTTTCCGCTCTCCTGTGACTCCCGCCTGGACCGCGCCGTCAGCGGCAGGATCGCTGCGGGGCGACCATGCAGCCCTGGGCTCCGGGGGATCCTGTGGAAGCCCGCGCGACTTGAAGGAGATGGTGCCGATTATCCTGCCAGCGACTGCCCTCGAGAGGTTGCACTGGCTGTTCTTGAGGGGGGTGGAGCCAGATTAGCACCAACCACGTGGCTTCATGTGTGGAGTTCAGAGTCCTAAACACGTGCCAGGAAGTATTTCCTTTAAAACAAACAGAAAGTTGGCGCTCTCGCTCTCCAGTTGGCCCTGTCAGTGAACCCGTGGACGACGACTAGGTTAATCTTTTGCCCAGACTGGCCTTGGTGGCAAAAGTACCAGGTTTGGGTTAAGGTGGTGGTTAGGTAGGGCCACAGAGTCTTGCTTAATAAAAAAAGGTGGTGGGGTATCCCAACTTGTATCCTCCCCCTCCTCGCCTGCCCAATCCCATTCTTGGAATGGAGTGTCCAAGAAGCGAGGTTAGTTTTTTCATGTAGCCTTAATTAGTTTGTACTTTGGTAAACTGCTCAGACAGCAGAGCTCCTTGGGCTCAAAGAGGTAGTCTCTGCTCGTCCAGTGTTTGTGGTGTCAGCCTCAGGTTGGTTGAAGTACATTATGTGACAAGCTCCCAGAATATATGCTGGCTTCACCATGTCGAATCATAAGATGACCACAAAGTCTGCAATATGTGAATATACATTAAAAATGGTTTGTTCCCATCACATTTTAAATCACGATCTGTTCAGGGTGTCATCCCTCATTAGTAATGCATTGTTCAATGTGCTGTGCAAAATTGTAGTGAATGTGATGTGTTAATACAGCGCTTCTATCAATCCTTCCACCTGCATCTGTAATGTTGTCTGATTTTCATTGACTAAGTCTATGCTTGGTTCCAGAAGAAACAATCAAGGGGGTTCAGGGTTCAGCTCTGATAAGCATGGAGTGACTCCACAGGACTGTGTTTTTGGAAATCAGTCAAATTTCCTCACCATTCTGGTGTATGGGGTGTGTGCCATTTTGTTGGAATCATTCCTAGTTACTTTCCCCCAACTCATCAAGTGCCGACCCTAATTGCAAACTTAATATAGTCAAAAATGGAAAATATTTGCCCATGTTTCCAGACTCCGTGGCCACCCTGAAATACTTAGGCTTGGACATTAACAGCATGTTATGTTCTTAAAACTAACATCTCTATAATTTTAATACCAGGTTCACAAGTGGTATATGTTCATGTTGTGTTTAAAAATGATACCTAGATAAATATATCTTAATGTTAATAGGTCTTACCGGACATTGACTATTCTTGCAAAAGTGCGCATTTTGGTGTGTTAGTGTAATTTTTGGTTGTTGGTGGCTTTCTGGGCTTCCTGTTGACAGGAGATTGAAAACAGCACTGTGAATTCTTGGCAGGAAAGCTAGGAAAAGGTAACACAGGTTTGTCCTTGCTTTGTGGTGTTTCTTGTTCAAAAAAACTCCAGCTAAACCAACAGGCTTTATCCCTAGCATCTAAAAATAAGTACCAGTACATTTCCTGTATACTGTTATAATTTCGATTCCAGTGCTGTACCTACTGAGTATAAAATGTTTGAACCTTGGCTCTTAACATGATTTTTTGGGAGTTGGAATGAAATGAATGGGGTTGAGCTGTTACATTTGTGTCAGGACTGGTCTCCTGTTTCTCTCATTCCCTCTCCCCCTTGAATTGTCATTTAACTCTAATTCTCGTACAAAGTAACAAAATTAACTCAGTTCATTGTTGTCATTGTATCTCTCCTCTCCACCAGGCTGAGTGTCTGTACATGCCACAGAGTAACTTGTAATTGCAGGATTTCTCAATAAGTTTTCCACGAAGCTTTCCTTCTCACATTTCTGACAGATGAGAGATTGCTGATGTCTTCCTGATTTGTATATCTGAGCATGGAATTAAAATTAAACAGCCCACTTTCTATTTAATTCCTGCTTCTTCGGTGTTGACCATATCTAACCGTAACCTGTTAAGTTATTTTCTTTAATATCAATACTAACAGAACAAAATTGAAATATCAACTTAGTAATGCAGTCTTGAATGGTGGTAGGTGAGGTTGGGGGTGTGGGGAGGGGGGTTGGAAGCTGCTATACTAACTTAGACATAGATATTATATCTAAAATATCTTTCTACATGTGAAACCAAATTTGAATGACATTTATGCTTACATATGATTTGTAAACAGTATGGTGGTGTGGTAGACTATGATATATATGCCAAATTAATTCTGAAAACATGTTGCTGCCATAGTCTAAAGTTTTGTTCAGGTTTCTTGAGAATTTAAGACCAGTGATAGCAAGAGAGACTTTGTGACCAGACTTAATGTAATTTTCCTCACCATTTAAGTGCCTATTGTGGATCAGTAATGATTGTGCATATGGCATCAACTGTGCTTTTCTACCTTCTGCAAAAACTGGGATACTTCCTCCCACTCAGGAGATACATTGTAAAAATAATAATCACTGTTTCACTGGTTGCGTCTTTCAAAAAGTGCAGCATAAGCCAAGGATGTGGTGTGAGTATGTGTTGTAGCGGGGGCTGGGTACTGGCCATGAGCTTTTGAACAATGCTCTTGTCTGGATAGTGAAATTTGTATTAAAACAACAAGAAAACCCCTGATTACTGGAGTCATTGGGTGTTCAACAAAAGCAAACCTCTTATCCCTTTCCCATTACCAATCCAAGATGAAGAAATTTAAGTTTTGAACCAGCTAATAAGCGCAAATGTGTAAAACAAGATTGAAAACATCTGGATTTAGGTTTAGCTCAAATGTAACATTCTATCAGGGTTTCCATTTGAAGGATCTATGTAATGTTAGAAGACAAGAAGTCAAGTTCACTTCTTCATGTGCTTATGTTTTGGTTGAGCTTTACAAGAGGATCTTTAAGGTCAACAGCTAAAAGTGTTATTGTAGTATGCTTTTGACTTTAATTACATATGCTCTTAGCCAAAACGACTTGATTGGGAGAGTTGAAGCTTGTAATATTGAGTTCATTTTAGATTTAGTGTTATTTAGGGTGTTAGCTTTTTTCTCTGATTTGCTGTTGCTCCTTACCTTCCCACACCACAAGCTTCTTAAGAGCTCATCTTTTGTTTGTTTTTTCTTTAAAGGTTGTATACAAACATATCTAATGTTTTCCAAATTTTCCTGTTAACCAAAAGAGTGACACATCCCACTCAACTTCTGATTTGATAGGATCAGGTAAGTTATGATGGGGGGCAGGCAATTCAGCCTGGAGTGTGGAATTAATTTGCGAACTTACTAAGCGCTAGGTGCTTTTGTTGTGCTGTTACTGCACATTATTACCTTCTTGAGGGCCAGTGGGGATCCCCATTTCACAAAGAAGCTGAAGTTCCATAGTATTGTCTCAGGGCCACGCAGCTAGTATGGGGACGTGAAGCCAGTCCTGTCAGACCCTGGAGCCTGCCTGTGGCCTCCCCTCCCTGACTGCTACCCCCCCCCCCAAGTCATAGAGTTGCAATCCCTTCTTTCCATAGCAAACTGAGCCCTTAAAAGTTTTCCTTTCTGTTCCAGCTGTCTGTCATGAGTTTAGCAATCTCAGTCACCTGTAGCCCTTTGGGGTACTCCTTTTTTTTTTTTTTTTTTTGAGTAGATGCGTGGTATTCTTTAAAGTTGACTTTTACCCCCACCCCCTACCCCACAGTCAAAACATAGAAGAATACATGGATTTTTTAGTAGAGTACACCCAGGCTTCATCAAAGGATTTTAGGATTCATAGCAACATCCCATCTCACTGAAGTAAGGTACTGAAGTAAAAGGAAGAGTTTTCCATAATAGTTCAGTAGTGTACTCCAATACTTCAAAACTGGAGAAAGCGTGAAACACACTTTATCACATATACCAGCCTTGCCTTACATTCTGGAATTGATAAGAAACCACACAGAAAGTTGTAGTGGGGTGGCCAACCAATGAGCTGATTTTTTTTTTTTTTTTCACTTTACTGTTCTATTTTATTCTCTCTTGAGAGACAGTATGTTGTTAAAAGAGCAAAAGCTTTGGAGTTGAACAGTTGTGGGTTCAAATCCTGAATTGGCCGTTTACTGCCTGGTCTTAGAATTTTCTCTTGTGCCTTGAGGGGCATTCTGTAGAAATTATCTACCTATAAAAAGGCTGATATGTTTCCTGGCACATTGTGCTGAACAAATTGTAGTTATTTTAAGTAATTGAGCACAGGTAGTAAACATGGGTAAAACAAACAAACAAAAAACACGTAAAAGAGAATATGGGAGATAAAGAACAATGCTTATGCTTTTATTAATGCACTACAAAGTTGTGTGGAAGTGAAGACGTAAGAGTGTTGGATTTGGATTGAGGAAATGGGAAGGTTTCATGAAGGTTGTAAACTGGAACCTGGTCTTGAAGAAAGCCAGAGAAGCAGCTCAGAGGCATTCTGGTGTGTTTGTTGTGTGGGTAGTTTGGTAGGGTTGGAGCATAAGATGTATGGAGAGAGGTTGTGGAGAGAGGTGAAGCTGGAAGGGGAAGGGGACATATCATGGAATCCTTTATTTGTAGGCAAAGGACAATTTGAGCTAACTTGAAGAGTAGCTTGGTCCAAACACTTATTGAAATAAAATATCTTGTTCATTGAGATGTCTCTTTTTTTTCCTCACCAGTCAGTGGCCCAGGGAAGTAAGGAATGGTGGGAAAGATGAGGTGTGGTTGAAATACATGGTACTGGAAACTGCAGGAGGGTGGGCAAGACTATGGGATGTGAGCAATTGGTGCCTTCCCTCCTGGCTTGGAGGCCCTTTTGACATGCTTTTGTGTTTGAGAATGTCTTTTGGATGAGTAAATATGCCAGATAGTTTGTTCAGAGCAGGCCAGAAGTTAGTAAGTCGTGATTAAACTTACGGAACTGATGTCAATGAGTAGAGAGAGAGGTAGGCATGTATCCTTGTTGATGCCTCACAGACTCAGTCAGGGAGACAGACAGCTCTAGTCTGAATTATCCCAGAAGGTGAGTTCTCTCAGAATGGTAAGGAGAAAAATGTTGTGGGCAAGGATCTTGACTGTTAAAACACCTAGCTGGCAGGGTTTCTCCTCCTTCCCCTACCCCCATTAGTTGTGGCAATTCCTAGTACTCAAATTTTGTGCCTGCAATTGACCAACATCCCCATTTTGTTGAAGAATGGCTGACACCATGTTTCCAGTTCGTTAGCAATTGCCCAAAGAACTTTTAGATAGACTCCTTTTTGTAGAAGGCCCACAAGATTTTACTTGTGGACTCTCTGGACTCTCCTTTAATTTTATAATCATGTCTTATATGTGGCCTTCTTGCCACTGTGTGTGTAAGGAAGATGCTGCTGGCAGTTTCCTTCATTCAGTGTGGTGGTTCTCAAAGTGTGGTCCTAGAGCAGCAGCAGCACTGGAGAACTTGTTGGAAAGGCAAATTTTCTGACCCCAGACCCAGTGAATCAAACTCTGGGGGTGGTGTCCAGCAGTGTCGGTGCATGTGTGTGTATCTTCCGGTTTCAATTTCCTTTAATATCACTGTATATTATTGTTTTAAAATCTTTATTGTGGCAACATATTCAACACAATTTCCCATTTTCTTTTTTATGTCTGAATAATATGCTATTGTATTGATATACCATATTTTGTGTATTCATACCTCCATTGATGGACACTTGGGTTGCTTCCACCTTTGGGCTATTGTGTGTAAAGCTGCTATGAACATTGTTGTTCAAATATCTGAGTCCTTGTTTTCAATTTTTGGGGATTTACACCCAGCAGTGTATTTTAAGAAGCCCTCAAATGATTCTGATGCACTGCTCTAGTGCAAGGGTAAAAAGACATTACTAATGTACCTGTACAGTGCTAGCAGGTTTTTGTAAAGTTAGTGAAAACATGTGGGCAGGTTAATGCATGTTTTATTTACAATGTTCCTTATGTCTTTCGAGTGCACACATGCATCCACATACAAATCCCAGGCATAGGTTTCTATGCAGGCCCATGTTTATTTTATAGAGTTTATTTTGGTATGACTTTAAGGTTGCTTTTCTCTCTTCTGGGAAACAAATGTGAATTGGAAGATAGTCTAAAATCTTCACTTACTATGCAATTAATTACAAGCAGGGATTAAGTGAGGTTCGCCTCCCACAGATTGCTAGTCTGCTGGTGCTTTTAGGAGCAGTTGAGGATGAATTAGCTGGGGAACCTTTTTGTTTAAAACTGGGGCTCCAAGCATCGTATCTTGGCTTCAGATTCTTTCAGAGGAAGCCTGGACATTAAAGGTTGAAAGATTTTTTTTTTCTCATTTTCTTCCTTACACAACTTAGTGTTTTTCATTCATCCATTTATTCATTCAATTTTTAGAACTGTTGAACGGTATTAGCAGAGATACTATTTGATAGGCAAAAGTATACCCTGGTCATTTCTACACTGCAGAAAAACTACAGATCTGCTTATTTTGCTACTGATAAAAGGTAGGAGGGCATTACTATGATTTTTTTGCTTAAGGTCCCCAAAGAAGATGACTTTTAGGTTTTCTTCCTGCTCTATTACTACTATATTTCTGAAGGAAGAACTTTTTATATCAATTTTTAAAAAATTATGGTAACTTAGGGTTCCTGATAATGTCTCAATTCTCATAGTTTACTGGCAATATGAAGTCCATCTTAAGTAATATTAATGTTTTTTCCTATAGTTCTTTCCAAACATATATACATAAACTTGATTTGCATATGATTAAAGCAAGACGTATGCACCGGGCATATAGAAAATGCTCCATAAGTATTTGCTCATTTTACAGGTTTTGCTTAAAGTATCTGTACTGTATTGTTTGTCTAAATGAGAACACTATTTCGAGATAATCTCAACAGCTTTAAAGAGCCAAGCAAACATCTAACCAGTTCAATTTAGATATTGCTTTGTGGAAACTGGGCAAATTAATTTAATTTCTCTGTGCCTCAGTTTCTTCACCTGCAGAGTGTTGATGAGAAAGCACATACTCAAAGGGATGAATGAAATTAATACACTGCAAACTGTGTGCTTAGAATGTGCCTCTGTAAGTCAGCACTGGAATGGTGGTGAGGTTGTGATGCTGGATCATCCTCATTCACCATCACCCCTTGACTGTCTCCCTACCTGTCTTAGTTTGCTAATGCTGCGGAATGCAAAACACCAGAGATGGATAGGCTTTTATAAAATGAGGGTTTATTTGGCTACACAGTTACAGTCTTAAGGCCGTAAAGTGTCCAAGGTAACACATCAGTAATCGGGTACCTTCACTGGAGGATGGCCAATGGCGTCTGGAGAACCTCTGTTAACTGGGAAGGCACGTGACTGGCGTCTGCTCCAAAGTTCTGGTTTCAAAATGGCTTTCTCCCAGGACATTCCTCTCTAGCAAGCTTGCTCCTTTTCAAAACGTCACTCACAGCTGCACTCAGTTCCATCTCCCTGAGTCAGCACGTTTATATGGCTCCACTGATCAAGGCCCACCCTGAATGGGTGGGGCCACGCCTCCATGGGAACATCTCATCAGAATCATCTCCCACAGCTGGGTGGGGCACATGCCAAGCAAATCCAACCAGCACCAAGAACGTCTGTCCCACAAGACTACAAAGATAATGGCATTTGGGGGACACAACACATTCAAACCGGCACACTACCCTTTGCCCTTTCTTTCGTACTTTAACAGAGAATGTATTTAAAATCCTGGCCTCATGCGCCCTTGAAAGCAGATACTCATGGGAAAATTCTTTAGTTGTCTGTATGAAAATAGATTGAGTTCTATCAGTATGGGTGGGGATCAAATTAATCCTTGCTTGTATTACACTGGGAAAAGAAAAACCTAACGTGTTCTTCCACTGACCCCCCCTTCCCCCAATAAGGGGTGTGGGGTGGGTAGGCAGGAAGGTTGGGTTTCTGTACTGCATGTTTTGTCATCTTTGTCTTGGGATTATCAGCAGCACATTTGACTGTGGAATTGTCACTCCGAGGTTACCAGGCTTTCTGTTGCCTCATTTAGGCTCCTGAGGTTCACTTAGTCGTTGCTCTTACTGGAAAGCCCAAGGGTCCATGGCTTTATCTAGAAAGGAAGGAGCTACTTGAAATAAGTCTTAATGTTGACTCTGGTTCAAGTTGTGGAGTTGCACTTTGCTATCAGGGTCAGCCAACCTCCTGGTCAACCTGATGCTATGGATGTGAGGGAGTTCAGAAGCAGGGTAAGAAGGAGGAAGTACGCTTGCTTCATCTGTCACCCCGCAGGCCTTAACTGCCTCTAGACGTTTAGTGAAGCTTCAAGCTCATGGGTGCAGTGAATCTAAACTCAGAGAAATAATTGAAATGTTGGAGCTCTTAGAAATAGAGAACCTAAGCTACTTCTCAGTTCAATTTCTTGTTCCTTTTGTCTCCCTCCCCTTTCTCTCAGGTTTCCTTGTTTCAGTGAGTTTCATATAAATGTTTCCCATCAACCCCTCTACTTCCCACCTCCCCCAAAAGGCTGATTTCCTAGCTGGGTCCTTGAGTAGGTCACTTTAGTGTTCTTTGCCTCAGCTCCAGCTGTACAGCAGGCTGCACAGGGTTGAGGTGAGGGGCCTAGCATGATTGCAGATTACAGAGTCAGCCTCAAAAATGAGTTCTCTATTTACCCTCCTCTTAAATTGTGCTCCCACTCCCCTCCCCATAAGATCCAGTGAGGTGGGGTCCCAGAGCTTTGCTGCATGTCAGACTCTTAGGACGTTTGTCCAAAAAATGGTCATTATGGAGTCAAAAAAAACATGTTCCTTCTTCCTTTCTTTCTATACTTAATAATGAGTGTTCTTTAATTTTTTAAAAGGAAAAAGTTCATTTAAGAGAACATATAAAGATACAGCTCTCTCTCCTTGAGAACCAGGGTCACATGAGTCCTTTCCTTGTTTGGCACTGATTCTGATATTGAAGCTTTCTGTCTCATTTTTCCAACAAAGTATTTGCTATTGTTGGTTTGACTTGGCCAGAAGTTTGGAGGACCATGCTTACAAATTCCTCTTTTATGTGTACTCTGGCTATAACTTTTCACATTTTGGTTAGGTAAACCCTGAGAAAATAATTGAACCTATAATGTGCTTCTATGTAGTAGTTTTGATGTCTCTGAAAATGGTGTGCCTTTTGATATGTTAAGTAAGACAAACAAGACCCAGCAACCAAAACTAGGAAGATACGCCTAACCTGTGTACGTGTGAATATCTCTCGAAGGTTATGCCAGCATCTCTTTTTGAGATTGACTTTGGAGACAGGGTCTGGGGACAGGAAATGCTTGAAATTGTTTGGTCAGATATTACTTTTTCAAAAAATAAAAGCAAATGTGTGTTTGGGGGAGATACTGTACAACTTGGACTATTCTGAGAATAACGTGGATAAAATAGAGAAGCAAAGCCTATGAGGATAGAGATCTTGGTCACTGCTGCATCCTGTGTCAGACATAGGTCAACATGTCAGCGGGGATTCTTTCCAGGTAATGAGATAATTGGTGATGAGAATTTTTTTCTCTTCAAATGTTCTACTATAAAAATATTTTTATAGTTAGAAAAATTATAACAATTACCTTTTGCTCACTGTACAGTGTTCTTTTGAGCTACAAACTGCCTTGAGAAAATATGAGTCCAAAAAAACAGGTCTGTTGTTATTGGAAGGATTCAGTGGAAATCTCATTTTCCAGGTTTTGTGTGTGAGATTTTGAGAGTGGTGGAGGTGGGAGAAAGAGGGGGGAGCCAAGGCGTGAGAGAGATTGAAGTGCTGAGAGGTCCAGGACTCTGTAATTGTTAAGCTGTTGCATTTGGGTTGGAGAAAAGTTGAATGAAAACATAAGGATCCTCAAGGTAAGGTTTGCAATGGTGACAAAAAAAAATCCCGGGTAGTCAGTAGCTGTTCATGGCTTATAAAATGTGTGAAGTGGAAGTGTGAAGGGAGCTGATCTGTATCAGGCTATGATGAATCAAGAAGTAGTGTCCATGAAGAAATGAAGGGTGCTAACATAAAAATAGGGGATCATTCTCATGATTCAAAAGAACTCTCCTGAGCCTGTAAAAAGATGGACCAGTCAATGGCGTTCTTTCATTCAACAAGATGACGTATGTGCTAAATACTGTGTATACTGCAGACCAAATGTCTTCAAGGGTCAGGTGTTATCAGCATCTTGTATAAAATGATATGAAGTTTTGGAGTTTCTGGCAATTGGAGAATGAATACATTTGCAACCTGAGTCACACAAATTGGATGAGAATATTTGTAAACTGTGTAGAAGCAAAACAAGACTAGTTTGTGGGCTTAACTGGCCTCTTGGGCTGCCACTGCCCTTGGATTATGCTGCAAAATTGAGGAAGCCATGGTGGAAGCATTGTCAACCTAGAAATATGAAAGGGCATGAAGCACAGACAGCAGGGGCAGCATCTAGTATCTGAGGAATTAGATCAGGTGCCACTTACTGTGTGACATTGGGTATGATGTCCCTGAGCTGCTTTCTACACCTGAAAAAAATGGGTTTATGCTCACCTCAAAAGGTATGCAGTTCTGGAGAATGCTCTGAAAACTGTTGATTTGTGCATATGTGTGGTAGTGGTGGGATTGTAATTTTACCATTTAAACAACTCTTTGGTATAGTCTTATTAGTGATGAGAAGGGTTTATCATTTAATCATCCACCTGAAAGGCAGTGCCACCTAAGTTTTGTAACATACACTTTTTTGGACCCATGTTGGAAATGAGATTTTTCTTCCTCTTCCAGCTTGAGAGGCAAAATTTTGACTTTTGGCAGCAATAACTTTTGAGATATAAAATTTAAAAGCCCTAACATATAATCTTTGGCTGGGTTCTCCCTTGTCCATCTAGGTATTTCTGTTACTAGGAAGTGTAAATATTGAAAACACAAGTTAATCTTGGGATCCTCAAAATTGAAAAGACTTTTAGAGAGTGGTTTGTTTGACTCTTCTGGTGTATGAACACTGCTTCATAAAGCGAAACCACCATGCAAGACAGGGAAAAACCTGTGTTTTTAAAATTGTGGAGGATGAAGCTGGGGAAGCAATTCTGTCTCCTAGGACGTTGATAGAAATAATTTCTTTATAAAATTGAAATATTGTGGCTTGGTTTTAAAACTAAAAGAGGAGTGGAGGGTAGAGTGGCCGGGTTCATTTGGGCCTTGAGAAGATTTCCCCAGGTTGCTGGCCAGCCTTCTTAGGTTAATTGCACATCCTTGACTATTATCCACATCATCATGATATCACATGTTGGTTCAGAAAACTTCTAATCGATAACTGTCAATCTGGGCGCCCAAGAGTCTCCAGGGGAGCTTTACAAAGAAAACATCTATCCCCTAATGTTCTGTTTGTTTTGGGGCACAGCTATGGTGTAGGTACTTCTGTTTTTTTCTGTTTTGTTTTTAAAATTTTCAAATCCTCAAAACTTCAATGAACAGTACAGCGAATGTCCACATTAGCTTCACCAAATGTTATCTTGCCACACCATTCCCTCTGCAGACATTGTGACAGCTCATTCCCAAATACTTGAACACCCATCTCCTGCAATTATCTCCTGCATTATCCTCCAGAACCACGTCATCAGCATCACCAGTACCATGTGTTCAATTCCATCATCCTACATAAATTCTACATCAAAGTTTCCCCACCTCTTCTTCATAGCCATTTGTTTTTGTTGTTGGACTCAGGATCTGGTCAAGTTTCTTACATGAGTTCTGGCTGTTATGCCCCTTCATTTTCCTCCAGTCTGGGACAGTGCTCCCACGTCCTTGTCAAACCAATGAAGAATCCAGGTTGGTTTCCTGACACAAAGGCCACCTGAGAGATGCTGTGTCCTCCTGGTGTGTCACACTGGTGGCCATTATGTCCAGTTGTTACCACTACTGGTCATGAATAGATATTTTTAGAAAACTCCCCTAGTAGATTCCAGTGTTCAGACACGATTTGAAATCCACTGAACTAATTTAAATCCCTCACTTTTCGAGTGAATTGAATGAATGGAAGTTGCCTCAGAAGAGGGGAGTCCAGTTAGAATGCAGATCCTTAGGTCCCTATTCATATTACCTGCTGGGGCACTGTGTGGGGCTCTGTTCTGGTTTGCTAATGCTGCAGTTATGCAAAATACCAGAAATGGATTGGCTTTTATACAGGGTTTTTATCTGGTTACAAATTTACAGTCTGAAGGCCATGAAAATGTTCAAATTGAGGCATCAACACAGTTATACCTTCACCGAAGGAAGGCCAATGGCGTCCAGAAAACCTCTGTTAGCTGGGAAGGCATTTGGCTGACATTTGCTGATCCTTGGTTGTGTTCCAGCTCCTCTCTCTGCTCCTGTGCATTCTTCAAAATGTTGCTCTTGGAGTGTTTTGTCCTATCTTAGCTTCCCTGTAGCAAACACTAGGCTAGCATCTCCAAAGCGTCAGCAAAACTCTGCTTTCAGCAACCATCTCCAAAATGTCACCCTCATGCTGCTCTGAGGTCCTTCTGTTTGTGAGCTCCTTTATAGGACTCCACTGATTAAATCAAGACCCACCCTGAATGGGCAGGTTCCGTATCTCCATGGAAATAATTTACTCAAATGTTTCACCCACAGTTGACTTGAGTCGTATCTCCGTGGAAACGCAATCAAAGGATTCCAACTTAATCAACACTAATATGTCTGCCCCCCCCAAGATTGCATTAAAAAACATGGCATTTTGGGGGACATAATACATCCAAACTGCAAGGCTCCATCTCTTCATAAGAAGTAAAGACTGCAAAAGTATCAAGTCTAGCTGTGGCAAGACTGACTTTTTTGTGACCTCAGATGCTATGCAGAGCAGAGGTTAGAATGTAGTTTTTCATTTATATTATGCATATCTTCTAAAGAGTCTTGTAGTTTTTGGTTGGTGACTTAAATAGTATTAGTGTATAGAAAACAAGTTGTCTTTGGCATGTGCAAATGGTGTAAAGTAAGGTAACAGGCTGCTTATCTAGGGCATATGAGATTTTAAGAAATTGAATATTGTCTATTAACCTATCTCCTCCAAATACTAGCTTGTGGCTGACTGTGACCTTGGGCAAGTTATTTAATTTCCCTGGCTCATTTTGTTCAGCTGTAAAATGGGGATAATAGTAACCACCTCATAGGTTTGTGTGAGAATTGAATTAATTCGCATAAAATGGTTGGTGCCTGGTGCATAGAAGACATTCATTCAGTGCAAGCTATTAATAATATATTCTGTCCCATTGATTTCAAAGATATTGCTTAGATAATCCCTATGATTCCCAGAAGTATTATTTGGAATGCTGGTATTTTTAAATGAGTTATTACTGTTGTACTGGAACTTGGATTTTGTTTTGTTTTGTTTTGTTTTTTTGCACTGTCTTGTGACTGACAGCCTCAGGTTTCTAGAACAGTAGATTTCTAACCAGAGTGAATGGTGACAGGTGAGAGGAGCATGTGAGGGCTAGGGCTCTAGAACATCTGTGAAATTAAAATACGGGGAAACTATTTTCTAAGGGTGAGTGTTGGTGCCATATATCGCCAAATCCATGGGGTCCAGGTTAAGAAATTGTTTTCGGAGGACTCTGGCCTTCGTCGTGCCTGGGCTAAGGTGGATCCGGCCTAGGCAGCCTGCTGTTTTTCAAGGCTGGTTGTTCTTGTACTCTCCGATTGGAAATGAGCAGAGGATTGAGTTCAACAGTGTAACTCAACATAACCAAGTTGTTGTGTCTTAATGATTAGTTTGGAGCTTGTGTTAAATTTAGTGTATGGGACTCCCAGGATTATTTAACACAAGGAGAAATGTTGGCTCTGCAGAACAGGCTGATAAGTTTTGAAATGCAGGCAGTTCTACTTCAGTGGAAGACCCTGAGCTTAACCCTGGTCTTGGGACTGTCTCTGGTTCCCTTGTACAGCCCGGGGAGAGAGATTCCCCAGTGCTCACAGCAGGTAGGAAGGCAAAGGACCATAAGAGGTGGGGTTGTGTATGTAACTCTAAGGAGCAGGACTGGTGTCCATCTTTTTTGTTAGTTTGACCTCTACCAATACTGATAATAACAAATACATAATGCATATGTTTCAGGCACTGTTCTAAGCACAATATATAAATCACCCAATTTAATCCTCATAACAACCCTATGAGATTGATAATATTATTTCCATTTATAGATGGGAAAACTGAGGTACAGAGATCAAGTAACTTTCCCGAGATCCCACAATTAGTAAGTGGCAGAGCCAGGATTTGAACCCTAGGCAGTGTGGTTCCAGTCTTTGTGCTTCCCATATCCTGCTGGATACAAGTTAAAAAGTCAACTTTTAGTGCTTGGTACTCAATCTTCTGGATAAAGGATTTAGCTATTAAAATTGGGAAGAAGAAGAATTTTAGATATTCTAAAGTTTTTGGCACAGTGACTTTGGCTAATTGAATGGGGATGTGGGTTGTCAGGGAAAAACAGTAAATTAGTGGGATCGGCCAGTTTGCTGACCAACCCATTAATTGGCTGGTGCTTGCTGTTAAATCAGTGCTTGGCCTTCTCAACAAAGCTGAGGAGTCATCAGGCAAACAGATGAAAGAAGGAAGAGTGCATAAGATAGCAAATGTAAAGCGCTTAGTGCTGTGCCTGGCTCAGAGAGAGTAGAAGGAGAAAGAGGCATCCCACATATAAGACACAGCATGAGCTGGGGCACGGATGGAGTTGTGAACACATGTGGGGGAAAGAATTCTGATTGAAGAGGAGCAGAGCAGAGTGGATGGAGGACTCTGGCTGTAGAAGCCAAGTATTCTGTAGGCACTGGAGACAGTTGGGCCTTTGCTGCTGCTTCCTCCTTAGCATCCCTTCTTATGGGTGGTGACTCTAAGCCCACGCCCTCTTTGCTGTTTTTTTCCCTCTATTTGCGTGTGATCCTTCTGGAATATATAGTAGCTCAGTCAAGTCAGGAGGCTGCCCCTCTTTACCTATTTGGGCAGAATTGAAGTAACGTTTCAAAAGTTATAACATGGTGACCGAGACTATTTTGGGAGACAGAGTCTTCATTAAATTTTTATTGCTTTGGTTTTCTTTTTTCTTCTCCATCCTCTGTTTACTACCTTCTGTTATACATAAGCTTTGGGAGCCTGAATAACAAACACGTGTTAATGTTGCCATTGGAGAACCACAAACACAACTTAAAATAAACTGATTGGTTTATAACAACATGGGAAAATGCTTATATGATAAAGTGAAAAGGCAGGATCACTGTGGGGAGACTTTTAAATGGTATTGGAGAAAGACTGGAAGGAAATGTGTCAAATTGTTAACAGCTGTTTTAGATAGAACTGTACCCTGATCTGTAGTCTTCCTTTTTCCTAGAGGGACTTGTAATCATATTACAAATGGAAAAGAAAAAAACCCAACCACGTCAGTTTTCATATTATTCCCTTGGATTGTGAGATATGAAGTTTCCCCTACCCGGACTTGACTGACTTGGGCTAATAGTCCCACGTAGAAATTGTTGATGAAATGACTTATCAGCATCTTGCTGGCCCTTCATTTCTGTAACTTCTACCCGAGCCAAAGAGTTCTACAAGACCATTTGTACCTTATGGGTCAGTGTGTGTGCACCCACACCAAAATGTGACTTTTTCCTGTATTCTAGTGTTAGAAATTGGAGGATGGACTGAGTTTGAATAGGAAATTCTTGTGTTACTAACTTCACAGGTCAGGTTGAGAGCAGGTTTTCCCATGGTTCCGTGCCACTACCCTCTCTCTCGATGCCCTTGAGTCACAGGATTAGACTGCATTTGCTCAGTTCACTTCATCAGTGTCCAGTCATTTTCAGTGAGCAGAATTTTGGTCAGCTGGCACCTCCCCAGGAAGGGCCAAATTAGACATAATTGCACATCGGCTTAACTTTAAGGTCTGTGGCTTAATGTGCTCTGCAGAAGCATGCCAGGCCTGGAGCTTTGTTCTCCCTGGGAACAGCATGCCCCAGAAGAAGGGTTATGGTACAATTCATGATGCAAACCCAAGCACTTTGTGGTAAAGGGGAATTCTATTAGACATACTGAGGTAACTGTGTAAATTGGACCAGTTTTGGGCAAACTGGGACATATGGTCATGTTGCCCATAAGAATGGATCTTTCTGTGCTCTGTGAAACAAGCTTCACTTTCCTAGACAGTCTTTACTGCAACTCTTTGGAAGAGAGGTAAAACCAGAACAGCTGGAGAGGATGCCGGGGCATTCCAAAAGATGGGAGAACGTTGCCTTTTCAGGAAAGTTGAGCTAAAAATACAGCGCTGCCATTCAGCGTTTGTTTGGGCTCTCCAAGTGCTGGGTTTTGTGCCATTGTTCTTCCCCTCTGCATCCCTTTTGAGCCCTGTCTCTTTTTCCTCTCTGTTACAAAGGAACCAGTCTGTGTGCTGAGTCTGCTAGATGCAGCCCTTGAATACACCAAGCGAGCTGGGCTAGAGGGTCACTAAAGCCCCCTCCAGCTCTCACAGCCCATGATTTTATAATAGGGAACCTAAGGCCTGTGCTGCATGGGTAATGAGGAGGGGACAAGGTGGGGACCTTCCTGCTGAAAGGACAGGGCCTTGGCTCCCCTGTGCCCGGCTCTCACTCAATGTCAAGCTCTTCTGTGAGCCAAGGATGGAAAAACCATTGAGTGAGGCCATGTGCAGGACTTTTACTGGGGAGTGGGTTTGTAGGTGATGGGAAGGGCAGCCACTGAAAGGAGAGTGAAGAGAAGAGAACATTGTTAATTCTATAGGTCTCACCCCCAGCACTGTTGACATTTTGGACAAATCTTTGTTGTGAGGAGCTCTCCTGTGCAGTGTGGGATGTTTAGCAGCCTCCCTAGCCTGTATCCACCAGACCCAGTAGTAACCACATTTTGGCAACAACCAAAAATGTCTCCAGGCATTGCCAAGTGTCCCCTGGAAGGGGGAGGGGGAACAGAAGTGGCCTGATTGAGAACCACTGCTATAGGTGAAGAAACAACTGTTTTCTGGCCTGCCTTTTTGTTTCATTCTGGCTAAGCTCCCACCTTAAGTTTTATAATACCATTTACTGGACCAATTAGTGTTTGTGATGTGGGTGGCGACTTAAAATGAAATAGCCTCACTTTCATGCTCTGGGATTTGGCTTTGAAATAAAGTGAGCTGAGATCCACACCCCCTCCCCCCCCCCCATCTCTTTCAAGAGTGTGTGAATAATGAGATCTTTCTGCTGGGTATGAGACTATGCTCTTTCCCACCATTAAAAAAATGTTGTGTTTGTCAAAATTTCTACCATGACTAGTGCCACAGGTTTTATATTGACAAATGTTAAATTTTAAATGAAAGTTCTCTAGGACTGTGCTTCTCACACCTTAATGTGGTAGTAGTATCTGAGGATCTGGTAAAGCTGCAGATTCTTAAGCAGTAGGTCTGGGGTGGGGCTCAGGAATCTGCATTTCTAACAAGCCCCCAGGTAATGCTGATTCTGCTGATCTGTAGACCACACTTAGAGTAAAGAGACTAATAAGGACCAGATCTTGACAGTTAAAGAAAAACTGCCAAATATGCCCAGGAGGATGATGTAACCCTCTGAGTGTGGGCAGCATAAAGCTTTTAGCATAGTGCATCTGCTGTGCGGGAGGCTGCCTGCTTGAGCTGGTCAAAGCTCTGCCTTGCAGGCCGTCAGGCATGAAAGGCTACTTTCTGGCGGGGTGAGTAGCAGTTTAACAGGAGAGCCTAAGACAGATGGCTGCACCCGCTGAACGGGCACCGAAGGGCCAAAGCCAGCTCCTGGAAGGCAGCAGATTGGACCAGTTTAGATTCTGAGCTGTTTGCCAGCTCCCTGGATTTGATTCGAGCAGAGAGATTTGCACAGGAAAACCAGCGCCGCAGAGGGCTTTGGCATAATTTTCTAGCTGCTCAGCTCTGCAGGGATGCCAGGCAGCCAGGAACCCACCCTCTAAGCCACAGAGGCTCTCCCAGGGCAATGAGAATGCACGAACAGCCGTTTGTGCTACTCTTGTTACCCTGAAAACTTCAGTTTCTGAGAGTCTGCAGGGTACCTGGGAAGGGGGTGGGAGGTGCTATTTGACATTGGGAGGTGAGTGCAACATTTAAAACTGGAAAGGAAGGTATGGAGCCCGGGCTACCCACCGTCCTGTGCCAGGAGTTGGGTTTGGATATTAATCTGCAAATGCAGCAGTGTGTTTAGATTGCTTAAAGTAATAAGTTGCCATCCTTGTGGGGAAAAAACGGAAATGTAAAGCAAGATTTAAAATAATCTTTACTGTCATTACCCAGATATAATCATTGTGAGCACTTATTTATTTTTATTCCCTTCTGCATCTTTTTATTTTTATCTATCTGTATTAAAACTTGTTAACATTCCTATTACCCTGATGAAGTGTGCTCAAGTAAAAATGTGCTATTCATAATTTTAGAACATTTTAATAGAATAGTGCCAATCTATGGATGTCTTTCAGGGAGAATTGAAATAAATGGGTTCTTAGTTACACCCTCCCTCCAAAAGCCTAGATATCCTGACTGAATCTTAAGCCCGAAGTTCATGAGGGATTTACATCTGAATATCTTTGCTTCAGCAGAATGAAAAGGAACACCCCACCCCGACCCTACACCATTACATTTTAAAAAGGTTTAAAATCTTTTTTAGTTCTCACATTTTCTCTCACAGTATCCCTGTAGGTAGGGAGGGTAGATATCGCTAGTTTATGGGTGAGAACAGAAGAGTCAGAATGCTTTAAAGACTAATTTGAGGTTCTAGTTCAGACCTCAAGATTTTGGACTTGTCTTTACAGATGGAAGTAATAGGATTTGAAGTGAGAGAAATGTCACCTTCTGAGTTGGGCAGGCAGACCTGTGTCTTACTACTGTATCAAAACTTAGTGGCATAAAACCACCAGCACTTTTTTATGTTCACCGATTCTCTGGGTTGTGAATCCAGATAGGACACTGTGGGAATGGCTTGGTGTTCCATTTACTGGACCTCAGCTGGGAAGACTCAGACTGATGGGCATTGGAATCCCCTGGAGGCCTTTTTACTCATGTATGGTACCTAGTTTGGGGTGACGGGAAGGCAGGATTCACCTGGAACTGTTCACCAGAGCATCCACAAGTAGACTCTCCATGTGCCTTGGGCTTCTCACAGCAAGGTGGCTGGCTTCCCAGAGGGAAGTTCCAAGAGACTGAGCATTCAAAAAGAGCAGACATTCCGTGAGACCAGTGGAAACTGCATGGACTTTTATAACCTAACTTTGGAAGTCAAATACCATCACTTCTGCTACTGTCTGTTGGTTGAAGCCTTTGCAAGTCTGCCCAAATTCAAAGGAGGAGCCATAGATCCCACCTCTCAGTGGAAGGAGTAGCCTTTGGGGTTTCACTTTCTGGAAGCCCAGAGTTTTTCAGACCATCAATTTCTGGTTTCTTTGTACCCAAGAGTTCAGTTCTAAGTTTAACTCTCTCCTCTCACATTTTACTATAAACTGCAAGGAGAAGCCAGGCCACACTTTTGATATTTAGTGTCAAAATCTCTTCAGCGAAGTGTCCAAGCTCACTTTAACATTCTGCCTTCCATCTGACGCCAGGATACAATTTTGCCAAATTCTCTGCCACTTTAAAACAAGGATTGCCTTCCTTCCAGTTTGCAATGACACATTCAACATTTCTGTTCAAGGCCTCATCAGAGCTATCTTTAGAATCCATATTTCTACCAACAATCTCTTCAAAGCCATCTAGGCCTCTCTATCAAGCTCCTCACAGTTCATCCAGAATCCTCCCCTTATCCATTTAAAAAGCCGATTCAACATGTTTGCTATTTGCAAGCTCAGTAGCACCCCACTTCTCTGGTACCAAAATCTGTTCCCATTTCCTAATGCTGCCATTTTGCAAAATACCAAAAATGGATTGGTTTTTATAAAGGGGGGTTATTTGGTTACAAATTTACAGTCCAAAGGCCATAAAAGTGTCCAAATTAAGGCATCAACACGAGTATATCTTCACTGAAGAAAGGCCATTGGCATCTGGAAAACCTCTGTTAGCTGAGAAGGCACATGGCTGGCATCTGCTGTTCCTGAGTTGTGTTCCATTTCCTCTCTCAGCTCCTGTGCATTCTTCAAAATGTTGCTCTTGGGGTGTTTTGTCCTCTCTGGAGCAAACACTGTGCTAGTATCTCCAAAGTGTCAGCAAAAATCTGCTTTTGACAGCTGTCTCCAGAAAGCTCTCTCAGCTGCTCTGAGGTCCTTCTGTTTGTGAGCTCTTTTATAGGACTCCAGTGATTAAATCAAGACCCATGCTGAATGGGCGGGGCCACACCACCATGGGAATAGTCTAATGAAAAAAGTGTAAACAGCATTTCTCAAAAAAAAGTGAGTCCTCCTTCATACCTTTACCCAAGCCCTAATTTTGTCCTTAGACATAATTCCTTTAAGATCATCTCCTAAATTTACATATATTTATATTATATTAATATAAGTGAATCATTGCATACATGTTTTTCTGTAAGTAATCTTTTCATTTAATTTACATCTCGATGGAAACTCAATCAAAGGATTCCAACCTTTTATCCTCTCATAGAGGACTCCAGCAAGGGGAATAAGACCCACCTTGAATGAGCAGGGTCACATCTCCATGGAAACAACCTAATCCCAAAATTCCAACCTAATCAACACTAATACATCTGTCCCCACAGGATTGCATCAAAGAACGTGGTGTTTTGGGAGACATAATACATCAAAACTGGCACAAAGGAATACTATGCAACCTTTAAAAAGAATGAGAGTAGGTCTATATGTACTGAAATGGAAATATGTCCAAGATCTATTAAATGAAAAGATTACTTACAGAAAAACATGTATGTAATGATTCACTTATATTAATATAATATAAATGTATGTAAATTTAGGAGATGATCTTAAAGGAATTATGTCTAAGGACAAAATTAGGGCTTGGGTAAAGGTATGAAGGAGGATTCACTTTTTTCGAGAAATGCTGTTTACACTTTTTAATAAATTAAGTATTCTATATTGCTCTTTTGATAAGAGTTATGTGAGATTTTAAGTTTTAAAATAAGTTAATTTACTAAACATTGAAAAGTTGGGATGTGTATTATTTTCTTCTTGGGATTGATATTAAACCTTCCTTGTTTATGAGTAGCTACAGTAGGTGTGTGTGCACAGGTAGTATTTTGTTTAGCGTACATTGTAGTTGGCAGAGAAATATAAGAAAACTAGTCTTTTTGTTGTTTTGGTTTTGTTTTGCTTTATTTCCCTTACTGCTTAGGCATTCTAGTTCTTTATAATACACAGTTCCTGAAATGGATGGTGATTCAAAATGAACTTTCTATAATGGCTTTAATAGAAGTCAAGAGTAGGCATACTCATATTGGGTTAAAGCACTTTTTAAACTTCTATTATGTCTTAAGTGAAGTTAACTATATTCATATAATCAAATTGGGGAAATTCAGTGGTATTAGAAAAGACTGATGGCTTTAATCAGAGTCAAACCGATATATTTCTGAGCTAATATTCTGAGGATTTGTGGAACATCACAGACCCCTCAAGCTCATGGGACAGGGTGGAACAGGAATGAAGATCTAGATCTGTATTTTACAAGCACTAGCCCTCTATGTATTTCCTGTGTTGTATAGCAACCCAGTCATATAATTTTTCAAATAATTATATTATTTAGTGTAGTATCAATCATAGTATAGCTAGTAAGAGTAATGTGGCCTGGGCCAGGGACTGAGCTGTGCTCTGGCCTGGCACTGCAGTAGGTGGATACTTCCTACTTTGGGGTGTTTGCCATTTAGTTGGATAAACAGAGACATAAAATAAGGGATCCTCAGAGGTTTGGCTCAGAAGTTAGTGAAAGACACCAGGCTGGATGTTCTTTGTCCTTTCAGATCCACCATGCTCTGTGCCATGGGAGGCTGATCTTTATGGATGGCATATGGGCTCCCTTGCTCCTCTGGCTTTGAGGTATGCCACAGTGTTTATTCTGACTGTTCCCTCCTTGCCCAGGCTGGGAGCCACAGCCCCTGTTGAGTGGCCCGCTCCTAGCTGTGGTTACAGCTACAGTTCTTGTTGGGTTCTGGCAACTTCTCCTTCCACTTGCCTCTTCAGACCTAGGGGAGCCAATGGCTCTCTGCTGGCCCTTGTTCCCCAGCACCCCATCATGCTTATTAGTTTCCTTTGTTCCTGCCTTCATAAACAGGTCTCTCATTAAACTAGTTACCCTGTTTGAATGCCATTTTTCTTCCTGCCTGGACCTTGACTAATAGATAATATCCCATTTTACAAATGAAATTGAAGATTAGAGATCAGTGAATATCAGAACTGGGATTAGAATCCAGGGTATTTTGTTTTGTCAAAGCCTGACAAACCTCAGTGTTTTACTATTAGCCTGTTAACACCTAGGGGATTTTCATAGTTATTCTCAAATTGAGAAGTTGAGAAGACACTCCTTACCTGTTAGATATATCTATGGAGTTATGAGGTTAAGAAACAAACTAGCACTTATACATTTAAGTAAATGACATCCTTCAAAATCAACTAGTATAATTCATAGTTTTTGTTACTTCTCTTTTGGAATTGCCATCAGAATAATTTTGTGAGCCAGGCAGGACAAATCTAATTAAAGTAATGAAACCTTAAATTTGCCACCATTTTCTGTAGGCTTGGCTCACACTGACAGCTGGTTGTTTGCAAACATGTGATCCTTTGAAGATCAAGCATAGGATTATTTGAAAGAATAGAGTTGAAGGACATTTCAAAAGTGTCATCTAAAAACATGTTCACTAATGGCAGCAAAGTTGGAATCAATATTGAGCTTCTCAGGTGGCTGTTTTGAAGGATAGAATATTTACTTCTGAGTGTGATCTCTTGACTTATGAATACCAGAACTTAAACATGTTATCTGAGTCTCATCTCAGTGTGTCCGAACTCTCTGAAGGGTATTCATTTCCTTGACCTGCAGAGGAACTCATAGGCCAACTCGGATGACAATATCTGAGGGCACATTGCCCATTATTGCCTTATAACTAGAGCTGTCATTGAGGCAACATAGCCTAATGGTTCAAAAGTTGGGTCCTGGAGTTGTGCTGCATTGATGCTAATGCAGACACCCAAATGACTGCTCTGTGTCCTTGGGCTCTGTGCCTTTGATAAGTAGGAACAATAGCGTCTACTTCACACAGTTTATGAGGATTAAATTAGTCAATTTATGTAAAGGGCTTAGGAGGGTGCTTGGCACAACTGTGAGCACTCAGTAGCGGCCAGCATGTTTTTATCACCTAGATGATGGCAATCTGATTGATTCTTCCTCCTTCCGTTCAATCGCTTGCCTCCATATGTCTTGTCTATTCATGTCCCACATTTTAATGAATGTTCTTTTTCCTGGAAAGAATACAGAAACTAAATCTCTGCAGTTCCTACTTTTGAGGAGGATGTGTCTAAATCAGGGGATGTGAGAGAAACAACCAAAGAAGCAAGAAGGGATTACGAGTCTTGGTGGGAAAGTGAGGATGCGGGCAACAGAAGGGGACAACTCTGATGCCAGTTCTTACGTAGCCAGTACTTAGGATTCTGTGAGTCTCAGCCCACATGTTTGGGCTAGTTTTCACTTCCCGTTCTATTGGTAACCAGCCAGGTGACTTTGCCATTCAGTCACTACCTTTTGTGCCTTGGTTTCTTTATCTTGCAAAGTATTGTTAATATCAGCGACCTCTTTATCTCCTGGTTTACTTGGGAGACTGGACTGTTGCAGACAAGCATCCCTCTTGCATCAGACTTGTAGAGAATCTGGATAAACTGTATCAAAATTAAGGAAATTTAGTCTCACTTCAGAAAGCACAAATGATCACTCTCCATGTGCCATAAATAAAGAGGGCACTTAAAGGCAGAATATTGAGTCAGAGTTGCAACAGAATGATGCATGTGGAACGATGCGTCAGGCCTGGAGGAGCAGCAGAATGGTACCGAGAGCCCATGTCACACTAAGAACCAACAAGGAGGCCATTTACCCACAAAATGGGAGTAAAGTAAAACCCTACCCCTGGCTAGGGAAATGACCATGGGGGAAGGAAAGGAACTGGGAAGAGAGTGGGACCAAAAACCTGTATCACTCATAGATGAGGTGGTTGAATTCTTATGTGTGGTCTGAGGCAGAGACATTAACACCAAGTTTAGTCTAAAGCCAGTGGAGGAGTTTAAGGGAGCTGCAAAAAGGGATTGAGCTACAAAGGCATTGGTTGACAACCTGTCTACTCTATTTCTCATTTTTCTGAAAAGGATGTTGTAATTCTCTTTTTCCCACCCCTCCAATTAAAATAAAAACCTCTAGTGTGCTTTATTACAAGAAGTCATTCTTAACTTCCAGTAGTCTGCTCTCATTTCCTTGAATGAAAATGGTATCACAGTAGAAATAGGCTATAACATTTATAGTCTTGGTCATAATATAAACCTATGAATTGACATTACCCACTGAGTAGTTATAGTAGTGAATAAGTAAGCCATGGGTGTGGGGTGTGTGTGTGTGTGTATAATGGGGAAGAGGAAGGAATGGGAGTCCTTTATCGCTAAGTAAACTGCCTACCTTTCCTTGGAATGAAGGGTTTCCAAGTTGAGCACATGTTACACGTCTCTCCTTGCTTATGAATTGTAGCCCTTCTTCCTGTTTTCTCCTAAATTTAAAATCATCTAACAACATGACACTAGGGGTAAAGACTAAATTTATTCTGCTTGACACTAAAGGCACCTACAGTGGAAGCTTAACCCATGTCCTGATTGAAAAACAAATCTTTTTGGCAGGGTCTGGACAGTAGGAATGCCTGTTGCCACATAGAGAGAGAAATGCCACGTTTATAGTGAGTAAACACATGCAAGTTAATTTTCAGATTTTAAATCATCCGCTCATTCTAAGAACCTTATTTCAACATAATAGCAATCTGGTGTATAAAATGAATGGAAGCAAAGGTCATGGTGGATTTACAAACTTCAAATATAAAGTTCAAGTTTGTCATGTTGCCTAGCAGACTTGAGGGGACGGAGCTGTATACAGGAAGAACATGGATTTTAGAACTCTGCATACCTGGCTCTGGGGGTCTTGGGCAAGTTCTTAACTCTCTGAGCCATGTTTCTCTCCTCTGTAAAAGAGTGCTGTGTGTCCAGCAGGGTTGTTGGGAAGATCGGTAGTTATAGATGTCAGGCCACTAGCACAGAGCCTGGAAAATTAACAAACGGCAGCTGCTGCAGGACGTGGCATTGCATATCTGAAACACATCCAGGGTTTTGTCATAGAGCAGGTGTTCAGCTGTAGACTTCATGGCTGAAGTTTTAAGCACATTTATCGGGCAAATTCTAGCTTTATGAGATACTTTTATAAGTATGTAATCCTTTCTTGCTACTTTGTTTTCTGTTTCAAAGCCACTTTGGTGCATATTTTTCTTTTGTCAACTTTTCAAATACAGGAGGGGATTGAATATAATATCCACAGGTCTATATTGAAATAAACATGGGAGAAAGGAGAGCTCTTTCTTACAACTGTTTTACAATATTAGAAGGAATGATGGAGTTCGAAAGTCATCAATAGATGCTAAAATTAGTGAATGAAAATTTGAGGGAAAATATTTAGATAGAGTATCTCCTTGCAAATTATTTGTTTATTACGAAGGGAAAAATATAACTGATAGCGGAGAAACTTGGCATGATCACTTTAATCAAGTGATTAAAATTAGCATCACCAATATTGAGACAAAACAATATGTGCCTCTCAATATGATGTGAAAAGCACACGGTTTTTGTGGTGTCACTACAAAATGGGCAAAACCTGAATCTAATCTTGAAACAAATGTAAACTGAAGGGTGTTCTATAAAATATTGCTCCGTATTCTTCAAAAACACAAAGTCAAAAAGACTAAGGGAACAGTTCCAGATTAAAGGAAGCTAGAGAGACATACATAACTAAATACAATGCATGATCCTGATTATATCCTGGACCGAGGAACCAGAACAGAACAAAAACAAAACTAAAAACAACTTTAAAAGACATTATGGGGGCAAGTAGTGAAATGTAAATATGGTCTATGGATTGGCTAATAATGTTATATCAGTATTAAATACCCAAGTTTGATCATTATATTGACATCAGGCAATAAACAAACCTTTGTTCTTAAGAAATACATGCAAAATAATGAAATATATGGGGGAAAAAAAGTAGAAGCGTTGCAGCCGCAGGCTAAGAAGGGCTCATATTTGCCTTAGCTCTCTCGGCTGCTTAATTTTTGTCCCAGTGTGACCTTGAGAGAGGTGTGCAGAAATGCTGACAATAAGGGAAAAATAATTTCTTAAGCAGAAGTAAAATCCTATGTATATTGGGAATGTCTCATTGTTACCCGGCCATCCAAAAGGCTACGTATGAACAACTGACTGGGATTCTAAGAGGAAATGTTTGAGACCTGGGTGTGATCACTGTTGACCTCTCTGTTATTATTTACATCTCTGTAATTTATTTACGTCTTTATTTTTTAACAGCCCCCCAAGTAGATGGAATTATGAGAATAAAACTTGATCTTTTTGAAAGTATTTTCCTGAAAACTAAGCTAATTTTTGCCATTAATAATGTTTAAGAGAAGGTAGACTTAAAATTATAGCCATTTGGTATAAAGAAGGTAGGAGCAAGTAAGACACAGAGACAGTAAGTGATGTGCTCCAAGACCTCAGACCTTCATCCTGTGGCCTCCCGGGAGTGGGTTTTTTTCAAAGACTATCAGTTCTACATAACTTTTAGAAGTATAAGAAAATGTAGATATGAGAAAGTGAACATGTATCTTCTCTGGGGTGGTTTAGCAGTAGTAACGTCTTAAAATGAGAATTAGTCCAGAGAGGTGCCATTTCTAACTTGAAACCTTTTCATTCCTAAAATTGGGTAACGAGGCTAAGCTTGAGTAAAGATCTGTCTCTCTGTGATGAGCCCTTTGGATATTCCTAGATACAGCCCTGTGAGACTTGAGCCATCTGGTGCCGCTAGGACTCGCACAGTGGTGTGTGAGCAATAGGAGCTGTTTTTCTGTATCTATGTGAATTGATCTGTGAGTCCCCCAGGCCCGGCTGTGTCACGCTCTGGGAAGCAGCAGAACGCGGTGCAGCAGGCAAGATGATGACGCTGAAATGTCAGGGTTTGCATTTTGGCCCTGCCACTTACCAGCTGTGAGATGTGGGGCGAGGATAATAATAATAGTAATAATAGAAACTACCTCAGTATTGTGAAGATTAAATGAGTTACTGTTTGCAGAGAAGTTACAACAGTCCTAGCTTATATAGAAAGAGTTATATAAGCACTTTTATATGTAAAAGTACTAGAGGAATTTATTTGCTGTCTAATAATCTGAAATGCAGTATCTGTTAAGTTGTTTACTGTTTTAAAAGAAGTGAGTAAAATAATTTGATAGATATTAGTTAATCAAAGTTTACCAGCAAAGCTCTACCAGAACCCCACCTCACCTTCCCACTCCCCCATCCTGCTCTCCCATTGCACCCTACTTTTAAGGAGAAAGGCAAATCATATCTAATAAGCTCATGCCCAGAACATACTTAAAGTGGTTTTTGGTTTATGTGCTAGAGTGTGTAGAGAATGGGTTTGCTCAGCTTTACCTGCCAAATTGGAGTAAACCTACCGCCACCCCTCCCCCCATCCCAACCAAGAGTATTGTAACACTTGAATGAAGAGTAGACTTGGGAGGGGACCTAGCAATAGATAGCAAATAGTGAGGGGGAAACGATAATCTAATAATAAAGATAAGTTATGGAGGGTAAACTTAATGTTATGGGAATGAATGCTCAGGAACGACTGTGTTAATCTTTGGGGGGTATGGTAGAAACAAGTTGGCAGAAATGTAGTTATTTTAGGTTATTTGTTTTTCTTATTCCTTTGGTTATTGTTTATTTTCTTGGGGTAGGGTAGACAATGTAGTTATTTTAGGTTATTTGTTTTTCTTATTCCTCTCTTCATTTATGGTTTGTTAATTTTATTGGGGTATGGTAGGAACATGTTGGAAGCAATGTAGTTACTTTAGGTTGTTTTTTATTATTCCTGTGTTTTGGTTTTATTTGAAATGTTTTTATATTGTTTGTTTTTTAATTTTTTGATAAAGTTAAAAAAAAAAAAAAAAGAATAGACTTGGAGCATCTAGTGTAAAACTGTCCCATTCCTGAAAAAGATGTGGGAAAACAGATGCAATGAGAGAATTTTGGTTCTTTGACCTGCATCTGTTCCCTCTTGTTGTGCTTCCTTACTGTATGACTATAGCGTATTGGGTGCCATTGGTACCCAAGGATTTTGTGGTCATGTTCATTCTGTAAGTGGTTTACAAAGAGCCCTGTGGATTTCAGCAATTGTCGGTAATGTGACATTGTCGCATCCATTGAAAACTGTAATGTATCAGTCGAGTGCCTACAATGAGATACTTCCCCCCAGTGACACCTCCCAGCTGGTGCTCCAAGCCGCTTGCACATGTGCAGCCAAGTGCGAGCTTAGTTGTAGCCTGGTGCCTGGTTAAGTATGAAGCTGTTCATCTGCCTGAGATCTCCACACTGCTTAAACCAGGGCCCATGTCTGTGTATGGCCCCATGGGGTACATAGAGCACAGGTCCTTTTGGAATGCCAATTTCCCTCAGTTTGGGGGTTAGAGAACCTATTTTTTTTTAAATTCTGACACCCAGATCAATTGTGGAGTAGAATGCAAAATGAATGATTTTGTTTTTTCAAGTTGAGACCAAAGTCAGACATTTCATGCTAATTGGGTTTTGAACTGTGCTCCCAGATCCTTCCTTTTCAACTATAACCCCACACCCACACCCCCTTCTTTTCATGTGTTTACCGCCTTCTGCCTTTTCTGTGGAAAAGCTCATTAAAACACAGTTTGGGGAGGATGGGGAGTGTTGGGATCAAGAGAGATCTAGATGCAGAGGATGGTTTGCATCTCCTGAAGGCAGCATGACGGGTAAGAGACGGCTGCAAGGCCCCACTGTCGACGTGCCAGCTGTGACCTTGACCTTGGCATGCCCTAGCCACCTGGAGTCTCAGCTTCCACATCTGTAAAATGGGAATAATACTACTGTCGTAAGATTGTTGTAGGTTAAATGTGACAATACCAGGGCTAAGCAAAATTGTGCAG
This sequence comes from Choloepus didactylus, assembly GCF_015220235.1. Classification (NCBI taxonomy): domain Eukaryota; kingdom Metazoa; phylum Chordata; class Mammalia; order Pilosa; family Megalonychidae; genus Choloepus; species Choloepus didactylus. The sequence continues at coordinate 12,290,704 of NC_051319.1, forward strand.
TGAAGATACCTTGGGGCTTGGCTGGCTGTGGCCTGTCAGCAGAAGTGTGTATGTCAAGGAGACAAAGCCTCACCAGCTATGTCCACTGGCAGCTTGCGGCTGGGCCCACTCCCTGCCCCTTCTCCCAGTGCCTTCCTCTTGGAAGGCTTCTAGATGCTGAAATTCACAGCTTCCTTTCTGTGCCTTGCTGGACTGCTGCCCTTCCTCTCCCCCTGGATGCCTCTAATTCCTCCAGACACGTTCTCAAGAGGGAGGGAAGATGGGGTGGAAGGAGGGTGTGGAAAGCCTAAGACTCCTGACCTGGCCCTCTCAGCTAGCCCTGGAATACTCCAGAAATCCACCTCTGAGGGCAAAAACAAAACAGAAAACCCGGTGTGCTGCATGAGGCTCTCCAGTAAATTGAGGCATCAGGATGGCAGTGGATGGAGTATGAGAAGAGGAAATGGGGGAATCGAGGATATTGAAAAGTCAGTTCCAGGGCCATTATCTTTACTTTCCATCCGTACTTCCCAAGGATGTAGCTCAGAACATGTTGCAAGGGAGAGCAGTCCATGCTGAGTATGAATACTCATGAACTGGCAAAATGAGGAACTTGGTTTGAGCATTTAAATAAATAGTAATTATAGCAATTTATGTCAGAGATTTAACAAGTGGTGCCCAGTGAACTATGTGGTTCTTTTGCAGTTGTGAGTCACTTAAATGTGTCCAGTTAACTCTACTGAAAGAATTTTTAGCTATTGAATGGAATTCTGCCCAGCTTGTTGATTATGAGCTATCATATGGTCTTCTCACTGTCATCCAAGAAACTTGTGCGTGCACACCTTTCAACTGGACTGCTTAGAAACAGCTGTACAATTTCCTGGGCAGTTTCCCCATTCTTCTCTCTCCAGGATGTTCAGACTAGAAAATGGCTCTTATTAATCTTATGAATAATCTTTTCTCTCCCCTTTGACTTTTCTGTCCTTTGTATGATAGTCTGTAGTTTTTCATAAGGGGCTTTATAACTTTTCTCCAAGTTTAAATATTCTCTCCTGTTAGATTGTAAGTTATGTGGACAGAGTCCTTTCTCCCACCCCACCTGATCCCTCTATCCCTGAAGTGCACCATAAGTGTTTAATCATTAAAGACTTTGCGACATACCAAAAGAAACACATTCTGTTGTTGTTGTATTTATTGGTTTTAATTACAAGGAACTTGGAAGGCATTTTAGGACTCGGCATCTCCATAATTCTCTGTCAGCATTTTGCACCTAGTAGACCATTAGTAAAAATAAATTTCCATTCTCACTTGGCTCCACAATCATGGACACTTCTGCTGCACACATGCTGGCAGGGCTCTAATGTCTGGAGCACAAACGGTGACTTAATTCTGAGATTTTATTCAAATCCTCTAAGGAACTTGTTGTGGCTGATACATGCATAAAATTTGGCGATCTCTTCTGCTGACAGTAGACTTGTGACCCAAGGGGATTTATGTACTGTACTATGGTCCATTCTTCAGCCAGGAAAGAAATGCCTGAAGGAAACCAATTATTAATTTAAGTCTGAAGCAGAATAACCTGAATCATATTTAAGGTGATTGCTGTCCTAGTTGTTGGAACAGCTTTCTTGTGACAGGAGCATTGGACTAAAGAATCATCACATTTCAAAACCTTGGTGCCTTTCATTTTGTTTACAAGAACATTCATTTTTCCAGTCTTGGTACCATCTATTTTCTAAGTGTAGTGGTCCTGTGTGTTAGAACAAAAGGCACACAACAAATGAAAAATAAAATGTTTTCAGATTTGTTACCATTGGAGAATAAATTCTTTCCCATGAGAGAGCTATTCCAAGTATATTTTATACACTTTCCAAATAGCTTACAAAATCATGGGCTGTATACATTGTGTTCAGCCTGCACACTTGGTGTCAACCTCACCCACTCTTACCAGCTCAGCTCCCTTCCCACATCAGCCATTCCATTTCCTCCTACTTTTCCCTGTACTGTTGGCCTGAAAGAAGAAAAATGTGTTTGCTCCAAGTAATGTTAGGGTACCACCCAAACAAAAAGTTCAGCTAAAAACTAAGCAAAAGGCTAGAGGTGGTTTAAATACAAGGCAGCTCTGTGATCCACTAGCTCTAGGACCTTGAGCAAAAAGCACTTAGCACTTTATAGTCCCATCCTGATAGTTGTCCCATCTATCCTATCGGACTGTTTTAGTTCTATGAAATAACCTATGTGGTAGCACTTTATAAACATATATTACTCCTGTGAAATGGAAGAGCCCCACATATTTAGTTCAGGTTGAACTGCTTGCCATTCGCACTTACTTCAGTGTTGTGATTTCTTAGTAGTTCTGTTTTCCCTGAAACCCTAAATTTTATGCTTATTTTCATATCCTGCTTAAAACCAGAGCAGCTTCTTGTTTATGGGAACTAGCCTAATCGACCTGAGTCCAAAGTGTAATCAAGTGTAAATGTATTCTTGACCCATGACTTTATTGTCAGCATATCCTTATTTGCATAGTATGCTCCATGTGAGAGCACAGCCTTTGGAACTATTCTAAAAATTATCTATCATGTGTTAGTTCACACTCACTAACCAACAGCATATGCTTGTATTAATAGTACCCTTCTGTTCCACATCAGAGTCTTCTAATTGAATCTGTTCTGTTAATCAAACTTCTCTTCCAAATATAAGTTTAAAGTCGGCTCCTCAGTATATCTCTAGAACAGTGAGATGCTTTCATGTTATTTTTCTTTGATTGTACAAACTTGTCTTTATGTAAATGGGAATATGGGACTGACTTCCTGGTGCTGAGCCATGTACAGTTTCCACCTCCACCATCTGAAGTCACAAAATGAGTGGACTGCTCCCCCATCCTCTTCTTCATCCTGTTCATTCTTTTTTTTTTTTTTAATCTTCATTTTATTGAGATATATTCACATACCACGCAGTCATACAAAACAAATCGTACTTTCGATTGTTTACAGTTCCATTACATAGTGGTACATTCATCACCCAAATCAATCCCTGACACTTTCATTAGCACACATACAAAAATAACAAGAATAATAATTAGAGTGAAAAAGAGCAATTGAAGTAAAAAAGAACACTGGGTACCTTTGTTTGTTTCCTTCCCCTATTTTTCTACTCATCCATCCATAAACTAGACAAACTGGAGTGTGGTCCTTACGGCTTTCCCAATCCCATTGTCACCCCTCATAAGCTACATTTTTATACAACTGTCTAACTGTCTTCGAGATTCATGGGTTCTGGATTGTAGTTTGATAGTTACAGGTATCCACCACCAGCTACCCCAATTCTTTAGAACCTAAAAAGGGTTGTCTAAAGTGTGCGTAAGAGTGCCCACCAGAGTGACCTCTCGGCTCCTTTTGGAATCTCTCTGCTACTGAAGCTTATTTCATTTCCTTTCACATCCCCCTTTTGGTCAAGAAGGTGTTCTCCGTCCCACGATGCCAGGTCTGCATTCCTCCCCGGGAGTCATATTCCACGTTGCCAGGGAGATTCACTCCCCTGGGTGTCTGATCCCACGTAGGGGGTAGGGCAGTGATTTCACCTTTCAAGTTGGCTTAGCCAGAGAGAGGGCCACATCTGAGCAACAAAGAGGCATTCAGGAGGAGGCTCTTAGGCACAACCATAGGGAGGCCTAGCCTCTCCTTTGCAGCAACCGTCTTCCCAAGGGTAAAACCTATGGTAGAGGGCTCAACCCATCAAACCACCAGTCCCCTATGTCTGTGGTCATGTTAGCAACCATGGAGGTGGGGTAGGCGAATACCCCTGCATTCTCCACAGGCTCCTCAACGGGGCACTACATCTTTTTTTTTTCCTTGTTTTTCTTTTTTCTTTTTTTTTTTTTTTGACTTTCCCTTCTTTTTTAAATCAACTGTATGAAAAAAAAGTTAAAAAGAAAACAAACATACAATAAAAGAACATTTCAAAGAGACCATAACAAGGGAGTAAGAAAAAGACAACTAACCTAAGATAACTGCTTAACTTCCAACATGTTCCTACTTTACCCCAAGAAAGTTACCTAATATAGCAACATTTCTGTGAACTTGCTCCTACTATGTCCATCAGAAATTAACAGACCATAGTCATTTCTGGGCATCCCCAGAACGTTAAATAGCTTATCTGTTCTTCTTGGATTATTGTTCCCCCTTCCTTAATTGCTCTCTATTGCTAGTTCCCCTACATTCTACATTATAAACCATTTGTTTTACATTTTTCAAAGTTCACATTAGTGGTAGCATATAATATTTCTCTTTTTGTGCCTGGCTTATTTCGCTCAGCATTATGTCTTCAAGGTTCATCCATGTTGTCATATGTTTCACCAGATCGTTCCTTCTTACTGCCGCGTAGTATTCCATCGTGTGTATATACCACATTTTATTTATCCACTCATCTGTTGAAGGACATTTGGGTTGTTTCCATCTCTTGGCAATTGTGAATAATGCTGCTATGAACATTGGCGTGCAGATATCTGTTCGTGTCACTGCTTTCCGATCTTCCGGGTATATACCGAGAAGTGCAATTGCTGGATCGAATGGTAACTCTATATCTAGTTTTCTAAGGAAATGCCAGACTGACTTCCAGAGTGGCTGAACCATTATACAGTCCCACCAACAGTGAATAAGAGTTCCAATTTCTCCACATTCCCTCCAGCATTTGTAGTTTCCTGTTTGTTTAATGGCAGCCATTCTAACCGGTGTTAGATGGTATCTCATTGTGGTCTTAATTTGCATCTCTCTAATAGCTAGTGAAGCTGAACATTTTTTCATGTGTTTCTTGGCCATTTGTATTTCCTCTTCAGAGAACTGTCTTTTCATATCTTTTGCCCATTTTATAATTGGGCCGACTGTGCTATTGTCATTGAGTTGTAGGATTTCTTTATATATGCAAGATATCAGTCTTTTGTCAGATACATGGTTTCCAAAAATTTTTTCCCATTGAGTTGGCTGCCTCTTTACCTTTTTGAGAAATTTCTTTGAGGTGCAGAAACTTCTAAGCTTGAGGAGTTCCCATTTATCTATTTTCTCTTTTGTTGCTTGTGCTTTGGGTGTAAAGTCTAGGAAGTGGCCTCCTAATACAAGGTCTTGAAGATGTTTTCCTACATTATCTTCTAGGAGTTTTATGGTACTTTCTTTTATATTGAGATCTTTGGTCCATTTTGAGTTAATTTTTGTGTAGGGGGTGAGGTAGGGGTCCTCTTTCATTCTTTTGGATATGGATATCCAAGTCTCCCAGCCCCATTTGTTGAAAAGACCATTATGACTCAGTTCAGTGACTTTGGGGGCCTTATCAAAGATCAGTCGGCCATAGATCTGAGGGTCTATCTCCGAATTCTCAATTCGATTCCATTGATCTATATGTCTATCTTTGTGCCAGTACCATGCTGTTTTGGCAACTGTGGCTTTATAATAAGCTTCAAAGTCAGGGAGTGTAAGTCCTCCCACTTCGTTTTTCTTTTTTAGAGTGTCTTTAGCAATTTGAGGCATCTTCCCTTTCCAAATAAATTTGATAACTAGCTTTTCCAAGTCTGCAAAGTAGGTTGTTGGAATTTTGATTGGGATTGCATTGAATCTGTAGATGAGTTTGGGTAGAATTGACATCTTAATGACATTTAGTCTTCCTATCCATGAACATGGAATATTTTTCCATCTTTTAAGGTCCCCTTCTATTTCTTTTAGTAGAGTTATGTAGTTTTCTTTGTATGGGTCTTTTACATCTTTGGTTAAGTTTATTCCTAGGTACTTGATTTTTTTAGTTGCTATTGAAAATGGTATCTTTTTCTTGAGTGTCTCTTCACTTTGTTCATTTCTAGCATATAGAAACATTACTGACTTATGTGCATTAACCTTGTATCCCGCTATTTTGCTAAATTTGTTTATTAGCTCTAGTAGCTGTATCATCGATTTCTCAGGGTTTTCTAGATATAAGATCATATCATCTGCAAACAATGACAGTTTTACTTCTTCTTTTCCAATTTGGATACCTTTTATTTCTTTGTCTTGCCGGATTGCCCTGGCTAGCAATTCCAGCACAATGTTGAATAACAGTGGTGATAGCGGGCATCCTTGTCTTGTTCCTGATCTTAGAGGGAAGGCTTTCAGTCTCTCACCATTGAGTACTATGCTAGCTGTGGGTTTTTCATATATGCTCTTTATCATGTTGAGGAAGTTTCCTTCAATTCCTACCTTTTGAAGTGTTTTTATCAAAAAGGGATGTTGGATTTTGTCAAATGCTTTTTCAGCATCTATTGAGATGATCAATTGATTTTTCCCTTTTGACTTGTCAATGTGTTGTAATACATTGATTGATTTTCTTATGTTGAACCATCCTTGCATGCCTGGAATGAACCCCACTTGGTCATGGTGTATGATTTTTTTAATGTGTCTTTGGATTCGATTTGCAAGTATTTTGTTGAGGATTTTTGCATCTATATTCATTAGGGAGATTGGCCGGTAGTTTTCCTTTTTTGTAGCATCTTTGCCTGGTTTTGGTATTAGATTGATGTTAGCTTCATAAAATGAGTTAGGTAGTGTTCCATTTTCTTCAATGTTTTGAAAGAGTTTGAGTAAGATTGGTGTCAGTTCTTTCTGGAAAGTTTGGTAGAATTCCCCTGTGAAGCCATCTGGCCCTGGGCATTTATTTGTGGGAAGATTTTTGATGACTGATTGGATCTCTTTGCTTGTGATGGGTTGGTTGAGGTCTTCTATTTCTTCTCTGGTCAGTCTAGGTTGTTCATATGTTTCCAGGAAATTGTCCATTTCCTCTACATTATCCAGTTTGTTGCCATACAGTTGTTCATAGTATCCTCTTATAATTTTTTTAATTTCTTCAGGATCTGCAGTTATGTCCCCTTTTTCATTCATTATTTTGTTTATATGGGTCTTCTCTCTTTTTGATTTTGTCAGTCTAGCTAGGGGCTTGTCAATCTTGTTGATCTTCTCAAAGAACCAACTTTTGGTGATATTTATCCTCTCTATTGTTTTTTTGTTCTCTATGTCATTTATTTCTGCTTTAATCCTTGTTATTTCTTTTCTTGTACTTGGTTTAGGATTGGTTTGCTGTTCATTTTCTAGCTTCTTCAGTTGATCCATTAGTTCTTTGATTTTGGCTCTTTCTTCCTTTTTAATATATGCGTTTAGTGCTATAAATTTCCCCCTTAGCACTGCTTTTGCTGCATCCCATAGGTTTTGGTATGTTGTGTTCTCATTTTCATTCGTCTCTATATATTTAGCAATTTCTCTTGCTATTTCTTCTTTAACCCACTGATTGTTTAGGAGTGTGTTGTTTAACCTCCAGGTATTTGTGAATTTTCTAAGTCTCTGATGGTTATTGACTTCTAATTGTATTCCATTGTGGTCAGAGAATGTGCTTTGAATAATTTCAATCTTTTTAAATTTATTGAGGCTTGTTTTATGTCCCAGCATATGATCTATTCTGGAGAAAGTTCCATGAGCACTAGAAAAGTATGTGTATCCTGATGATTTGGGATGTAATGTCCTGTATATGTCTGTTAAATCTAATTCATTTATCAGATTGTTTAGGTTTTCATCCTGTTCATTCTTTTGCCAAATTCTGCCCGTGCAAAGCATCACCGTGTTTTTCTTCCTCCTCTCTATCTCAGACTCGGAAGGTTTCACATCACATGGGCTTCTTGCAGCCTTCTCTTCATTCTTCAGATTAATGCCCTTCTGTTCATTCCATTTCTTTCATCTCTTCCTCTATCTGTTCTCTCTCATTAGCTTATCATACCTGTTATTTATTTAGGCAGTGAAGGCCTTCCAATAGAATGTCATGGTGTTAGTCATCTTCTGATTGCTTCCTCTCTACTGACTTTGACCTTTTGTGATTATTTTTTACACAACAAAGCTGACTAAATATTCATCTTACACTTTGAATAACTGTTGTCCTTTTGCAGAAGTTCACATAAATCAGTTAGGTCCATGTAAGTCATCCTTTGCAATGGATCTGACCTTAAGGCTTATTCTTCATTATTTTCTCTTATTTTTCTGTAACTGAACATTTAAACAAATGTACCTTTTGTTACTTCTGATATAGATATATTAGAATAATATAAGTCAGTTGGTGTAGAGTCTTTGGAAAAGGTATAGGAATTTAAAAAGTTAAGGAAAAGGATAACTCTTTGGAAATAAATACTGTTAACATTTTGGTATTTCCTTTTAGACTCCCCCCCTTAATTATAATGCATATAATAATTTAATATTGTAATTTAGAATATATACACACAAATATATATTCAAGATGTATGTATGTGGGTACAATTAGTATGTTTATGTATTTATGTATATATATGTGCTGCTTTTTTTCACTTTTTTGTAACTTCATAAACATTCAATTGGGAAGTTATACAGGAGATAGGTGCCACTGAGGGAGGGGCAAATTAAGTATAATGAATTATCCTTGAAAACTAGTTGACATAATTATCTGTTCTGTTTTACATATATATAAATTTATATTTTATAACTTATTTAGTAATTGATTATATTTTAATAAATTGAAATAGATGAGATTGTTAAAGATACTCTTACCAGTTTTCTAGCATAGGTGACATTATCCCCATTTTACAGGTGAGGAAATGGTCTAGTTAATTAGTTCAAGGTCACATCAATGACTAAATGTGGCACTACTATGAGAGGTTTAGCCCCAAAGCCACTGCCTTTTCTACTCAACCACAAACCTTTTACCTCAGGTGATATTTATAAGGTTGGGCAGAAATCCACTTTTTGGGGGATAAATAGAGAATAGAATGGAGGAAGGTGCCTGAGATTAAAAAAAAAAAAAAAAATTTTTTTTTTCTGAAATGTTTTATCCATATTTATTGACCATAGGCTTTGTTTATTGGTGTGCTGTATCATATGAGTAGCTTTTTTTTTTAAGTTTTCTTATTTGAATTTTGATCTTGTTTTGATCTTTGCATTTCTGATATAAATACTGAATAGTTACCTTTTTCCTTTGTTGCACTATGTTTAGGATTTCCTCATCTCTGAGAAATAAGCCTATAATTTCACGTTCTATATTATTTCAAGATAGTGGCATTAATTTCATATATACTCCAACAAGGAAAACAAAGGCATATAAGCCTATGCTGGTTGGTAAGATGGCATTAATACCGTGAATGACAGCCTCAAAATAGCCTAACCTAATTGGAAAAATGGGGATTCAGATTCCTGTGTTAAAGGGGAATGGGGGAACTAAGACATAATATATGTAAAATGTCTGTTACATAGTAAGAGTCCATTAAGTGCATTTAATCCCTTCTTTCTGCTATTTTTCATGAACGTATCAAAGAGTTTATGTTCCTCACAGCAATAAGATATACATGAAACATATTCAGGTATAAACCTTCCTCATAACCAAGAGGTTGTTTTGTTTTCTTGTATTTACCTTCAAGCCATTTGTGATTTTTTTTTTCTCCTAATAGTCAAGGGAAATTAGGCCAAGGCTCACTACTCCTTTGTCTTCTAAAGTTCCCAGCTTTGAAGGAATAGCCTCTGCTTTCCTGGTTATTTTGGTTAGTTTTTTTAAAAATTCCATTTTAAAATATTTTATTTTTAATTGTGGTAAAATAGACATAACCTAAAAATCAACCATTTTAAGTGGACAGTTAAGTACCCAACAACACTGTAGAGCTTTCACTATCTATTTCCAGGATATTTTCATCATTCTGAACCAAAAATCATAAGTCCCCATTCTTCCTGCTAACCACTCTACCCCTGGTAACCACTACTCTACTTTCTGTCTGTATGAACTTGTTTATTCTGTGCATTTCATATGAGAAATCATACGATATTTGTCCTTTTGTGTATGGAATGTCATTCAACACGTCTTCAAGCTTTATCTATGTTTTAGCATGTACCAGCACTTCTTTTAATGGCTGAATAATATTCCATTGCATGGTGTTCTAGTTTGCTAATGCTGCCAGAATGCAAAACACCAGAAATGGATTGGCTTTTATAAAAGGGGGTTTATTTGGTTACACAGTTACAGTCTTAAGGCCATAAAGTGTCCAAGGTAACACATCAGCAATCAGGATGGCCAATGGTGTCTGGAAAACCTCTGTTATCTGGGAAGGCATGTGGCTGGTGTCTGCTTCAAAGTTCTGGTTTTAAAATGGCTTTCTCCCAGGACGTTCCTCTCTAGGCTGCAGTTCCTCAAAAATGTCACTCTTAGTTGCACTTGGGATATTTGTCAAAGTGTCCCTCTTGGCTGTAGCTCCTCTTCAAAACATCTCTCACAGCTGCACTGAATTGCCTCTGCCCATCAGCTCATTTATATAGTTCCACTGATCAAGGCCCACCCTAAATGGGTGGGGCCACGCCTCCATGGAAATTATTTCATCAGCGCCATCACCCACAGTTGGGTGGGGCGCATCTCCAAAGAAACACTCAAAGAAATCTAATCAAAACTGATAAGTTCTGCCCACACAAGATTACATCAAAGATAATGGCATTTGGGGGACACAATACATTCAAACTGGCACACATGGATATACCACCATTTGTTTATCCATTCATCTGTGGAGGGACACTTGGGTTGCTCCCACCTTTGGGTTATTGTGAATAATGCTGCAATGAACATTGGTGTACAAATATCTGTTCAAGTCTCTTTCAGTTCTTTTCAGTATGTACCTAAGTGTGGAATTGCTGGATCATATGGTAAATCTGTGTTAAACTTAGGAACTGCCAAACTTTTTTCCACAGTGGCTGCACCCTTTTACATTCCCACCAACAATGTACAGGAGTTCCTATTTCTCCACATCATTGTCAACAATTCAAATTTTATACCAAAAGCATAAGCAACAAAAGAAAAAAAAAAAGATAAAGTGTATTTCATCAAAATTAAAAATGTTTATGCATCAAAGGACATTTTCAAGAAATAAGGCAACCTACAGAATGGGGAAAAATATTTGGAAAACCATATATCTGATAAGAGTTTAATATCCAAAATATATAAGGAACTCCTACAATTCAACAACAAAACACAAACAACACAATTAAAAAATGGTCCAAGGATTTGAATAGACATTTCTCCAAAGAAGATACTCAAATGGCCAATAAATATATGAAAACATGCTCAACATCATTAGCCATTAAAGAAATGCAAATTAAAACTCTAGTGAGATACCACTTCACTCCCACTTGGATGGCTCCTATTAAAAAATCAAAACCTGAATATTTTGGGTAGTTTTTGAGAAGGTAGGGACAGGGTGTTAGAAGCGAATTGCTGCAATTTGGAAACAGTCCAGGTGTCTGTATTTGTATAAATTGCTAAGCTTATTTAGCAGTTGTAAAACATCTTTACTCTTATGGGGTATTAAAGTTTAGATAAATATCTGTGTCTTTAAAATATTTATTATCTGTCTGGAATAGGGAGAGTCATTTAGGACTGGTTCTAAATGTGGGGCATTTTACACTAACCATCTTAAGCATAAAAACTTCATGCCGAACTAGATTTAAATCAAGATCCTTTCCCTTCTTTTAAAATTAGTGAGAGATCGTTGGACTTAAGATTTTACAGTTACCTTCTGTTTTGGTATTAAATGTAAAAGTTGACCTGGGAAACTTGATGCTCCATTCTTATACTGAAGTAAGTGTGTGGGGGGGATGACAGGGCAGGCAATGGGCAAGTAGAATTTTCCCTGTGCTTGCTTAATAGCCAAAGACTAGTCCCCAGAATGTTTCTTGAAATTGTCATCATCTGAGAAATCCAAAATCTGGAAATCATTGCCCTTAATTACTCTCCCAAATTGAGCAAAATCTTAGAGGGACTCCCTCAGATTTGCAGGCTGGCCAGCCTCTGTACGGGGCCTTAACATCTCCCTGGTTTGTTTTGGGCCTCTAGCTTATTTGTATTAAATGGGGGGTGGGGGATGGGGGTGGGGAGTTACATTCTTGTTCAGATTTGCATAGTGGACCAGAATTAATTTTACTCTTGAGTGAGATTTAGAAACGAGGATCTGTTCTCAAAAGCTTCCCTAGTTTTTGAGATCCAATTAGGTAGAAATAGCATCTAGGTGTTGAAGTATGGTGTTTACATTCTTGGGAAAAAATGATCGAGGCTTTTTGTGTGAAAGTAGGATTGAACAATACTTTTTTATATGTAGATCTTAATGTTATGAATATTTGAAAAATATTTTCAGAAAAAATTTATTTTCATAAAGCCTGAAATGCTTTCTCATTTTCCTGATTATGACAAAAGGTTATTCTGTGTCTTAGTAACTGTGGTAGTTTGAATTATGAACCCCAATTAGACATGTTCGTAATCTGCATCCCTGTGGGTTTGAACCCACTGTAAGTAGGAGGTCTTGAAGTTACTTTTAGTTATGACCCAGCTGAAGGAGGCTGGGTCTTAATTTGGGCTACCAGAGTCCCTTAATGAACAGAAGAAACTCAGACATATAGGAAAAAGCCATAGGGAGGATCCAAAAGTCCACGGAACCCAGGAGAAGTGACAGGAGAGGGCATTGTCATATGATACAAGGCGGGGACAGAAGGCAAGAAACCTTGAGGGTCTTCAGCAGCCAGCACCAGCATGATACAGACTTGGGGAGAAAGCATGGCCTTGCTGATGTCTCAATTTTGGACTTCTGGCCTCAAAACCATGGGTGCATAAATTCTGTTTGTTTAAGCCAACCCATTACGTGGTGTTTGTGTTAGCAGCCTGGTAAACTAACACAGTGACCTCACTGTAAAAACAAGGAGGTTGGTATCCAATCAAGGACTCAAATTCTTGTTGGTAAAATTGTAGGTTCAATGCTGGTTTCCTATTTTTTCCCACCCTGGGAAATCTTCCTCCTAATCCTAAATTTGAAGACTGGGGGGCTTTGCCTTCCTATAGGCGGTGGCCATAGCCCGTTGTAGTTTTGTCTAACATGAATATCCTCTGAAGTTGTGTGTTGATTTATGAAGTTTTATAACTTCGGAAGGGTCTTACAAATCTCTGATGGGAGAGAAGGTTCAGGAAAGATGTGGAGGGCAGGCTTTAAATAAAATTCACCTTCCTTAGGACCTGAACAAAGCTGCTGTGTTACCAGTAGGGCATTGGAATAGGTAGGGCTAAACTTTTGAAGGGCACAAGCAGGTACTCTGCCCTTGGTAGGGAGGTAGAGATGGAGGGGAAACATGAGCTCTTGTGCCCCATATCTCATGATTTTAGTGACTGGAAACCGCCCATGTTTTTAATATGTGGGGTGACAATCTCTAGCACTGTTTCAGATTCTTTAGAGTGCCTGTGAATATGTATCAGATTGCTAACAACTTCAACCTCAGGTTTGCCTATTTTTTCAGAAGGCGGCTCAGTTTAGGGAAGTTTGATCATGTGGTCCTTTAAAGTTTAAGATTAAGTAACTGTGAAATGCTTCAGGAAGCTGGTGTAAAGCCAGAATATATCACGGGCCAAATTTACTCAGTGTATCAGTTTACTTGAAATCTCGGTGTGGACTTTGGGTTCCTTCATCTTTATAAACCCCACCCCCACCCCCCACACACCAGTTTTAGTTTTTTGTAATCAGTTCCTTTCCTTTTAGTACCTCCTTCGGTGTATACCTGCCATCTCTGCTAACCATTCTTGAATTTCTGTGGAGGAGGGGGTGGAGATCCCCATTTAGGTATCCTCCTGGGGGAAGATGGCTCAATACACGTTTGAATTGAATTGCATACCGATTGCTTCCAGGAATTTTAAGTCACACAGAATAACAATGTGTACTTAAAATGGTAAATTGTGGGCATATTTCTCTGAATTGATCTTTTATATCCTGTTCCTAATCTTCTGCCTTTCTTTAAAGAGACACACCTTAAATAATGTCCTTTTACAAAACAGAGATTCCCAAACCTGGTTGTTGTGCCTCTTGTCTACCCTTCCTCCAGAATGTCCCCATATACCTAAGCATCCTGTAACTATGCCAAACTTTAAATAATTTAATAAAAACTTCATGAGAGATCTTGTATGTCATTCTTGCAATTTTGTCAGACTGGCATGAAGCAGGCACTCAAATATTTATTGAACAAATGAATAAATTTTAATGCAAAGTATATGGTGGCCTTGATGTCTCTTACATAAGAGGGGAGCAGATAAGAGAGTAGGTGAGATTAAACCATGACAGTGCCAACTCCATAATGAATGATGTTGGATCTTTGGTTATGTTGACATTGGATTTTGTGGGTATTCTTTGGGAAATGATACTCCTAATGATTCCTTCCATTTCTAACTTACAGTTCTGTCTCAAAACCTTCACTACGGATTTACTCTCATTCTGCTTCTTAAGCCTCTGAATGAGCCCTATAATGTGATTTCCATAGAATGTAATTGCTTTAAAATGTCTTTTAGCCCATTTCAGCTAATGTTACAAAATGGTATTTTGCAAATTGCTAATATTTCAGAAAGCTACATTCTTCACGTCATTGTGTTTCTTAGGATTTGGCAGCAAATAAAAATGAGATGTAGAGGAAACTGCAATTTATCAAGTTGCTTCAAAATAGTAGGAATTCGAATTCTGAGTTTATAAGGAGCATGCTGTATACAATCTACTCCCAAATATTCAGAAAGTAGGTAAATACAAAGATGGATAGAATTAATGAAGTGTGGCAAGTGTGGCAAAGCATTACAAGTTGGTGCATCTGTGTACCTGGGTGGGTGGTGAGTATGTTAGAGTTCTCTGTTTTGGGTCTTGATTATTGCAAGTTTGAAATTATTTCAAAATCAAAAGTTTTTAAAAAAGAAGATGGATTCTGAAGCCACTTAAGTGACTGGCTTCATTGGTTTGGTTGTGACAAGCACCTTCCCAGCTGCACTCAAATTTTAGCAGCAGCATGACAGAGCAAAGAAAAACGACTGTGGTGCCCAAAGACCTTGGTCCCAGCCCTGGCTCTGCCACTGACCTGAGTGAATGACCATGAATGATGCCTTTCCCTTACTCGACCTCAGATTCCTCATTTTAAAGAAATAATGCCTCTCTCAGGGTGATTGTGTGAATCAAACAATAACATATGGAAAAGTGCTTTATAGGCAATAAAATGTTTTAAGTGAATCATTTTATCAGACCCATAATGGATCTTTACATAGCAGGGTTATTACCCTACTATTATCAGAAGTTGCTGCTTAGTAAATGTTGAGTAATGCAGAAATATTTGCAGGCAACCTCTGTGGCACAGAAGGATCCGTTTTTGCTGTGATTAAGATTTTCTCAAGCTCATAACCTTGACCTATGCTTTGACAGCAGATTTCAAAGGGTGTTCACCACTGAATGAAGACAGGTGAGGCTGGACTGTATGGGGTTGGAAGGGCAGTGGGTCAGGTTTGTGGAAGATAAGAAGGGAAGGAAGAAAAGTATGTGTAAAAGGAAGCTCCATGAGGGTATAAACATTTTTGTTTTGTTCACTGCCCTGTCTTTGGTGCTTAGACTAATGTTGGGTGGCATATGATGCTATGGATTCAACTTTAGTTGAATGTAGTCTGCAGAATGGTACAATATCTGTTCCATTAATGACCAAACTCTTATTATATTCAATGTAAAGAAGTAAATAAAATTACCCCACATAGGTATTCTGGAGCCTGTTTATTAGCCTTTCCTGATAAGAGATTATTTGTTCATCGAATACTTTTATGGAGCATGCAGCAGTGCACGGCACTGTGTTGGATACCATTAGGAGTTTACTAAATAAATGAAGCAATAACAGGAGGCAAGGACATTTTGAGCTGGAACAGTCATTGAAGAGTTGGGAAGGAAAGACTCCTTGAGTTGAGCCTTTGAAGATAGGATTTCATCTGCCATGGTCAATATAAGTAAAACTTGAGAGCCCTCCTCAGCTTTTCTTGGTTGCTGGAACCTTGCATGATTTGCGGAGACAGGTGGGGGTGCTGTTGGGGCTCTCTCTGCCTCTTCCTAAGTAGGTTGGTTGAGGCCAGAAGGAAGCAGCAGTCAAGAAAGAAGGTGGCAGTGAGAGTACCTCCTTTTGAATGTCACTCCAGTGCTCATATGTTGGGGATAGTAGAATGAAGACTTGAGCTCCCCCTAGGAATTTTATTTTGTTTTCAAGCTTTAATGTGGCAGAAGATACTCTAAAATGAAAATATCCTGTTAGTAACGGTCTTTAGACTGACATTAAAATGAGAAATTGGAAGTCATGAGGTGTCCTAGGGATTAACTGTTACGAGCACTGGAGATGGGGGATTAGGTGTTGATGTGTGGGGTATGTGTGCATGTGCCAGATACCTTAAGAAAAACCAGGATAAGAAAATCATAATTTGCAAGTTATATTTCATTATGGAGTGGTAGTTGTCTCAGTGAGTGAAGATTCACTGGAGGTAATTTTTTAGCAAATATCTGAGTGCTACTGAATGTGCAAAGAATCATGACAGATGTGAGGGAGATGCAAAGATGAATCAAAACAGTCTGTTGCACTAAGGAATCCTGTTTGTATGGGAGACATGACCAGTTTACAGTGGGGAGTGGGGGCCTTCTGTGATGAGTGTTGTAATAGAAATATGAACTAAAGTACTGAGAACAGTGAATGAATTCTGACTTTGGGATCCACAGAATTGTCCTTGAAAAGATACGAAAGGCATTGCACACAGAAGGTGGGTGTTTCAGTTTGCTAAAGCTGCTGGAGTGCAATATACCAGAAATGGGTTGGCTTTTATAATGGAAATTTATTAGTTTATGAATTTACAGTTCTAAGGCCATGAAAGTGTCCAAATAATGGCATCAAGAGGAAGATACCTTCTCTGAGGAAAAGCAGCTGGTGTTTGGTTTCCCACTGTCACATGGGAAGGCACATGGCGACTCTGCTGATCTCCGGGTTTCTAGTTTCAGAATGGCTCTCTCAGCTTCTGTGGGTCCTCCTTGCTTCTCCTGGGGGCAACTCTGGGTGACACCTCTTAGATTCTCTGAGCTCTCTCCAAAACATCTCTGCCTTTTATCCTCTCATAGAGGACTCCAGAAAGGGGATTAAGACCCATCTTGAATGGGTGGGGTCACATCTCCATGGAAACAACCTAATCAAAAGGTCCCACCCACAATAGGTCTGCCCCTACAAGATTGGGTTAAAGAACATAGGCTTTTCTGGGGTACACAACAGATCCAAACCAGCTCAGCGGGCTTTCCAAGCGAGAGGAGGTCGTGAGCAGAAGCACTGAAATGTGAAAGGGAGTGGTGTGGTCCTGGAACATGGCGCTGCCTGGAGGGGGTGGCTGAAATGCAGGCTTCGTGTAAGGGAGGAGAGGGAATGTGTTCTAGAACTTTATTCTGTAGGAAATGGAGAGCCACCAAAGGCTTTGCAAAGGGGAGCAATATCGCCAGGCCTGTGTGTTTAGAAAGATGCTTCTGGTGGCCGTGTGGAGATGGGTGGAGGCTGGAAGGCCATTGGAGGGCACTGCTTCCTGGACTCCCTCAAGTTGTTTGAGACCTTTTATGTTTTCCTAAACCTGAGAGGTTTAGGAGGGATTAGTTTATTAAAGATAAAAGAAGATGCCTTTTTTAAAAATTCAACTCTATTGAGATATATTCACATACCATGCAATCATCCAAAGTGTAGAATCAATTGTTCACAGTACTATCATATAGTTGTGCATTCATCACCCCAATCTATTTTTGAACATTTTCCTTGTACCAGAAAAAGTGAAAATAAGAATAAAAAAATAAAAGTAAGAACACCCAAATCATCCCCCCCCCACCTTTTTCATTTAGTTTTTGCCCCCATTTTTCTACTCATCCATCCATACCCTGGATAAAGGGAGTGTGATCCACAAGGCTTTCACAATACATGTCACCCCTTGTAAGCTACATTGCTATACAGTTGTCTAAAAAGAAGAAGCTTTTGACCTATATTATTTAACATAAATTTTTGCTGACCTGGTATCATTGATCTGGGATGAGGTCTCCCTCTCAAGGAATGGAGCCATATGGGGAAATTGGGAGGGAAAAGAAAAGGAGACAGTGAGAAAGATAGTGATATTTTGGAAATGCCTGCCCCTTCTGGCACTGCTTTTGTTATCTACTAGCCAATCCTGGTGTTCGTCCATATCTGGCCTCTCTCTCCTTTCTTTCTCTCCCCCTTCTTAATCCTCCATGAACAGAGATGTGTCTCAAAGTTCTTCCTTACTTTCTTGTTTTCTCCAATCAGCATCTACCTCTATTATTTATTTATTCCTATCCTGTCCAGATGTTTTTGGCTCTAATGTTTCTGCTTTTCTTTTGAGCAAATGGGCTTTCTCAGCCTGTTGTTTACTCATCTGTAAAGTGGGTAAATTGCCTACCTCACAGAGTCATGAGGCTTAAATGAGAAAATGCAGAGCAAGCTCTTGGCCTAAGGCCCCCAAACAAAGTAACTGCTCAATAAATAAACATCTAGTGTCTGTTTCTGTGCCTACAGTATTCTGCCGTGTATTATATTGATGGAAGTTTAATGTCCTCCGTTTGTGAACTCTTTGAGGATTTGGCACTACTTTTAGCTTTTAAGTGTTTAGCACGGTACTTGTTCCAGAGTTGTTCAAACTTTGGCCTTGATTTTCTTTGCCAAGGTGGTTTTTGAACCCTTATCAGTAGGACATGGGATTGGAACGGCTTTCTTAGAAACAGTTGGGTGACCTTCACATCCTTATTTTCTGCTGCTGACCACAGGGTCCCATTTATAAAAATGGCTGACTGGAGCCATTGCTGGGAAGCAAGCACTGACATCCTGCCCTGTGTAACTCATCTCTGCTGTACATATACACATATTGTCTTCATTAGATGAGTGATCTAACAAACTAGAAACCAAATTCATTTTATAACCATCCCAATTAAAGTTCAGGAATGAAGATGGGAAAGTGGGCCCTTTAATGAGGAAGAAGTGTTGTCAGGCAGATAGACAGCAGAGGGAGGCTGATGTGGCGGTTGGGGTGGCTGCCAGGGTAGTGTTGAGGCTGTGGGCAGAGGAAGTGCGGGCAGGAAATGGTGAGGCAGGGTTTTCTACAGAAGAGCAAGGCCGAAGGGTCAAAGTTTATAAACAAGGCTTGCCCTGGAATCGAGTGTAAGCTTGAAAATTGTGCTTGCTTGCTGTCTCCATCACTTTTTCTCTTGGATACCTGTAGCCTTGTAAAGGCCAAGAAATGGATGATAGGGGGTTTTAGAGACTTCAGCCTCACCATAAAAGGGATATTCATCTCTTGGGTTGGATGGGAGGCCTTAATTTCCTCAAGAATTGGGTTGGTAAAGACAGGTCCTTGGAGTTTTGGTTCAACCTCAGAGTTTCCGGGATAGTACGAGGGGGCACAGCCCTTCAAGGTTAGCCACTGGATCACTTCAGGCTTAACCATTACAAGCTCACTGAGGAAAGCTATTGCTAGTCAAACACACTGTAATTCATTTGAGGCTCCCCAAATCCTATGGCATCATGTCTATGAAATCCGATTGTCATTCTCATTTTATTATTTAAGTTCAACCCGTGCTTCAATTCTGCATTTTTTGGGCAGAATTTTGCAATATGATCTTTCTGTGCTTGATGTTTCAGTACCTTGTCTGAATAGTTAATGTTGAACTGCATATGAGGTTTTTTTAGTTGACCGTCTCAGGTGTTTATTTGGTGAACCCTGCCCTTGCAAGTAACGCAGTGTTCTCCTTTGTGTCTAGCAATTGTGGATGATGAAAGGCTCTCTGCTGAGGAGATGGATGAGAGGAGGCGGCAGAACATTGCTTATGAATACTTGTGCCACCTAGAGGAAGCCAAAAGGTAAGATCCAGGCTTAATCTATTTGAACACCTTCCTTGGAGATCAGCTTTGGTGTAAGGGTGTGAAATTTGATGACCGGGAGGTATCTGAATGAATTAGTGATTCTGAAGAGTTGTCACAGTGGTGAATGGCCTGGGAAAGACTCTTGCCTGCAACTGTGATTTCGATTTGGCCAAGCCTCCCTTGCCCGGAGGTCAGTGCACTAGGGGCTGACAAACCTCCCCTCCTCACCAGCTCCAGTCCTCAGTTGCAGCTGGAAGCACATCACACTCACCTATATGCATGCTACTAAATTTTTAATAATGTAATAATTCATTTGTAGTCTTGGTAGCAGGCTAATGGGAGAAGAAGACACTGTTCTTTGCAAAAAAGAGCAGGCAGAATAGAAAGTTGCTGCCACAGTCAAGGTCAAGGCACTAGGGAGTCACTTGTTCTCTCCCTTCCCCAGAACCTCCCAGGAAATCACTTGGCAAATGGCAGATTATTTCAAATTCCTCATCTCCCTGGACGAGATGTGGGGGAGTGGTTTCTTAAATCAAGTTCCTTTTCCCCCAGAGCTTCCTCAGTCCTTTTACTCCCCCTTCCCCCAATTATAGTAATTCCTCAGTTGGACAGTAGTCCAGTGGTTGGGTAAATTTATGACAGCAGCCTCCTTTTTAACTCATGGGTGTGTGACCACTTATGGTGTGTTGTTTCTGAAATCACATGGACTCTTGTAGACTTTTTAGATTACGTAAATGTTGAGTTCTCCAAGGAGAAAGTGAAGATAAAGAAAATATTTGCACTTAGGACTCTTTATCAGAGGAATCAAAAGAACTTTGTCCTTTGCCCAGATAATACTGCAGTGCCCATGAGCCATGACATAGATTTTGACTTAATGCTTTGTGCTGTGATCCAGCAGCAACATTGTTCCATGGATGGATGATATATTCCAGCTCTCTTATTATATGGAAAATAAACACTTAGTTAATGGTCATTAGTGTTCATTATCTCTGATAGCTAGCTAGGTACAGAGCTAGAATAGTGAATTTTCTGATCTGCGTTTTGTAGAAGAACATTGGTGATACGTGCTAATTTGGCATCAAAATTGCCTAAAAGGGGTTTCTCAGTCCTGTTTAATATTTTAAGTAGGGTCAAGTAACTTTTTTAAGCTCCAAAGACCAAGTTTTAATGCTTGTTTAACACATCTGAAGTCTCCAGTTAGGTGGCAGTTCATTCCAGACTCGATCTCAGTCTAAGATTATTGAAAACTGGCTTTTAGTCAAGTTGTTGCTTAAAAAGTTTGATAAGGAGAATGACTAATGTGATAAACATGTTTTCAATGAGCAAGTTTAAGGACACTGAATGGAAATGTTCCTCCTTCCCACTGATGCTTTGCATTTGAAGTTTCTGTCTCCTCTTTATAAATGGGAAGCAGTATCATGCAGAGCAAAAGGTGTGTGCTTTGAGGCCTATAGACCTAATTATCTGGACCCAGCTCCACCACTTCTGAGCTGTGGGACCTGGGCAAGACGTTTAACCTGTGGGAACTGCAGTCTACCCCCCTCCATAAATGGGATGATAAAGATGATACTGAAGATGATAATATGTCCTGCTTACTTCGTGGGGTTTTTCTTATAAATCAACTAAAAGAAGGTGCAAGTATTCCATAAACTATACTGCCAGTCAGGTGTATGGTGACAACATAACTTTCTCTCCAGTGTGTCAAAGTTGTATAAATATAGCTCTAAAGCTTGTTGCCTTCTCTAGTATTTTCAAAATTCTGTAGTTGAATTTGGTTTTAGAAAGTCAACATAATAATTACTCCAGGTTGTTTAAAGAATGCATCTTTAGGAATGGTTTCATTAAAATAATATGCTATAAAAGCATACAGCTTTTCCTTTAAGACAATTTTTCATGTATTTATTTTACAAGAGGAGATTAGGCTTAATAGACATTTACAAAGCTTTTATTAAGATCTGAATACTTTTTTTGTGACTTTCAAGTAAGCTGTTTTTTGGTGATAGCATATGTAAAAATTTTGTGGCTATTAATAGATATACAGGCATGATAGTATTTAAGAAAGCATAGTACACAGGCATCTGGTGATCCTGAACTTCAGAAAAAAATGAAAATGAGTTTGTCTCTGTTGAAAAACCAGTTATTTCGAGAGGGTTTATTGTATGGTTCTTTTACATTGTTAACTCTTTAGAAATTTTATATATTGGGTTTAGGCGTGTGTCTACGTGGGTGTCAATGGTTTAGAATATTGAGTTTCTACTAAATTTTACAGTTGAAAATGTGTACATTCAGTGAGGAAGTGTTTTTTGTTTCTTATTTCAGTTGAAAACTTTGAATTCTAACTAGAAATGTGTGGTTTCTGTCTTTGCATTTCGTTTTCTTTCTGGAGGTGAGGATTGTAAGGATATCTAGTTTTTATATTCTGTAGCTTGGTTTTAAAAAATTCAGAGAGATAGTATTCCAGTATATTTTTAATTTTTGTTTTTCTTAATTACGAGATTCGATAATAACTAAAACCAGGCCATTTAAAGCCCCTTCATTCATAGACTATATCACTACCAACATTACAGACATAAAAAGCATTTTGAGAGAATACTGTAAATAATTGTATGTCAACAAAATAGACAAACTAGATGAAATGAAAAATTCCTAGATAGACCAAACTACCAAAACTGACTCAAGAAGTAACAAATCAGAATAGACCTATTACAATTTAAAGATTGAATTAGTAGTCAGAAAACATCTCTCAAAGAAAAGTCCAGGTCCAGATGGCATCACTGTTGAATTCTACCAAACACATAAAGAAGAATTAATATGCATTCTTTACAACTCTTCTAGAAAGTAAAAGAGGATAGAATACTTCCTAACTCATTCTCTTGAGGCCAGTATCTTCATGATACAAAAACCATGACATGAAAACTACAGATCAATATGCCTTGTGAATATAGATGTAAAAATCCTCAACAAAATACTAGCAAACTGAATACAGTGGCATATAAAAAGGATTATACACTATGACCAAGTAGGATTTATCCCAGGAATGCAGGCTTCATTTAACATCTGAAAATTGATCAATGTAGTACACCATATTGATAGAATAGAGGACAAAAATCACACACTCATCTCAATAGATGCAGAAAAAGCATTTGCCAAAATCCAAGTCCCTTTCTTGATTAAAAACATTCAACAAACTGGAATAGAAGGGAACCTCAGCCCAATAAAGGCCATCTGAAAAAACCTCAGCTAACATCCATCCTTAATGATTGTGCCAGTTTGGATGTACTGTGTCTGCCAAAACACCGTGTTCTTTAATGCAGCCTTGTGGGGGCAGATGTATTGGTGTTGATTAGGTTGGAGCCTTTTGATTGAGTGTTTCCATGGAAATGTGACTAGTAATACCTTTGATTAGGGTGTGACCTGTTGATGGGATTGTTTCCATGGAGGTGTGGCCCCACCCATTCAGCATGAGTTTTGATTTAATCACTGGAGTTGTATAAAAGAGCTCACAAACAGAAGGACCTTAGAGCAGCTGTGAGTGACATTTTGGAGTGCTGCAGCTTAGAGAGACATTTGGAAGACAGTCTTTGAAGCTGATGCTGGCATTTTGGAGAACGCCACTTTGAAACACAACCTGGGAGCAAGCAGATGCCAGCCACGTGCCTTCCAAGCTGACAGAGGTTTTCTGGATGCCATCGTGTTCTTCAATGAAGGTATCCTATTGTTGATGCCTTTTTTTGGACACTATTATGGCCTTAGGACTATTGCTTTGTAACCAGATAAGCCCCCTTTTATAAAAAGCAATCCATTTCTAGTGTTTTGCAAAATGGTAGAATTAGCAGACTGGAACAGTGGTGAAAGACTAAATGCATTTGGTCAAGCAAGCATTCGCCTGATTGTTACTGTGAGACTATTGAATAGATTTAAATCATTAGTGTTGATTGCATCTGTGGCTGATTACATCTACTATCAACAAAGAAGATTGCCTTCAACAGTGAAAGAAGCCATGGGGAACAGCCAGACACTGGAAGTCAGTGGACTCCAGAAGAGAAAGAAGAGACCACCATGACCATTGCCATGTGGTGGAAAAGCTAAGGATCCCTAAAGATTACTGGCTAGCCAGGTGATACTGACCCTGGGAGGAAGCAAGCATTTTAGCCTCTGAAATCATGAGCCAGTAATTCCTGCTGTTAAGCCAAACCATTGTATGATATTTATTTTAGCAGCTAGGAAATGAAAACAACTGTTAAAACTGTTAATGGGTTCATCATAATGATAGAATCCAAGATCAATATATAGAAATCAATTGTATATAATACACTGGCAATGAAAAACCTGAAAATGAAATTGGGAAAGCAATAGTATCAAAAAACAGCAAAATATTTAGGAATAAATTTAACAAAAGGCAACACTTGAACACTGAAAACCACAAAATATTGAAAAAATTTTAAACACACCTAAATAAATGGAAAGACTAGTGTCCACAGATCAGAAAATAATATTAAGATGACAAAACTCCCCAAATTGATCTACATAGTCAGTGTAATCTCTAGCAAAATCTGCTGCCTTTATTTTTTTGTGTATGGAAATTAACAAGCTGACCCTAAAATTCATCTGGAAATGCAAGGGCCCCTGAATAGCCAAAACAACCTTCAAGAGGCTGCCGTTATTTTTTTGTGTATGGAAATTAACAAGCTGACCCTAAAATTCATCTAGAAATGCAAGGGCCCCTGAATAGCCAAAACAACCTTCAAGAGGAAGAGGAAAGCTGGTAGACCCATATATCCTGATTTCAAAACTTATGACAAAAGTGTGTTACTGGTGTAGGATGGACATATAGATCAGTGAGATAGAATTGAAAGTCCAGAAATAAACCCTAACATTTGTGGTCAACTGACTTTCTACAAGGGTGCCAAGACAATTCATCGGGGGAAGGAACAGTTCTTTCAACAAGTGATGCTTGGACAACTGCAAAAGGACTCCTACCTCATAACATATACTAAAAAATGACTTGAAAGGATCAAAAACCTAAACATAAGAGCTGAAAGTATAAAACTCTTAGAAGAAAGCACAGAAGTAAAGCTTCGTGACATCGGGTTCAGCAGTGGTTTCTTAGATGTTAACCAAAATCACAAGTGACAAAAGATGAAATAAATTGGACTTTATCAAAATTAAATAGTTTTGTGCTTCAAAGACACCGTAAAGAGAGTGAGAAGACAATCTACAAAATGGAGAAAACATTTGAGAACCAAGTATCTGATAAGGGACTTGTAGCCAGAACTTATAAAGAACTCTTATAACCCAACAATAAAAAGATAAATTAACTTAAAAATGGGCAGAGTACCTGAATAGACATTTCTCCAAAGAAGATATACAAATGGCCAATGATCATATGAAAAGATGTTCAACATAATTAATCATTAGGGAAATGCAAATCAAAACCATAATGAGATACTACTTCATACCCATTAGGATGGCTATAATCAGAAAGACAAAACAAGGGTTGGCGTGGATGTAGAGAAATTAGAACTCTTATGCATTGCTGGAGGGAATGTAAAATGATACTGCCACTTTGGAAAGTGGTCTGGCAGGTCTTCAAAAAGTTAAACAGAGATACCATATGATCCAGAAATTCCATTCCTGGATATATACTCAAAAGAATTTAAAACATGTCCACACAAATATTTACATGCAAAAGTTCACAGCAGCATGTTCTATGATAACCGAAAAGCAGAAACAACCCAGATGACCATTACCTGATGAATGGATAAGCAAAATGTGGTATATCTGTGTAATAAAACATTACTCACTTATTAAAAGAATCAAGACTGATACGTGCTACACCATGGATTAATCATGAAAACATATAGCTAAGTGAAGGAAGTTAGTTCTAAAAGGCCACATATTATATGAGTCCGTTTAAATAGAATGTTCAGAATAGGCAAATCCATGGAGACAAAGTAGATTGATGATTGCCAGGAGCTGAGGCCGGGGAGAAAGGGACAGTGAGTGCTATGGGTATAGGTTTCATTTTGGAGTGATAAAAATGTCCTAAAATTGATTGTGGTGATGGTTGCACAACTCTGAATATACTAAAAACCACTAAATTGTGCACTTTAAAAGGGTAGATGTTGTGGTATGCAAATGTATCTTGAAGCTGTTATAAAAACAAGTTCCTTTGCTCAGACTGCCTTGGAGAGAGTCTTAGTGAAGCTGTTAAGTAAGTTTAACTGGTATTTATTAGATAGATGCCTACAGAAGGCACTCCTAAGATACATGAGGGGTCTAAACACTGTCTTCATCATACAGATATTTGCTGAGCATCCACTGCGTGCAAGCAGGCACAGTAGGGTTGCTTTGGGAGACGAAGATTAAGCAAATAATCCTGTGTTCAGAAAGTTCACCGCTTGGTTGAAGTTTTTACTCAAGAGTTTAAAATTATTTTCCTTTGCTTATCTTTGCTCTGTTAATCTCTCTCTCTCTCTCTCTCTCTCTCTCCACTCTCTCCGCCCTCCCCCTCTCCCCCTCCCCCTCTCCCTCTCTCCCTCTTTGTGTGTGTGTGTGTGTATGTGTATCTTCCCATATCCAGCCCATCATCCTCCTGAATCTTTCACATGTTCACCTCTCGACTTCCACCCTCACCAGCCTACCAGAGGCATCCGTAGTCTCTTAACGAGGCTACAGCAGTGGCTTCTAATTGTTGTCCCCACTCCTCTCTGGCAGCTTCCAATGCTTAATGTTATAGTCAGAGGAATCTTTACAGAACTCTGGTCTGTTGAGGTCAATCCTCCACTTCAAACCCTTCATTGGTTTCTCAGTACTCTTAGGATGAAGACCAAACTCCTTCAAAGGACCTTGTAGGCTCTGCGCAGTCCATCATTACAGCCTCCCTGGCTTCTTGTTAGTACCCTGCTCTCTCCTGCTCTGTGCTTTTCTATTCCCATGCTCTCTCCTATGCAGGGCCTTTACAGGTGCTGCTCCCTCTTCCTACCCCTTTTCATCTAGTCATATTCTTACTCTCTTTTCAGATCGCAGCTCACTGTCTCAGGTTTCCTTCTCCAACCCCCTCATCTGGGTCAGATTTCCCTATAATGGAGTCTCATGCCATCAGATATGTTGCATATTTGAATGAATAACTTAAAGTCCAATGTGGATTATTGTCATTTATTACTAATGAGAGCTGATTGTATTCTATTTTCTGTGTGTTCTGGCAGTCCTGGAAGTAACAAATAGGATATGAATTAGGTTCATGGTAGATGGGATTCTAGATGGCTGGGCTAGAACACCAGTCTAAAGGTAAAACCTAATCTTTGACTCAGCAGAAAATTCTGTATCACTGTTAGGTGGTACAAGTTTTTCATAGCATATTTGTGACCCGATAAGTTATGAAGTTAGGAATTCTAGACAACTTGAGAGGCCATGATACCATAGTGAATCAGGAGATACCCAGAGCTTGGGGCATAGAGTATTGCTCACTGAATGAATGAGACAGCCAACCTCTGTATTAGGATGACTTAAGGCTGGAAATGTTTCTCAAAATTTATAAAACGATGAAGTCTGTACATATTGATGAAAAGGACTTGTTAATTAAGTCCGAAAGTACTAATATTAATGACAATGAAGGAAAAATGAAAAAGGCCTGATTTTAGGACAAACACAAAGGAATTAATTGCTGTACAAGTGGCTCTTCACCTTAGGGTGATTGTTACTCTGCGGGGTAGAGTACAGAATGGGGTGATCTGGGTTTAGATGACATAATAGAAAGCAAATCATAATTGTGTTGGGAGGCAAAGGATGTTTGGGTTGTATATTGGTTATCCATTACTGTGCAACAAATTACTTAAGAACTTAGTAACTTCAAGCAGCAGACGTTTATTATCTGCTTGTTGGGGGTTTGTAGCTTGTATTCAGCAGTCTACATTTGTTAATTAAAACCCAAGTTGGAGCTCAGCAGAGCTATTTTCACTCACTGGGAGAGTGCTGCTGGTTTCTACCACAGCGAGGTTTTGCAGCAAACCCTGCCGTTGGGGGAGGGGGCTCTCTGTGCAGTTCCACAACTTTTACTTGCAGATTCTTTGCTGTGCTCTCAGTCATTCCTCCCAATCCAGGTTGGTGTACGATGTGTGGACAGATCATTGTTGTCCTCCAGCAGTTATTCCAGATTATTTACTAGTTGTTCCTTGTTGTTTATTAGTTGTTCCAGGGAACTGACTAAATTCCCCTCCTCCCTGTGCCGCCATCTTGCCCCTCCTTTATACTGCATCCCATAATTTTTGCTATGTTTAATTCATATGAGCAGCAAGTTAATGAATCTGGCCCATTCCCTAGGAGAGGGGATTGCACAAGGGCACAAATACCAGAAAAAGGAGATCATTGGGAGCCACCTTAGCAGCTGCCTTGCAAAGGGTATGTCCATATTCTTTTGAAGTTGACCCCAGAGTGGCTACTCTGAGGGGGGAAATCTTTGTTGCTGTCAGAAACCAAATCAGGTTTTGGTCTGAATGATTATGGTATGAAGGCTCTATTATGCCTGATTTTCTTAATTTTGAACTATTTTTAAATTAAGCTTTTCGTCTCTAATATTTAAAATAATGCTAAATGGTCTTTTGAGTCTTTTCAGTTAGGCCCAGGAAAGCTAAGTTTATAGCTTCTTTCCAGTAGGAATTTTGCTGGAATGGGACTATTGAGACAAGTCTGCCACTTATATGGGCTTTGAAAAATTCTGATTCCCAAAATCCCACTGTTCAAATTAAATGAATTACTCTTCCAGAAGAATTGTTACTGCTAAGTATGTTTCATATTAATCTGTGCAAAATATATTTGCATAATGAAAATGAGTCTTTTAAAACTTCAGTTCCTTAGTTCTTTAGGACAACTGTGTAAAGATTTAAGATGCTAGTTCTCTTTGGGAAAACTTTGTGTTGAGGAACTAAATCCATTTGGAGCTATTTTGAAGGTCAGGGAACAAGAGAGATAATCTTGGCTAGAAATAGGGAGTTTGCAAATTGTAGTTGAGCAAGTAGTTATGAATGGGGCTACTATTGCATCTCCCAAGGAGAGTTCCTGTAATATTATATTCCTTCTTTTTTAAGGAAAGAGAAAATGCATACAGATCTTCTGCTGTGCTTACTTTTTCTGTCCTACCTCTGAAAATAAACAAAACTGAAAAACCTTCTCTTGGTGATGGACTTGTTTAGAAATATTATCTTCAAAGAGCTCTTTATGTGAACCAATGCTCTGTATTAGTGAGTCTGGGACAGTTTTGTGTGTGCCCTGGAAAGAAAACAAAACACTGGTGTGATTCCTTTTGTGTCAGTGGTTACAACTCAGATACTAAAAGGACACCTCATTGATGAAATCAAGTCTCAAGCTCTGGCTTCACCTAGGAGTGAGTTAGAGAGTCAAATTTGAAAGGGGAGAAATTCAAATGTTTAAGCAAGCAAGAGCCATGAGTTTGGATTTGCTTTGCACTCAATATTTCCAATTACTTTAAGAAGACTGTTGTGATGCAGGATGCTTTAGAGAATCCACTGGGGGACCTCTACATGCTTGGACCTCACTGTCTTTCTTTGTAAGGATATTACCCAACAGTGTGCTAATAATCACTGCTCCTTAGATAAGCTTGGAATTTGGAGGGAAGTATCATTCTTGGTAATCAACCAAGTAAGAGACCTGCATTGCTTTATGCAAAAGTTAATGACATTTAATTGCATTTTCGAAATATAAATTGTTTTCATGTCTCTATGGTAACTCTGTGTTTTCCCCTCTTCCTCTCTGTTCCCTCACTAGCTGTGACCTCACCTTTCTTCTTCAAGGGGCATTGGAATAACATGCATGCCTAGTCCATGCAGCGGAGGGCAGGCTGGTGGATAGGGGGTGCAGCTGAGCTGGGAGCAGGGGCCCTTCTCAGTGTCTGGCTCCTGGGTGAAGGGACGGCCTGCCTTGGAGGAGTGACCTTTCAGGACCTTCTAGAATCTGCTTGTCTCAGGAGCCAGATGACAGAGGCTCAGGACCTTTATGGCAGGCCAGAGCCTATCAAAATAGGGCACATCCCAATAGGGGAAGGTAGTAACCTAGGAGGGGAATGTGGTCGTCTAGGGTTGCATGGCAGAAGGTGGGACGTGGTCACAATAGGACAAGAAGAAACATGATACCAGTCTTCCTTTCCAGGATGTGGTGCCTTTAGCCACAGCCATGGGGGGAATATTGGTGCTGAGGTCCTGCAGAGTAGTGACCAGGGATTGTGCTATGGAGCTGGAGTGGGAGGGATGGATGTGAAGGATATAAAGAGAAGCCCAGGTTTGGGGAACAGAGGACACGGGGAGGTCAGATGCTTTGGGGCACATCCGGACATCGCTTATCTGACTCAGCGGATGCATTTTGTGGTTTCTCTCAGTTGAGCATGAGATTGGGGCACATAGTTGGAAGATTTTTGTGTTTTTAGTTTCATGTATTGTGTGTTTTAGCCTTAGAGGGCAGTCATCATTCCGGTGTGTTCTGACAGACAAAAGCATAACTTAAGAGTGTTGGTATTTTTAAATACATGTAATGGTTACCAGTAATCTCCAACCAAACACAAGTCAAGCAACTGATATTTGATCCCAAAGTTTATATTTGTTCCTCAAGCTCTTCAAAGTTGAAGAGCTGAGTGAGGTCTGGAATTTTCCATAGTCTCAAACAAATTTCAATAACGGGTTAACATGAGTGTCCACTGGCCAGACACTGTATCCTAAGCACTCAACACACATGAACTCAGTCAATCCTCACAACCACCATGGGGCAAGTGGAGTTACCCCTGCTTTATAGATGTAGAAACTGAGTCCTGAAAAAAGTTAAGTAATTTGTCCAAGGTCACAGTCATCAAGTGACAGAAATGGTATGCCAACCCAAGTCTACTTGACTTCAGAGCCTGTGTGCTTAAAAACTATGCTGTCTCTCTTTAAAAAAAATTTAATGTGTTTTTATCATGTCTTCATTTTAAGTTCAAAATGTGGTTGTGGTTTTTGGGTTCTTTGTGGGCTAGCTCTGTTCTAGCTCTTGATCAATTTTAACCTTTTGAGTTTTGGTGGAAATAGCACAATATAGCCATCCATCATCCGTTTATGGCTCTCTTTTCCTTTCTCCCCTCCTTTCCTTTCTGTTCTTATGTTTTAACTGGTACTACTATGAGTAGTTTGTGCTAGAAAGAATTTCCCTTGTTTTCTTCCTTCCTTTCCTTTCTTTCATTTCCCTACGCCCTTCCTTCTTCTCTTGGCCTTTTTAAAGTTTTAATAGGAATTTGAAGTTTTCTTTAATATAGACAGCCTAGATAATATTGGTGTAGCTTTATTCTTGGTTAAGTTTGGATTCTTCATTCAACTTGTCAGTTGTCTTTTTTGATTCTGCCACTGTTATGACTGGTTTTAAAGAATGCTCTGCTTTTTTGTGTTGAAACATCAAAAGATATGAATAGCAAACAGCACCGAGGTCTCTTCCTTCCTGTATGAAACTCCCACCAGATGCTGCCTCACGCTGTGATGCTTAAAAGTCATAAAACAGTGTCATCATTCACGGCGTGGAGGGACTCGGAAGCCAGTGGGGGAGAACATTTGTAGAAGGTTGTCCAGAAGGACTTCTTTGTGTCTTCCATTTGTGGAATGCTTTTTCAGTCTGAGCACCTTAGTTTTCCTTTATCTAACACAGTGCAAACCACATTTCATATATGGGGGCACTGAGGCTCAGAATTTGACTCATTTATCCCTGGTGGAGTCAGTGGTAGGTCTGGGGTTAGGATACAGATCTCCTGGCTGTTTGACAAATGCTGTTTCTCCCCATAATTCTCTCTGAGTCATGTTGATAAGACAAAGTTTTAGTGGAAAATTCAATGGTGAAAACATAAAGAGAAAAATGAATATTAAACTTATTTAGTAAATTCAGTTTAGTTTTGCTTTTAGTTAAGCACTGAATTCATTGTGTGGAGGAGTTCGTCCATTTTTGTTGGGAAACTTGAACCCAATTAGGTGATAGAATAGGAACTTGAAAGTTAAGGGTTCTAGTCATTTCTCTACCTTCCTTGCTTTGCTTGGCTTAAAGTGTTCTTTGTCTTCACCCCACCCCACCCCCAGTAGCTTATATTACACAGTTATTCCCCTTTTTGGTATTTCACCAGGCAAAAGTTAAGGCAGCTATGCCATCTGAGTGAGAGAGTGACTTAGGCAGCAATTCTCAAATTCAAGCTCTGCCTTCGTCAGTCACTGGGTGCTTGTGCACATGCAGGCTTCTGCAGGTTGCTCCAGACCCTGTAAATCCGTCTCTAGAGAGTGGGGTCAGGGAGCCTGCATTTTAACAAGAGGCTTGGGCAACTTTTTATGCTAAGGTAAATTCTCTGAAATTTGAGAATTACACTCTCAAGAGGGACGAGACCGGTATCTGTGATTGCTGTCTCGGTAGCTTTTGGCTTCCCCACCCAGTATAGACACAGAGATTGAGGATACCCCTTCTTGTCTGATGAGAGGGAAGAGAGGAGGGCCATGAAGGGCTATTATAAGCTGAATTGAGAAGGATGGAGAGATGAAGGTTTGAAACAGCTGCTATAAAGAAAGGGATAGTGCATCAACCAGGAGTGGATAGGAAGATGGAGCAGTTTTCAAGAGCCAGCTATAGTTAGGAATTTCCTTCATGGCGCCAAACAGCATGTTCATGTGATTTGGTCCAATAGGATGAGAGAAAATAAATGAGGTTTTGAGGCTCAGGGAACAGAGACCCTAAGGTGTTAATGTGAGCATCACAGAAAGGTCCCATCTGCCTGCGGAAGCCAGTGAAGCCACGTTGTAAGATGGAATGGGGCAGTCGGGAGAGGTCAGGGAACCACCCATGTTGAGGATGAAGGGCAGGAGCTATAAGGATCAGGAAGTGGAGAAGAACTTAAATAGAAAGGTATAATGAGAGATTTGGAAGCCTACATCTTAAAGGTGGAGTATTTCCCGGTAGTGATAAGGTCTGAGGTGTGGCAGGCTTGTGGGTGGTTGAAGTGGAATGGAGGTGGAACCTTTAGAGAAAGGAGGACCTCTCTGAACTGTGCCTTTGGGTGTAACCAAGGTCATCCACCTTCTTACTGAGTCACCAAGCAGAGCGAGCATGGGAGAGCACAGTGGTCATGGCGAGAAAGCAAAGTCCTGGAGGTCAGGAGATGAGTGACAAGGTTGAGGAATGAGAGGTAGGAGTGAGGTGCAAGGAGATGTGCTGGAACAGAGGTAGTAAGACAGAGCCTGGAAGAAAGGAAGTTCAGCTGGAACAGCAAGCAATGACCCTTTCTTCTTTGGTCCTACAATTCAAGGAAGTCTGGGGAACAGTCACCCAGCAGTGGGTTTATGAGAAGTGGTATTGTTAAGGAAAAGCCATATATTTCAATTAAGACAAGTAGGTGGAGAAAGTGTTCAAAGAAAATTTGAGAATATAGGAGAATTATATTTTTATAACAGGCTAGGAGTTCCAGAAGGCACTTCAAAAGGCATTTGGTATGTAATGGTACTGTGAACAATCGAATGTACGCTTTGTTTTGTATGACTGCATGGTATGTGAATATATCTCAATAAAATGAATTAAAAAAAAAAAAAGGAATGAAGAAGTACTGATGCATGCCACAACATGGATGACCTTAAGAACATAATGCTAAGTGCATGAAGCCTGTCACATATTGTCCAATTCCATTTATATGAAATGTCAAGAATAGACAAATCTACAGGGACAGAAACTAGCCCAGCGTTTGGTTGCCTTGCGGGGGATAAGAGACTTAGGTGATGACAGCTGAAGGGTTCAGGGTTTCTTTTTGGGGTGATTAAAATATTTATCATGCTAACAGTTGCACAACTTTCTGAATATAGTAACAACCATTGAACTGTACTTTAAGTGGGTGAATTGTATGGTATGTGAATTATAGCTCAATAAAACTGTTTTTTAAAAAAAACAAAACAAACAAAAAAGCATTTGGTGGATTTGGAATGTAGGTAGGGAGGACCGATTAGTAGGACATGTGTGATAGATGACTGTATCTAAAAGGAGTGATGATGGATCATCACAGTCTTCTCTAGGAAGGATACTGAAACCACTGTAAAAACAGGTTTAGATTCGTTTAACTGTGTTGGCGGCACATTGGAGGGTTTCGGTTACTAATTTACTACTAATTCAGTAGCAATGACATTAGCACTTTGTTAATGGCACTTTAAACAAGTGACTTTCAGACTTTGTGACCCAGAGCAAAACAATTTTCTGTCATGACCCCAGTATAGCTTTGTGATAAGGTGTGCAAGTATTTGTGTCTAACTAAATGCTTCCCAAAACAACACTTGACCTTTACTATATGCAGCACACGCTGACACTTACCATTCTATTCTAATTCTTTTTTTTTTTTTTTTTTTTTCAAAAATGCTGGTCATGATCCATTGGGTTGATGTCATGACCCATTAAAGGGGTTAAAGTCTACAGCTGGAAAAACATGCTTTACCCTATCTTGAGTTTTCCCTAGGCAGCCTCTTGGGTGAAGAATATTAATTTTTGTAGCAAGTTCATACTTAGTGCTTATTGTGTGATCAGGTAAAAGCCAGGAAGTCATGTCTGATCAGGACTTTCCCTGATTAAAGCCTGCACTGGCTCCACTTTGCCTACAAGATCAAAAGCCATCATCTCCTTAGTGTGGCACAGGGAACCCCAGCTCATCTCTCCTTTCTCAAGTGCATGTCCCTTCCCATGGTTAATCATTCCCTTCTTGGTCTCACCATACAGCTTTGACCTGCTTCCATTGTACTTAGTACACTTTTTAGTTTCTTATATATGTTGTCCTTTCTTAGCAGTTAGTGTGTTCCTTGAGGGAGGAAGACATCCTCTCCCTCTCTGTAACCCCATTGCCTCCCATGGGACCCAGTACAGGGTGGGTATTAGAATGGTTTGCCTGGATGAATGGGAGAGTGATCTGAGAAGTCCAGGCCTAGGTTTCTGGTCCAGTGTGGTTTGACCTGCAGGACTTTGTGTGAGATGTTGATTCTCTCCATTGAATACCTGTGATTGCTCTCTCTGATAATTGGTTATTTTCACTTCTGAATTGCATGGGCCCCTTTGGGGGATGTAGACCAGCTTCCTGTGCTTGGATGGCAGCATTTTTCTTTTTTTCAGTTTTATTGAGATATGTTCACATACCATACATTCATCCACAGTGTACAATCAGCTGTCACAATACCATCATATAGTTGTGCATTCATCACCACAATCAATTTCTGAACATTTTCCTCCAAACAGAATGAAAATAAGAATAAAAATACAAGTAAAGAAGAATACCCGAAGCATTCCATCTCCCCCATCCCACCCCATCTTTCATTTAGTTTTTGTCCTCATTTTTCCACTCATCAGTCTATACGCTGGACAAAGGGAGCATGAGCCACAAGGTTTTCACAATCACACAGTCACACCATGTAAGCTACATAGTTATGCAATTGTCTTCAAGAATCAAGGCTACTGGGTTGCAGTTCGACAGTTTCAAGTATTTCCTTCTAGCTATTACAATATACTAAAAACTTAAAAGGGGTATCTATATAGCACATAAGAATGACCTCCAGAGTGACCTCTCGATTTCATTTGAAATCTCTCAGCCACTGAAACTTTATTTCATTTCACTTCCTTTTGTTGGTCGAGAAGATTTTCTCAATGGCAAGATGCCAGGTCCAGGCTCATCCCCAGGATTCATGTCCTACACTGCCAGGGAGATTTATACCCCTGGGAGTCATGTCCCATGTAGTGGGGAGGGCAGTGAGTTCACCTGCTAAGTGGGCTTAGAGTGAGGGGAGAGGGTAGCAGGGCTTTTTATTGTGAGCATTGTGTCCCCAAATTGCATTTGTGTTTTGTATGTATTCTGTTACCCCTAGAAATTCAGCAGAGCACATGCCAGGCCTTTCAGGGTTTCAGTGGTAGGACTGGGTACAGCTCACCTTTCCATTTAAATGGGGTAGTTTGTCTCACAACTACTGTGTGTAGTTATGACATATGGAATAGGATTGTTTTGAAGGACCTCAGTGCAGATGGATCCCCTACCCCATCCCTGATATGTGTTTTGCACAAAGAGATTTAAATAGGCTTTTGGAAGATCATAACTGTCTACAAGCTAAAACATCAATTAGACAGATTCAAGGATGAATTAACAAAGGTTCCGTTAACTTAAATGAGTGCGGCTGCCCAGAAGTCCAGTGGCTAAGCCAGACAATAAAATAAATTCATTTATGTGGTGTAGATGTGTGTGTTCGCTTGGGGAAACTGATAGATAAAATGAGTAGACTAATATTTTATTATTCCTGATGTGCTTCCCAGGCTGGATGTAGACTGAGAACAAAGGGGCTCAGTCAGGAAGAAACCATTTTGCTCAAGGGGTAGCAATGGCCTGATTTAAGTGTAAAGGAAGAGAATGGAGGGAATGCTTGTGCTTGCTCCTTTATGTACAGAGAGAATGGGGCTGCTCAGGGCACATTGCCTGAGACTTTGGCTCCTCTGCCTCAGAACTTCACTCGGTGCCACGTGTGTGTGGCGGATGGATGTGGGTCGGGTCTGGGGAAGCAGATACGCGTGATTCCTCAACTGTGCAGTAGTGTGTGTGCTGGGGCTGGGTGGAGAGGGTGTCCTCTTCTCTCAACATGCTCTTTTCTCACCGTCATGCTTTGGCAGTCCCCTCTCCCTATAATAGTTTTCTCCCCTTCCTTCCTCTCCTCCCCCATTCCTTTTTCCCTTCCCTCCTTTGAAAAGTCTACCTTA
The DNA here is from genome assembly GCF_015220235.1 of Choloepus didactylus. Lineage (NCBI taxonomy): Eukaryota > Metazoa > Chordata > Mammalia > Pilosa > Megalonychidae > Choloepus > Choloepus didactylus. Next base: position 12,327,207 of record NC_051319.1, read on the forward strand.
TATCCTCAAGGACTAATGCAGAGCTCACCTTTTCCCTGCAGCATTTTCCCGTTTGCTCGGGGATGGTGGGCTCTCCTCTGAATTGTTCATATAACTGCTGTGTCGTTTTATAGATTAGCGGGTGGAGGGACCTTGGAAGTTTTATATACAAAGGCACCTTCTGTATTATCCTTATTTCTGTGCATTTTTTTTATCGCCCCAAGTACAAAATCCATGTATCAACTTTTACTATATCCCCTACAGTTCCTAGCAGAGTTTGCGTGGAGAATGAGTTGAGTTGACATGTAAATGCACTTGTGGTGTACCTTTAACTGAGGCAGTCAGAGAACTTATTGCGCATTCCTTGATGTATAGCCTTCAAGGAACTCATGACATGGTCTGTGCAAGGGCCGTCCAAAAGAAATAGAACATGAGCCACACATGTAATTTAAAAATTTCTAGTAGCTCCATTAAAGAAGCAAAGTGAGACAGATGAAATTACCTTTAAGATATTTTATTAACCCAAATGTCCAAAATATTGTTTCCACATGTAAGCAATGTATAAAATTGTAAATGAGCTATTTTACTGTCTTATTTTCATAAGTCTTTGAAATCTAGTGTGAATTTTACACTTATACTTCAATTCAGGCTAGCCACACTTCAAGTGTTTAATAGCCCTGTGGGGCTGGGAGCCCCTGTCCTGGACAGCATGGACACTGTATGCTTTTATTTAAATTTTTTTTATTAGAGAAGTTGTGGGTTTACAGAATAATCATTCATAAAATACAGGATTTCCATATACCACCCCACCTTGCATTGGTGTGAAATATTACACAATTGATGATAGTACTTTTTTATAATTGTATTATTTTTCTTAACAGTAGTTACCTTTGTTGCAATTGATGAAAGATGATTGAAATAACCCTGCTAACTATTGTCCATAGTTTATATTAGTTATATATTTTCCCTATATACCACCCTATTGTTAACACCTTATATTGGTGTTATACATTTGTTAAAATTCATGAAAGAATGTTCTTATACTTGTGCTATTAACTGTCTACAATAGAGTTCACTGTTATACAGTCCTGTGTTTTCTCTTTTAATTTCTATTCCAGTAACATACATGACCTAAAGTTTCCCCTTTTAACCACATTCACCTATAGAATTCAGTGCTGTTAATTACACTCACCCTTCATTTCCTTCCAATATTCCCGTTTAGAACAGAAATGAGGAACTCACTCATGGTGAGCCTCCACCAAAACACTTAGGACGGGAGTACTAAATGTCACCCCACGTGTCACCTTTTTCTTTTCTCCACCTCTCCACATGCACCTGCCTCGCCTTTTCCCAGAGGCAGTGGATAACCTCACCATCTTGTAGGGAGAGGGGCTAGTGGAGGTAGAGTTATCTGAGCCACTTCCTCCAATGCTTGTCAAAGCCTCTTGCTTTCTCCATGAAGGTAAATATCCAAGGTGGACATTGACAGGGTGGTGGTCAGCAGTCACCTCTGGGTTAACAGGCCTTTCTGTTGACAACAAATCCATGTTGTGTTTGTCCTTTTGGACTTGATGGGCCAACTGATAAAATTAGCCACTCATTGCAGTTAAATCAATGCATGTCCACACTAAATTTTACAAGAGCGGTGATGAAGGGACATGGAAGAGAGGAGTATAAACATACAGAAGAAGGAAGTGGACCCAATATCCACATTTTAATACTCAGGACTAAAAACAAAGTCTCTACTGTTATAAAGGCTGGCAAGGATTGTTCAATTTCTACCCTGGAAAATGTTTTTTAAATTTTATTCGTAAGAGCAGGGCTCAGTTATTCATTGTGTACAGCTGCAGAAACAATAGAAAATACAGTGTCTTGGTTATCAGAGCAGCATTATCTAAATAAAATTAGCCGACTCAGTGTTTTGATTTGGCCCTGACTGAAAGTTAGGTGTGGAGGTAATATGCTGATTTTGTTCTTTTCCAACAATGTATGAATTATAGTAGATGTCTTTTTCCCTAGTCCTGGCTCTGCTGGTATCTGAGCGATCTTAAGCAAAGCATAATCTTGATCCCTCAGCTTCTTTATTCTTGAAAGAAGTCCAGGAATACTTTTTACACCTACATTACAGCATTATGATGTGAAGAGCGCACTAAGAGCCACACTATGTTGGTATAAATTGTAAAGTGTTGAAATGTGGGACAAAATACCTCTTAAATGCCATTGTTTATTGCCAAAACATTTTCAGTGGTAGAAACAGCTGTGAGTCAGGCATCCCAATTTAATTAGAGTCAAAGAATGTGCAACTTCAGCTGCTTTTTGATACTGTTAACACATTTAGTTCCTGTCTAGCATAAATAGAGATGGAATAGGTTTATGTAGGGAAGAATGAGTACATCTGAAAAACCTAGCAGCAGAGTCTTTCTTCTGTAAACAGTACTTTCAATACCAGATACAGGGCTCCTTCTGTTGTAGCATTAGGAGAGTAGGAAATTGCTTTTTAAACCTGGAAATGCACACATGTGGTTAATTATAACTTTTCGTGGTAAAACACCCATCAAGAAAATGCTTTGACCAATGTTGGCATAGCAAACCCAGCTTAAATATAATTCTTATTGGAAAGATCGTCTCCTACAGACAGAAAAATAAGGTAGAGAAAGTGTTGACCCTTTAACCTGCCACCTTGGGCAGGGCTGGAAGTTAGTCACAGGCTATTACAGGTAACTTAGGTAAACTGAACTTTGAGTCCGGAGCATGAAAGGCTGCAGGTTTCCTCCTGGCCACCTGTAGTGCTGCACCAGGACAGCACCTTTTTTGGAAATACAGCTTTAGGCTCACCACAGTTCTGCCACTCTCCTACCGGGGGAGTGTGTGAGCGCACTCCCCCCCTTCCACCTCCGCCACTCCTCACCCCACTCCAGGTCTTAAAATCTTATCCTCTGTGCTAGTCCTGATGACTCTTCTTTCCAGCCCCCCACCCCCTGCCAGCCAAACAGAATCAGGGACATAGGGGAGGGGACTTGAAATCGACAATTCCTTAGCCCTTCAGAAGTCTGTCAGGAGGAGCCATAGGGTGGGACAGGAATCAAGGGAATAATCTAGCTTTTCCATCTTTTCAAGAACCCTTCTAAAATTAAGTGTTCTGGTTATTTTATTTAAGTAATTTGAGAACTGCCATGGGGATAGAGGGGAGAACCCAGACTGTTTTTGAGGTGTCGAGGTGCAAGATTTTTGAGGGCAGAGACTATCTCATTGATCTGTTATTCTCTTGTCCCTTTACAGGGCATCTGGTTTCCAGCAGGTGCCCAGCCAAGGTGTGGTGGCTGAAATGACTTACAGCTTAGGTCCCAGATGTCTCACTGGATGGGCCTTGCTTCAAAACCTGGATTTCAACTAAGCCCCCAAAGAAAGACCAAGATAAAACTTCAAAGAACCCAAAATAGAGCATGTAATTTCTTGTGCTACCAGAGTTTCTGGGGTTTGCTTCACCTAGGTGTCAACACCTTCTAGTGCAGCTGTCATTTAAGACTCTGGTGGGGCAGGCTGTGACAGGCAGTGTAGCAAAGCCTCTCAGGTAGGGAGAGGTGTCTCGAGCACTAACTTGTCTACCCATGTGCTTGACGCTCTTCCTCCCCAACTCTGAGCACTGCGTGCTCGATCCTCCTTCATGGAGTAGCTCCTCTCATTTTTATGCATCAAGATAGGGAGAACGTTCTCTTGTGCTCCACCCTGAAAGTAATGACTAAATACATCAAGTTTTAAAAGTACTTTGTCCATAAAAAGTATTTTTATAGACCAAGAGGCAGGAGATGAAGATGCTCCCTATGGGTGTTTTCTTCTTTTTGTGGGATACGTTAAGTCTTCTTGATGTATAAAGATTTACTAAACAATGTGCGTGCGCACACACATACTTTCCCAAATCCTATCTGCGATAGCTTTTAAATGTTTAATGTTCCTTTTAGCTTCTAGTTCACTGTGGTGGTAATTAGAGGGTGGAGTAAGGAGAGAATTTGTCTATTGCTACCTTTTAATTGCAGTAGGGAGTAAACAAATCTTAGTGTTTTCCTTGTTTTTAGTGGAAATCACCTAGTATTGCCATTTGCATACGGTTGGTTTTTGTAGCACTAAGAGGGGTCCTATTGTTTGGGGTTTTTAGAGAAATCACTTCTCTGTGTAGTACAAGCCACATCTGGGGGTCGAGTGCCCCAGTAGCCACAGGAGAAGTCAGGGCCTTTGTCCTGAGTGCCCGGTGCCTCCCCCACCAGCCCCAGGCTCCAGGGAGAGAGCAGATGGGCACGACTCGGTTTGGCACTTTCTCTGTAGTTTCTGGATTAGGGGAAGAGGTAAGAGGGCTGTTCTTCTCCAATTCTATTTTAGATACTTGACATATTTAAAGTACATTTTAACCTTGAATCTTAATTGTGAGTTTCTCACAGCCTAGTGGTAAGGTTGCCAATGATTTCCTCAGCACATACATTTTTTTTTCTGGTTTTAATCTTTGATGGCATAATATTTTTGTTAAAACTTGGTACTTCATGTTTAGATTCACCTTTTAATCCTCTTAAAAATCCAGCCAGTGTTCAACTAGCTGAGTTGCTATGGTAACTTTGATGAAATTGGTAATACATACTAATACAAAGACCAACAGTAGATTTGCTTTTAAAATGTAGAAGGAGAATTAGCTTTGGCATAAAGATAATTCAAGTGAACCTTCATGGAAAAAGTTGCCAAGGACTAAAAATACAAAGGTTTATAGCTTGAATAGCTTATCATGGACATTTTTAGTCACCTTTTAAATAAGTCCCGTTTGGTTTCAATGTGTTCATCCTATACAAGAATAGTATCAGCTTAGATTCTGCTCAAGTCTACAAAGCATGGATTTAAAATTCTCCCCACTTTCTCCCCATAGGACATTCATATGGCTTTTTCCAAAGGAGATTAGTTTATAATTTTTGCTAGATTTCAAGCTTATATTAATATACTGCTTTCTAATGAAGTAAACTCATTTTTTTCCTGAAACATAAATTTCATCAATTTTAGCCCCTGAGGCACAATTATCAGCATATTAGATGATTCTGTTAGACTTTGGCTAAGTATTGCTAAAGTTCTATCCCTTTATAGGTCTAAATTTCCTAAAGGAATATAAATTATTTTTACCAATTGTGTAGCATTTTGATGTGTTATTGGTTGTGGCAGCACAAAAAAGTGTTACAATTCAGTGATTCTTTTTTAACAGTCATTCTCTTAATAAATGTTATCTCTCCCTCAAAAGTGACAAACATCCATATAAGCAAGCTGATTATTTACCTGAATATCATTTAAAAGATGATTGAATTTAAAGCTCCTCCAACATAATTCATTGTTTTGCCACCGTAGCCACCATTACCTGCTCAGTTTGGCCATAAGTAAGCTTCCTATTTTTGCTTATTGTTTCTCTTTCTCTACCTGTGCTAGGACCATTTCCCCATCCATCAGGTTAGCAATCATTTAGTGAGGAGACTACCCCAAATTAAAATATGAGATTTTAATTTTATATTTTTATCTAGTCACTTTTCCTACTTGAATGCTTGCTCCATGCCAAACACTGTTTTAGGCACTGTGAATAATACAGTGGTGCTCTTTTTACTGTCTGTGACTGCTGTGTTGGGACTGGGTAGGCAGGGCGGTTAGGGAATGGGGCTATGTTTATTGGTATTTAGTATTGTCAGTTTGAGGAGGGTTAGGATTGTATCTTACATCTATCAAAGTATTGAAGACAAAAGTTTATCCTTTCAGTATCATTTAATAGTTAAAGATTGCTTTTCATTTACAATACTGGTACGTAAATCTGAATTTGAAGATGCCAGAAGCCTTACTAGAGTCTAGGCATTCTAAACCTTCGTCATATGGCACTGTTTCCGTCCTCTCACTTCTCCATGCACGTCTCCAACCATCTGCAAAGCTCTGCACAGGGCACTCACACACCATGTGCGTGTTCTATGCAGTGGAGTTGGAGAAGGAGGGAGGGTTCTTTTTCTCTTATACTATCAGAAACAACTCCATGTTCTTAAACCTGACTCTAAAGAAGACTGGGGACAAGTTGAAGGGAAATTAGGTGAATATTCTGATTTCCTCCTCTTTGTGATTTATGCTTGAGGCAAGGCAAGAAATGAGGAGGCAACTTAAAGTGGAATAGGCGGTAAGGATATTTTTACAGTAATGGAAATTGTGTAAATATACTTAGTATGTGCCTGTGATGGCTGGAAATCTAACAGCTATTTTGGCTGGAAAATGTAGTCTTTATTCTGAGTAACATCATACTACCTAAAAACTAGAGTATGTTTATTCTTGAAGAAGGAGATGGATGGATATTGGGAAGGCAGTTAGTAGCCTCTGTCCCAACCCCATGTGTCATTATGCACCAGGTCCGGTGCTAGGTAGATTCTGTAGGGAATAAGACATGTAGCCTGCCCTTGTGGATCTCACAGATATCAAATAATTGCCCAGATTGGTTAAATGAAGGAAAGGTTGAGGATGCTAACTTAACATGTAACAAGGAGACCTAAGTTAATCCGAAGACTAACAAGAACGTCAAGTTTTCACCAGAAAGTGTGTGTTTTTAAAATCCGATTACTAGTTGATGGCTTAAAATTAATGGTTGATAAGGGCAGTGGGTTTTTTTGCCAGGGCTGTTATGATACATACCACACATTGGGTTGGCTTAAACAAGGGGAATTTATTGGCTCCTGGTTTGGAAGGATAGAAGTCCAAAATCAAGGCATCAACAAGACCATGGTTTCTCCCCAGTGTCTGTTGTGTTCTGGTTCCAGCTTGCATGATCCTGGGGTTCCTCTTGTTTGTTCTTCCAGTTTCTGCTTGCTTCTAGCCTCTGACTCCTTTCCCTGTGGCTTTCTCTCTGTAAGACATCCAGCAATGTGGATTAAGGAGCGTGGTGACTCAAGTTGGACCATACCTAAATAGCATCTTAGAAGAGCCTATTTACAAATGAGTCCAAACTCTGATTCACCTTGCTCTGGTTTGCTAAAGCTGCTGGAATGCAAAACACCAGAACTTGATTGGCTTTTATAAAAGGGGGTTTATTTGGTTATACAGTTACAGTCTTTAAGCCCATAAAGCGTCCAAGGTAATGCATCAACAATCAGGTACCATCACTGGAGGATGGCCAGTGGCATCCAGAAAACTTCAGTTAGCTGGGAAGGCACATGGCTGGCATCTGCTTGCTCCCAGGTTGTGTTTCAAAATGGCATTCTCCAAAATGTCTGCATCAGCTTCCAACAACTGCCTTCAAAATGTCTGTCTCAGCTACAGTTGGCTGTGGGCTCCTTCTGTCTGAGCTTTTATAGAGCTCCAGTGAACCAGCCAAGGCCCATGCTGAATGGGTGGGGTCACGCCTTCATGGAATTTATCCAGTCGGAGTTATCACCTACAGTTGGGTGGGTCACGTCTCCATGGAAACACTCAATCAAAGAATTACGGTGTAATCAACACCAATATGTCTGCCCACACAAGATTGCATCAAAGATAATGGTGTTTTGGGGGATACAATACATTTCAAACTGGCACACACCTTAACATATTCAAAGATACTATTTACAAATATTTTCACACCTACAGGAAGGTGGATTAAGATTAAGAACATGTCTTTGTTGGGGTACATAATTCAATGGCCTAACTAGGTACCTGCTGAATTCTTGTAACAGAGAAAGATATAAGCCAGTAGATACTTGGTAGTAACCAACCTAGTTGCGTTATTACAATCTTCCTCACAGTTTGTTTCCATATAATGGAAAAAGAAGATGAACCTTTGTCACTTAGAGCCAGAAGCCACTGGCTATAAAGAGCTTTATGGTCCTCAGCGAACCCTGTGAGGTAACACAGATTCTGTAGTTAGTTATGCTCTCACAAGAAAAGGGTGATCATCTCCCCAACATTGGTTCATATGCCTGATTTTGTTCTCTGTAAAAAAGTAATCTCCATTCCAATATGTGGTAATTGAATATATTACCAGTATTTATGTCAAATAGCCAATTGAAATCATTTTCAACTGAATGTGTAGATGTAGGAGTCACTGATCTGTGAAGTAAGTATAAAATTTGCCTTCATAGAATGTTGGGAAGATAGGGTGAGAATTTTTGGAAAATATGTGTTAGAGCTGAGAATTCAAATTACAACCAGTTCTTAACTTGCATTATGTATCTTTTAGGTGAATTTCACTTTTAACTGCTAAAAAAAATACTTTGGAATAGTATTTCTTAATCATTGATCAATGTAAGAGGTAACCTCCTGTGTTGATTCAGTTCCTTCTGTACTACTGCTTACTAGCAGATAGCTTTTCTAACTGTAGGCCCCTGTTGATAGATACAGGGTGAAGTTCAGTGTTTAGCAAATTCCCCCTAACTCCAGAACAGGTATTCTTCACCCCCAGTTTCCAGCTTAGATGCTTGCCAACCCCTGTATTCAGAAGCCTATGGTGTCATCATGAAGTATTAGACAGTAGAGAATCTCATTGACAGAGAAGGAAAAAAGACAGGAAGATAAATGCATGTTTGTTCTGGTTTGCTAATGCTGCCACTTTGCAAAACACCAGAAATGGATTGGCTTTTATCAAGGGGGTTGATTTGGTTACAAAGTTACAGTCTTAAGGTCATAAAGTGTCCATGGTAAGGCATCAACAATAGAGTACCTTCACTGGAGAAAGGCCATTGGCATCTGGAAAACCTCTGTTTTCACCAGGCATGTGGCTGGTGTCTGCTTGCTCCCAGGTTGTGTTTCAAAATGGTGTTCTCCAAAATGTCAGCATCAACTTTCAATGGCTGTCTTCAAAGTGTCTCTCTAAGCTGCTCTGAGTTCTGTCTGTCAGCTCTTTTATATGGCTCCAGTGATTTAATTAAGGCCCACCCTCTATGGGTGGGGTAACACCTCCATGGAAATTATACGGTCAAAGGTCTTGCCCACAGTTGATTGAGTCACGTCTCCACAGATACACTCCGTGTATAGTAGTAGGTTCCAACCTAATAAACACTAATACCTCTACCCCCACAAGATTACATCAAAGAACATGGCTTTTTGGGGGACATAATACATCCAAACAGGCACAATGCACAATGTTCATATAGTTATCCAGAGATGGTTTTTTTTTTTTTTTTATTAAATTCAGTTTTATTGAAATACATTCACACACCATACAATCATCCATGATATACAATCCACTGTCCACAGTATGATAACATAGTTATGCGTTCATCACCACAATCTATCTCTGAACATTTTCCTTACATCAGAAAGAACCAGAACACGAATAAAAAATAAAAGTGAAAAAAAACACCCAAATCATCCCCCCATCCCACCCCATTTGTCCTTTAGTTTTTATCCCCATTCCTCCACTCATCCATACACTAGATAAAGGGGGTGTGATCCACAAGGTCTTCACAATCACACTGTCACCCCTTGTAATCTACATTATTATATAATTGTCTTCAGGAGTCCAGACTGCTGGGTTGGAGTTTGGTACTTTCAGCTATTTACTTCTAGCTATTCCAATACATTAAAGCCTAAGAGGTGTTATCTACATAGTGCATAAGAATGTCCACCAGAGTGACCTCTCGACTCCATTTGGAATCTCTCAGCCACTGAAACTATTTCGTCTCATTTTGCATCCCCCTTTTGGTCAAGAAGATACTCTCAGTCCCATGATGCCGGGTCCACATTCATCCCCAGGAGTCATACACTGCGTTGCCAGGGAGATTTACACCCCTGGGAGTCGGGTCCCACGTAGGGGGGAGGGCAGCGAGTTCACCTGTCGAGATGGCTCAGTTAGAGAGAGAGAGGGCCACATCTGAGCAACAAAGAGGTACTCGGGGGGAGACTCTTAGGCACCATTACATACAACTTTAGACTCTCCTTTGTGGTAATGAGCTTCATAAGGGCAAGTCCCATGCTTGAGGGCTCAGCACATCAAACCGCCAGTCCCAATGTTTGTGACAGCATATGCTAGGGGATCAGCATCTCAAAGTTTAGAGATAGGCCTTACACTTCAGGGATAGAGTTAACTGCTGTAAGAGCTTACTATCTAGGGACTATTACAATTATTGTGTCCACATTAGGCTATGTTCTAAGATTCAATTCTGAATTTACACATTGTAGTTAGTCCATATTGGTGAGGCATCATCCCAGAGATGGTTTTTGATTAGGCCTGTACTGACTTCAGATTTTAAAATGTTAAGTAATGTGGAGGGAGATTAGTTGGGTTTAATTTTTCACAATACGTTATACGCAATGAACAAGCTTGAACTTTCTGGGGAGCTAAAAGTGAAGAAGTTTAGTTATTGAAAAATAGAGAACCAAGAGTAAGACTCTTCATTTAAAAACTGTTTTAGCAGATTGTCCACATCTTCCTGAGGGACGTGGCAACTAATGGTTGTCAGTTCCTAATCCCCATTTAAATTGTTATGTGAGCTGAAGGGAAGGAGAAATTCTTGTTAGTGAGTAATTAGTTTACTCTTCAGCATCAACTTATCTGTGACAGTTGTTTCTTGTGTCTATTAATCGCAACTAAGGTCAGACCGTTCTTTTATATATTGTGTCTCTTTTTTTTAAGAATTGTTGATTGGGGTTTGTTGAAGTTACCAGTCTATAATGAATGCCTATCTTTTAAGACTGACCTCAGATAGTAGGGTAGGGTGTACTTATATAACTGTCCTACCTAGGATTCGGTGGTTCAAAATAACAAGAAACTACAGGGTTTCTAGAATAAAATTCTTGTCTAAACAACCTAGTTTGGGGAAAGGTCAGAGAAACTTAGATTTAATAATTCATCTTTCTGAAATCCACCCTGTTTGGATAAAAGTCATTATTTTGGAACAGTTTGATGAGGTTTTGCTTCAATAAGGGAGGTGTGGGGTACTAAGACACATTGCCTCAAAGGAAGAGCTTGCAGGTTTGCCCTTTTCCTGTAATTACCAGACTAATCTATCAGCTCAGCTTAGTAAGATTAGCCATCTGTCAGCTTCAAAAACAGAGGCAAAAGTTTTACCTTTCGGATTCTCTTGGTGTGCGGTGAGAAGGAAAGAAGAGTGCTAATAGATATCACCTACTTGGAAAGGTCATGTGCCCAGTTAAGTTTTTATATCCATTATTACATCCAGTCCTCACAGCAGTCCTAGGACTTAGGCGTTATTCCCCTATACAGTTAGGAAACTGAAGCTGAGTGGTTCAGTCATCGTTCAAGGTCATGTGGCTGGAAGAAGGTAAGCCCTAGCTGTGTGGCTGGCTCCTGCCTCTCTCCTTGCCCCACTACTGTGCCCTAAATGCCTTTCCAGTGTGGGCTTCAGGCAGCTTCTTCCTCCCCTCCCTGTGATGACTCTTGGGGCAGAGTTGCAAGGAACCCACATTTTAACATAGTGACCTATGAATAAGCCTTTCTGGAGGCAGTACCCTTGGATGGGAGCAGAAGGGCCCCTTGTTCCCAAAAACCACGGTCCCTGCAGTCTGTGGCACCTGCCACCACGTTACCTGGTTCAGATTTCACAGTGTTATCTTCTAGACCTGACTGCTTAGCTTTCTATCACTTCTCAGGTCAAGAAGTAACTTTTATTAGGAAAACATATTTTGCCAGTTAAGATGTCCTTTCACCTTTCTCTTAACCCCTCTACATACTCTTTTGAAAATTATACTCTATTTTAATAAAATGTGGTTGAGCCCATTAAAGGCTGATATTAGCTCTTGTTTTCATGTGGAATATTTCCTACTCCTATTTCTCATTTCCTTTATTCCCCCACACTCCCGTGTACACACGACACACATGCACACTACTCCACCACCCACATGCAGGATGAGTCACTTTAAAATGAGAGTTTCTTAATCTGGCTGCAAGGAAATCTCTTCACTCTTGACATATACTGTGTGAAGAGAGCTCTGTTGGCAGCCGGCCATGGTGTTTCCAGCGTAAGCCTTCAACTTGAGTGTGCTGGTGAAAGTAAGAATTCGCTCTAAGGAGTATATTTCACTGAAGTGTAAATGACTTTATACCCATTCTCATTCTTGCAGGAGGAGGACAGGTTTGCTCTCCCCTCCTGCCCCCACACCCAGGATTTGAAAGGAAAAACCTTCTCCCAATATCTCATTTCCTAATATATAAGTAAGATTAAAAATGATTCATTTAGGCAGCTCTGGTCCACCTCTAGAGGCCTGCATATCTAACCACAATGGAAAATATGCTCAGGTATTGCTCGTAACTTGGGAGAAGAAACACAAATTTGTATCTGGATTTAACTCCTGAATTAATAAGCTGCTGTCATTCAGGAATGCCAATTTTCTTTGTAGTTGTTCCTTTACCCACCTGTGAACTACCTTAAGGCATTTTTCAAATCATAATTTAAATCTAAAAATAACATTAATGTCTCAGGATTTAATGTACTCGGTTTGGGGTGCTTTTAGAGAATATTAAGGTTTGTGAGCAGTGAGGTGGACACGGAGGGACTGAAAGATTCGATAATAACCTCAGCCCTCAAAGCACCAGTCAAGCATATTGGCCTGGCCAAAAATGTGGCCTAAGGCATAATACAGGCCATAAGAAAAAAGCTATTGTGTTATTGTTATAATAGCCAACAAGGCACTGTATATATTATGAATCCTTTAAAATTTTTTTCTATCAAATACTGCTTTATTCCTGATCTGACTTTCAAACATGACAATTGCACATTTAAAGTACTATTGAATCTGTTTAAGTTGATGTTTAAGATGACATTAAAATGGCTCTGGAACCAAAGGGCTAAATGACCTTGAACGTTTTTCTTTAAGTATAAAATTTAAAAGTGTATTCTTTAGCTCTCCTGAAAGCATGGCTCAGTAAATGAAGATGTCATTTAGACTATTTAGCACTTGAGACTTTTCTATTATTTTTAAGACCTTGGGTTTATTATTTGGAAACTTTCAATGACATTACCATGTATTTACATAGTAGTAAGTATAATTAGTGTGGACCATTCAGGGAGCTTTAAAATTGTCTTCTGTCTCTGTGTAGATTGCTTTCTCTCTTGTGTGTTGTCCTCACTGTGTTGTATGTCATGTCTGTATAGACATGACTGATTTCCATTCGTGATATTGTTCCTGCTTCCCCGAATGGTCAATGGTTAGGTGCGTGTGTGGGTTTTGTTTGCTAAACCTTGAAAAAGTTTTATTGAATGGAACATATTAGAGAGAATGAGAAGATGCATTTTTTTTCTCATACTTCCTTTATGAACAAATTTGAAACAATACAATTTAATAGATGTTTTTGTGAGTTGTGCTAAATAAAGTTGGTGAAAGTGTTAGAATTTTATATGGGCTTTTATCTGAGAAGACATGCAGGATCCCTTTTTATGTTTTCTCATTTTTCCATAATTTGACACTTTGTATCCTGACATGTATGTTAGCTTTTGACAGTCATCAGCAAATATCTGGCTGCTGTGGATTGTTGCATCTCCTTTTCCTACTCTCCCACGTGCCTCCTACCCTTCAGGCAAACAGAGCTCCTTGTGGTTCTCTGCTTAATTTGTGTGCCTCCGAACATGCTGTCCCCTCTGCTTCCAATGTCCCTCCTCTTCCTTTTTGCATGACTAACCCATCCACATCCTTAGGACATTTGAGTTTTGTGCCTTCTCCTCCGGAAGTTCTCCCGGTATTCACTCCCCAGCTCCCCCAGCTCTGTAAACACACACACTGTTACTCACTTGCTGCCTCTTAATCCTCCTGTAACATCCTGTATACCCTTTCTATCACTTGCTGTGCTGTATAGTCATTGTTGGTTTGCTCATCTGTCATCTTTTCCTACTCCCATGGCCCACTCAAACACCTGTGTTCCGGTTTGCTAGTGCTGCCAGAATGCAAAATACCAGAAATGGATTGGCTTTTATAAAGGGGGCTTATTTCTTTACACAGTTACAGTCTTAAGGGCATAAAGTGTCAAAGGTAAGGCATCAGCAGTCGGGTATCTTCACTGAAGGATGGCCAGTGGCATCCGGAAAACCTCTGTTAGCTGGGAAGGCATGTGGCTGGCATCTGCTTGGGTGTTCTGGTTTCATAATGTCTCTGTAAGCTGCTGCAGCAAGCTCCTTCTGTCTGAGCTCTTATATAGGGCTCTAGTAAATCAATCAAGGCCCATGCTGAATGGGTGGGGCCACGCCTCCATGGGAATTATCAAATCAGAGTTATCACCTACAGTTGGACAGGTCACATCTCATGGAAACAACCTAATACAAAGGTTCCAACTTAAATCAACACTAATACCTCTGCCCCCACAAGATTGCATCAAAGAACATGGCTTTTTCTTGGGGACATAGTGTATACAAACAAGTACAACCTGCCTAGCAAAGCCTGCAGTAAGATGTAGCCTTGTTCATTATCTTAGTAATAATATTATAAGAGTAATATTATAAGAGTTAAAGAACATTGATCTGATGTGTGAAACTGCTGAGGCTGTGAAAAGAGATTTGGAGAAGTTTGAGATGTTTTTGGTCCCAACAACTCTTACTCGAGTTGGGGAAATAAATCGTATACCAAGGAAGGTTGTTGTGTTAGTAAGCAGAGGGGCTGTAAAGTTGTCAGATGTTAGTGTGAGTACTGTGGGCATTGTTCAATTCCCGCTCTCACCTGAGTTTCAGGCATGGGAGTGGCTCATGCTTCCTGCTCCCAAGTGCAGGGTGGGAGTAGTCATTTCTCTGGCAGAGGTCAGACAGAATTTAATGAAAGGGTAGCCCTGGGATATTGCCTGGGGATGAATAGACTTTCTGTATGCTGGGAGGGTGGTGGGGGTGGGGTGGGGAGCACAAGGAAAAGATTTGCATTGAGAAGGGGCAAGGTATTTGGGCAAAAGGTTGGAGCAGAGATTTCCTGTTTTGGAATTGTTAGTGGGAGGGAAGAAGGCACAGTGTGTGAGAAGCTAGTTTGGGAGAGCGTAGGCTAAGATGTTTGTTATCCTGAGGTGCAGAGAAATATCTGAAGATTTCAGAGTTGGAAAGTGATGGAAGCAAACAGTTTTGGTGGTTAGAGGGGAGGGAGACTGTAGTCAGGGAAGGAGGGTCTTTGTAATAGTCTAGGCAGGAGGCATCATGACTCCACAAAACACATGAGCCCACCCTTCATTCATCCAACAAAATTGAGTCCTGTGTGCCAGGCTATGGGGATTCAAAGGTAAGTAAAGTAGGGTCCCTTAACAAGAAAAAGGTGTGAAAACAGAACCACTTCAGTTGTCTCACCTCTATTGCCCTTCTGACCTCACCTGTTGCCCGCCCCCCCACACCTTACCCCCAAACCCCACCTCCCACCCCTAACTGCTTACTTCATTCTGGCCATACTGGCCTCCTTGCTGGTCCTTGAACTCACCAGGAATGCTCCCCCTTCAGACCTTTTCTTCTCTCCTGTATATCTCAGTGTCTAACCCCTTACCTCCTCGAAGTCTGCTCAGATGTCACCCAACCAAGCCATTTAAAATTGCAATCTGTCCCCACCCCCACCCCGGCCCTCCTGATCCCTCTGACTGATCTTGCTCCACAGTTTTTTGTCTGTGACATTTATTGTCTTCTCACATGATACTAATTTATTATTATTGGTGCTTGTAAGATCCCTCCAAACCCCCCTCCCCCGATATATAGGTTCCTTAAAGGCAGAGGTCATCAACTATTTTGTTTGTTGATGTGTCACATATACCCAGAACAGCGCCTGGTACAAAGTAGAAGCTCAATAAGTATTTGTTGAATGAATTGTGGCTGATTTATCTGCTGTTACTAATAAGGTCTAATTAGATTTATTTATTTATTTACTTACTTACTTAGCTAAAGCTAGCTAGCTAGCTACAAAGTGGATTTTGGTCATGGAGAAGAGCAGTTGGTCCTGTCACTTTCTAAATTCTCTCTGTCTATATTTTTACCCAAGTTTTGTTTGCCTTCTTCAAATGACTCTTTCTCTTTGATATTTTTACAGCAAGGTTTCATAAAACCTTTACAATAATTAGAAGAAAATTTGAAGGCAGCTTTTCAAGTAAAATAAATTTACTTTTCAAGTAAAATAAATGTGAAAGGGTTCAATCACATTTTATAGAGGATTGTAATCTGCAAAGCAGAAGTAGATTTTACTATAAAAATCTGGCAACTCTGATGTATACAAAAATAAGGTCCTCTGTTTCTCTGGCTTATATTCTCTGGATGTATTCCACTTTTTCCTGACAGCAGTGACAAGTCCTCCCTTAAAACTATCTTGGGGGATATTTCAGTTACTACCACAATTATGTATGCATCAAAATGAAAAACTTGGAGATTTGCAAACCTTTGGATAACTTTAATTAGAGAGCTGCCATCTTATAAGTAACTCTTAAAGCTGAGTTATGACTCTGTAAAGTCACAGCTGGAATGGCTCTCTATAGAAGGTGAGAGTGTTTTTTTGTCCTAAATGGGAAGGTTCTTGTTTTCTAAGAGTTGTTGTTATATCTTTTTATTGTCCAACCTGTGTATTCTGAATGGGGGTGATAACACTCCCAAGGAAGCAAATGGTTTTGGGGAGGCAAAAAAAAAAACAAACTTACTCTTTTTATGTATAAAAAGAATACACACACATACACATATATACACACAAAAAGTACATAAACAGATATAAAATTTCATGGCAGGGCAATTAGGAGGAAAAAAAAATCTAAAAAATCTCCTTGTTGGGAAAGGGGGGCATTAATGAAAACATGGTTGAGAAACACTGGCCCCCCTGTACTCAGGGGTACCAGCCTGTAGCATGAATGGTCTCTTCTGGGCTTTCATGCTTTTACCTGGGAAGGAAGTTATTTTGATGGTTTAGTGGTGAGCTGCGTCCAAGGCCAAGGCTCTGTTAGGCAGACACAGGCTTACCAAGATGGATTTGATCTGTCAGGTGCTTTTTGGTTGTAGGTACACAGTGCTTGGTGCCCTCAGGGCCACGTGAAGGGTTTGTGAGGCTCCCAGCAGGCAGGAGCATAGTTTGGGAGCAAGAACAATGTTTGAAGTCTCAGTCTATTTCAGCATGGATGATCTCTTCCCGAAGTTCTTTGTTCTTTACTCTAGGCCTATGCCAGCAATGCAGCTCCCCTTGATCTCTTTCCCTTTTAGTTCTTCCTTTTAACTCTCCAGTCTTCTCATTTCTGTTTCAGAGTCCTGGGAGAGAAACTGGCTGACTAAGTCATGCCGTCCTTGTTTGAGCAGAGCTCAGTGTAGTAGCAGGTGGAATGGCCAGAGACCTTTTAGCTAAGTTGCCCTTGGTTGGCTCTGTGTCAAGAGTGGGAGGGTATCACACATGATTCCTTCTTAGCTGCCTGTGCCTGAGGCATTTCCTGAGGCCACTTCCCTGGTTTGTGTTTGGGATTCCCTGTGAATGAGCTGTGGTGAAATGAGCATCCTGATGGGGTAGTGTCATGTCACCTGGCCGATACTGATACAGGCTTAAGTCCTTTACTTGAGTGTTTGACGAAGGTAGTCAACGCTGAAGATATTCCATTGAGCTTCCTTTCAACATCTATTTGGACAAAGAATTTAAAAATTTTCAGAAGGCTTCTTAAAGCTAGGTTTGTCTAATGCCTTAACATCAGGAAAGGAAAAGTTTACCAAGACTCTTTAGATTATCTCAGAGATGACACTTACAGCTCACTAGTCTCTCTTCCTTAGATTGTGAGAAGCTTCAGTGAGAGACTATTATCTTTGTCTCTCTTTTCATCACTTTGCACGTGTGAAGTTTCAGTAAATTTGACATAGCAATGGTCTTGCATATGGAAAAGCTTACTAGTAGTTATGAAAATTTGGACATCATAGAAGGAAAAATGCCATCAATTTCTATTTTATCTCTAGTCAAGCTATGGAAAGTGGCTTTATTTTACAGTTTAGTCCTGCAGCTTAGTATTTATTAGGTTACTTTCTTAAAGTTTTCATTAAAAAGTTCTGAATATCAAGTGGGAATGTGAAATGGTGTAGCCGCTGTGGAAAACAGCTTGGTGATTCCTCAGAAAATTAAACACAGAATTGCTATATACCTACCTGGTAATCCCACTTCTCGGGTATGTAGCTAAAAGTATTGAGAGCAGGAACTTGAACAGATATTTGCACAATGATGTTCATAATGTCATTACTCAAAATTGCCAAAAGATGGAAGCAACCCAAGTGTCTATCCACTGATGAATGGATAAACAAAATGTGGTATATACATACAATGGAATATTATTCAGTTGTAAACAGGAATGAAGTTCTGATATATGCTACAAAATACATGAACTTTGAAAACATGTTGAATGAAATAAGTCAGACACAAAAGGGCAAATATTGTATGATCTCACTTTTATGAAATAATTAGAATATGCAAATTCATAGAGTAAAAAACTAGAATACAAGTTACCAGGGATGGGGGGAGACAGAATGGTATGGATTTTCTGTTTAGGGTGATGGAAAAGTATTGTTAATGGCTAGTGATGATGGTGGTACAACATTGTGAATATAATTAATACCACTGAATTGTATATTTGAAAGTTGTTGAAATGGGAAATTTTCAGTGTATATATGTTACCAGAATAGAAAAAAAAAAACACACACACACACACATAGAACTGTACAACACAAAGAGTAAATCCTAATGTAAACTGTGGACTATAGTTAGTGATATAATTATAATGTTTCATCAATATAATAAAACTGAACTAATACAAAGTGTGAACAATAAGGAAACTGTGTAGGAGACAGGGGGTTAAATGGCAACTCTACTTTCATGATTTTTCTTTGTATCCACAACTTATAAAAATTTTTTTTTAAGGTCTGAACAATGGTGAAAGAAAAAAGATAGAAGGGGGAAAATTGCAACACATAAGACGAATAACAGATTATTCTCCTTAATATATAAAGAACCTCTTTAAAATAAATAAGGAAAGAACACTCAGTTGAAGCATTCTTTGCCTACTTTAATAGATGATTCATACAAAAAGAACAGTAGGCATGTGTAACCTGTTCTAACTCACTAATCAAAGATTAAAATTATCAAATTGGCCAGGATTAGAACATGTTTGCCACTGTTAGGGTTACAGGAAACAAACACTACCTTTCATGTGGCAGTATAAGTAATATACAGTCTTTTAGAAGGATGATTTGTCACTAAGTGTTTTTATGAGTCAGTGCATTCCTCCAAAAGGATTTTTGCCGCAGTATTTACAAAAGTGAAGAAGTGTAAGCAACTTACATATCTAGGTATAAGTAACTGCTTTGGGGGAGTGTTTTTTTGCCATTAAAAATTAAATTTGTTAAAGCCCAATGTTGTATAACTGAAATAGAATCATATAAAATATCTAAAGTATGTATTACATAAACTCATAAAATTTTATAATGCTTCATGTAAATTGTATTTATTGCTGGAAGGATCTTTTTGATATTTCTCAGAATTTCTTGAATTTTTGTAATAGACCAATATTACTTTCAAAATCAGAAAAAAATAATACAAAGCTTAATACATGAAAGTGGGAGCAAGTCTTAGTTAATACACTCATTACTATAATGCTGTAATGATGAAAGAAAAGTAGTTTCACAAAATAAATGCAGAATATTATGCAGGTTATTAAACAGAGAAACAGGGGCAGCATAGAACAGTAAAAGGAGCAAGAACTTCTCAGAGGGTCCTGAGTTGGAATCATGGCTGTGGCTGTGGAACCTTGGGTGGGTTATTTAAATCTCTTGGACCTGCAGCTTTCCCATCTGTAAAATGAGTATAATGATCACCCTTGTCCTCATAGAGCTGTTGTGGGGAATAATGAGGCAATGTGTGTGAAGCACTTAGTGCAGAGCCTGGCTTAGTGAACAAGTGGCTGTTCTGATAAGGAAAAACTCCTCAGAAGAGGCACAGCATTTCCTTTAAAAGAATCAAACCTTACACCGTGAATTAAGGGGTCGTTATGTACTTTACAGAGAAGAACAGTTGTCATAATGCATTAATTTTCAATTCCCTCAAACCTAAAGGCTTAAAGCAACACCCATTTATCCTCTTATGGTTTCTGTGGGCTGGAAGTCTGGGCACGACTTAGCTGGGTCCTCTCCTTAGGGTCTCAGGAGGCTCCCATCAGGTGTCAGCTGGGGCTGGGTTCTCATCTGGAGGCTCGACTAGGAAAGCATCCACTTCCCTGCTTGCATGGCACATGTTTGGCTTCTTGGGGTTCTAGGATTCATGGCAACTTGCTTCTTCAAAGTCAGCAAGGAGAGACAGAGAGAGAAACAGAGTCAGAGACGGAATGTAAAGTGATGTAATCATGGGGGTGACATTTGTCACCTTTACTTGATTCTATTTGTTAACAAGTCAGGAGTCTTGCATGCACTCAAAGGTTGGGGAGAGGGACCTACACAAAATTCAAAGGTCATTGGGGCTAATCTTTCTGCTGCAAATAGTATTCACATTCACCCCTGTTTCAAACACAGTAGAAGCAAATGCACTATTTTAGAAAATGATTTGGTTGAGAAAAGTATTGGCTTATATTTTAATAGCATTGATTGGAAAGCCAGATACAGTCACACTGTGCTTGTTTAATATTAACTATTAAAGACCAAAAGTTCTGACTTTCCTGAAATTTGGAGCTTATTGAGGATAGGGCCCTCTTCTTTGACAAAATTGGTTACCTGAAGTCTTCCAACCCAGGGAGATTTTGGGGGGCTCAAGACTTCTCATTTTGTAAGTAGTGGGTAATTGAAATAGCACTTATAAGGTGTTTTTTTTCCATCTTTTCTAAATGCAGGGCTTCTTTCACTTATTGTTGGTGTGGTCTTTATAATAAGTATTCATTTCAGTGAAAATAAACATTGCTCTGTTTCACCCAGATTCCTTGTTAAGCTGTAAACTTTCATTTGTTCTCTCGACTGAAAAAAAAGCTGCCTCTTGTTTTTGACTTGGCATTTTCAAATAAGAACAGTGGCACTTCACGTACCCTGCCAGGTTCCCCTTTCTTACACTAGCCCGGAGTTATGATGAAGCAATTCTCTTCTGGATAAGAAAATATTGGTGAATAATGCTAAGAATTTTATGGATGTTATAAAAGCCAAAGTGAGATTGAAATGCAAAACAATTTAATGTTTTGGAGGTACACCTGCAATAGATAAGGTGAGGAAGGGTGTTCACTTACCCCCTTAACCAAGGGCTGAGAAGCCCTGACGAGTATCAGAACTTGTTGCTGTAAGGAGGTGTTGCTGCCCAGCACTGGGGCTTTCAGTGGCTGAGGGTTGGAGCCTCCGGGGATTAGACTCTGGAACACCATGACTTTCACTTAGCATGTAAGTGTCTGGCTGACTGAACAAACTTAGCAAAGTGTTGTCAAGTCATGGATCATCTTACAGATTGGAACTTCTGTGTAAGGAAAAACAAACGTCGCAGCTCTCTTCCCAAACAGACCAAAGAGCCTGTGCAGCCTTCTCCATACATGTTCTGATTGTATGTGTTGTACATATTAGAATTTAGGATTGAGAGATGCTTCAGAATTCTCCTGGGTCACTTGTTTGTCATGAACACAGAGTTGGAAAATCAAGTATCTGCACATTTCCATTCTTAAGGGCACATGTTTGCATAGTATTTTACTTTAAAGAGGGTTTTACATGTCTTCTTCGTTGAATACACCCAAGTTATGGAGAGGAGGGCAGATGGTGTCATGTCCATTTGACTGATGATGAAACTGGGGCTCAGAGGACTTGGCTTGTGCAAGATTGTGTTACACTTTTCTAGCGGAAAGAAATGTTGCTGGGCTTCCTTGTTCGGAATATTAGCCACCTTTTATTAACAAGCCACAGTGAAGAGCAAGGAGTCAGTTTGAATCCTGGCTCTACCACGTACTGGCTTCCTGACGTTGCAATGTTGCTAACTTCAGAGACAGTTCTCTCATGTGTGAGGCGGGAAGATTACCTTTTCATAGGGTTGTGAGGGTTACATGACAACTTACAATAGCCCCGCAACCTGGTAGGCTTTCAGCAAATGGAACTATTGATATAATTTGGGGGGTTTTACACACTCCTCTTATTCTCACAGCTTAGATGTTAGTTGGGTTGAGCTGATATAGCTTGTCTGTCCCCAGAGGGATTTCCTTTAAGCCCCTTGGATCTATGTATCTGGAATTCTAGGCCTAGAATCAAGTAAGAGACAATACTAGGTGCATCCGAAAGATTATACTGGGAGTGGGCTTGATCTCTAAGGTCTGAGAGCTTACCCCACAACAGGAGGGGTGCTGGGATGTGGGATGAGAGGTTCTGAAGGCAAGAGGATGAACGGAGGGTGGTGGAAAGAGGAGGGTAGCTTTTGGACAAGCTCTTACATTTGCTGTTTAGATGTATTAGCAATTTTTTTTTAGAGGAAAATGGAGTAGGGAGTTATGATGGTCTTCAGCTGCTGTAACATCAAAGAGGATTTGCATTCTGACCATGTGGCAGGAGATTTAAGTTCTAATGTGCACCAGCACGGATAGCATAATCATCATTGCCTTAACACAGGAAGCCATTTCTCAGAATCTACCTCCTGTAGTAATACCTTTGCATTTCATGTTCTGATGAAGTTATTGTTTTTGTTTTGATTTGTTACGTGCTGAAGTGGGTTTCATCTGGAGCTCAAGCAGCTGATCCTCACTCCTGCACTATATTGTTAAATCAAAGAAGCTTTACCCCTTGACTTTTTCCATCTACACTTAAACTATATTAAAAGCATTGTTGCCCTTATCTGGATCTGCTGTTCTTTTCCCCATTCAAAAATAAAACAAGTCCTTTAAGAGAGATTTCTTTACCTTTCTGCTTGAAGCCTGAGAAATATTCCAGAAAATAAAATTCTTTGAGCCCCTTTAGATATCAATAATAGCATATTATCTGTGCATGGCAACATACACGAATGATGAACATTTGTTGAGGAATCTGGGGGAAAGGCTACAAGGCTAATAAGATAGTATTAAGGGGTAAAAAAAAAGTTTGCTTTCTAATCTAACTTAACCCTTAAAAAAGTTGCTTAAAATCTGTTGCTTGTAAAATGGGGGTAAGAAGAGCTACATTTTAGAATTGCTACTGAGAGGATAACCTCACAGTAAGAACTCAAATGTGGGTTTCCTTATTTTTTAACTTCATTTTTTTTTTTTTTTTAACCTGGAAGCACTTGTTTCACTTTCTTCATTTGCATGCCACCACCTCCTGAGTGTGGACATCTTAATAAATCACTTAATTAAAAGTGAATATTGACATTATTCACTTAATCAAAAGTTAATAGAGGTGCTAGCTTGCAGTGGCTGCATTTACTCGTTGGTGGAAGTAACAGCCTAAGAAATGGAGTGCATTCTTCCCATAACTAGCCTGAGCCAAGGACTTGTCAGTGTTGCATTGTCAACTTAAAATTGGTTTCTTATTCATTGTAGAAAGCTTATAAAATAGAGAAGTACATAAAGAAAAAAATAAAATCCATTCACAACCTTACTTTATAAGAAGTAAGACATTCTGGTATCTTTTCTTTTTTCTATTTAATTTTTAGACGTATGTGTGTGTGTGTGTGTGTGTGAAATAGATCATGCTTTAAAAAGTATGAAGAACATATATGTACAGCTTAAAGGATGCTAAATGTCTAGAAACTCCCCACTCAACTTAACAGCTAGACCATCACCAGTATCTAAGAACTCCGGTGTACTTGATTCTATTTTATTTTCTAAAATCGGGTTAGTTCCATATATATATATATATATCTGCTTTGTCAGAGTTTTCCTATAATGTCATATCTGGAGTTTAAGGTAACCACAGATCATGGTCTATCCTTCTCCTAATGATAAATGCTATAGTTAGCCTAATACATGCAAGACACTATGCCTTAAATACATCATCTCATTTAATTTCACAGCACCTTTGTTAGCTGCAGTAGCTTTCCATTTTATAGATGTGGAAGCTGAGATTCAGAATGTCTAAGTACATTTTCCAAAGGTGAAATAATCAAGCAGCACAATGAAATTGGAGCCCGAGTCTGTCTGTTTCCAAATCCCATGCCATTTCTGCTGCTCGCAGGCTGCTTTATGGGCTGTATGTTGGAAACACAATGCACATTTATGGAATTGGCCATTAAATTTGGTATTCTAAGCAGGAATTACCTGACTACTGTGTAGTGCCAGAAAAACCCAAATGAAGGCAAATTCAACAAGAAATGTGTGGAGAAAAGAAAAGGAATTTCTTGATAATCAAAATAGCATGATAATCAAAATAGCATTTCTCGATAATCAAAATGCCCGCTTTATTTGGAGGGCTATCGTGTTGGGCTGTCCCCCGCCCCATGGTGCTACCCAGTGAAGCCTGAGCTTTTATGTTCTAAGTAGTCCTCCTGCTGCATATTCCACAGTTGTGCCTCTGTAATTATGATGCAACCTGGGAGGGGGAGTTCTCCTGCTCTGATTTCGCCACGGAGACATTGCCCTGTCGGTCTAAAAGAATGAAATGGTTGCCATGGTTGCTGCGGCCGCAACAATGTCGGATGCACAGTTGACTGGAAAGCAGTGCTGCTTGTCTGTGGAAAGCGATGCCATGCGATTTGGCACTCATACAGTTGTTCATTATATCCTGCAGGTATAGTCTGTGGCATCATCAGTTCCATTCAGCGACCTTTAAAATGTGTATAGAAATAGAACGTTTGTTTAGGTGAAAAAGCGTCTTTTCTGTAAGCAACTTTTTGTTCTCTTCTGCTGTGATGTAACATTAAATTCAGTGAGGCAATGGTGGTTAAACTCTCATCGAACGATTCATTTATATGTGTCACCCTCAGCTTTGCTACAGTGTCTTTTTGAGGTACGGAAATTCACTGCTTGTGACTAGTGACTAAATAGTAAAACACTATTAGGATTTTTTCAAATGGCTGCTAACTGCCCACAGCCCCCACTGCTTACTGAGAACAATTTAAGGGGCTGAGGAAAGTGGTTACTTGTCTACTTGCTTGAATTCTTACACTGTAGGTGCCTGATGTAATAAATGCTGTAATCAGTTTTAGTTCAGCTAATTATGCCTGAATTACAATTATTTATGCCTGAATTAAAATAATATTTCCAAAACTTTGTGAGACTAGTACACGATAGAAGTAGTTTTGTGGCCCCAATTTCATGTCTGAAGATTAAATAATTTGTTTTCAGAAAAAGTTAGAGAACTTCAGAACAGTTTCTTATATGAGAGGTTACTTCTGAAATAACAAACCCAGTGTGAAGGTCAGAAAGACTTTTTAAAAATCTTTATTTTTGAAATAATTTCAGACTTACAGGAAAGTTACAAACATAAGACAAAAATAAAACAGAATTCCAATCTATACCTTACCCAGATTTACCAGCTTTTAACATTTTGTCGTATTTGTTGTATCATTCTTTCCATCTGTGTATGCGTGTGTCTGTGTGTGTCTGTCTCTCTCCCTCTCTCAGTCTAATCTACTTCCCCTTCTATCATCTAAACTTTTGAGAATAGGTTGCATATGTCATGCTCCTTTACTATTTATTACTTCTATTGTATTTCTGAAGAAGAAGGGTATTCACTTGTGTAATAACCACATTAAGTACAATTATGGAGTCCAAGAAACTTAACATTGATATAAACATAATGTCTATTCATATAGGCTTTTCTTGCCATACCTTCCTGTGTTGGTTTGGAGTCTTAGCAAGAAATGAGGTCTCATAGGATGCTTTTCATTCAAGTTGGACAGGTATTGTTTTGTGGGGGGCAGTCATCTTCCTGTTGGTTGGTGCTGTTTGGAGAGGTCTTCCTAGAATCTTGGGTTCCACCAGACTTGACCCGATTGTTGGGTTTTTATTTCAAATGCCCTGCTAAAGCTGCTGAATCCTTAATGGTCAAAGCTGGCCCTGACTTGGGCAGTGACCTTGACTCTTAGGCCATCACATATTGCCAGGGGAGGACCTTACCTCACCCAAACAGTGTTGGGATTCTGTTGAGGCGTCGGGCTTGTGAGCTCATTCCTGCCACCCAGAGCTCTCCACCCTTGCCTTTTGTTAGCTTTCAGTCAAACTCCTGTTTGAGTCTTATCTTAGTGGTGAGGAGCAAGTGTAATCTTTGGGCACAGCTCAGCTGGGTGCCTTCCAAGGGAATGAGGGTAAGGAAACTGGTGAACTGTATCTTCATTGCCCATGTTATCTACCATGGAAAGTCTTTTTTGCCTTCCTAATTTTAACTGCCACTCTCCCTCCATTTGAATGTTACTTTGTATAATCAGCCTTTAAATATTGAAGTTCCTCAAGGCTCAGTCCCAGGCCTGCTTTTCTCCTTAGTCTGTACTTTCTGTTTACGGCATAGGTGGGTGTTGGTGAGATTTCCTGATGACCCTCAAACATGTATCTCCAGCCAGGACCACTTCTCTGAGCCCCAGGTCTGTGTACGTGGTCACAAACTCAACACTCGCTACTTCTGTACCTTTCAAACTTAAACTGTTCAAATCTAAACTTAGGATGTTTTGTATCCCCCAAACAGTGACCTCCCTTCAACAGCAAAAAAAAAAAAAACAGATTTGGTCTATTCCATGTCCTTCTTATGTGAAAGACACCATCGTCCACTCAGTTTCACAAAGCTAGAAACCTAGGAGTCAATACCACCCTTTCTCTTCCACTCTCTGTTTTCTAGTAGTCCTCAAATGTTAGCAATTCTGACTCTTAAAACTCTGTCCTTACCATGGCTCATGTGGTCATCTTAGAGCCCTCCCATATGCCCTCTCTTGCTGAAGTGCCCTCTACCTGGCCACCATCCACCATCCTTCTGATTTTATGTTGGGGTTCCATCCTCAGAGAGCTTCCCTTGCTGCTCAGACGAGGTCATTCTCTGAGGTGTAAGCTCTCTCGGGAGCTGTATGGCCCCCACAGAAGAGATTCTGAGTCTCAAGAGAACAAGGACTGTGTCCTCGCTCACAGCATATGCTTGATGCCCAGAACAAGGCCCAGCACAAGGAAGCCCTTGACAAATATTTGTCAAGTGATTGAATGCCATGTGCTGTACCAGGCAATTCACATTTATCTCGTTTAACCCTCACAGAAGTGTGCAAATTATTTAAGGAACTTGCCATGGCCACTCTGGAAGCAAGGCACAGCGGGAGTTGAACCTGGACCTGGCTGGCACACAAATCCAGGGTCTTTCTGCCCCCGTCAAGGCTTCCTCAAGGAAAAGACTGTTGCTGCTGCTAGATTTTTATGTTCCAAGCAGTGTGCTGGGCACCCAGCTTTATTCTTATCCCTCATGAACATCTTCCTACTGTTGCCCCTCTGCTCAGTGACCTCCCCCACTTTTACAGGATTCATCATAGGTTTGATTATAAAAATGTGCAGAACCTTTTTATTTAAACATTTATTGAGCTCTCTGTGTGCCAGGCACTGTGCTTGCCGTGGGTTCAAGAATAGACGCATTTGGTGCCTTGCAATTTGTTTATATTGGGATCAACCAGACTGTGACCCACCACTGGGAGAACACTGCAGGTTTTTCAAGCTCATGGGAACTTCTGAAGCCTAACCCAATCCATTCCAGGATCAAACATTATACAGAAAGTAGCCCAAGAGACCTGGCATTGGAGCAGGTGGAAAGACTGATTTATTTCTGAACTCTAAATAACCTACCCCCCTGCCACCCTCCCTTCTCCCTCAGCTAAGCATATCTGGTTAACTGCTAGAAAACATCTAGCACTTATTGGGCAAATCATAAATGTTTGTATCTTTCTCCAGAAAGCAGTGGTATATATTTATCTCAAACCTGAAATTGATGGAAAAAGTTATTGGTCGTCAGACACAATTGTACCCACTCTCTGTGGATTTGACCTAACAGTTAAGTGGACTCTACAATAGGTAAATACAGCGGTCTCCAGAAGTAGAAAAAAAAAAACTAAAATATCTATTTTTATTTATCATCTCCTAAAATGTCTCTTTTGTTTTATGGTGTAGATAGTATTAGTATACAGTAGCAATAGCAAATGCTTATATTGCCCTTTCTATGTGCCAGGCACTGTTTTACACTCCTTGCTTATGTTATTTAATCCTCACAAAAACTTTATGAATAAATACTATCATTATCCCCATTTTACAGATATGGAAACAGGTAGAGAGAAGTTCAGTACGTTCCACAAGGTTATGGGGCTAATAAGCGATAGGCAATCTGAGGCCAGAACTGTTCTGTTGACCACTCTGCTGAGCTGCAGTACACATGTGTAATTTGTAAATAAATGCATGTGTGCTCAGAATATTTTTATTGGTTGGACCAAGAACATTTAGAGATCATTATTCCAGAAGGGCAGATACAGAATGAGTACTAGCCTTTGTTCATTGCCACTGATAAACGTCCCTGAAGTGGGGAGGGGGTTTGCCCATTGAAAGGATTTTTGGAGGTGGGTCGGTGGGGGTAGACTCTTCATTTTTAGATGAAGGGCTTTAACTGTAGATGGGAAAAACAACCTAAGGCAGGAGGTAAAGGGAGGTGGGAAGTAAAATGGAGGGGCAATCAGGTTAGAGTCTAATTGTAAGATAGTATCAAAGTAAGCCTTAGGTGTGATCCTGAGTTTTGAGGAATAAGAAGGTCCAAGCTAACCTGGAAAAGGATTAGAGGAAGAATGACCCACACACAGGGTAGGGGAACCCTCGGTGACAGTTTGTACTGGGATCAAAACAGGACAAGAATTGAAGAAAAGGAAACCTTTGTGTTGTGCTTAGTACAGGGGGTGGTTTCCAGACCCCACCAAAACCAGAAGACCAAGTGCTAGGATGGAATAAAGGTCAGGTGAGACACAGAGAGAGCCGCAGGAAAAATACTTGAACTCAGTAGTTATGTGGACAGAATAAAGGAACAGCCAATTTGCAGAAAACTGCAATAAGAAGTATCATCTCTAAATGAAAATATAGAGATGATTGACATCTAGTCCTTTTGTAGAAATCCTTAGATCGAGAACATGTTATATCAGATAATCCCTACGGTCCTTGGGGGAGATGGAATCTTCTGATTCTTTTATTGTCTGTCAGAGTCGGAAAGACAAACTGTTTGGAGACAGAAATTTTATTGGAACTTGACCATTAGGCAAAATACAGAATTTGTCATTAAAGGAGAGAGTCCTGAAACCTGTCCCAAGACAGTTGCCAATATATCCAAAAACATTTATTTTTAAGACAAGTTCAAAGTGTGGAACTCACTCTTTGTATAAAGGCTTTTGTATACTCAGAGGGAAAAATTAAAAACAAACAAAAAAACAAACAAAAAAAACCTTAGCCAGCCCTGAGACTTCATGAGTTGTGAGCCCCTCCTCTGTGACGAACTTATCCATGCTAACCATTTTGCTTTAGTTAGCTAACCTCTGATTCCATGAAATCAAAACCTTTCAATCACCTTCCTTATTGGTGACCTTTGACAGATAACTTGGGCTCTTTGGTGTCAGAATTTAAAGAAACTGAACTCGGAGGTGTGATACTGTCTATTGCATTAGGCAGGGAAAGAGCTAATTAAAACTACAGTGAGATTGGAGTGCTTCTCATATGTTACCTAGCTGCTGCTAAGGGAGTGGATATTCACAGATTTTTAGACTACAAGAGTCTATCTAGTTTTAGTGCTTCTTTCTTCATAGGAAACTTAGAGATCACGAAACAACAGCTACCATTTATTGCATGCTTCTTCTGTGCCAGATACTGTGCTAAATATTTTATGCATATTATTTGTTAGTTCTTTCAGTCCTCCTTTGAGGAAAATGTTAATGTCCCTGAAATACCCCTTTTTAACACCCCAAGTTTCAGAGGTTAGCTTGCTCAAGTTCAGAGCAGGAAGCGAAAGCCCTGGCCCTCAACCAGGTCCTTTCTCTTAAGAGCAATGATGATTTTGGAGCAGTGGTAAAATTTAGTTAAATTGTTTTGTGCGTGTGTTCAAAATTCCTAGAATTCCTTATAAAACACACTTGTGATCCTGAAGTTCAGTAACATCCCATCTTTCAAATAGGCCACGGAAGTATTGATCTGACACAATGGAAAGAGTTGATGGAAGATGTCGGGCCAGTTCTCCAAACAAAAAAGCTAAGCCTCAACCCTTCCCTCCAATATCAGGATTTCTTCCTTTTTTTAAATTACTGACCCCAGGCCCTAAAATGTCAGTCATATTTAAAACTCTATTGCCCTTCGCGCCATACCTGATTTTTTGCTAGCTTTCAGATGACTTTTTTCCATACTGATTCTCTCTGTTCTTTTCCACCTCCCACCATGCCAGTTGCTTATATTTGTCTACCTTACCCCAGCTTGTCCTACAGGTTAGCATCAGGTTAATCTTCCTGAAGTGCATCCCTGATAGTTTACTTCCCTGCCCCAAAACCTTTGTCTTTTCCGCTCTTCCACCTCCATTTCTCCATCAACTGCATCAGGTAGTCTGTACTCCATGAAGTCTTGTTAGGAGTAATTGATTCTTTTTTTTTTTTTTTTTTAATTTTATTTTGAAATAAATTCAAACTTATAGGAACAGTTGCAAAAACAATACAAACCCCATACACAGAACTCCAGCATACCCTGACCCCTCTTCCCCGATCCACCTACTTTAACATCCTGTCACGCCACTATTTCTTTCTTTCCCTCCCTCCCTATCATCCATCATCTATTGCGCTGTCTTCTGAACATATGAGAGCAAGCTGCACACATCCTTGAACAAACAATATAATTCACATATACATTTCTCATGAACAAGAACATTCTTTTATGCAATCCCATTAAGCGCAGCTAAGTTGTTCAAGAAATTCAACATTGATACAAAGCTTACATTCTATATTTCCTTTACCTTATGTCTCAGCTGTGTCCCTTTGAGCCACCTGTCCTCTATCCTCCTGTCCCATCCAAGTTCATCCTTGGCACTCAATCGTCATCTATTTAGCCTTTTTTTTTTTTTTTCAGTTGTGGAAACATATATACCGCCTAAATCTTCCCATTCAACCCCCTCCCTAGCCTTCCATTAGTGGGATTACTCACATTTAGAATGTTGTAATGCTCTTTCCCACCATCCGTTACTAGAAATTTCCCTTCACCTCAAACAGCAACTCCACACTCATTTCTTAACTCCCCATTGCCCCTTCCCCCATTTCTCTTAACCCAAACTCTACATTTCATCTCTATGGTTATATTCTCTGATAATTTCTTTGTGTTTGCTGTTGGGCTTAAAATTAACCTCTTAAATCCATAACAATCTTGTTTTTCCTTGTTACCACCTTCACTTCAATAGGACACATAAACTATGTTCCTATACTCCTCCACTCCCCCACCTTTATATAGTTGTCTAAAATTACATATTTTACATTGAGTTAAAAACCACTGATTTGTCATTAGAGTTTGTGTAATTTATATCATGTAGGAAGTAAATAGTGGAGTTACAGTTCAAAAATTATTGACTTCTATTTGTATTCCATTGTGGTTGGAGAATGTGCTTTGAGTGTATTCAATTTTTTTTTTTTCTTAATTTCTTGAGGCTTGTTTTATGTCCCAGCTTATGGTCCCTTCTAGAGAAAGATCCATGATCACTAGAGAAAAATGAGTGTCCTGGTGATTTAGGATGTAAGGTACTATATATGTCTGTTAAAATTCTCTATATCTCTTTCTCCTTTCTTTGTTTCTCTGTTGGTAGGGCTCCCTTTAGAATCTGAAGTAGGGCAGGTCTTTTATTGGCAAAGTCTCTCAGCATTTGTTTGTCTGTGAAAAATTTAAGCTCTCCCTCGAATTTGAAGGAGAGCTTTGCTGGATAAAGTATTCTTGGTTGGAAGTTTTTCTCTCTCAGAATTTTAAATATGTCATGCCACTGCCTTCTCGCCTCCATGGTTGCTGCTGAGTAGTCATTACTTAGTCTTATGTTGTTTCCTTTGTATGTGGTGAATTGCTTTTCCCTTGCTGCTTTCAGAACTTGCTCCTTCTCTTCAGTATTTGACAGTCTGATCAGAATATGTCTCGGAGTGGGTTTATTTGGATTTATTCTATTTGGAGTTCACTGGGCATTATGCTTTGTGTATTTATATTGTGTAGAAGGTTTGAGGAGTTTTCCCCAACAATTTCTTTGAATACTCTTTCTAGACCTTTACCCTTCTCTTCCCCTTCTGGGACACCAGTGAGTCTTAAATTTGGATGTTTTATTTTATCTATCGTATCCCTGAGATCCATTTCAATTTTTTTCCCCATTCTTTCTTTTATTCTTTCATTTTCCATTCTGTGGTCTTCGAGGATGCTGAGTTATTGTTCACCTTCCTCTAATCTTGTATTATGAGTACCCAGAGTCTTTTTAATTTGGGCAACGTTTTCTTTTATTTCCATAAGATCTTCTGTTTTTTTATTTACTCTTGCAAGTTCTTCTTTATGGTCTTCTAGGGTCTTCTTTATGTCATTTATATCCTGTGCCATGTTCTTCTTCATGTCCTTTATATCCTGTGCCATCCTCTCATTGTTTGTCTTTAGTTCTTTGATTAATTGTGCCAAGTACTGTGTGTCTTCTGATCTTTTGATTTGGGTGTTTGGGTTTGGGTTCTCCGTATCTTCTGGTTTTATCATATGCTTTAAGATTTTCTGTTGTTTTTGGCCTCAGGGCATTTGCTTTACTTGATAGGTTCTTTCTGGATATAAAAAATACTGATCTCTGATTTGTGAGATGTACAGCTTGGTGGTGTACACTTTAACCAGCAGATGGCGTCCGTGAGTCACCTATTCCCCTCAAGTCAGTTCTCCCCGACTTTGTCTTTGTGGTGTGTGGGGATCTGGTTCAATTGGTGCACTAACTTTGGGTGTATTGTTGGTGCTGTCCGCCCTGAATGTGGGGCATGTGTTTGGGTGGTTAGGGAGGCAGGGCAGCTTTAGTAATCAAACCTCCCAGGTGTTCCTGGAGATTTAAGGCTGTTGCAAGAGTCTAAGCCTTTACTTCAGTCTTGCCATAGATTGTCTCTGCTGCTGACCCACAAGTCCTTGGTATTGGTGTAGGGTTCCTGGGTTTTCTGAGTGGGCCCCCCTTCTCCACTGTGCTCTTCCAGGACCTCTGCTGAGGGAAGACTGTTCCATGTCACAAGTGCACGCCAGCCCTCCAGGGAAGCCCTGGGCTGCTGGGCCGTACAGGGGCATTCCCAGCCTGCTTTAAAGATGGTTGAATGGGGCGTGTTAATTTCCCCCTTTTAGCACAGCTCCACCTTCCCAGCTCTGGGACAGTTAGCTGTGGGTGCACTAAAGGCCACTGTCCATAGCCAATATTTTGGCGTGTGCGTGGTGCTGTGGGAGACACTCCCTGTCACACTGGGTTTCTTGGCATGGCTCTGGGCTATAGGTCTGGCCCCAGCCCCTGGGTCACTTTCTGGCTTTTATGTAGTATTTTTCATGGAGGTGTTTTTTTGCCCTGTCTCACCTAGCCGCCATCTTAGGTTCTCCAGGAGTAATTGCTTCTTGAAATCAGACCTGATCACTATTATAGAATGTTGTTTATAACTTCTTGCTGACATTTGTTCCAATGGGTCTTACATTAAACTGTTATTGTACTTGCCTCTCCCTCCCCATCTAATTGGATTATAAATTATTTGATTATGGTAAAGACTGTGTCCTCCCCTCTTTGTTTTTGAGCCACTCATAGTGCTTTGAATACAGTAGGCCCTCAAAGAAAGGATTCAGCTGAATACAGTATATCCATGTTCCCAGTCTTTTTACCAGAGCTATGCTATTAAGTGAAATGGAAGAGAAACCCATGGCCCATTTGACAGTCAGTGCAATACACAATACAATAGTAGAGATGTTTTTGACTTTAGAATAACTATACTTTATTGGTATTTGATCACTGATATTTATTTAACATTTGTAGCCACTATGTTGACTTGACTGCCCTACTATATCCTGAATTAAGAGTTTAGATTATCATTAAGGATTTTTAAGCAGTAAAATTTGAACCAATACTGTTCCAAAAGAAATTCTTTGACTCCAATTCTTTGCCTTTGACTATCTTTTAATTAGAAGAAGATATTTAAATGTAGTGTTGTGTTTGGTAACTGTTTTACATTCTCTGAGGAGTGAGAAGTCATGTGACTATTTTTCTTTTTTTTTAAACAAAAAAAACCTTTAGTGGTTTAATTCCAGTATAAGATTTTCAGCTAAGTGAAAATGAATTGCATATAATTCCTATTCCTTTTTCCCAAGTAAAAGGGGAGTGGGATAGAAATACTTTGTAGCTCAGTTATTTTCACCAATGTTAAGAGTTGAGCTTGAGAAGAAGTAGCTGAATTTAAAGAAGATGGCTTGAGGACAAACGTGAGAAGCTGATGGAGTATGCATCTATAGGAAAAAATTAGGTTCTTATTTATTTTCAAATTGTTCAGGCAAAGCACATTTTACCAAGTTGGATTTCAAGTTTTGAAATGTCCAGATGTTAAATGAGTGAACTCCAGATACTGAGTGTGCTATGCTTTTGGAAAAATAGTTTTTTTGTTTTGTTCCTTTAAAAATAAAGGTCAAGATTGATATCATCAGGAAAGCCAGAACAGAAGTGGATTTAGAGATATTAATGTTCTCATTGAAGAACAAGGGGTAATCTTTTTTTAAGGAGATACAGTTTAATAATAGTACATAGGAAATGGGCTTAAGATTTTATTTGATTGTAAACATAATGTAAATCAGTAGTACAATATGATTGCCAAAAAGTGCTACTAAAATAGGTTCTTTTAATATAAATTTTGTTGTTTGGGGGAGACAGAAGCATCCTACTAGGATTTCAGGTGCTATATATTTTTTTTTCCATATTTAAAAAAATACAAAGCCCTAACAACTTAAAGCAACTCATCTCTATCTCCCAGTAATAGCTGGTGGCATATTTTATTCAGTTAAGCATTGGATTACAGTTGAATTAAAAGTTATTTCTTAATTCTCCAGGATCTTAGAGATATTAATTGGCCAGAAAAACCTAAAATAAAATGTGCTTTGTAGAAAAGGTAGAGGGGAGTACGTAGGATGGAAAGTTGTCCAAAGCATTCATTGTTGTCTAAAATAGAACAGAAAATAGCCATAGTAAAAGTTCAGTGACTGACATCTGTGAGTTAGATCTCTGAACTTTTACAAAGCAATTTTGTTTGCAAGTGGTGGTGTTCTATAAGAAGAAAATTAGGTGGTGTTTTTGGTTGTCTGGTTCCTTTCTAAAGAATAGTTGCTATCTTGTGTCAATTTTGTTTTCAGTGCCCCAAAATACTGTATTTTAAAAACTGGGAAGGATACTTTCATTTATAAATGTTTGTTTTAAAATGATATGGGAGGGAGGGGCAAGAGGGTGGCATAGAGAAGTGTGGAATTTATTTAGTCCCCTGGAGCAACTAATAAACAACCAGGAACAACTAGTAAATAATCTGGAACAACTGCTGGAGGACAACCGTGACTGTCCACACATCACACGCCAGTCTAGATTGGGTGGAAAGGCTGAGATCACAGCATAAAATCTGTAGGTGAAAACTGCAGACTCACGCCATGAGCCCCCACCCCCACCCCCAGCAGGCTGAGCTATAGGACCTCAGTGTGGGAGAAAGCAGCACTCTTGGAGCAAGCAAATACAGCTCAGCCCAGCTCCAGCTGGGGTTATAATTAATAAATGTGGACTGCTGAATACAAGCTACAAACATAGACAAACCTCTAAGAAGCAGCAAAGTACCCTGAGGTTGCTCCCAGTTGAGAAGAAGGGTGGCTGGTAGCAAAAAAATTAATTAAAAAAAAAAAAAGGAAAAACACAGAAGCTTTTAGAGACTAACCTTAGAGAGCCAGAAAACACCTGTACCCCAGGAAAAGGAGCCCAGAAGACCCGGTGCTCTATCTGACCAACAGGTGAAACTAGGGGGCCATGAACTGGCTCTGAAAGGGGCTCTATTTCTCTTTTTCTGTCTCAACCTGAGTGGCTCAGTGGAGAGAGCCTCAGCCATTTTCAGTTTGCAGCACTCTGACCAAGACAGGGGTGGGGTTAATAGAGTCAGAGAGAGAAAGGAGCTATTCAAATGCAGAAGATAACTCCCTAGGGGGTGTCTTCCCTAAGAGGAAGGAGGTGGGGCCCAGCTCTAGGGCTGGCCCACCATTCAGAACTCAGTCCCCAGGGCCTGGGGGAAAACAGTCAAAGCAGAAGCAAACTAAAGTAAGAGTTAAAAGGGTGACACCTCTTTACACCACTTGGGAGCAACAGGCTGACAGGGGCCACCTGCTGGGCAGTTTAGGAAAAGCACAGCTGCTAGAGGCCTCACAGGGAAGTCTGTCAGTCTTCTAAGACACACCCTCAAAGAAACTTGATTCTGAATATAGTTCCACTCTGAGACCTGAACCTGGTCTGGTCTGGGAAAATCTTATTGGGGTAACCAAGGAAACCAGATGCCTAGACAACAGAAAACTACAAATTACACTAGGAAAAATGAAGATATGGCCAAATCAAAGGAACAAACTTACACCTCAATCAAGATACAGTTGAGATATTGTTTCAGTTTAATGAAACAAATCAATTAAAGATTTTCAAAGAAATATGCTAAATCATATCAAAAACTAAGTCAACGAGTTCAGGGAAGATATGGCAAAAGAGATGAAGGCTATAAAGAAAACACAGGGTGAAAGTGTTTCAATCAAAAAAAAAAAAACTGGTGGAATCTATGGAAATGAGAGGCACAACACAAAAGGTGAAAAAGACAATGGAGACATACAACAGCAGAGTTCAAGAGGAAGAAGAAAACACTCAAGAACTGGAGAACAAGACACCTGAAATCCTACACACAAAAGAAGAGATAGGAAAAAGAAAGGAAAACTATGAGCAACGTCTCAGGGAATTGAATGACAGCATGAAGCACACGAATATACATGTCATGGGTGTCCCAGGAGGAGAAGAGAAGGGAAAAGGGGCAGAAGCAATAATAAAGGAAATAATCAATGAAAATTTCCTGTCTCTTATGAAAGACATAAAATTACAGATCCAAGAAATGAAGAGAACAGAATAGATCTGAATAGACCTACGCCAAGACAATTAATAATCCAATTATCAAACATCAAAGACAAAAAGAGAATCCTGAAAGCAGGAAGAGAAAAGCCTTCCATCACATACAAAGGAAGCTTGAAAAGACTGTGCGGATTTCTCAGTATAACCCATGGAGAAAAGAAGGAAGTGGTATGATATATTTAAGATACTGAAAGAGAAAAACCACCAACCAAGAATCCTATATCCAGCAAAATTGTCCTTCAGATACGAGGGAGAGTTTTAACTATTCTCTGACAAACAGTGAGAGAGTTTGTGACCAAGATACCTGCTCTACAGGAAATACTAAAGAGAGCCCTACAGACAGACAGGAAAAGATAGGAGTTCTCACAATTTTGGGTGATGATAGCACAACAATGTTAAGTACACTGAAAAAGATGACTGTGAGTATGATTGAAAGAGGAGGGTTAGG
Source organism: Choloepus didactylus (assembly GCF_015220235.1). Taxonomy (NCBI): domain Eukaryota; kingdom Metazoa; phylum Chordata; class Mammalia; order Pilosa; family Megalonychidae; genus Choloepus; species Choloepus didactylus. The sequence goes on from NC_051319.1 coordinate 12,364,569, forward strand.
TGCATGTGGGACACCAGAAGGAAAGAGGAAAGATGAACACTGAGACTGTATAACTCAGTGAAACATAGAGTGCTCAACAATTGTGATAAAATGTACAAATATGTTTTTACATGAGGGAGAACAAATGAGTGTCAACCTTAAAAGATGTTAAAAATGGTGTGGTATTGGGGAAAAAATACAATCAATGCAAACTAGAGACTATAGTTAACAGACACTTTGTATGATACTTCCTTTAGTGTAACAAAGGCAGTATACCAAAGCTGAATGCCTATAAGAGGGGGAGATAAGGGAGTGGTATGGGACTCTTGGCATTGGTGATGTTGTCTGACTCTTTTATTCTCCTTTAGTTCTATCTTTCCTTTTGTTCCTTTTTAGCTGTCATGTTTTTTTCCCTTTCTTTTTCTTCTTCTTTTGTGTGAGTCCACCAACTTTGTTTTTGTTGTTTTTCAGCAGTGTTTTAGCTTTTTAAATTCCTTTGCTTTTCCATATGAAGTTTATTATTGGCTTATCTACACCTTGAAAAAAATCCTGCTGGGATTTTGATTGGCATTGTGTTAAATCTTGACATTAATTTGGGGGAGAATTAACATTTTAACTATATTAGGACTTCAGGTTCATGAACATGGTGTGTCTCACCATTTGCTTAGATCATGTTTGATTGCTTTCATCAGTGTTTTGTAGTTCTTACCTATTTTAAAGTAGAAGCATCCATTGGCTCTGATATCTTAGGCATTTTTCACTTACTTTCTTAGCAAAATAATAATAATAATTGTAATCTAATTTGACTTTCTTCTGTATTAGGAAGACCAGTAAGCCCAATGATTTGTCCAGATCTCCATCTCATTTATTGCTGGACCCAGGCTCTTAATGATAGAATGTCCATGTCTATATTCTAGAGAACTTGTGTACGAATTTCATTGATAAAGACAGCTTATCGTTAGCTACAACAGAGTGCCTTCTAGTCACAATTTCCTATTTTTCTCTTCATTTTAAGTTACAGTTTTTGTCTTTAGGGAAAAGCAGGAAAAATCCAATTTGTAATGGATAGAGCTAGTTGTCTATTTAAACAGTAGAAAACTGAGTCATAAATTCTGTCTTCATAAAACTCCTCCATAATTTTGGAAAATGACTCATTTTTAGGCAGCGTCTGCCCTAGATAGTTGCCAGAAAGTGACCTAACTTGAATAAGCTTGATGCTTTGTACAGGCTTCAGGGCTCCTGCAAAGAAAGCATTAGGAACTAGAGACCAGAGCATGTGTGTGTGCCAGCTTTGTCAGTCCATCAACACGAGACACTGTACCATTTTGAAATGTTCTAGTTCAGTTGTTCTCAAACTTTACTTGCTTCAGAATCACCTGGAAGGGTTGTTAAAACACGGCTTGTTGGGCCCCTTCTCCAGTGTTTCTGATTCAATAGCTCTAGGAGGAGTCTGAGAATTTACAATTCTAGCAATTCTAGGCTACAGGTTTGGGGACCTCACTTTGTGATCTATTCCTCTAATTTATGTTTGAGTCTCTAAAAAGAATTGATCTTTAAAAAAGAAAATGTATCCAACTGGATCTCCTTAAGAGCTTACATGTTTGCAGTGCAATCATTCTCACCAGTTATGGAATGGATTTGTTCTCCAGTATTGTGGATTATTGAATGGGAGCAGGATTCCCTTGGTTAGGGAGCCCTGTCTAATGTTACTGTGGAGAGGGGACAGAAATCTGTGTCACATTTCTTTTTGCCCTCCCCTTTTGTCAAACCTGGATGGAACACATCCCTAGAAATTCAATAGCTTATTATTGTCTTAAGATTGGGTCTTTGGTATGCTTGCCTATAGGAGGTGTAAGATGTTTGAATTTATTTCTTTCATTTACGTGAAGAATTTCTTACTATATATTGTAGGTTGAAAGTCAGCTTAATTTGGATTCATGGAGAATTCAGCAGCATTCAGAAGGAATTTACATTGACTGTGATTCATTCCAAAATCTTGCCATTGACTAAAAGGTTTACCCATATGTGTCTTGATAGAACTTAAACAGTATGGTACAGTGGAAAGTCCTATCATTAAACAAGATTTCTGTGTTCTTGTTCCTTGGGTGCTCAAGACGGTGACCTTGGATGAGTTTCTTTGGTTTGGTCAGGTAACTGAGGGGTTCTGGGAACAGATGATCTTTAAAGTTCCTTTCTAGTATTGAGATTTTATGTTGTTATGTTTCTGTTTCTAACTAAGTGATGCCCTTGTTTTCTGACCATAATTGCCATTATAAATTGAATTTCCTTTTGAGAACTGTATGATACCCTCATGTCAAAAGAAGAGTAAAAATATTTAACAAACTTATGAGTTTCCATTCAGTCTTGATTTTCAAAAGAAGGAATATTTGAAGCATGCTCTGTGCTCTGTTAATTAGAGATGACTTTGCCATATCAAAGTCTTGGCAAGTTTGACTACTGTGTTGAAATAAGGAATTTGCACATCTTTCTAAAATGCACACACTTACTTTTGTTAATAGTTGTCAGACAAGGCACAACTGAATAAGAGCTGGGAACGTTGTTGCAGGTATAATACTTGGGGGCGGGTGGGGACTTTCTAATCATTTTCTGTCCAATCAACTATGGAATAATAGCTCAGCTTTCAACATCTAGCTCTGAATAGAATGGGGGAATAATTAGCAGCCTATTCTGGAGGATACTTTTTAAAAGCGCTCAGAAGAGAAATTGTCATCCAGTAGTTAGTGAAGGGCTCCTGATTAACAATCAACTTTCTTTAAATTGTTAAGTTGAGATGATTAGGAGAAAACAAGGGTGAGCAAAGATTAGCAATTTTGGAGACTTGTTACATTTTGATTTGTGTGGTTATCATGCACCCACCCTTGTATACTTTGCGGACTTTATTTACCTGCTTTTTGAGGCAGAAAAGATTAGACAGATTCTAGGTGCGCCCTTTGCCCCTGTCATTACCGTTTACCTATAGATTTAAGAAATCTTTAACTCAAGCAGAAGCTTGCAAGCAGCTTGACCTCTTTAGAAGCCTTAAATCTGGGCAGGTACCCTGAGAAGTGAGAACCTCCTTGGGTCACTCACTGTTAAGAGAGGGCCCCTAGGTAAGGCCTCAGACAGCTATTTTCGGATGGCGCAAAGTAATCCTGGACTCCAGCCAAACTTTATTTTGGTCTTAATAACGCAAGGACCCAAATAGCCTTTGGATCTGAATAAAGCGTCACACCCCAAAGCCTAAAGGCCTGCTCCTGACTTCTGTGTGCTATGACTTTCTCGAGCTATGTGTCCTAATCATTTGACTTTTCAAAGCTCTCTAAGGATAAGCTAATTGGTATAGGATGGTAAAGCCATTTGGTAACTTTTAATAGCAAACCTAGAGACCCTTGGAAGGCTTCTGTTGCTACTGTTCTCCAAAGGCACACTGTGTTTGCAAATCAGCTAATACTGATCCAATGACGCACAAACTCAAACTCTCTGATTATGGGAAAAGCAGAATTGAAGGCAGTATTGATTGGTCAAGCCATCTGTCTGGGCATAATGGAGGCCACATTTTCTCATTTGCTTTTAATGTGGAACCACAAAGAATGTCTTTGTTAAGAATCAAAAACTGAAGAATTGAACAAGCCAGAGGAAGAAATGATATCATGGCCCAGTTGAATCGACTAAGAAATATTTTTATATTAAAGAGATTCTTTAGCTTTATAACCAGTCTGCACATTCTTGTTTGTGTTGAATGGAAGATTCATTTCACAAGAACGTTAGCATAAATGTCTTCATTAAGGATATAGGGAAAATGTTACAACGTGAGACTATTTAAAATCTGAAATGTGTTTTTCTCTTCCTACTAATCTTCTATTTGTTTGTGCTGATAACAACAGAAAGCTGCTGCCCTGCAATTGCACTATAACTATCACAAATGATACCTTGTGTCAGTATATCTAGTGAGAAAGCTATCTTTTACTCTCTCTCATTTTCATTGAGAAACCCATGCCTGTATTGTTATGCATGCAAGTTTGATGTGTTGTGCAAGTACACTCCCAGGGGACTGCTGTAAGTCTGGATTTGAGGGAGAGCTGTGCCTTTGCATTTTCAAATATAAGACAGGGATGTTACTTGATACTTGGAGGGTCTTGGCTGAAGTTTAGCAGCTCTCTCTGGTTTGGTTTAATGCTGTTTTATAACCCTATTTTTTGTTTTAACCAGTTGTGCCATTGTTTGCTGACGGAAATTGTTTCATGCTGGCAGGCAATGGTTGGGCAGTTCTAGGGTTTCTGATAAAAGGAGTCCCTATGCCATTCTTCATGTCAGCAAAAGGATAAATTGGGTTTTTGCCCCTCTTACTTAAATATAACTTGGAACTTAAAATTTGAAGCCATTCAAACTTATAAATTGAGTACTATATAATAGCAGACAGTGCATTAGGTGGTTTAAGTGGTTGACTGTCCAGTGATTGCCTTAAAAAAAAAATTTCTGTGTGGAGAAACATTTTAAGGTAGTCTAAGAAAGGAGCAACTGAGGGAGGAAAATACAGTTGGAGGCAAGCTGGATGGGGAAATTAAAGAAGTATAGGCTTTGGAGTTAGAGCAGAGGTTCTTAAACTTTTCATATGCCAGTACCCCATTTGGAAGGCTGAGAAGTCTATAGAACTCCTCTGAGAATAATGTTTTTAAAGGCACAAAATAAAATAAAATATCCAGTACTACAAAGGAAACCAGTTATATTTAAAAAGTTATCAAAATATTTTAATAAACAGCTAGTCAACCAAGATAGTGATATAAGACATTCCATGGTGCCATTCCCCCACAGAATCTTTGAACAACTAGAAAAAAATGGCAGAGCCATTTTCCTCAAAACTCTGGAAAACAGTTAAAGTGTTACAGTAACTGGGCAAGTGCCGAATCAAGAAAACACTGCCTTATAAATGGTAGAAGAAGCTCATGGCACCCTTCCTGGACACTGCCCGGTCCCCTCCCCAGCACAATGTGGAACTGGCCTGTGCTCCCATTGTGGATCTCTGGCCTTGTTTGGGAGGGAGTGGAGTAACCCCTAAGCACATATCCCATTGCCAGTCTGTCAGGTGGTAATCAGGAAACTTGTCTCTGGCTTGCTGTCCCAGAACTTGCCCTGCAGGCAGAGAAAACTTGTGGACAGCTAAAGCAGTGCAAGGAACAAAGTGGCCTGGGGCAAAATGTTATCAGCTTTAAGTTAGATTACCCAGAGCCAGGGAAAGTCTGTTCCATAAGGAGTAGAGGGAACATTTGGATTTCTGTAAATGAGAAGAATTCCATAAGCTCAGGACAACACGCAGGCTCAGAAATGAGAGAGAGGCTTCAACTTCACTTTTGCCTCAGGCAGATCTTCTTGATAGGAGGGCTAAACTCTGAAGGAAAGCACCAGTAGAGCCAGTTTGCAAAGACTGTGAAAGGAGTTTTTTTTGCATGTCTTTGTTTTTGTTAGCTCCTGGCACTTAAGGGACTCTGTCACATCACTAGCTGGATACAAACTTAAGGAACAGACAGCTCAGGAACTAAATCCCAGAGCTAACAAATAGTTTAAATAGTTTAATTTAAAATGTACAGTGTGCAATGAAAGATTACAAGACAAATAAAGAAATGGGAAATGATGGCCCATCCAAAGGAACAAGACAAAACTTCAAAAACCATCAATGAAGATAAATAGACTGTGAACATACCAGACAATGACTTGTAAAAATGATCTTCAGAAGACTCAAAGAGCTAAAACTTCCAACAGCCTTTGCTGCAGAAATAGAGAAGCCAATCATCAAATTTATATGGAAGGGTAAGGGACCCCAAATAGCCAAAACCATATTGAAAAAGAAGTTTGGAGGACTCACAATTCCCAATCTTAAAACTTATTACAAAGCCACAGTTATCAAACAAGCATAACAGTGGCACAGGAACAGGTATTTGGACCAATGGAATTGAATTAGGGTTCAGAAGTAAACTCTCACATCTATGCCCAATTGATTTTTGACTATGTGCCAAGTTCACTCAGTGGGGAAAGAATAGTCTCTTCAACAAATGATGCTGTGAAAACTTGATATCCATAAGTAAAAGAATGAATGTGGACCCCTATGTCACATCATATGCAAAAATGAACTCAAAATGGATCAAAGATCTAAATATAAGAACCAAAACTATAAAGCTCCTTGAAGAAAACACAGGGATACCTCTTCAGGACCTTGTGTCAGGCATTGGTTTTTAGATTTTATACCCAAAGCACAAGAAACAAAAGAAAAATAAATAAATGGGACCTCATCAAAATTAAGAACTTTTGTACATCAAAGGACTTTATCATGAAAGTAAAAACACAACCTCCACAGAATGGGAGAAAATATTTGGAAACCATATATCAGATAAGAGTTTACTATCTAGAATACATGAAGAAATCTTACAACTCTAGAACAGAAAGACAACCCAATTAAAAAATGGGCAAAAGACTTGAATAGACATTTTTCCAAAAAAGATACACAAATGGCAATAAGCAGATGAAAACATGTTCATCCTCATTAGCCATTAGGGAAATGCAAATCAAAACCCACAATAAGATCCCATTTCACAAGTAGAATGGCTGATATTAAAAAATGGAAAATACAAGTGTTGGATAGGATGTGAAGAAACAGAACCACTCATTTATTGTTGGTGTGAATGTAAAACGGTTCAGCAGTTCCTCAGAAAGTTAAGTATAGAATTACCATGTTGCTTCAGTTTGCTAAGGCTACTGGAATGCAGTATACCAACAGTGGGTTGACTTTTTCAATGGGAGTTTATTAGGTTGCAAATTTACAGTTCTAAGGCCAGGAAAATGCCCAAATTAAGGCACCAGGAGGTAGATGCCTTCTCTGAGGAAAGGCCGATGGCATCCAGGGTTCCTCTGTTACATGAGAAGGCATGTGGTGATATCTGCTGGTCCTTCTTCTCCTGGGTTCTGATTCCAAAATGGCTTTCTCCAGGGACTTTTTCTTTCTGAGCTTCTCTGAGCTCTGTCCAAAATGTCTCTGCCTTTTATCCTCTCATAGAGGACTCCAGCAAGGAGATTAAGACCCAGCTTGAATGAGCAGGGTCACATCTCTGTGGAAACAACCTAATCAAAAGGTCCCACCACAATAGGTCTGCCCCCACAAGATTGAATTAAAAGAACATAGGCTTTTCTGGGGTTACATAATAGATTCAAACCAGCACACATATGATCTGGCAAACCCACTTCTAGGTATGTATCCAAAAAAATTGAAAGCAGGGACTTTATCAGATATTTTCACACAGATTTCAGAGCAGCATTATTCACACTTGCCAAATTATGGAAGTGTCCATCCACAGATGAATGGATAAGCAAAATGTGGTATATACATACAATAGAATATTATTCAGCTGTAAAAAGGAATGAAGTTCTGATATAGGTGACAACATGGATGTTCTAGTTTGCTAATGCTGCCAGAATGCAAAACACCAGAGACAGATTGGCTTTTATAAAAGGGGGGTTATTTGGTTACACAGTTACAGTCTTAAGGCCACAAAGTGTCCAAGGTAACATATCAGCAATCGGGTGCCTTCACTGGAGGATGGTCAGTGGTATCTGGAAAACCTCTGTTAGCTGGGAAGGCATGTGGCTGGCATCTGCTCCAGAGTTCTGGTTTCAAAATGGCTTTCTCCCAGGATGTTCCTCTCTAGGCTTCAGCTCCTCAAAAATGTCACTCTTAGTTGCTCTTGGGGCATTTGTCCTCTCTTAGCTTCTCCAAAGCAAAAGTCTGCTTTCAAAGGCCGTCTCCAAAATGTCTCTGTAAGCTGAAGCTCCTCTCTCAGTTCCAGTGCGTTCTTCCAAGTGTCCCTTTCTCCCAGGACATTCCTCGCTAGGCTGCAGTTCCTCAGAAATGTCACTCTTAGTTGCACTTGGGGTATTTGTCCTCTCTTAGCTTCTCTGGAGCAAATGTCTCTCATTTGCAGCTCCTGTGCTTTCTTCAAAGTGTCCCTCTTAGCTGTAGCTCCTCTTCAAAATATCACTCACAGCTGCACTGAGTTCATTCTGTTTGTCAGCTCATTTATATGACTCCAGTGATTTAATTTAGATCCACCCTGAATGGGTGGAGCAACACCTCCATGGAAACTATCCAGTCACAGTCATCACCCACAGTTGGGTGGGGAGCGTCTCCACAGAAACACCCAAAGAATTACAGTCTAATCAACACTGATAGGTCTGCCCACACAAGATTACATCAAAGATAATGGCATTTTGGGGGACATAATACTTTCAAACTGGCACAATGGATGAACCTTGAAGACATTGTGTTGTGGGAAATAAGCCAGTCACAAAAGGACAGATACTGTATGATCTCACTGATATGAAATAATTAGAATAAGCAAATCCATAGAATCAAAAACTAGAATACAGGTTACTAAAGATCAGGGTGGGGATAGTGAAAGCAGAGTTAAGGCTTAAATGGTACAGAGTTTCTGTGTGGGGTGATGGAAAAGTTTTGGTAATGGATGGTGGTAATGGTAACACAACCTGGGGAATACAATTAACATCACTGAATTATATATTTGAAAGTGCTTAAAAGGGGGAAATTTTAGGTTACATATAGGTTAGAGGAATAAAAATTAAAGAACAAACAAACGTAAGAGTCTACAACACAGTGAATCCTAATATAAACTATGTACTATAGTTAATAGTATAATTGTAATTTTATTGGATCAACTGCAACAAAGGTATGTAATGCAGATTGTTAGTAATAGGGAAAACTGTTTGTGTGAGGTAGGTATCTGGGAACTCTGCATTTTCTGCATGGTTTTTCTGTAAACCTACAACTTACCTAATAATTAGAATAAACAGCACAGAGTTTAACAATTTCTTTTTTCTTTCTTCTTCCTGTCATGTTTTAGTAAGGGTAATTCTCGATTTCCATACATATAGGTATTTCTGGTTAGTGTTTGCTCATTTTTTTTTTTAATACAATTTTTTTATTGTACAATATTACATTTTTACATAGAAGTAATAACTTTCCAAGTGCAATATAACAAGTATTTAGAGAACAAATTTCAAAGAATTTTATGGGTTACAGCTCCACAGTTTCCTTATTGTGAAATATAACATATATGCAAAAAGGTGAGAACTTTCAAAGTTATGATTTAACAAGTAGTTACATAGGAAATTTCCAAGAATGTTATGGGTTACAGTACCATAGTTTCAGTTATTTCCTTATTGTGAAATATATCATATATACAAAAAGTTGGTAACTTTCAAATTAGAATTTAACAAGTAGCTATATAGCAAATTTCAAATAACGTTATGGTTTATAGTTCCATCATCTCAGTTCTTTCCTTCCAGCTATTCTAATACCCGAGCAACTAAGAAAAAGAAAATTAAATAGAGATTCAGTATTCATAATCCTTTGTTAAATTCTAGCTTGTCTGTTCCTACTGCTTCATCTAGTGTAATCATTTTCCTGGATCTTCAGGGATGTTTAGGCATTCACCATCCTAATTTGTTCATGTTGAAAAGGGGTGTCGATTTTATGGGAAAAGGGGACGTGACTGGTTGATGTTCTTGAAGAGGCTGTTGCCTATGGGTTTCGGGACTTAGCTGGCATAGGAGCTCTCTGGAGGATTTAAATTTCTTAAGAATAAACTTAGTAAGTGAAACTTTTTATAGAGTCTCAGATAGGGACCCTGGGTATTCTTTAGGGTTTTCAGGACTACTGTTGACTTGAACTTATCATACTGTGGCCATTTGGGATATCTAGCTGAAGCTTCTATAGGAGTAACCTCCAGGACAGACTCTTGACTCTATTTGAAATCTCTTAGCTGCCAAAACCTTATTTTGTTGCCTTTCTTTTCCCCCTTTTGGTCAAAAAGGTGAATATTCTCGTAACAGGGTCAGGCTCATTTCCAGAATCTGTGTCCCACTTTGCCAGGGAGACTCACTAACCTGGGTGGTCTTGTCCCACGTCGGAGGGAGGGTGATGAATTTATTTTCAGAGTCCACATTTGAGCAACAAAAGAGGTTGTCTGGAGGTGACTCCTAGGCATAATTATAGGTGGGCTTAGCCTCCCCTTTACAACCATAAGTTTCACAAGAGCAAGCCTCAAGATGTAGGGCTTGACTTATAAAGTAGGGGGTTCTTAATTTCACACAGCATATGTTCTGTCTGTGATAATCCATCCATATCTCACATTATCCTCACTTAGTTGCACAATCCTCATCACTGTCCATTTAAACCGGTTCTCATAACCCAAAACACCCCATAGGTCTTTTCAGCACTTAATTATTTGTCCCTAGTATTTGTGTGGTACTAGTAAGGTATTCCTATTAATCATAGTCTCTAGTATGCAATAGGTAGATTTTTCCCATATACCACTCTGTTAATTCTCTGTGCCAGTGTCATACCTTAGAGGTATATCATGCAAGCACCTATCTGTATTTGTAGTGCTGATTTGTGGGATACATGCCTTTAAACAACCCCTTTTAATTCACTTTCTATGCAACTTTGATACTTAAAATCCTATTAACAAATTAATCATCACCCTTATCCATTCCTAACTTCTTAGATAGCAAAAGTCCATTTGAAAATCCACAAATGGGTATGTGAGCTATTCAAATCTACCCTGAAACTGTTTCTTTTATTTTTAGGTGTGAAATGTTTATCTGTAGTATAACCAATATTCTAATGAAAAAAATTTTTGTGTGTCTAAAAAAAATTTTAACTAATTGGTGATGTCAGTATGAGCTTTTTATTAATATACTAATTAACAAGATATAGCTGTCGGTCTAATGACAGCTATAATTTTTAATTGGTAATGAGCTTACATAATAGTTCAAATCTACAACATCTAAAGTGATGTGGAAATATTTTATTTCTATTGTGATCAATAGGTACTTAGAGTACCTACTGTGGGTTTGTAGCCTAAATTCACAATTGAAGGAAAATGCTAAATTTCAGGTAGAAGTTAATGATAAGAAAAATGTAATTATTTCCCATCCCAAGAGCTTATGGATCTCAAATTAAGATCCCCTGGGCTAGAGGATGTTGACTTAAATATTAGCTTGACCATTTACTGACTGTGTCAGCTTGGGCAAATTAACCCTCACAAAGTCTGTTTCCTCATCTGTAAAAGGGTAAGCTATGCTATATTAGTCAGGGTTCTCCAGGGAAACAGAACTGACAGGGTAAATATATGTGTGAGTGTGTGTAAGTATTATGAGATTTACTATGAGAATCAGTTCACGCAACTGTGGGGATTGGAAAGTCTGAATTCTGTGTGACAGGCTAAAGCTGGGAACTCTAATGAAGGTTTCAATGAGTTTCCCAGGAGAAGCTGGTTGTCTGAAGTAGAGATGGAAATTCTCCCTTCTGACTGCTGAAATCATCAGTTCTCCCTATAAGGCCTTCAGCTGATTGGATGAGACTTCTCTCATTGCCAAAGGCAGTCTCCTTTGTTGATTGTAGATGTGATCAGCCACAGATGCCTTCAACTTACTAATGATTTAAATCCATGAAATATCCTCAGTAGCAATCAGGCAAGTTGGCTTGACCAAATATCTGAACACCATAACCTAGCCAATGGTACATGAACTTAACCATCACAGATACCTACTTTCCAGAGTTGCTAGATAGCTTAAGAATATCATGTCTAACCTAACTCCTTGTGGAAAGATGGTGACTGGCTTTCTTTTGGTAGTTATGTTATAAAATGACACTTGTACTTCTTGAAAACCAGGGGAAGGCTTTCTACTAGGTAGGGAAGCCAGAAATACAAATTATACTAGGAACAGAAAACTCCTTTTACCTTTACAATTTCTTAAGCATTGCTGACCCTTAAGAGGAATATAAGGGGGCAAGGGTGTGGTATAATATAGAGGAGAGAGAAGGGATTCCAAAGTATTTGGAAAGTAATCTATTAGGAAATTTCCTCCTAATAGAGGAAAACCCCTTTGGGCATAATTTTTTCTAATTGAGGACTTGGTCTCGTAATGATTGATTGGCTCCAGGGTTTGGGCCTGTCTTGGCTTCTTCTAGAAGGAATAGGGCCTCTGCTTTCTTAGGTCATGCCTTCTGTACCTGCAGAGCCCTAAAAAGTCTGGTTTCTCTATTGGATTCCAGTTTAAACCTGATTTATGGTCTAGTTTTATTACTTGACTTAAGGAGAAACTCATCTCAGAAGGGTGGATACTCTGGTTTTGTATGAATATTTTCTTAAGCAAACACATCTGCGGGCACAAGGATGTGTTCTTTTTCAGGCTGGCCACATGACTAGATCTGTGCTGGGTAAGCCTCCTTTGTCTCTGATGGCTCCTTTCTCTAGATTGTTGTAGCAGTTGATCTATTTCCTCAGCTCAGGTGTGAAGTCAGCGAGGCAATGGAGTTTCAGGGTTTTCCTGTCTCTTGGGTCATGGCTAACATGCCATTTAATGTCTCTTTCTCATCAAAACCAGATTGTCGTCTCACTTATTCCCCAATGTCTGGCCAAGATAGTGATCTATATGAAAACAAACTGGCACTAACTCAAGCCAGATAAGATGGGAGAGCTTCACGTCGGCAGAAGGAAACTGTTAAGAGGAACAGATGGAGACAGTGTCTAAACAGCTTCAAGAAGGTGTGTGCTTGCTAGTCTCAGAGGCACTTCCTGTTTCCCAAGGGTTGTTTGAACAATTGGGGATCTGAAGGCCTTTTCCAACCCCACTGGGGACCCTCCATCAAGTGTACTTTTGCAAACACCTGCTGCCCACAGTAGACTGTTTCAGCCTGCCACTTACCTCTCCCACTCTCCTTCGACACTTCTGAATGCAAAAATGGGAGTAGGACATATAGAGCAAATATAGAAAACTGTTGCCAGAGTGTTTAGGAAAGCAGGGAGTTCTACTTTATAAGTGATTATCATATAAGCTGTGCATGGATTACTAATCTTTTTTTTTTAACTTCCAAATTTCTATTATTTTAAAAAATTAATTTTACTGTGATCAAGTATACATAACATAAAAATCACTTTAACCATTTTAAGTGTACAATTCTGTGACATTAAAACATTGACAGTGTTGCGTAACCTTCACCACTATCTATTTCCAGAACATTTTCATCATCCCAAACAGAAACTTATATCTATTGAGCAATAACTCGACATTCCTCCCTACCCCCAGGAGCACTGCTGACCACTATTCTGCTTTCTATCTCTGAGTTTCCTTATTCTCTATGTATTTCATATGAGAGAAATCATACAATATTTGTCTTTTTGTGTCTGGCTTATTTCTCTCCATATGATGTCCTCAAAGTTCATCCATGTTGTGACACGTACCATCACTTCACTTCTTTTTATGGCTGAATAGTATTCCATGTTTTGTTTATCCATTCATCTGTTGATGAACACTAGGGTTGCTTCTACTTTTTGGTTATTGTGAATAATGCTGGAAGTGAAATTGCTGGGTCATATGGTAATTCTTCATTTAATTTTCTGTAGAACTGCCAAACTGGTTTCCACAGCTGTTGCACAATTTCACATATCTGCCAGCAATATATGATAGTTCCTATATCTCTACATCCTTGCAAGAACTTATTTTCCATTTTTTTCCTTAAATAATAGCCATCCTAGTGGGTGTGAAGTAATATTTCATTGTAGTTTTGATTTGCATTTCTCTAATGGCTAATGCTGTTGAGCATCTTTTCATGTGCTTATTGGCTATTTTTATATCTTCTTTGGAGAAATGTCTATTCGGGTCCTCAGTACATCTTTTAAATTGAGTTTGTCATTTTGTTGTTGAGTTGTGGGCATTCTTTATGTAGTCTGGATATTTAATCCTTATCAGATATATAATTTCCAAGTATTTTCTCCCATACTGTAGGTTGTTTTTTCACCATCATCATGTGCATTGATGCACAAAGTATTTTAATTTTAATGAAGTCTAGTGTATATATATGTTTTCTTTTTTTGTACAGGCTTTTGGTGTAAAATCTAAGGATCGATTGCCTAATGCATGGTCCTGAATATATTTCCCTATATTTTCTATTAACAGTTTTATAGTACTAGATTATATTTTGATCATTTAGCCATTTTGAATTAATTTTTGTATATGATGAGAAGTAAGGGTCCACATTCATTCTTTTATATGTAGATTTCCAGTTTTCCCTTGAAAAGACTATTCTTTCCCCATTGAGTGGACTTGGCACCCTTGTCGCAAATCAGTTGGCCCTGAATGTATGAGTTTATTTCTGAGCTTTCTATTCCATTAGTGTATGTATCTATCGCTATGCCAGTACCACACTATTTTATTTACTGCCACTTTGTAGTAAATTTTGAACTCAAGAAGTGTAATTCCACCAACTTTGTTCTTCTTTTTCAAGATTGCTTTGGCTAATCAGGGCCACTTGCAATTCTATACGAATGTGAGGATCAGCTTTTCCAATTTTGCAGAAAAAAAGAACCGCTGGAATTATGATAGGGATTGCATTATATTTGTAGATTGCTTTAGGCACTATTGACTCCTTTAAAATATTAAGTCTCCCAATCCATGCACAAAGAATGTCTTTCCATTTATTTGTCATCTTTAATTTCTTTCAGCGATGTTTTTTAGCTTTCAGTGTACTTTACTTTCTAGGTTAAGTTTATTGCTAGATGTTTTTTTCTTTGTGATGCTATTGTAAATGGAATTGTTTTCTTAATTTCCTTTTCAGATTCTTCATTACTAGTATATAGAAACACGACTGGTTTTTGTATGTCAATATTGTACCCTGCAACTTTGTTGAACTTATTAGTTCTAGTAGCTTTCTTTTGGAATTTTCTGTATATAGGATCATGACATCTGCAAATAGGGGTAGTTTTACGTCTTTCTTTCCAGTTTGCATGCCTTTTATTTCTTTTTCTTGCTTGATTGCCCTGGCTAGAACTTCTAGTACACTTCTAGTGTTGGATAACAGTGTTGACAGCAGGCTTTCTTGTCTTGTTCCTTATCTTATAGGGAAAGCTTTGTCTTTCACCATTGAGTTTGATGTTAGCTATGGGTTTTTCTTAAATGCCGTTATCATGTTGAGAGAGTTCCTTTCTATTCCTAGTTTTCTGATTGTGTGTGTGTGTTCTTAATTAAGAAAGGATGTTGGATTTTGGCACATGCCTTTTCTGCATAAATTGAGATGATCGTGTAGGTTTGTTTTGTATGTGTCTGTCTTCATTCTTGTAATGTGGTGTATTACACTGATTGATTTTATTTTGAACCAGCCTTGCATCCCTGGAATAAATCCCACTTGGTCATGGCGTGTAATCCTTTTAAAAATATACTGTTGGATTTGGTTTGCTAGTATTTTGTTGAGAATTTTTGCGTCTTTATTCATAAGGGATATTTGGTCTGTAATTTTCTTTTTTGTGTGCTGTCTTTATCTGGTTTTGATATCAGGGTAATGCTGGCCTCCTAATTAGGAAGTATTCCCTCCTATTTTTTTTGGAGGGGGTTGAGAAGGATTAGTGTTAGTTCTTCTTGAAGTGTTTACTAAACTTCACCATCCAGTGTTGGACTTTTCTTTGGGAGACTTTTTTTTTTTTTTTTTTTACACATTTTATTTTGAAATAAATTCAAAGGTATAGAAACAGTTGCAAAACAATACAAACCCCATACACAGAACTCCAGCATTCCCTGACCCCTCCCCCCGATACCCCGATCCACTAACTTTAACATGTTGTCACACCGCTATTTCTTTCCCTCCCTCCCTCCCTCCCTCTCTCTCTCTGGATCTATCATCCATCATCTGTTGCTCTGTCTTCTGAACATATGAGAGCTAGCTGCACACATTTTGGGAGACTTTTGATTACTAATTCAATCTATTTGCTTGTTATAGATCTGTTGAAATTGTCTATTTCTTCTTGAGTCATATTGTTTCTAAGAATTTTAGGTTATCTGATTTGTTGACATAAATTGTTTATAGTATTTTCTTAATCCTTTTTATTTCTGTACACTGTACAGAATGTTAGTGTTAGTAATGTCCCCACTTTCATTTCTGACTTTAGTTTTTTGTGTCATCTCTTTTCCTTTGTCAGTCTGGCTAAAGGTTTTTGAATTTTTTAATCTTTTCAAAGAAAAACTTTTGGTTTAATTGGTCTTTGTTTTCTATTCTGTGTTTCATTTACCTCCACTCCAATCTTTACTGTTTTCTTCCTTCTGCTAACTTTGGGTCTAGTTTGATCCTCTTTTTCTAGTTCCATTAATTGTGAGTTACGTTATTGATTTGTGATCTTTCTTTTTTAATGTAAGCATTTAGGCTATAAATTTCCCTCTTGGCACAGCCTTCACTGCATCCCATAATTTTTGGTGTATTGTGTTTTCATTTTCATTTTTCTCTAATTTCCCTCGTGATTTTTTCTTTGACTCATTGGCTGTTAAAATAATCTTATTTAATTTCCACATGTTTGTATGTTTTACAGTTTTCCTTTTGTTATTGATTTCTAGCTTCATTCCATTGTGGTCAGAGAAGATACTTCATATGATTTCAATCTTTTAAATTTTATTGAGACTTGTTTTGTGATCTGACATATGGCTTATCCTGGAGAATGATCCATGTACATTTGAGGAGAATTGGTATTCTGCTGTTGGGCAGAGTATACTATATAAATCATAATGTGTAATTTGTTTATGATATTGTTCAAGTCCTATATTTCTGTATTGATTCTGTCTAGCTGTTCTATCATTTGTTTAAAGTCGTATATTGAAGTCTCCTACTATTGTGTAGAACTACCTATTTCTCCCTTCAGTTTGGCCAATTTGGCTTCATGTATTTGGGGCTCTATTTTATGTTTGTATTTGTTTATGTCTTCTTGCTGAATTAAATGTTTTTCACATAAAATATCCTTTGTCTCTTGTATCCTTTTTTGATTTAAAGTCTCTTTTGTATGGCAATAATATAACCACTTCAGCTTTATTTTGGTTAATATTTGCATGGAATATCTTTTTCCATCCATTTACTTTCAACTTTTGTATCTTTGTATCTATAGTGAGTCTCTTTTAGACAGCATAAAGATGGATCATGTTTTTCAGCCTGTCTGCCCGTCTCTGCCTTTTAATAGGAGAGCTTAATTCATTTACTGATTCAGTAATTGATAAGGAAAAATTTACTTATTAAATAGCCAATAGCCTTTTAGCTATTTGTTTTCTGTATGTCATATATGATTTTTGTTTTTCTATTATTCATCATTCCTTTTTTTTTTGTATTAAGTTGATTTTTTTTTTTTTTTTTTTTTTTTTTTTTTTTTTTTTTTTTTTGTAGTTGACCTTGTTGATTCCCTTCTTCTTTCCTTTTCTCTGATTTCTTAGTTATTTTCTTAGTGGTTAATTTGTGATTGCAGTAGCATCTTAAACTAATAACAGTCTTGTTTGAACAATGCCAATGCCAACTTAGTTTCATGGAAAACAAATGCCTAAACATCTCTATCCCTCTCCCTTTATAACAGTATTGGCTCCAAAAACATCTTTATATGAAAAAATACCCATTAGTGTAGATTTTTATGATTGTTTTACATATTTGCTTTTAAAGTCATATAGGGGGAAAAAGCATTTACAAATCAAAAGTACAATAATACAGAATTTATATTTACCCATGTAGAGTTACCTTTACAGATTTTCTTTGTTTCTTCTTATGGCTTTGAGTTACTGTCCTGTGTCCTTTATTTCAGCCTGAAAGAATCCTTTTAGCATTCCTTTTAGGACAAGTCTTTTGGTAATGAATGCCTTTAGTTTTTATGTGTTTGTAAATGTCATAATTATCTTTCAAAAATGAAGAAGAAATTTTGCTGAATAGGGGGTTCTTGGTTGACAGGGCTTTTTTTGTTGTTTGTTTGTTTTTTTCTTTAACGACCTTAAATTTGTCATCCCATTGCCTTCTGGCCTCAATGGTTTCTAATGAGAAATCCACTTTTAATCTTATTAAGGATCCCTTGTACATGACTGTCTTGCTACTATCAAAATTCTCTTTGTCTTTGGATTTTGACAATTTCACTATGTGTCTTGGATGAATTTCTTTGAGTTAATCCTGTGTACAGTTCACTGAGTTTCTTGGATATGTATATTCATGTTTTTCATCAGATTTGGGAAGTTTTCAGATATTATTTTTTCAAATACTTATTCTACTTCATTCTCTCTGTCTTGTCTTTGATTGCTATGATGCTTGATGGTGTCGCACAAGTCTCTTAGGCTATGTTCATTTTGTCTGCATTCTTTTTTCTTTCTGGATAATTTCAATACTTCTGTCTTCAAGTTCGCAGATCCTTTCTTCTGCCTGCTCAAATCTGTTGAGTTCCTCTGGTGAATTTTGCATTTAAATTATTTTGCTCTTCTGCTCCGGAATTTCTGTTTGTTTTCATTGTCATCATTTCTGTCTCTTTGTTTTGTTCAGACAACATCTTCCTAATTTCCTTTAGTTCTTTTTCCATGGTTTCCTTAATCCCATTGAACATATTTAGGACCATTGATTTAATGCCTTTTACTGTTAATTCCAATGTATGACCTTCCTCAGAGATGATTTCTATCAAATTCTTTTCTTCCTAAGAAGGGGCAATACTTTCCTGTTTCTTAGTGCACTTTCTATTTTTTTTGTTTCCTTTTTGTTTGTTTTTTGTTGAGAACCTGGCATTCTTAATATTATGATGTAACCCTAGTAATCTAATCCTCCTCTCCTCTGGAATTGTTTCATTTTTCCTTGTTGAAGAGTGGAGTCATGAGTTTGTGACTTTTCTACATTAGTTTTGCTCCCAGACAGGGAAAACAAAGAAAAAAGAAGAAAGAAAGAAAAAGAGATATCTTCTCTTTAAATTCCTTTGCCTCTTTTGCCTGTAAGGGCTTAAAAGCATGATTGCCCCTGGCACTAGCCCTCCAGTGCCATCAAAAGCAGCTAGCAGCAATTAGAGCGCACACCCTTGGTTTTTGGAGGATCAAGTCCTTATGGCCCACCCTGGCACCAGCAAGCCACAGTAGGAACACAGGCTGCAGTCCCATAGCTTCGTAGTTGGGGGATGGTAACTTCTACACCGTAGGTGAAATTCAGCATTATTTACCACAGTTTACCAATTTCTTCATCTAGCCCTTCTCTGGATGCTGCAGGTGGTCCACTAGACTCATAGTTCCAAAATACTGATTCGGACAGTTCCTGCCAGTTCAGTAGTTGTTTTGGTGACCTGCCTGATTCCTGTAACTTCTTACTCTGCCGTCTTCCCACAAATATCCATTAATAGTCAATGTATAATAATTTATTAAATCATCAAAGGTGGCATCTGAACTTGTATTAGTCTTTGAAGGGTTAGAAAGTTCCTGTGCATTGGCTGTCATTGTGAGCATTTTGAGTGAATAACTGATTTGATGACTGCATATAGAAGGTAAGCATTCTGTGCAAGGCAGGGGTTGAAAAAGACTTGTCTTCCTTCCTCAGAGCTCATGGCTTGACTGTTTGCAATCACTTTCATGATTTTCTTCCATTAAACTAAACTTCAGAATACCTACACTTATGACTTATTGCCTGCTAACTAACTTCCTTATCTCACGGTTTTCTTTCTTCTGATCCAACCTGGCTAATCAGAAGGAAGATTGTATATTCTTGAAATGTACTTTCATGACATCAGATGATAAGATTTTCCTTTGTTTGCCTGTCAAATCTCGACTCTCTGGCCATCAAGACCTCACTGGCTGTCCTTCTATCTTAGTCATTTTTTCCTCTGATTCACCAGCATGGACCTTTGTCTTCATTTGGATGGTTTATTTGGTGTGAGTACTCCTTGTGCTTTTTAATCCTTTTTTATGTGGGATTTTCTCTTGGCCAAGTTTTATCTTTTCTTCCTGACTCAGCTGTTTTTTTTGTGTTTTTTTATTATCCCTTTCTAGCTAATATGATGACCCACACTGCCTACCAGCATTCTCGCCTCACTGTCTCTCCTTGTCTCTCTCATACATTTTGGTCATTGGTATATTTGGCTTTATATTGGTGTTTTATTATTTCACGTATGACTTGTTCCCTGGTAAATTAAATTCCTCAGTAGAAGAGACTATTCTCTGTTTTATGCAGTTGTTAGTTAGCAAAGCATACAGTTCCCAGCAAAACACACAGTGAGTGTTCAATTAATATTTAGAAGAAACAGGCAGAAGGTCCCATAAGGTAGATATTTCATAGAAGAAGATGGATACTTAATGGAGCCACCAGCATCAAGTTTGTTTGTTTTTCAAAACCAGAAACCAAATTTTTCTCTTTCTTATTCAGACTTTGTCAAAGTTGAGGGAAACTGATTCATAATAATTAAGCTCAAGAGATTGATTGCAAATGTATTCCCAGTGAGAATTCTAACTTCTAGGCAATGGGAATATCTATGCCAGCTGGTCAGTACATCCTATGCCTTGTGGTAGAGTCTCTGGAAGGTTGCTCTAGAGCATGTGTGATTCATTTGAGCAAGCTGTGGAACCCAAGCATTTACTCTCTAGACTCTGGAGACAGAGCGCCAAGGTCTTGCACCTTAGTTGCATATGTCTTCACAGATGGCTCTTTGCTTTTAACAATTTGAAGGACTGTTCTATAGACTTGGAGGTAAAACTCTGGTGCATAATGTTCTAGAGGCCAGATTTGGCTCACTTGAGCAGCAAAGGGCAGGTAATTTAGACAGGAGCAAAAGCACTATCAAATGGTTTAGAACAGAATTGCCCAAGATGTAACTGGGCCTGAGGACTAGATAAATTTCATGGATCAGACAAATGGAGTTGGTGAGCTTAAGAAAATGAGTCATTGAGTACAAGTGAGAGAACAGTTTTGAAGGGGCAATTGAAAGTGTCAAGTGATGCTGAGGGGAAATCATATGAATCAAAGAGGTGTAACTAATGTCTGGTTAGTTTATATTGTTTCTCCTCAGCTAATTTGGCCAGTAATTTACATATGAATAAAGCATTTTATGAGTAAGTTATTTTTAAAGTAAATTAACCAAATAATTTTTACACATGACTTCAGAGTGTATAGATTAATATGTATAGACATTGCAATGGTTATTTTTGAAGTATGATTGAATGTGAAATTTAGAGTGCTTTATATTTGTGGGAACCGGGGATTAGTTCCTGGTATATTGCTCATTGTCCTTTAACAGTTGGGAGTATTTTTGCAAGCTTAGAGCTATGTATTTGTTAGGGGCTTTTTGTCCCATGAATAGTATCAAGGGATGTTTGGAAATTCTTACCTGGAGTTTGGGAATTCTGTTTGAATATGAGCTGATAAATCAATGGGCTGATACAGGGAGAGTTTTTCATCAACTCTGAAAACCAATCATCAGTCAAATGTATATGAGACTGGATAGTTGTTTTTTGCAACTATCAGTAGTGCAAATGGGAGTAAAGATGGTTTGATGTGTGTGTAACAGGGGAACAGGGGTTGTCAGCAAACCTTTTCTGTAAAGGACCAGATGGTTTGTCGGAACATCAGGCTTCTTGTTCAACTAATCAACTCTGCCTTTGTATGAGAGGAGCCATAGACAATTCAGAAACAAATGAGTGTGGCAGAGTTCCAATAAAACTTAATTTATGGACACTAAAATTAGAATTTCATTTAATTTTCATGTTCATAATATCTTTTTTTGAATTTTTCCCAACTGCTCAAAACGGTGAAAACCATTCTTGTCCCACAGGTTGTAGTTTGCTGATCCCTGGTCCATAATAAAGAAACATAAGGGACATAGGGGAGAAATGGTACAAAATAAAGACTGCCATATGTTTGCAATGGAAATAATTTGGAAAGAAACTTCACCCAGTCTTTTCTTGGCAAGCGATACACATCTTAATCCACTCATTTTCAAGTCGCTTTCCATACCCATAATTTTCTTATCTTGTTTCTTTAAACTGATTATCAGCTGTCCTAAGACATTTAGTCTATAATCAAAGTACTGTTTTTGTTTTTTAGTTTTGCAGGATGCAGTTTGGTACAAAGTGATTCTCGTTTCAAACAAATTGTGTATGTATTCAAATGCATGTGCACACACTCACATGGGAAGGCTCTTTAATGATTTCAAGTTCTAATCTCCTTTTCTTCCCTTGACTAAGTGGCTCTTCATTCTCTGTGGTTGGTTTATTGCCAGATGTATGTCTTAGATTTTTTGTGGGTGTATGAAGTCTTGTTTCTTCCTACTCTTGCTGACAGAGGAAATCACAGAAAAAGGATTTCTTAAAAATAGGAAAACAATGTAACTTCAGCTGTGAATCCTGTATACCTTGAGAGGTATCAGAGTTTGAGTTCCACAGTTGCTATCCAAACTCCAGATGCAGAATTCACTTGAATGGGAGCATATCATAGGGAAATCTGAAAACACGGCACTCAGACATAAAAAAACAGTCCAGAGGTGTGCTGCATGTCCTGATGATTAGAATGCTTGCTTAATTCATGGCTGGTAAATTAAGGAACCACTGTTTTCTTTTTTAAAATGCATGTAATTTATTCAAGGAACTACGTGGGTATGTAGTCTTTTAAAAGACAATTAATGAGGTAAAGTAAAATCCCTATTTGATACACCCCCTCCACCTAATACTGCTCCCCTCCCCAGAGGTAACCACCACAGTCCACTTTGTCTTTCTAAACCATCTTCTCTGTGTTTATATAGATAAATGTACGTAAAGTATGTTAGTGTGTTTCTTAATATAAACTAAATCATACCATATGCATTGTAGTGAAAGTTTTTTTTTTCTCCACTTAATAAATCTTGGAGAACACAGTGAAGCATCTTTCTCTTGCAGAGCTTTCCTGAGGACAGCAGTGGGAGAGAAGTAAAGGGGGCAGGAAAATCCTTATGGAACTGGTGTACTGCAATAAGACAGCCTCTTGTTCTCTAAATCTAGTGGATGTTTAACACTGACTCATTCATGGGGTACTTTTTTGAGGGTTCTTCAAAGCCTCCCCCAACCCCTCCCTCCCTCCTCAACCCCTAGGAACGTAGTGGTTCACCTCTAGTTCCACCTCTGGAGGTCACATTGCCCGTCTCTGGACAGCCCTAGAGGACTTGCCCTAAGACTAGCCCTGGACTGGCTCATTCTTGCCTGAGGCCCACCCCCAGCCAATGGAAACATTAAACATTTAATGTTTAACATTAAACATTAAACATTAAACATGTGAATCTGAGGGTATGGGCTAGTCCCTGTACAGCAGCAAATTGACTTCATGCCCTGGCCACTGAGGCAGCCAGCTGTCCTGCCTCTCCTGTTCTAGATTCTCAGTGTAAGAGTCAGACACCACCTTCCTTAACTGTGGAGGACGCATAGCAAACCCCCCAGCTGATCTTATTCATTGAAAATCTTCCTGCTAAGTGAGATAAAAAGCTGATTCTCGCCCCTCCCCCAAAGGGGAGAAGGAACTGTATCAAGGGCTCACAGCAGCTCTTTCCAAAGAAATCCTCCCTCAAATCTTCTTGACTCTCATTGGGGGTGGACTACTTCTATAACCCACTTTGGCATCTGAGATCACTAGTCTTGTGCCATCATCAGAACTTCCAGTGTAGCAACCTAATTCCATGTATGAGTGTGCTTTTCTGCACTGGAGGCATGTAAGTGAAATTGCAGGATTGTGGAGGTCACACAGCAGACTGCCAAATTGCTCACCAAGGGCTCTGAGGTACCTGCCACGCAGTTGCCAACACATTATAATATTGATCTTTAAAATGTTTGCCAATCTATTGAAGGGAAAAACCCTGTATCTCACAACTTTAGTGTCTTTTGTTTATTAGGAAGTTCTTCATATGTTTTTTGGGCACTTTAATTTTTCTTTTCTGTTAATTGCATTTTTTTTAATTTAAAAATTTTTTATTTGTTGAGATTGTTCACATACCATACAATTACCCAAAGATCCAAAGTGTACAATCAATTGCTCCTGGTACCATCATACAGCTGTGCATCCATCACCACAGTTGACTTTTTTTTTTTCAATTTTTAGAACATTTTCATTACTCCAAAAAAGAAATACAGACCAAAAAAAAGGAAACTCAAATCCTCCCATACCCCTAACTACCCCTCCTCCATTGTTGACTCATAGTATTGGTATAGTACATTTGTTACTGTTGATGAAAGAACGTTAAAATACTACTAGCTGTAATTAGTTTGCAATAGGTATACTTTTTCCCTATATGCCCCTCTATTTTTTTTTTAAGTTTCAGAATAGTATTTAATTTTCAGATATTTATAGTCTTCTTATTTGATATCACAAAATAGTGACCATGTTATAAATTTTACAGGTGAGGATATTGTTGCACTATTCTCACCATACATAGGTTGCAGAATAAATCTGAATACGGATCAATATTTCCCCTTCTTCCTCCTTTGTATATTTACAAACATGCCTACACATAATGCTTGCTATTCAAATTATTTTTATCTGAACCAAGGAACTAAATGCATTGAGATAATTTTGTTTTGTTTATAGGAATTCTCACTGTAACCTATGCAAGCTTAGAAATCAGAGAGTAAATAGATTTTTTTTTTTTTTTTTTTTTTTTTTTTGCCAAACCCTCTATCTGAACTCAGAAGCTAAAATGGTTCAGTATTTTCCATTAACTATGCAATAAATAGCAAATCTTGGGTCCACAATTAATGTTCTTTTGCTTCAGTGTATGAAATAGAAGTTAATAATTGCCACTTAAATTTAGTGGTTCAATGACTACAGTAACAGATGTCTCTCCAAATATAAATATTTTCACCAACACTGCTCCCTATATACCTTTGCTCTATATGTCCCATGCCTATCTCCAGACAATGGCATCTAATCTACACCAAAAAATAAAACATAATTGAGAATACATGTTTTTCAATGCTTTCAAAAAGTATAAGAGTATTCCTTTGGATTTTCAAAAGAAGTCTGTATTTTCAGACTTAAATTTAATAGTTTTTAATTATTCTTAGTCTAATTCCTGTTTTATCAATTAGGAAACTAAGAGTCGTCTTACAAGTTAAGTGAGATGAGCACATTTACAATCAGCAAATTGTTAACTGCATTTTAATATACTCTGCCCAATTAAAAACAATGTCTTTTCCTTATTGATTTGTAGTTCTTTATGTTTTATGAATACTAATCCTTTGTTACATGGAAAATATTTTCTCTAAGCTTGCCTTTGTCGTATAACTTTGGAAAATTGGGCTACATCAGAGGCACTGTTCCGGTATGCTAATGCTACCATTAAGCAAAATACCAGAAATGGATTGGCTTTAATGAAAGGGATTTATTAGATTACAAATTTACAGTTCTACAGTCATAAAAGTGTCTATAGCAAGGCATAGACATGAGTATACCTTCACTAGAGAAAGGCCATGGTGTCCAGAAAACCTCTGTTAGTTGGGAAGGCACATGGCTGGCATCTGCTTGCACCCAGGTTGCGTTTCAAAATGGCGTTCTCCAAAATGTCCAAGTGTCAGCCAACGTCAAGGATCTGCAACTCCAAGCATCTCTGAATTAAGCCAGCCAGTGTCTGGGTCTGTGCCAGCATTTTGTTTTTTGTGTTTTTTTAATTCAATTTTTGAGATATATTCAAATATCATACAATCATTCAAAGTGTACAATCAATTGTTCACCGTACCATCATATAGTTGTGCATTCATCATCCCAATCTATTTTTTTGAACATTTTCCTTGTACCAGAAAAAGTGAAAATAAGAATAAAAAATAAAAGAAAGAAAACACCCCAAACACCCCCCCACCCAATTTTTCATTTTGTCCCCATTTTTCCTCTTGTCTATCCATATGCTGAATAAAGGGGAGTGTGATCCACAAGGCTTTCACAATCACAGTGTCACCTCTTGTAAGCTACATTGCTATACAATCATCTTCAAGAGTCAAGGCTACTAGGTTGCAGTTTGATAGTTTCAGGTATTTACTTCTAGCTAGTCCAACGCATTAAAACCTAAAAAGAGTTGTCTATATAGTGAATAAGAATGTTCACCAGAGTGACCTCTTGACTCCATTTGGAATCTCTCTGCCACTGAAACTTGATTTTGTTTCATTTCACATCCCCCTTTTGTTCAAGAAGATCTTCTCAATACCACAATGTCAGGTCCCACATTGCCAGGGAGATTTACACCCCTGGGAGTCAGGTCCCATGTAGCGGGGAGGGCAGTGAGTTCACCTGCTGAGTTGGCTTAGCTAGAGAGAGAGGGCCATATCTGAGCAAAAAAGAGGTACTCGGGGGGGACTCTTATGTGCCAGCGTTTTTAAAAGACTCTAGTAAACTAATCAGGACCCATGCTGAATGGGTGGGGCCATGCCTCCATGGAAATAATCAAACCAGAAGTTTCACCTATAATTGGGTGAGTTACGTTTCCATGGAAACAGCCTAATCCCAGTACCCCACAAGACTGGTTTAAAGATCATGGCTTTTTTGGGGGGACATAATATATTCAAACTGGCATAATATAAATAATATTTCCCTGTATGCCTTTTTTGTTGTGGCTGGCGTAAGCAGGCTTTCCTTCCCCAAGATTATAAGCATATTCCCCTATATATTCTTCCAGTGCTTTTATAGTTGAAAAGGTTTTAATGCTTTGAGTCTTAATTCATCTGGAATATTTTCATGAACAGTGGGAATCTAGCTTATCTTTTTCTCAAATGGAGAGCCAGTTGTCTCAACACCTACTTTTGAAGAGCCACAAACATGTTCTATGGCCATGGTAATAAGAGAGGAATCAGAAGTCCAGTTAAAGGGGCGTGTGAGATGGGAGGATGACAGTTCTTTGCTGAATACTCTAGTGGTCAAGACTTAGCGACTTTGCTCATGGTCTAGGAGGCACGCACCTTTTAGTTGTGGGCACCCAGAACCCAGTGACCAGTTTATTGTCAGAGCAGTTAAATAGAGGCAGAGCTAAAATCTGTGAGTGTCTCAACATTTATAACCCATGAGGAAACAGGTAACATTCATAATTGTCTCATTGTTTTTTCTGAGCAGGAAAAATTTTTCCTGCAATTTTTCTGTATTAATCTTTTATTGGCTCTAGTGGTTAATCAGATTTCCTCAAAAAATGTAAGTGAGCTATTCTTTTTTTAAGTGAGTTTTTAATTCATTCCCCCTAATATTTTTCAGTTTCTTTTCCTAAAACCCTTGTAAGATGTGTGAGAGCATTGCGTTTAATGAGTCAGAGGAGAGCATGAAGAGTCCTGTAAGGCTGGAATCGCCTGATCCAAAAACTTTCAAAATCTGCTTTCTCTAGATCTCCCAATTATTGTACTGGGTTTTATGGTTAGATTTAGGCTCAGCGTCCCCACAATTGGGAAAGTAGCCCAAAGCATAGTGTGAGTGAAAAACATATTACTTAGAATTGTAAGCTTTTGTAAACTGAGTTGCTTTCAGAAAATGAAAGCCAGTAATGATTGTTAGTTTGAATCCAGGATTCTTGACTGATTTTTATCCAAATCCTTGTACGTAGACAGATTCAAATATTTGTCCCTCGGGTAGAGAGGACAGTATGTGCAAAGGCTATGAGGTAGAACGGATCATAGCCCATTCCAGGAGCTGAAAGAAAGTGGGGAGGCAGGGACCTTGGGGGCCTGGAGTGAGATAAGGGCAAGTTGCCGGCAGGAGCTGGAGCTCCAAGGGCCCGAATGGCCAGATGAAGGCTTTGGGTCCTGATGCTGAAGGCGGTGGATGCCCTGAAAGGTTTTAGGCAGGGACAAGTTCAGGTTTGTACTAGACAGGAACTTTGGCTGTGTGTAGACAGATTGGCGGTAGGCAAGAGTGGATCCAGAAAAAAAGAAAAAGGAAAAAAAAAACAACTTTAGAAATCTTCTGCAGTGACCGAAGTGAGGAATACTTGACCTTTACCAATTTGAAAGTATAAAAACATTGCCATTACAGTGTTTTGTATTTTTTAGTAGAATGCAAGTTCTATAAGGTACTGTCAGTATAGTAAAAAGTAAGTTTTGTTTTTTGTTTTGTTTTGTTTTTTAACCTCAGTGTCATTTAAACTGTGCAAGACTGGCTACAGAGTTTGCAAGCACACTGCAAAATGAAAATCAGGGCCACTTGTTCAACAACTAAGAATTTCAAGATGGCGACAGCAGAGCATTAAGTAAAGCACTGGCCCCTTCCGACCGTAGACCCTGTGTGATTGATTGCTGTGGAGCATCCCCTGGGTCTGTATGATAGAAATAATACAATGGCTCAAGTCGGTAGCCAAGAAGACTTTCTTTCCCTGTTCCAGAAAAAGGCTTATGACTCCTCTGGTGTAGACAGAGGGACGAAGACTGCATAAAGCAAGCTCGTGTAGCACAAGCCCTTGTTAACCTTAACCAGTGGTGATTTGAAAAAGTGCAGAGAGCTTTGGAAGCAAAATTGACAGTCTTATGACTAGACAAGGTGAATAGGGATGATGGTGGAAATTGAGAGAATCTTTGTTTTTATTATTTCTTGTTTATTTTGCTGTGGTTGACTAACACATCACTAGGAAAAGGGAGTAACCTTAACTTTAATTCTGTTCCCTAGAACTTCTTACCAATAGGTACCCACTTATTGGCTTTGCAAGAGCATATTATCGAGTAGTTTGGGGAACACTGCTTTGGGCAAAAACTTACCTGTCAAACTGTGATTTTTTTTTTTTTTCTCTTTTAAAGAATTGATGACCCATAGCTTTTTATTTTAATTTTTTAGGACATTTCTCCATTTATTTTGTATGTTTAGAAAATGGTTCACATAACTAACAGAGGTGTTCGTAAAAGCTGTCACTTTAAAGATCTTTAACTCTGAAAATCGCAAGCATAATGGATATATCTTTTTTACCTGACATTGGCTTGACTTAATTAGCAGGAGGACTAACAGTGGTTGCAGAAATTGGCAGTTTGGGGATAGTCTGCAATTGGACACTGCTATTTTCATTTGTAGTAAGTTTACTTGGTAAGCTCCCAGCTGGAAATATCTTGAGGGGGGCAAACTTTGAGAACATCTTTTAAAGCATTACATTTCTAGGAAAAAGATCTTGTGCTCACTAAACCAAGTCCCTTGGAGCAATTTTCAGTGACTCGAGAGTCTTGAAATTTGCATAGTGATTCAGCCAGCGAGGAGGTTGGGTGCTGAGATAATTTGGTTAAGATAAGTCCCCTGGTTTATGCTGTTAAAGGTTAATGAAGGCCTGTCCTGAGTAGTATATTATTCAGTGGTTTCCAGGGATTTTTGACTATCTAAAATGCTGCCTATAGAGCTGGGTAGTAATAGGGGTATTAAAGTCGTATTTCATAGAGACCCACAAGGACAGTTCTGAACAGTTGACATTAAACACTGCAAAATTCCAAAGTGCAGACAGCTTGGCAAGTTTGAGTTCTGGTGCATTCTGTTCAGAACTAGTTTTTTTTCAATAGTGCTTTTGTCTTTCTGCTAAAGGTCAGACTGTAGTTGTCACGGACTGGTGGTGTTCCTTTGTGAAAGTGACTAGGGAAGGGGGGTGGATGTTTTGACTTAGCTTTGATATTTATAATAACCTATTACAATGCCAGATTTTATAGATTTAAAAACATAAACAAATCCTTTGCATTTTTAAGCTGCTTGGGAGCAGCTGCCAATTCTAAAATCACTTTGGATATTTGTAGCTGTTCTTTGGGCTTATTTTGCCCCTCATTGGTCTTTTCATCCTTCCTTATGCAAGTCTGCTTAAGCGGGGCAGAGCCAGCATGAGTTTTATTGGAGTCAGATTTGGTTAGAATCCTGGTTCTGTCATTTGACCCTTTAGTATAACACTAAAATTAAGAAACGTCTGTAATTCGGGAGTACCTTACCATCTTTCAGAGTCGTCATTGCCAGCTACCTGGTAGGTATTCTATAGAGGTAAATTTACCTGGTACAAGGTCTAGGAGAAGGAGTGTGCCGCTTCTCTTCCCGGACAAAGGAGTTGGCAGGACTGTTGGCTGAAGCCTGCTTCTTGAAGCAGGGCTGGGAAGGGCTCACAGCCAGCCCCTTCCTGCCCTCAGGCTAGAGTACAATCCTACTGATGTTTTCAACTACACACAGTGTATTTAGGGTGAGTCTATCACTTAAGTGTATTTAGTCCTATTAGCCCTTCTTGAGGAGCCTCACTCACTTCACTGGGGGTAATAGCATGAAATGGCTTTATGTTTCTCCAGACACAAAACTTCATCAGTGGCATAACCACCTTCTAAGATCTAAGGGGATTGTGGTTGGGGGTTGCTTATTCTTGTAGTGGTTGCTAAGAAAGCAAGCATGTACAAAAGGCACTTCCTTTTGACTACCTTCTCTGTGTGTATCCCTGTTTTAGTTTTATGCTTCAGCTGCTTTTAATGTATTTTTAAACAACAAATGTGAAATTATGTAAATATAGTGCCTTCCTCTTTTTTCTTTTTAAAGTAAGCTCTATTTTTCAAGAACGTGCAGCACTGTTCCCCTGCAAACTCATAGCCAACCTTTACCCCTCTGTGAACATAGTCACTGAGTATGTTTTCACCTTACTTTGAAATGCTATAAAAGTTTCAGGTGTGTGTCATTTGGCCTGCAGAGTTTTAAAACATTTTTTAGTTGATCATGAATGTTTAAAAATCAGGAGAGCTAATAAAAATCTGGATTTCCCACTTCTGAAGAAATCCCGAAGGTAGGACCCCAGTACCCCACAACCCCGCAAGGCAGCTGTGGGCTGGAATGGAGAAGCACACGGCCCCCCACCCAGCCAGCTCCACTCCTTAGCAGGCCCTGCTTCACCCCTGCAGACATCTGTCTGCAAGCCCTGCCAGGATGGAGTGGGTTTTCTGAGACTAAAGTTAGTCTGGACTTGATCCAATTTATGTAAATAATTGAGGTGATTAGATGTGACTAATACTTCTGCTCTCCCTGGCTACTTAATACATCCACTGACACTTCTCTCCTGGTAAAATCTGAAATCCCCTTGTTACCTCTCTTTGCATGCCTCAAGTTCCTTGGGGGACAGGTCTTGTAACAGATTGGCCCCTACTATTTAAAAGTAGCTGTGTAAAAATAAAAACAAAGCAAAAAAATTAAAAATAAAAAAAATATAAAAGTAGCTGTCAGTTTGAGTGTTTCCTCTTAACTGGAATAATCTGAAATCACATTTTGTACACATCCTACAGGCACATATGCTCTTTCTTCTAGCTTTGCCATAGACTGGCTTAGTGACTCTTCAGTTCCTTGCCACTTAATTCTAAGTCCCTGCTTGTAATTTTCATCTGTCAGTGACCATATTGAAAAATCTACTGTTCACATAGGCAAGAGCTAGCTTTGTATTTCTGTGTGTACGCCGCCCCCACCCCCATTTAGTAGTCTGAGTATGCACTAGTTGGGAAATACAGTTAGCAACTTCTGTAGATATTTAGCTTGTGAAGATGATAACTGGTTGGCTTCAGATCATGTGTCTTACAGATAGCCAGTACTGGAAGGTGTTGGGTGAGGCTGCCTCACAAGCATGAAATGGAGTCACCGTGAAACCCAAGCCGGCCCCCAGAACACCCTCGCAGCATGATTTGTTGCTGCACGGAGCTGGCTGTGCTGTTGGTCAAGCCATATTTCCTGAAACCGAAGAACTCCTGAGTGTAATCGAGTTCGGTTATAACCAGATCGTGTTCCCTAAAACCTCGGTGTGACTCTCCTTGTGGTTTTCTCTCTGTGTGGTCGCTAAGGGCTTGAGTGAAGGTGAAGCATTTGAGTGATCCCGAGCAACTACCTGATGGTGGTAATAGAAGCAGAGACTCGATGGTGGAGCTCAAGCCTGGACACTCAGATTTACAACCCCGCCTCTGCACGGGGGCCTTACCTTCCCTCTGGCAGGTTTTTTCTCTGAAGCTCTTTTGGTCATTCATCCAGCAACAAAGTGGGAAATCTCACTGTCACCTGGAACCAGTTCTAATGATTTGCACTTCCTATCAGTGGGGGAAAAACCAAGGTGTGTCTCTGAGAGTTGTGTATGTTTCCTGTTTCTCAGACTGTTTCTTTTTGTGTCCATCACTCTTTTCCTGTCTGCCTGTCTGTCTTCCTTTTCCTATCTGGAGGGAGTATAAGGCTTTCAAGTTTGGATTTTTATTTTCTTCTTACATAGATGTTTATTCTCTGGCTTCTTCTTACCCCTCCCCACCAAAAGCTCCTCTTGTCTTTTTTTTGTTGTTGTTGTTTTTTACCCCAAGGGGTAGGGGTCTGGGGGACAAGATTGCTTTTACATGAACTTGCATCCCACCCCCCTTCCAGCCCCAAGGGTTCTCCATAGAAGAAAGTTTTCTCTATTTCTGATGTCTCTTTCAAAACAGAACAATGATGAAGTTGTTAGATAAATGAAATGGTCCCTAATTATCTGTCTGGAAATTCCTGTGCATATCAAAGGCTTTCTGAGTAGGAATGCACTGTGGATGGAATTAGGTTGCCCATTTCTGGAACACGCTGTTGGGTCTGGTCCTGCAGGCTCTGCTTTCCAAGCTGTCCAAACAGGGTGCGTGTGGCCGAGCTCTCCTTCCTTTTCCTGCTATGCCAGCCCCGGCTGGCTGCTGTTCTGATGGAAGAGCTGACAGACTGTAAATAAACCGACTTCTAAGAAAAGGACCTTATTATTTTTTAACATGGCTTCTCTTATAAGAACTCTGAAGCTCCCAGACGCCCCTTCCTTTCCTGCAGGTCAGGGTTCACAGGGGAGTCTGTCCCTCTCCTGACTGAGAAGTGTCAAGTACACGGGGCAGGGACTTGTGACAGCAGTCCACAACCCACTTTGGTTGTAGAAGATATTCTGGGTGGCTGGACTTTAATTAATTATTAACCTACTTTAAAAATCAAGGGAGGACAGCTGAGCACAGTAGCTGTGAGCTGCTTTTTTGGTTGAGCTGGGGGAAAAGGTAAGGGAAAGCAGGGTATGGCTTAGAGAGGAGTAGTGGGTTGGGTTTTTATAAATCTGGTGTAATTGGAACATTTTCATTCTTAAGCTTGTTTTGTGATATTATGTGTACAGCATGGATGGATGCTTAGTTGTTTTAAAATTGTTTGGCTATGTGTGCTCATGGTACAAAATTCAGAAAGTCTGAAAGGGTACACAGTGAAAACTAAGTCTTCCTCTCACCCAGTTTACTTCCCCACAGGTATCTGCTCTTGCCAGTTTCTTTTGTAGTATTAACAGGGACAATTTCTGAATAATTATGAATAGTTATATAAATACACACAATTTCCTTTTTTTTTTTGGACAACTGGCAACATGATTAAATGTTTTTTTTGGTAATGATGATTTTCTGCAGTTTTTAAGTCTTCCTTCAAACAGAAGCAAAATTAGAACCTGGGGACCAAAAAAAGTGTCTGCTGTATAAAGCAGCTGCTGCTTGGGAGCATGGGAGGGTCATGAAGAGGGAATTTATGATTGTGTGAAATTGCAGCAGTTTACTCGAAAATCTTAAATTCCTACCTGGCCTACCTGAGGGCCTCAGGTGCAGAGGGTGCCTCAGTTCGGGGCACACCAGCTCACTGGTCAGCTTACTGGTCATGTGGTCATTGTGACACAGATAAAGTGGATCATTTAGGTTGGTACATATCCTTGCAACCTGTATTCTCTTGTGTGTAAATATTTAGCTTATGCAAATGGGATGGGTATCACATTCTCTTCCTTGGTTTGTTTTTCACTAGGCTCCATCCACTTTGCTAGGTGTACTGTTGCTAGGTGTTACATCTGGTTTGTTGCTACGTATCTTTTAAAGCAGAACTGAGGTTTTGAGAAGAGTTGAAGCAATTGTAGCGATTCTTACCCCAATTGTTCTTTTATCTCAATTTTTGTTTATCACAAACAACATTTCAAAACCAATTTAGGAATACTATCCCAGAATTCTACCACCCTAATACATCAACTCTTCCAACTTTTTCAAACGCATATGCACTTTTGCATTATTGTTTATTTTATTTGTTTAATTATTACCGTATTTACTATATCAACTTTCCCCCACATTGCTAGGTTGTCATCATAATTTTTAATGGTTGTTTAGTGTTTCATCTTTATCATGTACCATAACTTCACAATCTGTATTATTGAACTAAATTGCTTATATTTTAGTATCACTGTGATTAACATCCTCATGCATATATGCAGTCTTTTGTTGTTTTTCTTCTTTTACATTATTTTGTCATAATAGATGTCCAATAGAGGGTTATAGAGTCAAAGAGAGAAACTCCTCCATGGTTTATGATGTGTGTTACCTCATTCTGCTTCTTGCTCTATTCCCAGAAATGAATGCCAGTGTCTGTTTTCCATTTAAAGCATCCCTGTTATATTTTAAATGTGTTATAAATAGATCAATTCCTATGGCAACAGTTTTATCAAGTGTAACGGTGGTCAGTGGAGCAATACAGAGCCCCAGGTTCTCTGTCTTCAGAACGGGTTACAGAGAGTACCATCTGCTACCTGTGTTAAGCATCCTTCCTGCTCAGCCATCCCGCCTAGCCTAGAGCAGCATGCGTTTAATCATCAGTCCTTCCACTCACGTGGCCTGGATTGTCAGCAGCCAGTTGGTGCGCAGCCCCGCTGCGGGCTGTCCTGGGGAGTACGTGGACTGTGAACTGTAAATATGGACACACAAAAGGAGGAGCTTGGGATGCATCTCCTATCTTTTACTCATACATTTCCACTGAAGAGATACTAAAAAGTGGCTTGCCCGCATCGGTGAGAAGGAAGTAGGAGTGGAGAGTGGGAGGCATTTTGGAGAACATATGCTGGATTCTTTTCATTCTCCTCTTGGTGAAAATGATTGATGGCATCTCGAGAGTCCCTCTTTGTCACTTCCGTGTTGCGGTTGGTAATGGGAGGATGGGGGAAATTGAAAAGGCCCGGGCAAAGGATGTAGCTAGAGGAGGAAGGGGCTCTTGGTATACTACTAAAATGGCATTTCTCACAGTTCACTTAAAAAAATTTTTTATTAGAGAAGTTGTAGATTTATAGAAAAGTCGTGCTGAAAATTCAGAGCTCCCATATACCCACCCTCACACACATGGTTTTCCCTACCATTAACACTTTGTGTTAGTGTGATACCTTTTTTACAATTGATTAAACTTTTATTATAATTATACTATTAACTATAGTCCATAGTTTACATTAGGATTCACTTCATGTTGTACCATCCTATGGGTTTTTAAAATTTTTACTCTAGTAACATATATACAGCCTTAAATTTCTCCATTTAACCCCATTCAAATAAATAATTCAGTGGTGTTAGTTACATTCACAATCACAGTCAACTTTCCAGTGGTGTCTTCTCCTGCTTTTACTTCACTATTACCTGCTGAGAGCCACTTTTTTGGATCTTTTAGACTCTAGAGTAATTGGTCTTTATGTCTCTCCATCATTCCCCATCTCCAGGGAAGGGTTCACTTTGTATGCAAAGATACCTGTAGTCTAAGGGGAGGATGAGAAGGAAGGAAAGCCATACTGGATATAGCTTTTGCCAATTATGTTTCTTATATTTTGAAATATGGCCTAACTTTAGCTATGACATTCTCTTGGCATTCTAGAATGTTCATTGTTTAGCAATTCTGTATTGACTATTTGGTTGGGGAGTAGGAAAGGACAGTAAAAAGGAGATTCGAGTCCAGGAAGGAATTGTGGCAAATCAGGTAAGTTTACAATATAATTTAAACCTGCTGCTTGTATTTTCCTAAGTTGGGTCAAGAAATGTTTAAAAGTACAAGAACAGTGATTATGTTGTGGTTAGATCATGTGCACAGTACAGGCAAACCCAGGAAGGAGAATCTGCTTCATCAAGTCTTAAAATGTTATCTAGGCCAAAATTTCTGCAGAAACCTCAGATGAGCCTTGGTGTGCCAGAAAGCTGCTGCCTGTTACTTTCGGTTCTCTCTTCTTGACTTTTCCTTTGCACCCCAACTCGTGGTTGCCTTGCAAAGTGCAAGGTGCTTTGCACTGCAAATGGACATCATAGCCCAGTCCTACCTATAGCAAGTTCTGTGAAAGCCAGATTGTCAGAGTCCCAATATTGAGCTTGATGCTCCAAGGCACTTTGGTCAGCTGGTCTTCCCATTGATGTATGCCCCAGCAGTCTGCCCACAGAGGAAATTGGGTCTTACATATTCAGGTGAGTGGGGCAAGGCTGCTTAATGCATAGGAACGGAGGACAGTGTAGTCTCCACTAGATCCTTGTAAGCATTAGACTTTAAGCTGATGCTCACCTGTCTGCCTCCTTTTTATTTCTTTTTATAAACAGTTGTTTCTTGATGGCCTGTTGTATGGTGGGTACTTTTTTTTTTTCTCCCTAAGTAACTTCACATATGGTTTCTGTTTAATTCTCATGACGTTTCTATGAGGTAGCTGGTGGTATACCCAATTTTCTGAAAAGAGGAAATTGCGACCCCGGGAGATTGTTGCAAGCCAATGTAATCACAATTGATAAGTTGCAGAACCAAGTCTGAAGCCAAGTTTTCAGGGATCCAAAGTCCGCTGCTCGGCTGCACCTCACAGACACTTTTGAATGTGACAGCAGCCTCTTCAGCTAGTCCCAAGAAGCGTGTCCAGCTTTGTCTTGTGTTAAACAGCTTTGTCTTGTATTAAAGTACAGGTACACCTTGCTTTGGGAAAACATGGTTTATGAAGATCTGAACTGGTTTATTTTAGTTTTAGAGAAGGTTTTCATTGTGAGTTTCTGTTTAGGAAGTGAACATTCCTAGGAAGTGAGCTGAAGCCCTGTTTACTGAATTTTCTTAAATGATTTGTCAGAGCAGAGTGGAGTGTGGTGGAGATGTGTGCTCTGGAGTTGACAAACTGGATTTAAATCACTTCCTAGCTGTATATTCTTGGGCAAGTCATTTAGCTCTCTGAGCCTCTGTTGCCTTCTCTATTAAAGGGGAATGATCTGCAGCTCATCAGGGTCCTGTAAGAATGCACTCATTTAAGTGCCAAGCAAGTACCTGCTAAGTGCTGGGTGATGCACTAAGCAAGCCTGAGCTGCAATTGTTTGTGGTTGGTGTTATCAGTATGAGGGGGCAAGGGACCCCATTATGGTGGGAACCTGGCTCTCACTATCGTATAAAAATATTTATATAGCCCCTACTAAAGACCATTTAAATCTGTGCTTTCTGTAAAGCAACAGAGCATGTGTGTGGATGGTGGAGGGTGGGGTAGGAGGCAGGGGTGGATTAGCTAAGGGCCTGCTACAGACCGTGATGAGAGGAGAAGGGCATGTTTGACATAGTAAAATGCAAGTACAGTTGCTCCTCTGAGGAAGCCAAACAAATACTGCTGAAGAACAGATGGGAACAGTGAATTATGTTGGCAGTTGGGTACGGGTTGGCCCTGGGATATAGCAGTGAACACTGAAAGCCATAGTAGCTACCACTGTTTGCTATGTGCCAGGAACTGTTCTAGGGCTTTCCTTCCATTAACTCACAACTCTCTGAGATAGTGCTATTATTATTCCCATCTTACAGATTGGGAAACTAAGACAGACACCGCTTAAGTCATTTATACTAAGACACATAGCGAGTAAGCAGCAGGGCTTGGGTGCAGTCTCAGCCAGTGTGGCTCTAAAGTTTATGCTTTTTACTTCTGTGCTATATGCCTAACTAGACAGCAAAGGCCCTTGGTCTTACAGGTTTTAGAGCCTAAGTAGGAGAGTCAGTCAAACAAGTAAATATATCTGCCAGCTGGTAATAACTGCAGTGAAGAAAACTACAGTTGTATCAAGGGTTTTGGAGGAGGATGGGGACTTAGTTGTCTCTGAGATAACATTCATCCGAAGCCCAAATGTAAAGAAGTGGACCCTGGGAACATCTGGGAGAAGAACTTTCCAGGTGGACAGAGCAGCAAGCATGAAGACGGTGAGGAGGCATTGAGCTGGTAGGTTTGGCTGGAGCAATTGGCCTGGAGGCGAGATGGGTAAGAGATGCATTGAGAGCTGTGTAGAGGCCAGATTGTGCAGGGCTTTGTTGGACAATGTTAGGAATTCAGATTGTATTGTGAAAGTAATGGACTGCCATTGGAGAATAGTAAGAAGTAGAAAAACCTGACTATTGCTGCTATGCAAAGAATGGCAACCAGATACCATTTGGGAGACCTTTGCAGGACCCTAGATGAGAGCCTGTTGGCTCAGATTAGTGAGGTCCTGGGGGAAGTGGTGAGGAGGGATCAGATTTGAGGTGTGTTTTTAAAGGACTTGCTGGTGAATTTTATGTAACAGGTAGGAGGAAGAGAAAAATTAAGAGTAACAAACCAGGTTTTGACCTAGCAGGGGAAGTGTGTATGTGCACAGATGTGTGCAAGCATGGACGGGCCCAGGTACCACAGGGCATGGGAAGGTTGGAGATTTTTGTTTTAGACATATTGCATTTGAGATGCCCGTTAGACTCCACCTGGAGAGCTGAGTAGGCAGTTAAGATACTTAAGTCTGAAGCATAGGGAAGGAGGACAGAAAGTCATTAAAACTTACAAAGGGTATTTAAAACCAAGAGGTTAATGAGTAGAGCTAGGGAGCATGTCCTCAGGGATGGGTTCCTTAATTTCTGGCTTAGTTTTCTCACCTGTAAAATGAGGGTGTAAGAATGATGATTTATAAGGCTCTTTCTTGTGAATATGTCTTCTTTGGTGGGGTAGGGTGGAAAGAGACAACGTTAACTGTAGCCAGGTCTTTGCATGTAAGTATGTTTTTTTTTCCTCTTGATTTGTTAATGATTTATTTGTGAGGTTGATTTATGTAATTATTCATTAATGACAATTCGCCACCACTTTCCAAGTCTTAAAGCAATGTTGTTGACATGGTGAGAGGTACATGGAAAGATACGTGTACTGAAGCACACGTAACATTTCCGTAAGAGGAAATCCTCTTGGTTAGATGTCTCAGCAAATATGCAGGCTAAAAAAAAATTGTGTTTTCATTTGTCTTCTGCTTCCATCCCTATCACAAACTAAATGAAATCATAAACTACCATTTTTACCATTTTTCCCCTCTATTCTTATCCCCCCTTCTAGCATTTGCTACTGCAGATCTCCATTTTGGCTCAAGTTTAGGTATAATCAGCAAGCAAACTCTTCTTTTGTGTATATTGGAAAGAATTTTGTGTATATTAGAATACTATATTTTGTTATTTTCTGTTTATTTATACCTGCTTGTGATAAAAAATAAGATACAGGAGAAGGTAAAGAATCTCGCATGTAATGACATGATATAATTAACAGAGAAAAACCACTATATTTTGTTGCATATTTTTCTAGTCTGTATACATTTATTTAAATGTATAAATATTTTAGAAATAAAACCATCTTGCTATATAATTTTACCATATTCTTTTTTCTTAATTTACCATCAATATTTCCCCATATTCTTAAGTATTCTTTGAAAAGATCTCAAATGGCTGTGTAATATTCTGTTCAATGGATAAAACATAATTTATGTAGTCAGTCACCTATTGTTAGACTTTTAGTTTTTCAGTTCTTTGTGTTGCATGCAAATCTTGGACCAAAGCTTGGTTTAATTAAGCTATATTTACAAAGTGAAATATCCAGATTGCATTTTAAGTTTCTGAATGTATTCTTTCAAGAAGTAGTATAGTATGGTGGTTAATGTACAAACTTCAGAGTGAAATTTGGTTTCAAATTTGGGTTCTTCCACTTATGTATGATTTTGGACAAGATAGTTAATCCTTCTTGGTGTCTTATTCCTTATATTTTAAATGAGGATATCAACTTACTGGGTTATGGGAAGAGTAAATGAAAGCAGAGCACTTAGCACTATACCTTAAACTTAATAAATGTGTAATAATTATCTATTAGATCATCAGATTGCTCTCCAGTAAGTTTGCCAGTAGTTTATAACTATGTTTCATTGGGCCCACAGCAGCACAAGGTATAATAGTTAAACAAAATCAATTTTATCAATTCTCTCAATAAAAGGTATTTCATTGTTTTAATTTATTAGAATACTAATGCTTTTATTCCCAAGTTGAAAGCATTATGTTTGTTCCGATTGTAAAAGTAAAGGATGTACACTACTTTTTTTTGTTTAAAAAAGAAAGATTGTTCTGATCATAAAAGTAAAGGATGCACTTTTTTTATATTAAAAAGAGAAAGTTAATACACAAAGACATAATGAAGGAAGTAAATCATTCTTGGTCCTACTATTTGGAGAAAATAATTACTAACAATTGGTGAGTAGCTTTTTAAAAAATTTTATGTGTATATTTTAAAAAACTAAATCATAATATACTGTTTTTTAATGACATTTTTAAAAATTAACAAAATAGTATGTATATTTTTCTTTGTTGATAAATGGAGACATGTTACTGCAGAGCATGGGATACTACTTTGAAAAATTGATCACAGTGGAGTCTCACTTTCAATTGCCATATTCCTGGCTTTTCCACTCCTTTCCTTTCCTTGTCACCCTAATTTAGGCTGATCCGTGGTCAGCCTGGGGGTTTGCTTTAATCTGGGGCCCTTGAGGCAATCCTGTTCCTGGAAATGAAAGGTCACTCCATGTCTCCATGGGGTCAGGGTTACTGCCATCATATGCCCCATCTTTCCTCCACAGACTGGAGAGCCTGAATATCAACCTAAGATGTTTGTACTATATTCTGAAGGCATTAGGGAACTATGGAAGGTTTATGGCAAGCGTGGTCCAACTAGGCTCTGCTTCCCAAAGTGTAACCTGGCAGCAGCACACAAAATGTTTAGAGAACAGAGGTGAGTAGCCGTAAAGCTTCTGCAACAGTTCACATGGTGATTAGCATGGTTGCAACTGGAGTACAGGCAGTGAGCATGAAGAGGAAGCAGTAGATGAGAGAGTGTACAGGAATAGGATGGGAACTCGTTACTTTGCATTGTAGATACTGTCCATACAGATGCTTCACCTCTCCTGTTAGATGATAAGCTTCTAAAGGCAGGATCCCTCTCTGGTTCCTTTTTACATCCCCCTAGCACCTCGAATTGTGCTTTATACCTTAAACTCACTCCATCTGCTTGGTGGCTGAATAAAATGAATTATTGGAGATTGTTGACAGTTTCATACACATTAGGAAAAATATAAACATATATTTTGTGCATGTGTATAATATAGCAAATAGCCATCTGCATATCCCTCAATGCTTGACGCGAGGTTTTAAAAATATTGGATTTGAATATTTTGTGGTAGGACATTCTGGTTCCAGTTTGGACCCACCTGTCACACTTCCTTCATTCAGATTTCCTGTCTGACCATGAAAACCATTTGGGTTCTCAACCCTTGTGAGAGTGTCCTATAGGAAGAAAGGCATTTGCATACACTGGGGAGAAGGGTGTGCCACTGGGAATTAAGCAAGACCTGTAGACACGTACACTGCTCCCTGTAGGTGGCATAGAGCATCCTTGGATTCCAGGGAGGTGTGACTTGACTCCTCTGATCCTCACCTGGATCCTAGACACAAAAGGTTCTGATGCTATATGTTTTTTTCTGTTTAAACATTTCTTTTCAGGCACATCATCTAACTTTTAATCCCCACTTAAGGGCTGACTGTCCTGTATACACTTAGCATTTTGTTTTTTTCTAGTTTTAAAGTATTATTTAAAAAAAAACATTTAAATCAAAGTGTTGTTAAAAGCACTATTAAATATTAACCATTTGAACTCAAGTCATCTTAAGATATCAGCCCAAAGATCACAGTCTTGAAATTATTTGGTATTTTCTATCTTCTCCCATATTAAAATCAAGTTGAATCAAACGTGAAAGCTTAAGATCAGACTTTTGTTTAATGTGCACAGTAAGATAAACACAACCAAATGTACTGTACTTCCATTTTTATTTTATAGGTGCATCTTTTTATGCAACGTCTGCCTGTCTAGAAACTTTAACACGTGGGAATATCTTTTTTGAGTTGCCAAGCCAGCCATCTCTCCAGGCATGTTGTAATATTGGCACAATACACTCCAGATAGATGATTAACTGGGCCCAGGCTAAATAAAAGTCCAATGAACATCTGATTGGTGCCTGGAGTTAAGAATTATCAGTATAAGTGTATTTGAGCAACAGTGTACATGAATTCTGTGAAGTTGTTTTTGGAAAATAATTAGGCCTGCTACAAATTGAGCTACAAAGCTTGCAGGCGTTCTTTCATCCATCAGTGATTCAGGCTGTTCCTCTTATTTCCATTTTTTCTATCCCATGTTTAAGGGAACAAAGGTGGAGAAGGGTGGTTAATGCATTAAATAGCCTTCTCTAAGGAAAAACTCATACATAAAGATTCTTTGAAAAGTTGTGGGGGGTTTTGTTCTTTTTTAAGGGAGAAGAACTAACATATGAGTGACCTCTGGGTGCCAGCACTCTACTAGGTGCTGTACCAGTACTGTTTCACTTAATTTTCAAAACCACTTGGAGCTAGGTGGTATCCTAACATGAGTGAGAATCTGAGACTTACAGGTTCAGAGAGCTGAGGGACTTTGCCTGATTCATTACTTGGAATAGTGACTGGAAAGAACTGGATGCTCAATAAATATTGATTGCATTAATTAATTGAGCAATGTGTCAAGGTTATACATTTGGAAATAGAATAAGCTAGATTCAAATTTGGGGATATACTAATAATTGTAGTTAGTGCTTTCCTCATTCTTACTGTATGCCAGGGTCAGTCCTAAACATTTTATCCAGTTTCTCAGTTAGTCCTAACAACAACCCTCCAAGGGTAGATACTTAAAATATTCTCATTTCACAGAGAAGTCTGCAGTAAATATTCTGAAACTAGGATTTGAACCCAAAAAGTATAACTTTGGAGTCCATACTTTTAATTACCAAATTGTACTGCTCCTTTTAGCTGTCTGCCATTTTATTAAATAGGATGTTACCTAAGTATTCTGGGAAAAAGGGATCCTATGGTCAATAAAGTTTTGTTCTAGACATCCCTGAAGCTCCGGAAAGTGATTAAACTAGAGGAAGGGGAAGCAAGAGACAAGATGGAATTCAACAAAGGATTATGAATACTGAATCTTTATGTAATTTCTTTTCCTTAGTTGCTATGGTATTAGAATGGTTAGAAGGAAAGAATTGAAATGGTGGAACTATAACCCATAGCATCCTTTGAAATTTGTTCTATAGCTACTTGTTATACTGTGATTTGAAAGCAATACCTTTTTGTATGTATGTTAGATTTCACAGTAAGGAATAACTGAAACTATGGTCCTATAACTCATAATAACTTTGGAAATTTCCTATATATCTACTTGTTAAATCATTCTTTGACAGATATTACCTTTTTTGTATGTATCTTTTATTTCACAATAAGGAAATAACTGAAACTGTGGAATTGTAACCTGTAATATTCTTTGAAATTTACTCTCTAACTACTTGTTAAATTGCACTTGGAAATTTATCACTTTTATGTATGTATGTTATATTCTACAATGAAAAATATATTTTAAAAGTTTAGTAAATATTGGGTTAAAAGAAATTAAATTTGGTTCCCTACTTTAAGAATTCTCTGAGCTTTCAGGATGCTAATGCAATATTTGAATCTTCAAGGAGGATATAGAATGCAACATTTTCCAAATTTATTTGGTCACAAAATGCTTTTTGTTTTTCTGGGACACTATTGACACCTTACAAGCCAGTATTCTGTGGAACCCGGTTTGGGAAGCACTTGCTGAGCTCAACAGATTCTGCTAAAGAGGAGAGTAAGAAATAAGTCCTTTGAAGTCTTCACTCTGTTCTTGTTAGAACTCAGATTTGGAGATTGATTGTTCCATGGTATTGTGCATGTGTTATAAAGAAAATAAATGGCATCATTTTTACATTTCATGTCATTTTCTTGAAGTGAATTAAATGGGTTTTGTAGGAGAGAAGATGTGGGTCCCGTGGATTCTCACCTCAGCTATGCAGTCCAGGTGCCTCTGAGCTAACAAAGCTAACCAGCTTTGCAGCAGCCTCAAGCAAATGAAAAGATTTAACATGAGAAGTTAATTTCATCCTTCTAGCATTTTTACTTCCTGTTAGCACAAAAGATAGAGTGACCAATTACACTACACGTAAAAACAAAGACCAGATATTTTTATATTCTTTTATAAAATATCTCATATGCTGATTTACAAAAATGGGAAGAAGAGAAATTGATTTCTGTTACTTGAAAGTTCTTGGAACCAGAACACTGCATTAAAACAGAGTTTCTGCAGGAAAAGCACATTTTGTTATTCTTGACCAGCAGCTCTACTTTGGGGACATTCCGTAGAGCACTGTATGACAGAGACCAAGGTTTATAGTTGGTGACTTCCCAAATAACAACTCAGATAGCAGATACCTCAGTGAAACAATTTTCCTGTATTCTACAAGGTACAGAGTGACAGAATGGAATGGGTCATTTGTCTCAGGGTTTGCTTTCTGTTTTTGTTTTTTGTGTCTTGCAGGACAAAATAACATTAATTATTTGGTTTTTTGGGTTTAATCTAAAATGGGAAAAATTTCACCTTTCTCTCCTGTTCCTCCTCCTCCCTGCTGCCCTCCCCTCTTCTCTCATTCTTGGATCAGACCTTGTACATTTATGTGTAGAGCCATTTATTGAAACCACCTTAACTTTTTTTTTTTTTTTTAAGCTTAAGATAGACTGCTTGAATAATAAAGAAAAAAGGGAATTCCTTTTCCTTCCATCTTATTTCTCTGTGCCCAGTAAGTAATTCAAATTTTCCCTGAAAAGAGATGAGAAAATAAGCATTACTGACAGGAAACTAGTCTCTCCATCCTGGAAGGGAAGATGGGGTTCTTTAGCAAACATTAAGATGCTCATAAGAAATAGTTCCAACTTTTGCTTTGGGGTGAAACATTCAGAATTGATGTGGTAGGTTAATAGGAATATT
Organism: Choloepus didactylus; assembly: GCF_015220235.1. NCBI lineage: Eukaryota > Metazoa > Chordata > Mammalia > Pilosa > Megalonychidae > Choloepus > Choloepus didactylus. The sequence continues at coordinate 12,409,295 of NC_051319.1, forward strand.
CAACAGAAGAAACAGACAAGAAACAGTAAGTGCAAAGTAGCCAGAGAGGAAGGGAGACAATTCTGGTTTTCATTCTTTAGCTTTTTAGGCCAAATTCAAGGACAGGCTCTTGATGACATATGAGGTTTTTCCAGCTTGATACACACTTTATGTAGTATCTATATGTTTAAAAGACAAAGACCAAATTATAGGCATATAGATCTTTGGAATAGAGTTAAGAGTCCAGACTGACATTTACAGTCAATTGATTTTCAACAACAGTGCCAGAAAATTAACTGGGGGAAAGAACAGCCTTTTCAAAAACAAACGTTGCTGGGACAATTGTATATCCATGTGTAAAAGAATGAAATTGGGCCCCTACTTCACACCATATACAAAAAAAAAAGTAAAATAAAGCAACCTCAAAATGTATCAAAGACTTAATGTTAGAGCTAAAACTATAAAACTCTTAGAAGAAAATTTAGATGTAAAGCTTTGTGACCTTTTGTTAGATGATAGTTTCTTAGATATGACACCAAAAGAAAAAAAAAGGGTATTTCATCAAAATTTAATACTTCTGTGGTTAAAAAAACATCATTATGAGATTGACAAACTTTTAGCTAGACTAACAAAGAATAAAAGAGAAGGTACAAAAACCAAGAATCAGAAATGTAAAGGAGGACATTACTACCAACACTGCTGAAATAAAAGGGACTATAAGAAGATACCATAAACCATTGAACTCCAATAAATTAGATAACCTAGATGAAATAGACAAATTCTTAGAAATACACAAACTACCTGTACTCATTGAAGAAGAAACAGATGTCAGCAACCAAATTGCTAGTCAAGAGATTGAATCAGCAGGCAAAAATCTCTTCAATAAAGAAAAGCCCATGACCAGATGATTTCACAGGATAATTCTACCAAACATTCCAAGAAGACTTAATTCCATTCCAATTCTGCTTAAACTCTTCCAAAAAATTGAAGAGGCGGGAACATTGCCTAATTCATTCTATGAGGCCAACATCATCCTCATACCAAAGCCAGATAATGATACCACAAAGAAAAAAACAAAACAAAAAAACTACAGACTAATATCTCTTGTGAATATAGATTCAACAGTCCTCAACAGAATATTAGCAAACTAAATCCAATAGCATATTAAAAGAATTGTACACCATGATAAAATGGGATTTGTCTGGTTTGCAAGGGTAATTCAACATAAAATCAATTAATGTAATGCACCACATTAACAGAAGGAAGGAAGAAAAAAGCACATGATTAGCTCGATGCAAAAAAGGCATTTGACAAAATCGAGCAACTCTTATTGATTTAAACACTTAGAACAGTAGGAATAGAAGGAAACTTCCTCAGCACTATAAAGGGCATATATGACAAGTCCATATCGTAGATGATATTTTACTCAATGGTAAAAGACTGAAAACTTGCTCTCTAAGATCAGGAAAAAGAGAGGGTGCCCACTGTCGGCACTGTTATTCAACATTGTTCTGAAAGTTCTTGCCAGAGCAATTAGCAAAGGAAAAGAAATAAAGGCATCCAAACTGGAAAGAAGGAAGTAAAACTTTCCCCGTTTGCAGATGACATGATTCTAAATACAGCAAATCCTGCAAAATCCACAAGGCTCCTACAGCTAACGAATTCAGCAAAGTGGCGAGGTACAAGCTCAACACCCCAAAATCGGTGGTGTTTTTCTTCAGAAGAAATCAAGAAAAAAAATTCCATTTACAGTAGCAACTAAAAAAAATGAAGTATCCAGAAATAAATATAACCAAGAATGTAAACTTGTATATAGAAACTAAAAAACATTGCTGAAAGAATTCAAAGGAGCCCTAAATAAATGGAAGGACATTCCATGATGATGGATTGGAAGACTCAATATTGTTAAGATATCAATACTACCCAAAGTGATTTGTAGAGTCTATGCAATCCCAATCAAAATTCCAATAACCTTCTTTGCAGAAATGGAAGAGCCAATCAACAAATTTGCATGGAAGGGTAAGGTGCCCCGAATAGCCAAAAACATCTTGAAAAAGAAGAATGGAATTGGAGGACTCACACTTCCCAATCTTAAAACTTATTCCAAGGCCACAGTAATCAAAACAGCATGATACTGGCACAAAGACGGACACACAGACCAATGGAATAGAGTTTGAGAGCTCAGAAATCAACCCTCACATTTATGACCAACTGATTTTTGACAACACATCAAAGACTTGCTCAATTGGGAAAGAACAGTCTCTTCAGAACAGTCTCTTCAACAAATGGTGCTGGGAAAATTGGATCTCCATTTGCAATAATATAATAATAATAATAATAATAATGAGAACTCCTACCTCATACCATATATGAAAATCAACTCAAAATGGATCAAAGACCTAAATATAAGAGCCAGAACTCTCACATTCCTGAAGAATACCTAGGGAAGCATCTTCAGGATCTTTAGTTAGGCAGTGGTTTCTTAGGTTTACAACCAAAGCACAAGTAACAAAAGAAAAAAATAGATAATAGAACCTCATCAGAATAAGAAACTTTTGTGCCTCAAAGGACTATACCATGAAAGTAAAATGACAACTACTTACCCAATGGGAGAAAATATTTTGAATCCACAGATAGATAAAGATCTACTATCTAAAGTATATAAGGAAATCCTTCAACTTAATAACAAAAAGACAACCCAATGTAAGAACAGGGCAAAAGACTTGGATAGACATCTCTCCAAAGAAGATTACAAATGGCCAGAAAGCACATGAAAAGACGTTCAACATCATTGGTGGCAACGTAAAACGGTGCAGCTGCTGTTGACAACAGTCTGACAGTTCCTCAGAAAGCTAAGTATAGAAATACCGTATGACCTGGGAATCCCACAGTTAGGGTATATACCTTAAAAGAATTGAAAGCATGAGCTCAAACAGATATTTCCAAACTGATGTTTATAGTGATGTTATTAATAATGGCCAAAAGATGGATGGAACCCAAGTGTCCAACTGATGAATGGATGAATAAAATGTGGTATATGCATACAATGGAATATTATTTGGCCTTTAAAAAAAGGAATGTTCTGATACATGCAACAACATGGAATGAACCTTGAAGACTTTATTCTGAGTGAAATAAGCCAGATACAAAAGGAAAAATATTGTATGATCTCACTGATTTGAAATAATTAGAATAAGCAAACTCAGAGACAGAATCTAGAATATAGGTTACCAGGTAGGGATAGAGAAAGGGAAGCTAAGGTTTAAAATGTACCGAGTTCCTATTTAGAACGATGGAAATGTTTTGGTAATTGATGGTGGTGATCATAGTACAACATTGTGAGTGTAATTAACAGAACTGAAATATATGTGTCAATATGGTTAAAAGGGGAAATGTTAGGTTGTGTATATGGCAACTGAGTAAAAATTAGAAAATCCATGGAACTGCACTACACAAACAGTAAACCCTAAGTTAAACCATGGGCTACAGTTAAGAGTACAATTATAAAAATGTGGTTTCATCAATTTAACAAATGTATCACAGCAATGCAAGGTGTGAATAAAAGGGTGTGTATGGGAATCCTGTATTTTATGCATGATTTTTCTGTGAACTGACAATTTCTCTAATTTAAAAAAAGACACCATCCAAAAGGTAAAAGTATAATCCTTAGAATGGGAGAAAATATTTGCAAAAAATTTATCTGGTAAGGGGTTTATACACATAATTTATAAAGAACTCTTACAACTCAATAAAAAAAAAGAATAACCCAATTAAAAATGAACAAAGGATTTGAATAGACATTTCTCTAAAGATACACAAATGGCCAATAAACCCATTAAAAGATGCCCCATATCATTAGCCATTAGGGGAATGCAAATCAAAACCACAATGAGATGCCACTTTACTTCTACTAGGATGCCCATATTAAAAAAGATAATAAGTGTTGGCAAGGATATATAGAAATTGCAAACTTCATACACTGCTGGTGGGAATGTAAAACATTGTGACCACTTTGGAAGACAGTCTGGCAGTTCCTAAAACTATTAAACATTGAGTTACCATATCATGTAGCAATTCCACTCCTAGGTGTAGATTTAAAAGAAATGGAAACAAATGTTCACTCAAAAACTTGTACACAAATGTCTGTGGCAGCATTGTTCACAATAGCCCCAAAGTAGAAACACCCTAAATGTTTGTAAAGTGATGACTAGAAGAATAAAATCCATACAATTGAATGTTATATAGCAACAAAAAATTGAAGTTTATCCTTCATCGTGGATAAACTTTGAAAACATTGTGCTTTAAGAAGCCAGTCACAACTTAACTTGTATTGCTATTCCACTTAGATGAACCGTCCAGAATTGACAAATCTATATACAGAAAGTAGATTAGTGGTTGCCTAGGGCTGGAGGGTTGGGGGTACATAAGGAGTGACTGCTAGTGGATACAGGGTTCCTTTGGGGAGTGATAAAAATGTTCTCAAATTTATAATGGTGATGGTTGCACAATCCTGTGAATATACTAAAACCCATTACATTGTACATATTAATTGGGCGAATGCTAAGTAAATTATATTTTAAAGCTGTTACCAAATCATATTACATAATTGTACTGTAATATTGTATGGCATTATAATTATAGTCTCATGGAATAAAATATAATGCTCAGAGTTTTAAGTTACTTCTTCCAGGATATCCAGCAAGTGATCACAGAGCCAGACTTCCTGAACATCAGGCCAGTTGTCTCTGCATTGTGATTGCTGTAGGAATTTTTGATTCCAACATGCTGCAAAAATCCCTCTTGAATTGTTATTGATTTGGTCAGATAATACTGGCTTATGAACCAGATAAGCCCACTTATTGTTGGCAGAAGTTTGTTCTTGCTCATGTAAAGTTCAGTAGTGCAGGGTAAAGATGAAAGGGTGCAGAGGACTCTTTACCACACAGTTATTCAGGGACCCAAGCTGATGGAAGTTTTTCTACCTTCACTTTCAAGGTTGCCCTTGGCTTTATCATCAAGCCAGGAGCCAGGCAACAGAAAGTGGAGTCTCTTCCATAGGAACCTTTCATGATCCAGGCATAGGGGTGGTGCCCGTCATTTCCCCTCAGGTTCCATGGTCAGAACCCAGCCAGTTGATCTCTGGGACTGAGAAATGTAGACCTGCCAGCAGCCAGACATAGCTGTCCCTTAGCCTTTGGATTGAACAATGTGGTGTTCCCATTGGTCAAAAGGATCTTCAGCCCATATGATGACTGTGTCCTAGTTTAGAAGTTTGCATGTTATGAGTCCTTCCCCATTGCAAGGTATTTTAGTACCTTTAGAGCAATGATAAGTAGCCATCTGGCTGGTTATTCTGTCAGCAGCATCTCCCACCCATCCCATATGACACCTTTTCTGTCATTCAATGTTTACTGCCCACATATTGACTAATATTTGCTAGGAGTTTCCAAGTAGTACCTTAGTAGAAGAATCTTTGAAATCCTGCCTAGACTTTAAGGAGTCCTTGAGGAGGTGACTCTATTTGTATAGGATTTAAGCTCCCTACACCCAACCCCTGTCTTGCTACAGTACCCACAAGAGGCAAGCCAGGCCATTTACCATTCCTGTTGTTAGGTAAATGACAAAGAGTGAGTTCAGAGAAAACAAGTGAAACGCCAGGATGTTTATTCAATCCTGACCATGTATACACTATTCTCTTATCTTATACTGGAGGAGTAAAAGCATGTATGTCTCCAAACCACAACATTCTTACTGCTGCTCTTGAACTAGTCTGGAGTGCCTTGGTTGCACACTTGTCTTACACTAGGTTGTAGACTCAGACTGCAGGATTCATTATCTGTTTAATGAGTTATGGGAAGTTAAAAATTGGAATTAGAAGAGCAGAGGCCCCTGGCAAGTTGCTAGAGTTATTTCATTTACTATCTATGTGGTCCATAGTGTTCTCTGAGACTCAGATTTCTCATCAGCAAATGCTGATCCCAGTAGCACCTCTTCCTCACAGAGTAGTCTTGAGCATTAAATGATAATCCCCATAAAATGTTAAATCCTCTTTCAGAGGAGAAATCAGGGGCCCAGAGAAGTTAGGGGACTTGCGACCACACCACTGTCACAAGTCCTGGTGCAGAGAGGGCTCTCTTCATACCACACCTCTTTCTTTGGCTGGTAACACTTCCCTTTTCCTTCAACCCCTTTTCTAAGCTGTCACCAAATCCTGTTGCTATTTCCATGAAATGTCTCTTGGTTTCCTTCCCTTTCCTTTTCTTCCTTCCTAATTCAGGCCCTCAAAACCTCACTTTGGCAAGCCCTTTATCTCGGGGCTTGCCCTTATGAAATGTATTCCTGCTAAGGAGAAGCTAAGCTACTTAAAATTATGTTTAAGAGCCACCCCCAGAGAACCTCTTTTGTTGCTCAGATGTGGCCTCTCTCTCTCAGCCAACTTGTAAGTAAACTCACTAACACCCACCCCACACACACAGGACATGACTCCCAGGGGTGTAAGTCTCCCTGGAAACTTGGAACATGACTCCCAGGGATGAACCTGGCCCTGGCATTGTGGAATTGAGAAAGCCTTCTTGACCAAAAGGGGGAAGAGAAATGAAAGGAAATAAAGTTTCAGTGGCTGAGAGATTTCAAATAGAGTCAAGAGGTCACTCTGGAGGTTATGGTTATTCTTATGCGTTATATAGGTAGTCCTTTTTAGTTTCTAGTGTATTAGAGTAGCTAAAAGGTAATAACTGAAACTGTTGAACTGTAATCCAGTAGCCTTGATTCTTGATGATGATTGGATAACTATATAGCATTTATCATGTGTGTGATTGTGAAAACATTGTGACTGACACTCCCTTTATCCAGTGTATGGACAGATGAGTAATAAAGACAAAAAATATCAATAATGGTGGGGAGATAAGAGGTATGGGATATTTGGGGCGTTCTTTTTTATTTTTATTTTTTCTTTATTTTGGAGTAATGAAAATGTCCTAAAATTGATTGTGGTGATGAATGCACAACTATATGATGATACTGTGAGCCACTGATTGTATACTTTGGATGGATTATATGGTATGTGAATACATCTCAATAAAATTGCATTAAAAAAGAAAAAACTTGACTTTGGGAAAAGCCTGATGGAGCACCTTGCCTTTGGGCATCTTTCATAAGGTTAATTTTCTCTAATTAACCACTGTCAGCATGTCACTCCTCCTCTGTTGTGAAGCTGCTGGGAGCTCTCTCCTGTGGCAACAAATATTAACACTCCTTCTTGGGGCTGAGTCTTCCAGAACCTGGCTTCAGTTTACATGCCCAGCTTCATTTTCGTTTTTCCCTCAGGAACCCGAAAGCCTAAAGCCTTCTCAGGGTTTTCCCCATGAGCCAGCCATGTCTCTTTTATGCCTTTAGTTGACCCTGCTCCCAGCTTCTAGTGTTCTCCCTTCCTTTGCAAATATCACATTTTTCTAAGCCAACTCAGGTTTCCACCACCCTTTCAAAACTTTTCTCTGATAACTCCACTGATAACCAGTGATCCTCCTCTATTTTCAAACTTCCTTATTATGGCATGTACCATTGGATATAAGGGCTTCTCTCGTGTGGTTCTCTGGATTTTCCTTGGAATGGTGTTGCCTTCTCAATCGTATTTAATGATCTTTGAAGGCAGGGCCTATGTTTATATACTTTTCTCATATATTCCACGTTTTGAAGTACCTAATAAGTGGTCGGTAAATATTATTTGCTTGATTAGGGGCTGGCTGAGCTTTTAAATGTGTAAGCCAGAGTTTCAAGCAGTTCAGACATTTTACAGTGTTCCCAGTTTATGTCAGGATCGGTTGTTGATACTGCAGAACAGTGCACTATTGTATTCCAAATGTCATTAAGATCAGCCACTGTTGTGTTAATGATCCTCTGAGGAATTGGCTGTAAAGGTATGGTGCGCACGCTACTAGTTTACAATTTGGTTTTAGATCAGCAACTGGGTGGCAGGGAGTTGGGGGGCCTCCCCCACTGAGACCCTGCACACTGGACTCCTGGATCTTACAGTAGGCAATGGTTACTCAAGAATGGACAGCAATGGCATTTTCCTTCTAACTCAGGCAGATTCTCATCACAGCAGGGTGAAATGTGAGCTGGCTTGGTTTCCCTCCCGCTGCATGTCCTTGAGCCAGTCATGACTGCAGTGCCCGGTCTTTTACAATATTGGCACGGTGTCCTAGCATTTAATCTGATCTTTTTCTAAAATCATTTTTCAAAACTCTGCGTGTACTGTATCTTCCCCAGAGTTAAGCATGTTCTAATTGATAATTGGAAAAAGGAGTGTGTTTTATTAAAGAAGACTGAGTCTGCTTTCTGAATTTTTGGTGCCTCTTTTCCATGTCTTGTTACATCCTCCCTGACAGTGATTTCTGGACTGAGGCAGCCATGGATTCTGCAGTGCCTTAGACTGCGCTTTCCCCCGAGGCACATCCCCTATGAGCGTCTCGTCTGCTGAGTGTTCATAAACTTGAATTTTTTTTTTCTTTGATGTCAGCAGGACTAATTCCACCCACACAAAATGGTTTTGGCTTTTTCCTCTTTAGCACAAAAGAGAGCTGGCAAAGAGTCAGATGAGGGTGAAGCTTGCAAACCCCCAAGTTGTTAGGCAGTTGAGTGCCTCGATGCTTTTATTCCCCTTGTTTATCTCATGTGCTGCATCCCTGTCCCACCCAGAAAATCCTCTCTTCCCACCCATGACACCTAAAGATGTTTTAAATATTGGGCTCTCTGTTAACATCTCCAACACCCAGTGAAATACCATGTCTCTTCATTTGCAGAGAGTCACACAGCTGGAGTCACTTTACTTCTTTTAAATCCTTTTAGGTGGATGGAAGTCTGCTTGGTTGAAGAATTGCCACCGACCACTGAACTGGAAGAAGGGCTCAGGAACGGAGTTTACCTTGCAAAATTAGCCAAGTTCTTTGCCCCTAAAATGGTATCTGAGAAAAAGATATATGATGCGGAACAAACACGTTATAAGGTAACTGAGGTCTGATTGGTTTTCGCTTCCAGCTGAAAGCTAAAGTTTGGTATTTCATTTCCATTCCCTTCTTTTACTCTTGAGTGTTTCTACTTGGATTTTGCTGGGAGGGGGGATGTCCTTGGTCTTCGGATCTTGTTAATAATCATCCCTGAGGCAGCAGCGGTTTTAAAAAGGAAAGGGTTTCCATTTTCTGGACTGCGGCTGAGGCACATCTGATTTGTTAGTTTTCCCAACAATCCCAGCCCCCTTCCCCCACACACTTTATTCCTTCATGGAGTTCATTCGTGGCTCTTTATTAGTGCCAGTAAATATAAAAGTAGGGGCACTCTTTACCCCTCCTTTTTTCACCACTGACAGTTTATTACTCTCCATGTTCTCATCAAGGAATAAAGTGCCCAGCTGGGACTTGAACTTGTGGCCCCAAAGAGTTAGAGCCAATGAGTAGTAATGTGGAATGACCAAGAACTCCTTTCCATTTGGTGGTTAAAACCAAATAAGACTAACCTCTTTGTACACAGCTAGTTTCCTAAATTGTTTCATGGCAAATTTGGGAAGGACCAGAAAATAAAAGACTCTCAAAGCCTTTTAGGAAAACAAACAAACAAAAAAACCTACCATATTTAAATTTGAAAAGGAACAACATGAAGGAAGGGACAAAATCAAAATAAGCATTACATTAATAAAAAAAAAAAAAATTCTGTTCTTTTACTGATATGTGTTGAAGTATTTGCAGATAAAATGAAGTTTTGTCTGTAATTTGTTCAAAATAATGGTGGTCAGGGGCTAGATGATAAAAGACTGCCCATGAGTACATAATTATTGACATTGGATAATGGGTATATGTGAGTTCATAATGCTATTCTGTTTACTTTTTAATGTTTGAAAATTTCCATTAAAAAATGAGAGAGGAAAATGTAAACACCACCCTAAAAGACCTCTATGAGATTTGTCATCAAAGGGGATTTTTTTTTCCAAATGGGAATCTTAAAATGTGTACTGTTCCATCATGAAATATGTGATCTCTTGTCAGCTAAGAGCTAAGGTTTCTAAAGCTTTTTCAAAACTCAATTCCTTATTTTCTTAATATTGTATTTAGTTCTTAATGTCAGTATTTTTTATCTACAGATTTTCAAATATCCTTAAAGGTTATTTCTCTTAACATTGCAGAGACAACATTGAGTATAGTTGAAAATGGAATGATTTCCTGTTTCTTGCGTTATTTACACTTCCCTTCAGTTGTCCTTTCAACAAAATTTATTTTAGAAATATTGATACTGAATTCAGATCAAATGTTTGAGCAAACATTAAGCCTAGAGTAGACAAGATCAGTTGACCAGTCTCATCTGAGTCTGTTTTCATCGTCTATTCATAAAAGTAACAGAGCAAAGGCTTCTCCGTTGCATGATGTTATATATAAAGTGTGTACATTTTTTAAAGTCAGCTTGAGTTGACTGAATCATGTGTTTCATACCAAAGGTTCAGCTTGTGATAGCCTGTCACAAGACGTTAATGTCACAATGCTTTAGACGGCCAAAATTTGGTTTCTTTTTTTAAAATTAAGAAACATTTTTGAAAATTCAGAAAAAATAAATCTTGTTGTCACATTTCCCAAAATAAATTCGTATTTGTATCTCCAGCCATGGTCTCTCCCCGTGCCCCCGCCCTGTTGCTTCTATTAAGGATATAATCAAAATCTGGATCTATTAGCACTAACACCCATGTAGATTAGACAGTCGAGTTAGGTGAAGTATAAATTGGCAAGCCTCCAGCCTGCCCTGGAAAGGCAACTGTGGGTATTTTTTTTTGGCTTTGTGAACGGTGGGAATTGGGCTACACATACAGACCTTCCAGGAGCAGGAGCGCTTTGAGTAGCTGCGTGGGCTTTCTTTTCTCCTCCTGGCAAGCCATACACTTTGAATACAGGTGTCTCCTTCCAGTTCAGCTGTGGACTCCCTCAGGGCAACCTTTTCCTCTTGGCATCAGAGATCCTACTATTTAAATGATCCTACTCCTTGGGATGGGAACAGGGAAAGTAAGATTTTCACCCTCTTGTTATAAAATGAAATACCTGTGTTAAGAATGAAATCCCCGAGAGGCACAGGTGATGAGAGAGGAAAGTTTCCTGTTTTCCCGCACCCCAACCCCAGGCCCCTGGCAGACCAGAGTGCACAGAAGTGTGTTAGGAAAAGGGAGGCGAGAAGGGAAGTAGCAGAAGGACGGGGGTGGATGCCAGCTGCGGCGTGGGAGCCCCTCCGTGCTGCTGAGTTAAAAGGGAAAACACAGGACGAGTGAAAACTACCCTCCCATTAATTCACTAGACAAAAGAGGTTTTTTTCCTTATTTTTCTTTCTTTTATTAAATCCCTGAAAATGCCCGGTGTCCTTGATGGAATTTTTTTAGTGATTTGCATGTAATCATAGAATTTTATTTTCAGGCCTTTTAGTTTATTATACAAAATGAAAGGAGACAAGTATTAGTGGCTGAAATTTAACTTCCTGTTCTTCAGAACTAAAGCCCTCCCCGTGATCCTTTCCAAGGAGCACTCAACCGTGAGATTGCAGCAAAGATGTTGAAACATGAGGGAACACTCCCTAACCCAGGTCAGCCTCTTGATGTGGCATCTGGAAATCATGAATTCGGTCAACTTGGGCTGCAGGGTCTGCCCAGACTGTGACTGTGAGTTGTGGCCCACCTGTTAGGCAGAGGGTGCCCACATCAGGGCTATGCCCCCGAGCACTGCAGGCCTCGGTTTTGCCACTGATGTTGACAGTGATGGTTTCGTGCTGCCCCATCTGCTTTGTCTGCCAACTTATATTCAGCCCTGGGCCCCCTTTAATTTAGGGCAAGAAAGTTGTCCTAGGTATTAGAGTTAAACTTTCCAATTGTGAATATTCCTTCCCCAGCCATCTCTATTGCCCACTCACCACCCCAGGTCTGAGTGATGTGCCCGTGCACCTGACACAGCCACTCTCGGACATGCCACAGGACATGGTAGAAACTGTCTTGTCTTTTTCAATGCTCTATCCTCAGTGAGAGGGGCAGGGTCCGGCCCATAGTAGGCAGTCAGTAAATAGCTGTTGGGTAAAGGAATGAGTTGCAGCTGTTCCAGGGGCTCCATTTCTTTTCCTGTCTTCTATTCTTTATTTACTACTTATTCAAGGCACTGAGTCTGATAGTGTTTCTCGAAGTGTGATGCTCACACCTCCTGCAGAACCACCTGATGGGCAGTGGGCATGTGTGAAAACAATGTGGGGTCCTGGGTCCCACTCGAGACTACTGAGTCAGACAGTCTCTTGGCCTGGAACCCAGAAAGTTTCTCTATTAATAATCACCCCTGGTGATTCTCATGTGCCACAATGGGCAGATAAATTTTAATATAATAAATTTTAATAAAGTTATAGGGAAAGAAAATAAAGGTATACTATGACAGAAATACATGTGGGGTAAAATGAATTCATTCATGCAACAAATACTCAGCTACACCAACCACACTCCAGTCACTGTTCTAGACACAAAAGGCAGAGGGGTGAGCAAAGCAGACATGGTCCTGATTTCATGGGGCCCATAGTTGGAGAGGCAGAATGTAAGTAAATATACTATTAGGAATTGTGGTTAGTTTATGAAGAGGGGGAGGGAAACAGTGTTATTGACAGATAGCAATGAGCAGGAGGTGGCTTCTCCAGGGAGATGACATTAGCTCTGAGGCTGGAAGAAAGGCTTCCATGTGCAGGACCAGAGGGTGTGGGGTGGGGAGAACAGTCCAGGAGAGGGAACCCATTGGGGATAGACTGAAGGAAGAGAAGAGCTTGGCCAGATTGAGTGGCTGAAAGGCTGCAGTGAGGGACAGTGATGAGAAATGAGGCCAGGAGGGAATCAGAGATGAGATCATGCAGTCCTAAGGCCATACAGAGGTTCGTGATTTCATCGCAGGTGCAGTGGGCAGCCATTAAAAATGTTAAACAGAGAAGCATCCAGATACAGTAGGATGTATTTTGTGCCTTATAAAAGATCAGTCCGCTGCCACGTGGAGAGTAAATTGGAGGAAGGATGAGGGTGGAGTCCAGGTGACAGTGACTTGCATTAGAGTGGTAGTTTGCATAGACGACAAGAAGTGAATGGATTTAAGAGGGAAAATGGTGAATTCTGGAAAGAGAGTGGAACTAGTGGAGAGCAGTGGAGAAGTGTCAGCTGGGTAGAAGGAGACAAAAGGGTTGGGGAAGGAGAGTGAAGAGGCCAGGAAGATTTCCATGGTGGATATGTGCAGGATGAGTGTTCTCCAGCAGCCTAGGCTGGGCAAGAGAAAGAAGAGGGGGAGGGAAGGGCATTCACTCAACCTGATAGGGCTCAAAGACAAAAAATAGCATGATTCCTTGATAGTACCTTTATAATCGTAAGCTTATAAAAACTGCCTTGAACATTTGAGCGAGTCTTAGATAGGAAGGCCATGTACACTGAGGTTGTAGTGTGAGCTGTAAAATCAAAATACCTGGCTTCAAATTCTAGTTTCACTGCTAACTTAGCCTCAGTTTCCTCCTTGAAAAATGGGAATAATGTCAGCACCTCCCTTCATAGACATGTTGTGAGGAAGCATGTGACCATCCATGCAAGGCACTCGGCAGCGTGCCTGAGAGACGTGAGTGCTCAAGGAACGGTAGAGACAGCGGCTGCTCTGAGGCACTGTGAGCAGTAAAATGAACAGAGTATTTGCATCAGGGCCTGGAAGCTAGTCTTGACTCAGCGCTAACAAAGGTCAGTAAACTTGAGGAAGAGATGTAAATACTTGGGCCCTCAGTTTCCTCATCTATAAAACCAGCAAATTTGAATAATTATTGGTCTCTCAACTTCCTCAGAGTTCAAAAATGCTTTGATTCTAAAATGTAGAAAGTTACCACCCAAAGTACATAATTCCTCATATGGCAATTTAAACCAGAATAACCTTGTGTGTAGGTGTTGCAATAGCTCAGCAGTGGAAAATGGGCGTGTACTTTCTAGCCCATCACTTGAGAAACAACCATTGATTCAGGATGACTATCAACATGTCATCTGGTCTAATGTTAATAAGGACTGGTGGAAAAAAATAGACTAGTTAAAAATCACTCTAATGAACTAAGATTATTTTGAGCCTGTTTATAAGGCCATTGTTGTTCTAATTGAAACTAATCCAGTCGATTGAAGTCACCAAAGTTTACTACTCAAATGTGCAAACATGGACATAGGTCTCCGAAGTCAACATTTCAGGCATTTGAAATGGATGAAGGGTTTGAAATCTGTTGTTTCATTTGCTTTAGAAGGATGACCAAGGTAACTACCCTTTCCTTCAGTTCCTCTTAAATAAGCATTAACTCTTTTTCTGACATTAAAGGTAATGAAAATTCAAGCCCCTTGTAGCATTATAATAGCTAACATTTATTACATTCTTATGTGCCCTTTGAATCCAAATGCCTTGCATATATTCTCATTTAATCTCCACAACTCAAAAAAGCATTGCTATTCTCACTTTATGGTTGAGGAAATGAGGGTAAGGGAGATTTTGTAAATTTCCTGAGATTACTTAGCCATAAAGACCACTAAATAGATGAGGGGTCTTTGTTATATGATTTGGGATTGTTGAAGCCCACAGCCAAAGACCTCCCAGGGGACCCACTTGTGGTCAAACAAAATTACGTTTAACTTGCCATGGCAAGTAAAAAGTTATACCAGAAGGGCCATAAGAAGAAGAGAAGGGCTTAGCATAGATTTGGGCTTGGGCTGGGTGATTCTAAGAAGGATAGAAAAACAAGGACCAGTTTTCCTTTTCGGTGCTGTCAGGAAGCGGTCAATTTATTGATTGGCCTTGGTCATTTTTATCTAGCTAAAAATACAGTCGGGAGGACTGAATTGTCCAGGCATCACTCATTTTAGTTGGAAGAGGGGGATAGTTAGTTATTTTGTGGTGCAGAAGGGCCTTGTTTCTGTATTGGTTCACATGCAATTGCAGAGTGGTCTTATTTCTGTCTCGTCCCTCTGTGGTCACATACAAACTGTCTACGAAGGGTTTGTATTCTTCAAAAGCTGTTTATATTGAATTATGAACACAAAGCCAGACTGTTAGCTTTTAGCTCTCAGGTTTCTAACTCCCTCCCTCCTCCCCCTCCCTCCCTCTCTGTTCTCCATTCCTTTCCTCTCTCCTACTCTCTCTCTCTCTCTCTTCTTCCAGTTATTCCCTAGGAACTTCCTGAAGAATAATCATACCACCATCTTGTGTTTTTCACAGTAGAATATTAACATAATAAAGGTTTTCAGATCTGGAGAGACCACATGGTCACAAATCCCATTCAGCTACTTAACAGCTATTTGACTCTAGGCAAATCACTTCATCTTTCTGGCCTAGGTTTCCACCTTTCTATAAACCAGAATGATAATTACCTTGCAGGAAAGTTTTAAAAATGAGAGATAATGTATACAAGGTGCTTGACAAATTAGCGGCCACTATTAAATACTGGCGAATATTAAAAAGACATAAAAGTTTGTAAAAATCTGTTCATACTTTAATAACAAACATCAACAAAAATACTTTTATTAAATAAACAATTAGATTGTAGAAGGTCACAGAAGGTTGGCAGAGCCAGACCTTCCTTCTGCATGTGATTATCTACCATTGGATGTTGGTTAGATGATGCAATTTGGCTGTGGTTTCTTTTTTTGTACTTTTATTAAAAATGAAACATAAAATAGACAACATTGTCCCATGCATATAATTAAGTAAAATATGAGATCCTTTGGTCATTCCCTGATAGAACTTCATGAGATGCTGGCAAGGAAATTAAATTCTTAGCTTGTGCACAAAAACGGCTGCCCAGTTAAGACTGTACAGATGGAATGGAAATTGTAGAAATATTGCTTTTACTGAACAGGTACAAAAGATCTTGAAAAACATATCCACTGAAGATTTACTTCTTGCACAAGACAATGGTTAGGGCTAAATTATAGGAGGAATAGATAACTAAAATTAGCTCTTAGTTGGAGCTTGGGGTTTGTTTTCATCTTTGTGCTTCTCTGCATTTTCCATATGTCCTATAGCAATCATTAATACATTCATGATCAGAAAAATCGAAAGCATTAAGTCTTTTTAAAAACCTACTTTGTTTTCCCTGAAGTTGCTAGGCTGCTTAGCCAGGGTTTGCCAAAACCTTGCTGCCTGTGTGCACACACGTGTACAAGTGCCTCATGAAACATCCCTAGGCATATGCTTGACATTAAATAGTACTTTTTGGGAGTTCTTGTTGGGAATTACCTCGAAAGTGTGAATTGAGGAATCTGGCATCATCCATCACAAATGGCCGGGGCGTTGCTGAGAATGCGGTCTAGTGTCCTTCATTTTGTCTCTACTTGTTTGATGTGAGCATCGATAAACTATTCTAGGAAAAGTATGACCGAAAAGGACTCTGCTAATGAAAAAAGCTTTTACAAACAACTCAATTTTTGCGTAATCCCTTCTTTCTTTTTCTCCCCCCGTCCTCACATTAGAAGTCTGGCCTTCATTTCCGACACACAGATAATACCGTCCAGTGGTTAAGAGCGATGGAGTCTATTGGTCTACCCAAGGTAAGCTGGAAAGTGCTGGAAAGTGCCGGAACCCGAAGTGGGGAGCCAAGAGGGGTGGTGTGCGGACACCTCGTAATGAAAAATGATCTGGCAGATGGGGCTGTGTGAGTGTAGCAGATTTTCTCATTGTCCCAAGGGTGAGAAACGTGAGGACTAATCAAAAACTGAAAGGCATACACAGTGTCATAAATGGCAAGGACTCAGAATGAAGTGTGTGCCCTGATTGAGAGCAGCCAGTGCGTAAATTAAACAAGTTCAGAACAAGCTTTAACTGGTAAAACAACCAACTCCCTTTTTAATTTTGCCACTTAAACTCAAAATTTTTGATTCTGTCTAGGTCTCATTGTATCACTGTAAAATATTATGAATTTATTTTTCTAACTTATTATAAATTATAGTATCACATTAAGTTTTTTTTTTTTTTTTTTTGTTACTTTTTTTTATTAAATTCAGTTTTATTGAAATACATTCACACACCATACAATCATCCATGATATACAATCCACTGTCCACAGTATGATAACATAGTTATGCGTTCATCACCGCAATCTATCTTTGAACATTTTCCTTACATCAGAAAGAACCAGAACAAGAATAAAAAAATAAAAGTGAAAAAAGAACACCCAAATCATCCCCCATCCCACCCTGTTTGTCCTTTAGTTTTTTTTTTTTGTTTTTTTTTGTTTTTTTAATCATCATTTTATTGAGATATATTCACATACCACGCAGTCATACAAAACAAATTGTACTTTCGATTGTTTACAGTACCATTACATGGTTGTACATTCATCACCTAAATCAATCCCTGACACCTTCATTAGCACACACACAAAAATAACAAGAATAATAATTAGAGTGAAAAAGAGCAATTGAAGTAAAAAAGAACACTAGGTACCTTTGTCTGTTTGTTTGCTTCCCCTACTTTTCTACACATCGATCCATAAACTAGACAAAGTGGAGTTTGGTCCTTATGGCATTCCCAATCCCACTGTCACCCCTCATAAGCTACATTTTTATACAACTGTCTTCGAGATTCATGGGTTCTGGGTTGTAGTTTAATAGTTTCAGGTATCCACCACCAGCTACCCAATTCTTTAGAACCTAAAAAAGGTTGTCTAAAGTGTGCGTAAGAGTGCCCACCAGAGTGATCTCTCGGCTCGTTTTGGAATCTCTCTGCCACTGAAGCTTATTTCATTTCCTTTCACATCCCCCTTTTGGTCAAGAAGATGTTCTCCATCCCACGATGCCGGGTCTACATTCCTCCCCGGGAGTCATATTCCACGTTGCCAGGGAGATTCACTTCCCTGGGTGTCTGATCCCACGTAGGGGGGAGGGCAGTGATTTCACCTTTCAAGTTGGCTTAGCCAGAGAGAGAGGGCCACATCTGAGCAACAAAGAGGCATTCAGGAGGAGACTCTTAGGCACAAATACAGGGAGGCCTAGCCTCTCCTTTGCAGCAACCGTCTTCCCAAGGGTGAAACTTATGGTAGAGGGCTCAACCCATCAAACCACCAGTCCCCTATGTCTGTGGTCATGTTAGCAACCATGGAGGTGGGGTAGGCGAATACCCCTGCATTCTCCACAGGCTCCTCAAGGGGGCACTACATCGTTTTTTTTTGTTTTGTTTTGTTTTTTTTCCTTGTTTGTCTTTTTTCTTTTTTTTTTTTAACTTTCCCTTCTTTTTTCAAATCAACTGTATGAAAAAAAAAGTTAAAAAGAAAACAAACATACAATAAAAGAACATTTCAAAGAGACCATAGCAAGGGAGTAAGAAAAAGACAACTAACCTAAGATAACTGCTTAACTTCCAACATGTTCCTACTTTACCCCAAGAAAGTTACATACTATAGCAACATTTCAGTGAACTTGTTCCTACTACATCCATCAGAAATTAACAGACCATAGTCATTTCTGGGCATCCCCAGAACGTTAAATAGCTTATCTGTTCTTCTTGGATTATTGTTCCCCCTTCCTTAATTGCTCTCTACTGCTAGATCCCCTACATTCTACATTATAAACCATTTGTTTTACATTTTTCAAAGTTCACATTAGTGGTAGCATATAATATTTCTCTTTTTGTGCCTGGCTTATTTCGCTCAGCATTATGTCTTCAAGGTTCATCCATGTTGTCATATGTTTCACCAGATCGTTCCTTCTTACTGCTGCGTAGTATTCCATCGTGTGTATATACCACATTTTATTTATCCACTCATCTGTTGATGGACATTTGGGTTGTTTCCATCTCTTGGCAATTGTGAATAATGCTGCTATGAACATTGGCGTGCAGATATCTGTTCGTGTCACTGCTTTCCGATCTTCCGGGTATATCCCGAGAAGTGCAATCGCTGGATCGAATGGTAGCTCTATCTCTAGTTTTCTAAGGAACTGCCAGACTGACTTCCAGAGTGGCTGAACCATTATACAGTCCCACCAACAATGAATAAGAGTTCCAATTTCTCCACATCCCCTCCAGCATTTGTAGTTTCCTGTTTGTTTAATGGCAGCCATTCTAACCGGTGTTAGATGGTATCTCATTGTGGTCTTAATTTGCATCTCTCTAATAGCTAGTGAAGCTGAACATTTTTTCATGTGTTTCTTGGCCATTTGTATTTCCTCTTCAGAGAACTGTCTTTTCATATCTTTTGCCCATTTTATAATTGGGCTGTCTGTACTATTGTCATTGAGTTGTAGGATTTCTTTGTATATGCAAGATATCAGTCTTTTGTCAGATACATGGTTTCCAAAAATTTTTTCCCATTGAGTTGGCTGCCTCTTTACCTTTTTGAGAAATTCCTTTGAGGTGCAGAAACTTCTAAGCTTGAGGAGTTCCCATTTATCTATTTTCTCTTTTGTTGCTTGTGCTTTGGGTGTAAAGTCTAGGAAGTGGCCTCCTAATACAAGGTCTTGAAGATGTTTTCCTACATTATCTTCTAGGAGTTTAATGGTACTTTCTTTTATATTGAGATCTTTGGTCCATTTTGAGTTAATTTTTGTGTAGGGGGTGAGGTAGGGGTCCTCTTTCATTCTTTTGGATATGGATATCCAACTCTCCCAGCCCCATTTGTTGAAAAGACCATTATGGCTCAGTTCGGTGACTTTGGGGGCCTTATCAAAGATCAGTCGGCCATAGATCTGAGGGTCTATCTCTGAATTCTCAATTCGATTCCATTGATCTATATGTCTATCTTTGTGCCAGTACCATGCTGTTTTGGCAACTGTGGCTTTATAATAAGCTTCAAAGTCAGGGAGTGTAAGTCCTCCCACTTCGTTTTTCTTTTTTAGAGTGTCTTTAGCAATTCGAGGCATCTTCCCTTTCCAAATAAATTTGATAACTAGCTTTTCCAAGTCTGCAAAGTAGGTTGTTGGAATTTTGATTGGGATTGCATTGAATCTGTAGATGAGTTTGGGTAGAATTGACATCTTAATGACATTTAGCCTTCCTATCCATGAACATGGAATATTTTTCCATCTTTTAAGGTCCCCTTCTATTTCTTTTAGTAGAGTTATGTAGTTTTCTTTGTATAGGTCTTTTACATCTTTGGTTAAGTTGATTCCTAGGTACTTGATTTTTTTAGTTGCTATTGAAAATGGTATCTTTTTCTTGAGTGTCTCTTCAGTTTGTTCATTTCTAGCATATAGAAACATTACTGACTTATGTGCATTAATCTTGTATCCCGCTACTTTGCTAAATTTGTTTATTAGCTCTAGTAGGTGTATCGTTGATTTCTCAGGGTTTTCTAGATATAAGATCATATCATCTGCAAACAATGACAGTTTTACTTCTTCTTTTCCAATTTGGATGCCTTTTATTTCTTTGTCTTGCCGGATTGCCCTGGCTAGCACTTCCAGCACAATGTTGAATAACAGTGGTGACAGCGGGCATCCTTGTCTTGTTCCTGATCTTAGAGGGAAGGCTTTCAGTCTCTCACCATTGAGTACTATGCTGGCTGTGGGTTTTTCATATATGCTCTTTATCATGTTGAGGAAGTTTCCTTCAATTCCTACCTTTTGAAGTGTTTTTATCAAAAAGGGATGTTGGATTTTGTCAAATGCTTTTTCAGCATCTATTGAGATGATCAATTGATTTTTCCCTTTCGAGTTTTTAATGTGTTGTAATACATTGATTGTTTTCTTATGTTGAACCATCCTTGCATGCCTGGAATGAACCCCACTTGGTCATGGTGTATGATTTTTTTAATGTGTCTTTGGATTCGATTTGCAAGTATTTTGTTGAGGATTTTTGCATCTATATTCATTAGGGAGATTGGCCGGTAGTTTTCCTTTTTTGTAGCATCTTTGCCTGGTTTTGGTATTAGATTGATGTTAGCTTCATAAAATGAATTAGGTAGTGTTCCATTTTTTTCAATGTTTTGAAAGAGTTTGAGTAAGATTGGTGTCAGTTCTTTCTGGAAAGTTTGGTAGAATTCCCCTGTGAAGCCATCTGGCCCTGGGCATTTATTTGTGGGAAGATTTTTGATGACTGATTGGATCTCTTTGCTTGTGATGGGTTGGTTGAGGTCTTCTATTTCTTCTCTGGTCAGTCTAGGTTGTTCATATGTTTCCAGGAAATTGTCCATTTCTTCTACATTATCCAGTTTGTTGCCATACAGTTGTTCATAATATCCTCTTATAATTTTTTTAATTTCTTCAGGATCTGCAGTTATGTTACCTTTTTCATTCATTATTTTGTTTATATGGGTCTTCTCTCTTTTTGATTTTGTCAGTCTAGCTAGGGGCTTGTCAATCTTGTTGATCTTCTCAAAGAACCAACTTTTGGTGATATTTATCCTTTCTATTGTTTTTTTGTTCTCTATGTCATTTATTTCTGCTTTAATCCTTGTTATTTCTTTTCTTGTACTTGGTTTAGGATTGGTTTGCTGTTCATTTTCTAGCTTCTTCAGTTGATCCATTAGTTCTTTGATTTTGGCTCTTTCTTCCTTTTTAATATATGCGTTTAGTGCTATAAATTTCCCCCTTAGCACTGCTTTTGCTGCATCCCATAGGTTTTGGTATGTTGTGTTCTCATTTTCATTCGTTTCTATATATTTAGCAATTTCTCTTGCTATTTCTTCTTTAACCCACTGATTGTTTAGGAGTGTGTTGTTTAACCTCCAGGTATTTGTGAATTTTCTAAGTCTCTGATGGTTATTGACTTCTAATTGTATTCCATTGTGGTCAGAGAATGTGCTTTGAATAATTTCAATCTTTTTAAATTTACTGAGGCTTGTTTTATGTCCCAGCATATGATCTATTCTGGAGAAAGTTCCGTGAGCACTAGAAAAGTATGTGTATCCTGTTGATTTGGGATGTAATGTCCTGTAGATGTCTGTTAAATCTAATTCATTTATCAGATTGTTTAGGTTTTCAATTTCCTTATTGGTCTTCTGTCTGGTTGATCTATCTATAGGAGAGAGTGATGTGTTGAAGTCTCCCACAATTATTGTGGAAACATCAATTGCTTCCTTTAGTTTTGCCAGTGTTTCTCTCATGTATTTTGTGGCACCTTGATTGGGTGCATAGACATTTACGATTGTTATTTCTTCTTGCTGAATTGCCCCTTTTATTAGTATGTAGTGGCCTTCTTTGTCTCTCAAAACATCCCTGCATTTGAAGTCTATTTTATCTGAGATTAATATTGCTACACCTGCTTTCTTTTGGCTGTAGCTTGCATGAAATATTTTTTTCCATCCTTTCACTTTCAGTTTCTTTGTGTCCCTGTGTCTAAGATGAGTCTCTTGTATGCAACATATTGATGGTTCATTTTTTTTGATCCATTCTGCGAATCTATATCTTTTAATTGGGGAGTTTAATCCATTTACATTCAACGTTAAAACCGTGAAGGCATTTCTTGAATCGGCCATCTTATCCTTTGGATTATGTTTGCCATATTTTTCCCTCTCTCTATTAATATCCTTTATTGTACCCATACCGAATCTCTTTAGTACTGAACCTTTCTCCAAGTCTCTCTGTCCTGTCTTTGTTTGTCTGTCTGTAGGGCTCCCTTTAGTATCTCCAGTAGGGCAGGTCTCTTGTTAGCAAATTCTCTCAGCATTTCTTTGTCTGTGAAAAATTTAAGCTCTCCCTCAAATTTGAAGGAGAGCTTTGCTGGATAAAGTATTCTTGGCTGGAAATTCCTCTCACTCAGAATTTTAAATATATCGTGCCACTGCCTTCTCGCCTCCATGGTGGCTGCTGAGTAGTCACTACTTAGTCTTATGCTGTTTCCTTTGTATGTGGTGAATTGCTTTTCTCTTGCTGCTTTCAGAACTTGCTCCTTCTCTTCTATGTTTGACAGTGTGATCAGTATATGTCTCGGAGTGGGTTTTTTTGGATTTATTCTATTTGGAGTTCGCTGAGCATTTATGATTTGTGTATTTATGTTGTTTAGAAGATTTGGGAAGTTTTCCCCAACAATTTCTTTGAATACTCTTCCTAGACCTTTACCCTTTTCTTCCCCTTCTGGGACACCAATGAGTCTTATATTCGGACGTTTCATATTATCTATCATATCCCTGAGGTCCATTTCGAGTTTTTCAATTTTTTTCCCCATTCTTTCTTTTATGTTTTCATTTTCCATTCTGTCATCTTCCAGGTCACTGATTCGTTGTTCAACTTCCTCTAGTCTTGTACTATGAGTGTCCAGAATCTTTTTAATTTGGTCAACAGTTTCTTTAATTTCCATAAGATCATCCATTTTTTTATTTAGTCTTGCAATGTCTTCTTTATGCTCTTCTAGGGTCTTCTTGATTTCCTTCATATCCCGTACTAGGGTCTCATTGTTCATCTTTAGTTCTTTGAGTAGCTGCTCTAGGTGTGTCTCTTCTGGTCTTTGATTTGGGTGCTTGGGCTTGGGTTATCCATATCGTCTGGTTTTTTCATATGCTTTATAATTTTCTGTTGTTTTTGGCCTCGTGGCATTTGCTGACCTTGATAGGGTTCTTTTAGGGTTTGTAGACCAGTTGAAGTCCTTATCTCTAATTTATCAGATCTACAGCTTCGTGGAGTACACTTTCTCTAACTAACCAGCAGGTGGCGTCCACGAGCCACCTGTTCTCCACAAGCCAGATCTCCCCTGCTTAGCCTTTTTGGTGAGTGGGGGAGTGAGTCTTGTGGGGCCCAATTGGTGTCCCAAGCTTGCGTGTGTAGTTGGTGTTGCCTGCCCTGTATGTGGGGCGTGTTTCTGGGCAGTCGGGGAGGGGGGGTGGCCCTAACAATCAAATCTCCCTGATGATCCTAGAGTTTTAAAGCTACTGCAGTAGTCTAATCCTTCAGTTCAGTCCTGCCACAGTTTGTCTCTGCCACTGACCCACAAGTCTTTGGTATTGGCGTATGGCTCCTGAGACTTGCAAGTGGGCCCCCTCTTCCAGGCTGTGCACCCCGGGTCCTCTGTTGAGGGATGACTGTGCTATGTCGCAGGTGAGTGCCGTCCCCCCAGGGCAGTTCTGGGCTGCTGGGCTGTGTTGGGAGGCTCCCAGTCTGCTCAAATGATGGCTGAATGGGGCTCTGTTAATTCACACTGCTCCCCCTTCCCAGCTCTGGGACATTCAGCTGAGGTTGCAGGGAAGGCTAATGTCCACGCCCAGTTTTGTGGTGTGTGCCTGTTATTTGAAGCACTTCCGTCACACTGGGTTGTCTGGGGCAGCTCTGGGCTATGGGGCTGGCGATGGGCAGGAGTGTTTCCTGTCCACCAGGATGGTGGCTGTGAGCGGACACCCCCCTTTTCTTGGGAAGTTGTGTTGTTTAGTGAATTTTCTCAGCCACTGGATTATTGCCTTTTGTCTCAGAGCTCTCTTAGTTCTGCTCTTGACTTGACGTGCCCAAATTTCAATTCTTTGAAGCTTTCTGTATTGAGCTTCTTAGAGTAATTGTTTTAGAAAAAGCAAAAAGGATTTAAAAAAAAAAAAAAAAAAAAAAAACGGCCCTCCTCAGAGATCTAATGGGTTATTGAAATGCTAATAGACAAAGCAACCAGGGCCATTAAGGAAAAGTGCCCAGGGCAGAGAGATCAGCCTTGCTTCGGGATTTGCATATGCGCCTCAAGGCCTGATCTCCGCCCTTCCCCCTTCTGTGTTCACCAGAACTCCAAAAATCCTCTGCTTTTATTTTGGAGTTTTTCGTGTTGTTTTTTTTTTATGCCTGTCTCCTCTCTGCTGGGCTGGCTGCTCTCAGAGTCTCTGGTGTCTGGCCTCAGTCTATCTATGGTTGGAGTTTGAATCAGTAGAATGAGTTTCCGGTAAGAGCAGCCACTGCAATTCTCCCTTCTCCTTCCTGGAGCTGACAGCCCTCCTCCCCCGGGACTGAGCCTGGCAGGGAGGGGCGCGGGTCCCCTGGCCGCAAAAACTTACAGATTTCGCTGATCTCAGCAGTTCCACGTTTTCATGAGTGTTGTATGAAGTATGCCCAAAGACAGATTGCTCTGTGGTGTCCAGTCCACGCAGTTCCTGGCTTTTTACCTACTTTCCTGGAGGAGTAACTAAAACATACAGCTCACCAGTCTGCCATCTTGCCCCGCCTCTGTCCTTTCCACATTAAGTTTTAAAGTCTGGGGGGTTGTACCTGTTACTCCTGAAATAGATTTCCCAATACTTTGATTTAAATGTTCATTCAGCAAATATTCAGGGCTTGTGAAGTTCTAAAAGCTGGTATCCCTAAGCCTGGGAGGGAAATAGACAAGTGGGAGAAGTGAGGGGGAAAAAAATTAGATCTGGCAAAAATTGTAAAGCTGTTTTTAAACTTTTTACTTTGAAATAATTGCAGGAAGTTGCAAAAATAGTGCTTGGAGTCTTGTGTACACTTCATTCAGCATCCTCCAATGGTGACATCTTGTATAACGCAGTACAATATTAAACTGACTTTGCTATATTACTGTTAACTAGACTACAGACCTTATTCAGTTTCCACAGATTTTTACATGCATTCATTTGCACACGTGTGTGTCGGAGGGGGGCTTCTCTGCAACTTTAGCCCATGAGTATATTCGTGTAACCACTACCACAATTGAGATACAGAACTGCCCTTTGTGCTACTTCTTTTTATCACACCCCTTTGTCGACCACTAATCTGTTCTCCATCTCTGTAGTTTTGTCATTTCGAGAATGTTATATAAATGGAATCAATTAGTAGGTAACCTTTTGAGAATGACTTTTTTCACTAAGCATAATACCTTTAAGGACCATCCAGGTTTTTGCATGTATCAATCGTTCATTCCCTTTTATTGCTGAGCAGAGTGGAGAGCCACTTTAAAGGGATGTTTTAGGAGTAGTCCAGCTTGAAGACAAAGGACAGGCTACTGAGTTATTAAGACTTGTGTTATTATTAAGCCAGGTTTGCGATTTAAAACCCCCACCAGCACAAAAACAAAGATGCCTTAATCTTTAAATGCCTGTTAATATATCCATGCTCATATTTCTTTTATCTCAGTCTCTGTTTACCTCAAATTAGTTGATATTGATTTAATTTTCTGCCAGTTTTAATCAAACTACTTTCCTTTCTCCTAAAATGCCCAGAGCATTAAATACTGTTCCTTTCTTAGCACTAGTTGTAAAACAGAATTCATATTTCTGGAGTGTGAATTAAGAACTAACTGAGGCAGGGTGGTAAATAGATTAATAAACAAACAAACTCAAATAGAATTTTCTGTATCAGGCAACATACTTCAGAGTAAGATAATTTTACTATGTTTGATAGACTTGGCTTAAATCTTTTTAACTTGTGTGTATCTTGGGAAAGAGTGCCCTTGATTTGGGGTCAAACAAGTGATCTATATAGCGGATTCAATTTGAACAATGATTTTTATCATGGAGTCATTGATACATTTCAGGGGTGAAAGACAGTGTGCTGAATTGACCTTGACATATTTGACGGTCATTAATTCATTCATCAGTATTGAGTATCTGTTCTGTGCTCATCATCATGCTAACTCCTGGGGATATAGTGCTGAATAAAACATTCTGAACCATAAGTCAGTCCCATCTCCTTGCCAAAGGAAGACACATTCATGACAGTTTTCCAGGAGAAATATTAAAGTTTCTTGTGTAAAGTAAAGGGAGGGGAGAAGTGGCTAACATTATGGCAAGACGTGAGTTGTAGTTGTCCTTTGCTATTCTGGTAATACTGTTCTGAATCAGGAATCTCTTCTCATTGACACTTTAACAGCAATCGTGTTAAACAAAAATTGGAAAGGCCTTTGACTTTCCTAGGCTACAGACATTTCTTTAAATGCTTAGTGACTATATATTTGTAGCCCAAGAAACTTTGCTTCTCTTGTGTTTTCTTCTATTTTTTTTTCAATGGCCAACAGAAAATTGCACTTAAGTATCAAGTATTGCCATATGGTACATGATTTATTTTTATTTTTTGTCGGATTATAGAAACTATTGACTGAAAGCAAGTAATGTCAATATGTTTATCTTAATCCTTAGAAGTCTCAAGCCTAATTATTCATTTTTTGGTTCTTAGAAACAGAGGACTATGGTGCCTCTCTCTGAGATCTGTTTTTTATTAGACTTTCAGTTTCAAGCTTAAGAAGAATAACTTCAATGTGTATTGAAAGCCTTTATGTTCATACCTTTCAACCTAGTAATTCCACGTTTAGATGTTTCCCAAAACAGTAATCAAATGTTCAGAAAGTACAGCAATGTTCATTAGAGTGATTTATAATGGGGAAAATTTGGTGGTGGGGGAGGTGAAACAAATATTAAACCATGATGAACTGGTTAAATTTTGGTTCAAAAATACGAGAGATTCATATGCATCCATTAGAAATAATGGTCTTGTAGAATACTGAAGAGGGTAGAAAATAATATGTTCTATTAAAGTCTTTATAATATGTATAACTTGGTTTTACAGACGTGCATAACATATAAACTATTGAAAACATATACAAAAAAAAAGGCCAGAAGAAAATATACCAAAATGCTAAGTGACTCATCATACTGTAAATATTTTCCAGATTTTATTCAGTGAAGATATATTACTTTAATCAGAAAAAGAGGAATCGATGTGTTTGTATGTGCATACGTGCTTACAGAGCTGTATAGCCAAGTTTTTATTATTGAACAGTGTAATAAAGTAGCCGTAAGGAGGACATACTTCCCAGACCATGGGACCTTTGGGCTGTCACAGAAACAAAAGGGCAATGGAAGCCAGAGCCCCCCATGGACTCACACCTTGTGGAGTGAACCTGCCGCCCAGTCCTGGGGAGCCAGCCCTCTTGGACTGGCAGGCAGTGAGGGCCATCGCTCTCACAGGAGCCACCAGGAAGGGAGCTGCTGGACAGGGGACTAGATGCAAGTGATTGGAGCAAGATGATGCAGGGACTGAGAGGTTCCTCTGTGTTTAAAGAAACATGGAATAGCAAGGACAATCAACATAGGATTATTTGGGGGAGGTAACATAATCGAGAAAAGCAAAATATAACTCATCATTTCTTTTGTTTTCCAGATATTTTATCCAGAAACAACAGACGTCTATGATCGGAAAAACATACCGAGAATGATATATTGCATTCATGCGTTGAGGTAGGAAAAAAGTACAACTAAAAGTCATTAAGAAGTAGATTTAAATAAAACTACAATTTTGATTTAAAATAGAGATGTCAAGTTATTTTAATAATCTGAAGATTTTTCAAATTGAGTTGTTTTGAATTTGCTGGTACAAAATTAAAGTAATTGTTCCATAAAAACAATGCATGTACATGAAAAATATTTTTCTGATTTTTAAAAATCCAGTTCAAAAGTAGAAAACCAGAAAATTACTTAGGTATAACAAGGAGAAAATTTAAGTTGAAAATTCTAGGAATCCAACAATAATGGGCTACTGTATTCTTGAGTTGTGAGCTAGTTTATAATATAGCTGAACCATATGAAATGAGCAGCTTTAATAGTTATTTTGGTTTTGATACTCTTAAAATTACTAATTTGATTCCATTCTTTTCATATATTAAGAAAACTCAACATAAGGATGATTTCTTTTTTTAGTACAATTTTTTTAATTTTTATTTGAAATAAATTCAAACTTACAGTAACAATTGCAAAAATAATACAAACCCCATACACAGAACTGCAGCATACCTCAACCCCCTCCACCAACACCCTGATCTACCAACTTTAATATTTTGTCACTTTACCATTTTTCTTTCTCTCCCTCCCTCCCTCCTTGTCTGTCATCCATCATCTATTGCTCTGTCTTCTGAACATATGAGAGCAAGTTGCACACATCCTTGAACAAATAATATAATTCACATATACATTTCTATGAACAAGAATATTCAGTTATGTAATCACTTTAAGTGTTGTTAAGAAGTGCATAAAATTTAACATTAGTGTAAAGCTTACATTCTATATTTCATTTTTTTCTTATGTCCCAATTGTGTCCTTTTGAGCCTTTTCCCCTCTATTCTTAGATCTCATCCAGGATCATCTATGGCATTTAATTGCCATTATCTATTTAGACTGTCTTTTTTTTTTCAATTGTGGAAACATATATACAGCATAAATCTTCCCCTTCCAACCCCTCCCAAGCATTCCATTTAGTGGGATTAATCACATTCACAATGTTGCAATGCCATCACCTTCCCACCATCCATCACTAGAAGTTTCCCTTCAACCCAAAGAAACCCTACACTCATTTCTTATAAAATCCCCATTGCCCCTTCCCCCACTTCTCGTAACCCATACTCAGCTTCTCATCTCTATGATCATATTCTCTGATACTTTCTTTGTGTTTACCGTGGGGCTTAAATTTAACATCTTAAGTTTATAACAATCTTGTTTTCTTTGAGACCAACTTAACTTCAATAGGACACATAAACTATGTTCCTATACTCCTCCATTCCCCCACCTTTATGTAGTTCTTGTCAAAAATTACGTATTTTACATTGAGTCCAAAACCACTGATTTATCATTACACTTTATGTATTTTAGATCCTGTAGAAAGTAAATAGTGGAGTTACAAATCGAAAATACAGTAGTATTGCTATTTATATTTACCATGTGATCTTTAATAGAAATCTTTATTTCTTCATGTGGTTTCAGTCAATTGTTTAGTGTCCCTTCCTTTCAGCCTGCACAATTCCTTTTAGCATTTCTTATAGGACTGATCTACTGGTGATGAAGTCCCTCAGCTTTTGATTATCTGGGAATGTTTTCATCTCCCCCTCATTTTTAATCTCCAGGTGTTTGTGAATTTGTTAAGTTTCTGATGATTATTGACTTCTGTTTGTATTCCATTGTGGTCAGAGAATGTGCTTTGAATAATTTCAATTTTTTTAAATTTATTGAGGCTTGTTTTATGTCCCAGCCTATGGTCTATTCTGGAGAAAGTTCCATGATCACTAGAGAAGAATGTGTATCCTGGTGATTTGGGATGTAATGTTCTATATATGTCTGTTAAATTTCTCTATATCTCTCTCTCTCCTTTCTTTGTTTCTCTATTGGTAGGGCTCCCTTTAGTATCTGAAGTAGGGCAGGTCTTTTATTAGCAAAATCTCTCAGCATTTGTTTGTCTGTGAAAAATTTAAGCTCTCCCTCAAATTTGAAGGAGAGCTTTGCTGGGTAAAGTACTCTTGGTTGGAAATTTTTCTCTCTCAGAATTTTAAATATGTCATGCCACTGCCTTGTCACCTCCATGGTGGCTGCTGAGTAGTCACTACTTAGTCTCATGTTGTTTCCTTTGTATGTGGTAAATTGCTTTTCTCTTGCTGCTTTCAGAACTTGTTCCTTCTCTTTAGTATTTGACAGTCTGATCAGAATATGTCTTGGATTGGGTTTATTTGGATTTATTCTATTTGGAGTTCAGTAGGCATTTATGCTTTGTGTATTTATATTGTGTAGAAGGTTTGGGAAGTTTCCCCAACAATTTCTTTGAATACTCTTTCTAGACCTTTACCCTTCTCTTCCCCTTCTGGGACACCAATGAGTCTTATATTTGGAAATTTTATTTTACCTATCATATCCCTGAGATCAATTTCTATTTTTTTCAATTTTTTTCCCCATTCTTTCTTTTGTTCTTTCATTTTCCGTTCTGTGGTTCTCAAGTTCACTGAGCCATTGTTCAGCTTCCTCTAGTCTTGTACTATGAGTATCCAGAATCTTTTTAATTTGGCCAACAGTTTCTTTTATTTCCATAAGTTCATCTATTTTTTTTTTTTTTATTTACTCTTGCAGTTTCTTCTTTGTGCTCTTCTAGGGTCTTCTTCATGTTCTTTATATCCTGTGCCATGCTCTTCTTCATGTCCTTTATATCCTTTGCTATGCTCTCATTGTTTGTCTTTAGTTCTTTGATTAATTGCTCCAAGTACTGTGTTTCCTCTGATCTTCGGATTTGGGTGTTTGGGTTTGGGTTATCCATATCATCTGTTTTTTTCATATGCTTTAAAATTTTCTGTTGTTTCTGGGTTCTTGGCATTTGCTTTACTTGATAGGTTCTTTTAGGATATGAAAGATTATTCAGACACCAATCTCTGATTTGTCAGATCTATAGCTTGGTAGCATACACTTTCTCTAACAATGCAGCAGATGGCGTCCGCGAATCACCTGTTCCCCTCCAGTCAGTTCTCCCCAACTTTGTCTTTGTGGTGTGTAGGGATCTGATTCTTGTGGGGTTCAATTGGTGCACTAAGTTTAAGTTTGGGTGTGTTGTTGGTGCTGTCCACCCTGAATGTGGGGCATGTGTCTGAGTGGTTAGGGAGGCAGGGCAGTTTTAATAATCAAACCTCTCAGGTGTTTCAGGAGATTTAAGGCTGTTGCAAGAGTCTAAACGTTCATTTCAGTCTCACCACAGATTGTCTCTGCCACTGACCCACAAGTCCTTGGTATTGGCATAGGGTCCCTGGGTTTTCCGGGTGGGTTCCTCTTCCCAGCCATGCCCTTCCAGGGCCTTTGCTGAGGGAAAGCTGTACTATGTAACAAGTGTGTGCCATCCCTCAAGGGAAGCCCTGGGCCGCCGGGCCATGCAGGGGCGTTCCCAGCCTGCTATAAAGATGGCTGAATGGTGCATGTTAATTTCGCCCTTTTTGCGCAGCTCCACCTTCCCAGCTCCGGGACAGTTAGCTGTGGGTGCACAAAAGGCTATTGTCCATGCCTGATATTGTGTTGTGTGCGCAGTATTGCTGGAAACACTTACCGTCACACTGGGTCCCTTGGAACGGCTCTGGGCTGAGGCTCCGGCATTGGACAGGAGCGTTCCCAGCCCGCTGGGAAGATGGCTACAAGGGATGTGGTTATTTTTCCCCTTTTGGCTCTCCTCCTGCCCTCCTTGCTCCAAGACAACTAGCAGTGGGTGCCTGAGAGGCTATCTTCCACTCCAGAT
Organism: Choloepus didactylus; assembly: GCF_015220235.1. Taxonomy (NCBI): domain Eukaryota; kingdom Metazoa; phylum Chordata; class Mammalia; order Pilosa; family Megalonychidae; genus Choloepus; species Choloepus didactylus. The sequence goes on from NC_051319.1 coordinate 12,441,174, forward strand.
ATTGAGGCGTTCACATAGCCCTTTCCTGCTGCGCTTCACTGTGTGGTTCTTGCTGCCGTATCTGCAGCTCCTTTTTTTTTTTTAAAAAAAAAAGAAAGAACCAGACCGCCTCCAAACACCAACCCACAGTTTCCCCACGCTGCAGCATGGCTGCCGGACATTTATCCAACTTACTCACTCGTTTCAGAATGCAGACTCCCGATTTCACCAAATGCATGGTCCCTGTGGATTTAGCAAACCTTGTCCAGCTGGTATATCGCTGGAACTGGTGTTCTGGATCACTTTCTGCCCTCTATCTAGTATTTTTCACGGAGGTGTTTTTTTGCCCTGTCTCTCCTAGCTGCCATTTTAGTTTCCCAGGATTTTTTGTTTTGAGATTTGTTCATTAGAACTTGTACCCTAGGGACAAATAAGAAACACAGAAGTTACTTTATTCAAATCAAGAAATGGTCACTGTTTTAAAGCAATTGTGTGATAACTTAATTTTTGAATATGCTGAAATTCTGCTAGTTCACAGACTATCTTTTTTATCCTATTCAACCTGGAAGAAATGTTATTTTTAGATGGTAACAAAAGATTCTATATGCACACAGGTAGTGGTTGGAAGACTTCATGTTTAATTAAATTTTAAATTACTTTTAGAATATCTGCCTTGTGTTTATGTCACTAGAAGTCATTTTCCTGGCAGACTCCTCTGCCTAGAGGTTTACGTTAACTTCTTCTTGGCTCTTTTCTTCTCCAAAGGAAAAGGTTTCTATAATAATTCATTACAATGCTGGTAATGAAGAAAAGAATTTGGGTTACATCATAGAATTTTACTCTTCCTCAGTACTTGTGAGATTGCTTTGGCAAATGACAGTTGCTAGAAATATAGATCAGATATAGTTGCCTTTAATATGGTTCATTTTTATTCTTGTAAAACCCACCTCTGTGCCTGCCTCCTCGTATTTGGCTAGAATGTCATTATGCCAGCAGGTTTTCTAAAAGCTTCTTGTACAAAAGTGCTTATTTTTAAATGTGTTGCCCAACATTCCTTATCAAATATTTTGCTAGAGCTTAGAATTATTGCTTAATATTATAGTTTGTACTGTGTGTGTGTGACCTGCTAAGTCAGCTACTGTTAATGTCATTATCCTATCAATGTATCATGGGGCAATCTCCAAATCTGTAGCATGCTCACAGGGTGTCTTATAACTTTAAATTGGTTTCCTGAAGTAGACACCTGGGACGTTAATGTTAAACCGCTTACAAAGAAATGGTGTGCTGAGTTCCTTTATGGTGAAGTCACTGTTCTAAAGAAATTATATAGAACTGCACTGAAGCTTACAAATGTGTGTTTGCCATACCTTTAACAATGGCTTGAACTGCTTGATAAACAAAGAAAAAGCAACTTATTATTGCCAATTGTATGCATATGTTGGCGTGATATTTTCTAGGGCCCTTTGCTTTTTCTCGCTTATTCAGCTCTCCATTTCCTTTTCTCATCCTGGAGTGGACTCCTGTTGGGTCATGTCATTGCCCACATCACACCTTCGGTAGGACCTTTAACTTCGAAAGCAGTGTTTACTTAGCAAATAGGGTTTTCTGGAAGAACCTCCTTCCCTTTTTCTGTTTTAAATTTATCATTTGACTGCCTCTCAGTATGGAGTGGGACATCCCAAGTGTATTTAAAGTTTTTTCTATGAAAACTTTTCCCCTTTAGGGTTTGCAATGCACTATGTCTCTCAAATGAGGCTGGAATCCTCTTCTGCTGGGCAAGGCACATTTGGAAGCTAGGTAGCAGAATCTTTTACTAAGTCTAATGGGTTTGCCTTTGGATACATAGTTAGAAGTGATATTGAAAATGAACAAATACATCTTCAGACATTATATGCTGGCTGCAAATACAGCAACATTGCTGGTGTAGAAAGTTGTCATTAGCTGGTAGGGAATTAGTTCACATGTTCTGATTATGGACCAGAAGCCAGGAGGGAAGGTCCCCCAGGTAGTAAATCTTGTCATCTGCCTTCATCTTCCTGCTGTAGCCTGTGCCCTTGACTTGATCTGCAGAATTAGGTCTTGGTCCTGACCTTGATCCTTCAAACTTGTCTTCTGTGCCCTATCCTCCTGACTTGAGCTTAACTACCTAATTAAGATCCCTGGGTTCCTGCCCTTGCTTCCTGTTTGTATTTGCTTTTCTGCTTTCACTGCCTGCCTCTCACTTTTTCATTTCATTTCTGACCCGTCTCATTGCCTGATACTAGTTTCTCCCTTTGTCAGTTTAGCTTGATGTTCTGAACCCCAGACTCCAATTAATGTCAGCACAGCAGCCCCAGAAGAAATTTCCAAGCTTTGTCTAATGTAAGCAGACTCACCTTTGTGATGAGTTACCTCATTCTTGTCTCAAAGAAATATTTTTTTCTTATTTAAAAAATGTAACTTATGTTCATTGTTCAAAAAAAAAAAAAAAAAAAAGGAAAATTAAGAAAGATGTCAGAATGTGATTGTTAAAGCCATGTGGATCACACTCCCCTTCACCCAGTGTATGGATAGATGACTAGAAAAACAGGGGCAAAAAAAAAAAAAAAAGCTAAAGGAAAAATAGGGCGGGGGGGGACAATTTGGGTATTTTATTTTTACTCTTAAGTTTTTATTCTTACTTTCACTTTTTTCTGGTACAAGGAAAATATTAAAAAAAAATAGATCAGGGTGATGAATGAACAACTATATGATGGCAATGTGATCAATGGATTATATACTTTGGATGATTGTATGGTATGGATTATATACTTTGGATGATTGTATGGTATGTGAATAAATCTTAATTAAAAAAAAACAACTTAAAGCAACAACCAAAATTAGATGACAAATAATTGTAGCTAACAAACCAGCAAAAGTGATAAAGCATATTTAATACAAATGAAACAGGGAACAAAGAACAGATGGGACAAAGCAAAGAGTAATGTGATATAATTAAACCAAAATATATCAATTATCACAATAAGTAAATAGTTAAACATCACAATTAAATGGCAGAGATTCTCTGATAGGATTAAAAAGCATGATTTATGATGTCTTCAAGAAATGCCCATTAAACATAAAGACACAAATATGTCAAAAATTATATATACTAATGTTTACATAAAGTAGACTTCAGAGCAAAGACTATAACCAGGGATAAAGGATATTTCATGGTGATTAACAGGTCGGTTAATCAGAATAACATAAACAGACTGAACAGTTTATGCACCAAATGACAGAGCTTCAAATTACATGAAGTATACTGATACAACCTAAGGAAAAATAGAAATATGAACAATTATAATAAAATATTTTGATCCTCCCCTCTCTGTATTTATTCTTGAGATCAAAGATCATACTCAGTATGGGTTCAACCTTTGGTAATTTGTGGACACTTTCCTTATAGCCCAGAATATGGCCTATTGATAGATGCTCAACACGCATTCAAAAATAATGCATAGTCTGAAGTTTTGTGGTATACTATTGTACAAATAACAATTAGGTCAAGGAAGTAAAAGGCATTGCTCAAATATAATATTCATCATTATGTGTTATCTGCTTGTTCTATTAGTTGTTGTGAACCACATCTTAAATTAAATGCAGTGCTATTTTTCAAGTTTAAAAAAGAAAGGAAGAAACAATGTCAGAAGAAAAGCTAACGTACTTGCTATCGTGACACTAAGTGAAAACCACTATTACTGTTTTGGTATCTTTGGACTTAATATGGGTTAATGGCCTATTTTTTTTTTTTTTTTCCTGTGGCTTCTTTCAGAATGTTATAAATCCTGTGCATTGAAAAGGAACCAGCAGATTTTGAGTGTGTGTGAATTTTTGTTTTTTTCATGTTTTTGAATGTCTGGCGGCCTTTTATGCACAGAGAATAACACTTTTTTGTACTTTATTCCTCAATTTATTAAATATTTATATTTAACAGTATTAAAGCAGTTCCTAAATATTAAAATATTAGTTATAAATTTACCTTAAACAATTTAAATAAATGTGGTAGATCTAACTTTTGAGCACTTCAGATACCTTAAAGAACAGATGAAATGTTGACGTACGTAATTACAAACTTACTTAAACCTGTTCTGGAAGAGTAACACTATAGGTTTCACTCATGTCTTCGTTATTTGTTCACTGATTTTTGTTATAATAGTATTATTTTGATACTTTCCCAGAGTTCACATCTTAGCAGTGCCAGAAGCTTATGGACCTGGTTTCTGATCAATCAACTGTTGGTCAGAACATGCACAGGTTTGGTTTCTTCTCCCAAGGTGATACACCCCCTCGCCCCTGGGCATCAAGCTGAGCTTCCTTTTTAGGGCTGAGCTTTACTTGTTCAATCAATCAGACCTCTGTTATTTTAAAGGGCATGACTTTCAGGTAGGTTTTGCTTTATAATCTGGTCCTTGTGCCTCATCACCCTGAAATGATTTACTTCCTAAGTCTTGCTTGGCCAGTGTTACGTAACCTATTGTCCTATCATTGTGATGTGTTGGCCTGATCAGTTAGCGTTATTAAAAGCTTATGTGTGCCTTTTTAATATTTTCTTGAATTTAGTTGTTTCTAGAGGTTTCCATCTCTCAGCAGATGAGAGATTGAGTCTCCATTTGTGTTCTTCAGGCCATGGCTGATTTATTGTCTTGGATCATGCTTGGGGTCCTCTCTCTGCTTGGTTATTGAGTGTGGCCTTCAGCACTGGACCCTCTGTCCACCTGGCCATTTTTCTTATCTTGGGATAGTTCCTTTGTTTTCTGAAACTATTTGGCTCATTCAGAGATTGTGGTCTCTATTCTCTCCTATCATATATGTACAGGTAGAAACAAGTACATATCTGTATTCTGTAAACAGATACAGAAGACATAAAGCACTCATATTTTAATAGCATTACCCAACTTATTTAATCAATAAAAAAATTATGCATGTCCTATTTTATCCACTCTTAGCATTACAGCTTCCTTTTGTACACTCCATACTAACGGTTCTCTTTTGATGATCCTTTTGAACATCTAGCCTTTTGTAGACTTTACCAAGATTAGATTAGAATCTTCTTTTCTGAGGGGACAGATTGTTTCAGTTTGGTCAGTGAGAGCCCTGTCTGGCCAGCTCCTTTGTCCTTGCAGCACTGTCCCTGACATTCTTTAAAATATCCTTGCTTTGTGATCACAACAGGATGTTCCAGTATTCTTGCTTTGAGATATGGACTCACCTACCCTCCAAGGAATACATTTAAAGTCATGTGTTCATTTTGATTTTGATAATTTAACACATTACTGTGCTGGATTCTGCTCTTCTTACTGTATTAGGTTAATGTGAGTCTACTACACTGACAGCAACAAACTGGAAATATGTCTGCCTCACCTGTGTATAATAGTTACTGTTCCTGGTGCAGATTATGTAGCTACATACAGATTGTCCAGCAGTCATGTTTTCAGATACATGGTGTTAATGAAATGGCACACACCTGGGGCTTATGTTTGTGAAATGGCTGTGGCAGAACCACTTCTGGTTGACCAGCTGTTCTAAGCGCACTGACTGCTTTGGGGAGGAAGATCCCAGATCTCCCACACGCTCAAGTGGCTTCTTGGCTTGTCAGGCTGCCTTTGAACGTGTTCCTCCAGGCTTTAATGTATAACCTTCCTTTGTCTTATACTCCATTCTAGGCCCTTTTCCTCCTTAAGAAACCTTATCCCAGATCGATAGTACCAAAGGACAGGCCCTAATCCTGTGGTCTTAGAAGAGACACCAGGAGATGGAGGTTTTTGGGATTAAGATTAATAGGGCAGTTACATGTTTCCATATCTTTCAAATCACCCCTTGTTCAAAAGTATCCTCATGCTCTGTTCCATCCTCTGTTTTACAGGTATGGTGTCATTTAATTCCCACAGCATACTTACACAGGAGGTGCTGTTATTCCCATTTTATAACCAAGACGTTCAAGGCACAGAGAGGCTACCTGAGGTCACTCAGAGAAAGGCTTCAAAACAAGGCTGTGTGACACCAGGACCTGTGCTGTTAACCATTCAGCCAGCCATTGGGCTCTGAAGTGGGCCAAGTATCTCCCACTACTAAAAAAGTTAAGAGAATCATGGCATCAGACTTGAGCTTCAGCACAAGTCTCTAAGCTGTTATTTTTAGGTTGTTTAAAATGAAGAATATTGGAATTTTAGAACTGGAAGAACCTTGGGAAGTTAGTTTAGTCCAGATTGTTCATTTCACAGATGAGGGAACTGAAAGTTCAGGTTGTATGTATGAACTGCTCAAAGTCACGCAACTAGAGATTGCCAGTCCAGGGCTGCTGATTCTAATCCAGCGGTCTTTCTGATCTGCCATCAGGCTTTGATTTATAAACATCCCTCCTACATGTTGTGGCATGAAATGAGCTGCACATGATGTGATCCAGAAAAGCTCAAATAAATTCAGCTCCTGCCTTTTAAGTTTATATTTGGTTACTGTAGCACCTTTTAATGTATACATGGAAAGTAGTAGGGGGAAAAAAAAAACCCTAGTAGTGTTTTTTCTCTTTTTAAACTTTTAACTTCTTTGGTGGTTCCTGGACTTTAGCTGATATTATTTTTACAAAGAGGAACACATGGGCCAGTGAGGCTCTCACTCCCTCAGGGTCACCCCTCTGTTGCCCCTGCTTCCCTCACTCAGACAGCCCAGGGGCACCGTACCTTTGGTGTGATAAGAGTGTTATAAGTGCAAAGCTTCTTGTAAGTGCAAAGCCATAACGTTAATTCCGCAGCTTCTTTTGAAATGACCCCTGTCCTTTGTATTGGCTCTTAGGGTACTACAAGTTGCCTAATAAATTCGGTCTTGAAGAGCTACAAGAAATTAGTAATTTTTATATTGGACAGACTTTTTTTTTTTTTTTCTTTTTTAAGATTAAGACTCTGGATTTGCCTGATAATGAATAGCCTCATTTGAATTTAAATGCTTGGGAAAGAGTGAGCTCTATTGCTGATTCTTTTCAGTATGGAAATACTGTATAAATACAGTTTCCTAGTATAAACATTTGCTATCTTTAGTAATGTGCTTGCAAGTATTACTCACAAAGAAATTCGATATAAAATTCCCACACTTTGAAAAGCGACCTTAAAGCTAATAATAATGAAGTCAACAATGGGGTGCAGTATATGGGAACCTTGTATTTTTTACAAGACTCTTGTGTAAACCTACAACTTCTCTAATTTAAAAAAACTAATTTTTTAAAAGAACATGCTGAATGAAAGAAACCAGATGCAAAGTACTACATATTATATGATTCCACTTATATAAAATGTAATATAAATAGAGACAGAATTAGATTAGTGGTTATGTAGGGCTGGGTAAAGAGGATTGAGAAGTCACTGCTAAGGGATATGACATTTTTCTTTTTGGACTAATGAAAATGGGTTGTGGTGATGAATGCACAACTTTATGATTATACTAAAAGCCACACTTTGGATGACTTGTATGTTATGAATATGTCTCAGTAAAATGGCCTTTGAAATAACAGGTAATACTTTTAACTTCAACATCAGAGGCAATAAGTGTTGACAATTGAAGCTAAATAGAAAGTATACATTAATTTTATTTAATTTTGTGAAAGTATGTGAAAGCAAATTAGATCACTCCCTGATTCATACTAGTTTAAGAAATCTGTGATTTAAAACAAATTTAAAATTAGGCACTCCCAATTAAAAAAGTTAACTTCTCAGCACCACCTTGTGGTAACTTTTAGTTATACCAGGATGCCTGTTTATTTTGAGAGTTATTTTAGTATTACTGTGTACCATGAAGAATGAAAATGTATAACTGGCAGTATCCACCTAATTTCTTTAGTACCAAAAGAGAAAGTTAGCAATTTTGTTTAGTGTAGAATACCAACAAACCTATGTTTTGTGATAGCCTAAACACCTTTATTTTTGGTACAGCATTGTAGAGAAAAATATTTTTGACATAGTAGGTATTCCATAAATATTAATTAAATGAGTGATTGAATAGACAAAGATAATGATAAGGGGGAAAAAGTTGCTTGTAGTACATTGATTGAACACAGCACCTTATCCCCTTTACAAAAATGCCATGCAATTTTTTGAAAAAGAATACATTTGCAACATGAACGAATGCCATCCACTGACGAGAAATTTGAGCACCTTCTGAGCAAACACATGGGACTCGAGAAGACCACTGCCCCCAAAGCCCTGAGGGATGCATCAGAGCTAGGACCTGTCCTGGGGGTTGCCCAAGGAGGACAGTGATGGACAGGAGAACTGTGGAGCAAGCAGTCATCTGACTCCTATCAGCTCAGCCTTCTGGGCCTGCCCTAAAGCAGCAGGTGGAGGTGCTAATGTTGGGGTACCAGCCTGCACCCTGGTGGCCAGTGAGCCCTGAGAAGGCAAGACCTGCTGAAAATGAATCCCACCATTCCCCCCCACCACCCCCCACGCCCGTTTCCTAAGAGTGGCTCCTGTCGTGGGGACCTAAAATCAGCAACGGACAAACAGCAAGCCTCAAGCCCCAAGATGAGCCCCAAATCAGGCAATGCCAGACATTTGTATGACCAAGGTGTTAGATTTGACAGACCAAACCAGCATCCAAGTAACAAATGAAAATATTAAAGTAAGTACAGTCGATGGTTCAATCAATTGATCCATCTAGTAAATATTTATTATTTGCACACAAGCAAAACAAAAAATAAAATTAAGAAAATTTGGTATAGATGAAATGAGGAAAGAACCTAACAAAATTTATAGTTACGTAAATTATCGGTGCATCATATAAAAATAAAAGCATGGATCTAAAGTTCTGGATTATTTCAACATTACATAGGTAGGGAAATTGAAGTGGACATATTCTAAGAATATAGATATTGATTAGCTTAGGCTTTGATAGAAAAACGTAAGTTTAAAAAGAAGTTAAATCTTTAGCAGAATATTATTATAGGTAATACACATTAAAAACACAATTTTCAAGATTAAGTACTTGAAAGAATTATATATTAAATTTGTTAGACATTTTATGGTTGTCTCCTACTTAAATTTTACGGTCACTTTTTCAAAGTTTCTCTTACTGAATTATTTTCATCATTTGCTTTTGTAAATCAGTCCAGGTGTAGTTTTGAATTTAGTTGTAAAAAGGGCAGAAGAAAATTAAATCAGTTATCATGAAAGAAATCGAAGTGATATAATGATACATTTTTGATCATGTGTGGATCTATTCTCATTCCTTAAATGCTGGCTTGATTCTATTTGCCTAGAATTCTTTTGCAGCTTTCCCATACCCATCTATTTTAATTTTGTTTATTTTTGTAGTTCCATTACTAGACAGGAGCAAGTGAAGAGTGGCATTTCATTTGTTCCGTGTAATAGGAGCTCCTTACAACTGAAAATTTTTTCCATTTAATAATGAGTTGAGAGGTGGTTCATAAAATATTATGGTTTTTAAAATGTCAGCATGGTATCTTAATGATCTAGTTTTAATTATAATATCTTGTTTGGCATGAACTTCTGGTGGTAAAGTTTTTGGAGGTCGTGTAAACTAAACAGTTTTATATCCCTGATAATCTCTAAGGACCTAGAACTAGGGAGTGTGTCATGTCTTTCTAGCTTTGAATTATGAATGCACATGCCTCTTTCACATTGAAGAATGTTCCGAGTCTAGTATGTTTTTCCCTGTGGATAAGATATGAAGCACATATTGGAATTTAATACTAAAACTTAAATTACCATATGTAAAATTTTGTTTGTTTTAGCCATTTGTTCTCTCTCTTTTGGTTGTGTCTTTGAGGAAAAAGGGGAAAAAAAATAGAGAAATGTCAATTTCCCCAAAAACAAATCTCTAAAATTCATGAATTCTTTAATAGGCATGTCCAAGAAGAAATATAAATGGCCAATAAGTGTATGAAAATGTTTACCCTCACAGCTAACAAAAGAGAAATTTAGATTTGAATCATGTTTGTTGGCTATCAGATGGTAAAATTATGATTGATCATATCCTGTGCTGATAATGGTGATGAGGAAAATGGCATTCCCATTTGTTGGTGGTGAATTGGGGCTGTGCCCATTGGGTGGTCAAGTCTTAAGTTCAGCTGAATGTCTAGATTCATATGATAGCCATACTTGGAAGAATAGAGTAGCCAGAAAACCATATATGCCAGCAGAGCCGTGTCAGGTGTTTGCCCTTCAGTGGGTGGTCTTCCCAGCAGACCTCATAGAGGTTCACGCGGCCATCTAGGAGCTGTTCTCTTTGGCACCCCAAGTGGCAGCTCAGATGGTAAGGAATGTTACTCAGGTGTGGGAGCCTCCCTGGCTTGGAAGCCTCATGCCCCAGCAGTCAGTATCTATGTAGCAGCTGTACAGCAAAGCTTCCCTGTTCCCTGCAAGACACATGCCAGTTATAAGAACCCTGGAAAGTCCATTGGTGCCTATTAAGTATTTACAATCCTTCCAGTCAAGATGCAATTTATCAATCAAGGCTTATTTTCCTCCCAAGCAAGGTCACTTATAATGTAGTTTATCAGTTTATTCTCTATTCCTAGAGAAATAGAGGTAGAAAGTTAAAGGTCAAATTCCCCTGCAGAAGGGGAAAGGGTTTTGTTAACCTTTTACTCGTAAGGAATAAATGGGTATAATATTTTAAGAACAAAATGTGATAATATATATTAAAAACTTTCATTGTGTGTATACCCTTTGAATTTGGAAATTTTGTTTTGCGGGATTAACTGTAAGAAATTAGAAAGTTGCCCAAAGATCTATGCATATTCTTATATCCTATATCAGAATCTATTTAAGTAGTATATTCACAGCATAATTACAGTAGTGAATAATTAGCAACAATGTGAGTGTTCAGCGATTGCGTATGTAAATTATAGTGTATTTACACTATAGAATGCTATGTAAATTTATATAATAGATATATCCTCAGGCAAGAGTAAAATGATTTGTTTCAAAATAGTTAGAGTTTAACTTTGGATGGTGATTTTCCATATAATTTTTATCATCTTGTGCTTTCTTTCTTGTAAATCTCTAATTTTTAACTTTGATCATGATTGCTTTTCAAATTAACTGTTTTTGTAGAAATGATGGTCAAAGAAATTCAGTTATTTTGTCTGAAAGACAGTTCGCTGTACACGTTTTATTTACAGTTTTGTACACTGTCTTAATATGAATGGGACCGCTTCTCTACTTGAGCCATATTAACCAAAGTAAAATAACCTAAATAATACAAAGTGTTAAAATTCAGCATAAAGATACAAAAACAGACATTCTAATTCTAGTTGGGAATGTAATTATGATGTTACATTTTTAAAAATCCACAATTATGTTTTGGAAATCATACAAACATAGATCACTGATTTGAATGAAAGCATAAATTTGTAGCAAAGCTTTGTAGTCACAAAAAGAAACAAAAAAATTACAAAAGAATGCACAAATTAATGTTTATTCCACCTTTGCATCATATTCCTGGATCCTTCACCAATGTTACATGAAGAAAAAAAGAAAAGCAAAACAAAATGAATAACAAATCAGAATCACTAATGTTATCAAGTAGGGAAACAAATTAAAATCTAGCAAGAGTGCAACAGAGACAATGCTATAAAAAGAAAATTGCTAGAAAACTGTATGCATCATATTCTTCTAAACCAGCAAAATATGCTCCTGCATACAATGGAACATGAATTTTTTTTTTCCTTTAATGCATAGAAATGCAAGTTCTTTTTTGAATATTGTGGATGGGTAAATGTGTTTGAAATGTAATTCTACTAAAGCTATTACAGAGTGGGCCAGGAACACATTTATAGATCTGGGGATGATGTATACTGTAATCCTAGCCAAAAATAAAAAAAATAGTAATAATATATGAACACAGAAGTACAAAACAAAGACAAATGAAATTTCTCTTATATCTTAGCAACATTTAGATGGAAATCAAATTTAAATGCAGTCCACTCTGCTTTTGAAGAGGCTTTGGTTCCGCTCCCAAATCTCAATTGCTTGACACAGTCTCCTATGGGAATACTCAGAAGGTGTCTCCTTAAACAACAAACCTATTTTTTAGTGGTGGAGCAGCTCTTAGTAGCTGTGTCTGCATGGAACTGATAACCAATCATTATCTTTGGAGGAAGTCCTAACCTTTCCTTGTATACTCTCCCTATATGTGTATCAGCTTCTCTGTTTTCATATTCAGTAGTCCATGTTGCTGTCTTATCAACTTTAGTTCTAACGTTAACAGCGGCTCCACATACATCATCACTGTAGTCATCAAAATGTTCTCAAATAAGGCACAGCAGCGTCTCTAGCCAAAAGCAACCAAGGTCACTTCATTTTTGCTGTTTGTTCAATGTATTTAGCCATCATCCTCCTCGTTTATTTTTTTCATCTTCCCACATAGGCTTAATACCAGCCTAAAAAAGTGAGTAGTCACAGCCAGGTATTAAATTACTAGACAATTGGATATTGGTGTACAGAGCCCAAAAGTATTCAGCAGTATCAAACTTAGAGATCAGTCAAAGGTTTTCTTGCCGAGTTTTGCTTTTATCATTTTTAAAAAACCAAAGCGCCCATCTGTTCTGTAGTTCATGTTTAATATAGTGTTCTGGTTTAGCAATGGTTCCACGGTCACCATCTTAGATTGATCTCTCAGTCAGTTTTCATGCATGCTATTTACATTGACTAATCATCTTAAGAGTTTGTTTTGATATCAGTAAGGCTTGGTCTTGAACTCCTTTAATATGTTTTACTGAAATGTTATGCATTTTATAAACTACTCAGATCCATCTCATCTCAACATCTGATGTGATAATCCTGGATTTCAAGCCATCAAACGCATTCTCAGTTCATTTTCCCATATACATTATGGTGTAATTTCTAATGTCTAATTAAAATCTCATAAATCATAAACCTGTCAAAATTGATAAAGTGAAATACAGATTTTTGTATTAGAAAGTTGTGGTTTTACAGAAAATCATGTATAAAATTCAAGATTTCCATATACCAGCCTATTATCATACCTTGCATTGGTGTGATACATTTGTTACAACTGATGAGAGCATATTTTTATAATTGAAGTATTAATGTAGTCCATGGTTTAACTTAGGATTCACTGTTTGTGTTGCACAGGTCCATGAATTTTTAAAAAATTTTTATTCAGTTACCATATATGCAACCTAACATTTTCCCTTTTAACCACATTCAGATATGTATTTCAGTGTTGTTTACCACGTTCACATTGTTGTGCTACCATCACCACCATCCATTACCAAAATGTTTGTCATTCCAAATAGGAACCCTGTACACTGTAAGTCGTAATCCCTTATTCCTTAACCCCACGCTATTCCCTAGTAACCTAGATTCTAGATTTTGACTCTTTGTGTTTACTTATTCTAATTATTTCATTTCAGCGAGGTCATACAATATTTTCCTTTTGTGTGTGACTTATGTCACTCAACATGAAGAATACAGAGTTTTTTAATGGTCTTTAGAATTAATCTTGGGGGCTGGAGTGGGAAGGAGAGGATAAATATAGAACAGAGAGACGGGGGCAAGATGGCAGACTGGTGAGCTGTATGTTTTAGTTACTCCTCCAGGAAAGTAGGTAAAAAGCCAGGAACTGCGTGGACTGGACACCACAGAGCAATCTGTCTTTGGGCATACTTCATACAACACTCATGAAACGTGGAACTGCTGAGATCAGCGAAATCTGTAAGTTTTTGCGGCCAGGGGACCCGCGCCCCTCCCTGCCAGGCTCAGTCCCGGGGGAGGAGGGGCTGTCAGCTCCAGGAAGGAGAAGGGAGAATTGCAGTGGCTGCTCTTATCGGAAACTCATTCTACTGATTCAAACTCCAACCATAGATAGACTGAGGCCAGACACCAGAGACTCTGAGAGCAGCCAGCCCAGCAGAGAGGAGTCAGGCATAGAAAAAAAACAACACGAAAAACTCCAAAATAAAAGCAGAGGATTTTTGGAGTTCTGGTGAACACAGAAAGGGGAAGGGCGGAGATCAGGCCTTGAGGCGCATATGCAAATCCCGAAGCAAGGCTGATCTCTCTGCCCTGTGCACCTTTCCTTAATGGCCCTGGTTGCTTTGTCTATTAGCATTTCAATAACCCATTAGATCTCTGAGGAGGGCCGTTTTTTTTTTTTTTTTTTTTTTTTTTTAAATCCTTTTTGCTTTTTCTAAAACAATTACTCTAAGAAGCTCAATACAGAAAGCTTCAAAGAATTGAAATTTGGGCACGTCAAGTCAAGAGCAGAACTAAGAGAGCTCTGAGACAAAAGGCAATAATCCAGTGGCTGAGAAAATTCACTAAACAACACAACTTCCCAAGAAAAGGGGGGTGTCCGCTCACATCCACCATCCTGGTGGACAGGAAACACTCCTGCCCATCGCCAGCCCCATAGCCCAGAGCTGCCCCAGACAACCCAGTGTGACGGAAGTGCTTCAAATAACAGGCACACACCACAAAACTGGGCGTGGACATTAGCCTTCCCTGCAACCTCAGCTGAATGTCCCAGAGCTGGGAAGGGGGAGCAGTGTGAATTAACAGAGCCCCATTCAGCCATCATTTGAGCAGACTGGGAGCCTCCCAACACAGCCCAGCAGCCCAGAACTGCCCTGGGGGGACGGCACTCACCTGTGACATAGCACAGTCATCCCTCAACAGAGGACTCGGGGTGCACAGCCTGGAAGAGGGGCCCACTTGCAAGTCTCAGGAGCCATACGCCAATACCAAAGACTTGTGGGTCAGTGGCAGAGACAAACTGTGGCAGGACTGAACTGAAGGATTAGACTATTGCAGTAGCTTTAAAACTCTAGGATCATCAGGGAGATTTGATTGTTAGGGCCACCCCCCCTCCCCGACTGCCCAGAAACACGCCCCACATACAGGGCAGGCAACACCAACTACACACGCAAGCTTGGTACACCAATTGGGCCCCACAAGACTCACTCCCCCACTCACCAAAAAGGCTAAGCAGGGGAGATCTGGCTTGTGGAGAACAGGTGGCTCGTGGACGCCACCTGCTGGTTAGTTAGAGAAAGTGTACTCCACGAAGCTGCAGATCTGATAAATTAGAGATAAGGACTTCAACTGGTCTACAAACCCTAAAAGAACCCTATCAAGGTCAGCAAATGCCACGAGGCCAAAAACAACAGAAAATTATAAAGCATATGAAAAAACCAGATGATATGGATAACCCAAGCCCAAGCACCCAAATCAAAAGACCAGAAGAGACACACCTAGAGCAGCTACTCAAAGAACTAAAGATGAACAATGAGACCCTAGTACGGGATATGAAGGAAATCAAGAAGACCCTAGAAGAGCATAAAGAAGACATTGCAAGACTAAATAAAAAAATGGATGATCTTATGGAAATTAAAGAAACTGTTGACCAAATTAAAAAGATTCTGGACACTCATAGTACAAGACTAGAGGAAGTTGAACAACAAATCAGTGACCTGGAAGATGACAGAATGGAAAATGAAAGCATAAAAGAAAGAATGGGGAAAAAAATTGAAAAACTCGAAATGGACCTCAGGGATATGATAGATAATATGAAACGTCCGAATATAAGACTCATTGGTGTCCCAGAAGGGGAAGAAAAGGGTAAAGGTCTAGGAAGAGTATTCAAAGAAATTGTTGGGGAAAACTTCCCAAATCTTCTAAACAACATAAATACACAAATCATAAATGCTCAGCGAACTCCAAATAGAATAAATCCAAAAAAACCCACTCCGAGACATATACTGATCACACTGTCAAACATAGAAGAGAAGGAGCAAGTTCTGAAAGCAGCAAGAGAAAAGCAATTCACCACATACAAAGGAAACAGCATAAGACTAAGTAGTGACTACTCAGCAGCCACCATGGAGGCGAGAAGGCAGTGGCACGATATATTTAAAATTCTGAGTGAGAGGAATTTCCAGCCAAGAATACTTTATCCAGCAAAGCTCTCCTTCAAATTTGAGGGAGAGCTTAAATTTTTCACAGACAAAGAAATGCTGAGAGAATTTGCTAACAAGAGACCTGCCCTACTGGAGATACTAAAGGGAGCCCTACAGACAGAGAAACAAAGACAGGACAGAGAGACTTGGAGAAAGGTTCAGTACTAAAGAGATTCGGTATGGGTACAATAAAGGATATTAATAGAGAGAGGGAAAAATATGGCAAACATAATCCAAAGGATAAGATGGCCGATTCAAGAAATGCCTTCACGGTTTTAACGTTGAATGTAAATGGATTAAACTCCCCAATTAAAAGATATAGATTCGCAGAATGGATCAAAAAAAATGAACCATCAATATGTTGCATACAAGAGACTCATCTTAGACACAGGGACACAAAGAAACTGAAAGTGAAAGGATGGAAAAAAATATTTCATGCAAGCTACAGCCAAAAGAAAGCAGGTGTAGCAATATTAATCTCAGATAAAATAGACTTCAAATGCAGGGATGTTTTGAGAGACAAAGAAGGCCACTACATACTAATAAAAGGGGCAATTCAGCAAGAAGAAATAACAATCGTAAATGTCTATGCACCCAATC
Organism: Choloepus didactylus; assembly: GCF_015220235.1. Lineage (NCBI taxonomy): Eukaryota > Metazoa > Chordata > Mammalia > Pilosa > Megalonychidae > Choloepus > Choloepus didactylus. Next base: position 12,457,705 of record NC_051319.1, read on the forward strand.
AAGGTGCCACAAAATACATGAGAGAAACATTGGCAAAACTAAAGGAAGCAATTGATGTTTCCACAATAATTGTGGGAGACTTCAACACATCACTCTCTCCTATAGATAGATCAACCAGACAGAAGACCAATAAGGAAATTGAAAACCTAAACAATCTGATAAATGAATTAGATTTAACAGACATCTACAGGACATTACATCCCAAATCACCAGGATACACATACTTTTCTAGTGCTCACGGAACTTTCTCCAGAATAGATCATATGCTGGGACATAAAACAAGCCTCAATAAATTTAAAAAGATTGAAATTATTCAAAGCACATTCTCTGACCACAATGGAATACAATTAGAAGTCAATAACCATCAGAGACTTAGAAAATTCACAAATACCTGGAGTTAAACAACACACTCCTAAACAATCAGTGGGTTAAAGAAGAAATAGCAAGAGAAATTGCTAAATATATAGAGACGAATGAAAATGAGAACACAACATACCAAAACCTATGGGATGCAGCAAAAGCAGTGCTAAGGGGGAAATTTATAGCACTAAACGCATATATTAAAAAGGGAGAAAGAGCCAAAATCAAAGAACTAATGGATCAACTGAAGAAGCTAGAAAATGAACAGCAAACCAATCCTAAACCAAGTACAAGAAAAGAAATAACAAGCATTAAAGCAGAAATAAATGACATAGAGAACAAAAAAACAATAGAAAGGATAAATATCACCAAAAGTTGGTTCTTTGAGAAGATCAACAAGATTGACAAGCCCCTAGCTAGACTGACAAAATCAAAAAGAGAGAAGACCCATATAAACAAAATAATGAATGAAAAAGGTGACATAACTGCAGATCCTGAAGAAATTAAAAAAATTATAAGAGGATATTATGAACAACTGTATGGCAACAAACTGGATAATGTAGAAGAAATGGACAATTTCCTGGAAACATATGAGCAACCTAGACTGACCAGAGAAGAAATAGAAGACCTCAACCAACCCATCACAAGCAAAGAGATCCAATCAGTCATCAAAAATCTTCCCACAAATAAATGCCCAGGGCCAGATGGCTTCACAGGGGAATCCTACCAAACTTTCCAGAAAGAACTGACACCAATCTTACTCAAACTCTTTCAAAACATTGAAAAAAATGGAATACTACCTAACTCATTTTATGAAGCTAACATCAATCTAATACCAAAACCAGGCAAAGATGCTACAAAAAAGGAAAACTACCGGCCAATCTCCCTAATGAATATAGATGCAAAAATCCTCAACAAAATACTTGCAAATCGAATCCAAAGACACATTAAAAAAATCATACACCATGACCAAGTGGGGTTCATTCCAGGCATGCAAGGATGGTTCAACATAAGAAAAACAATCAATGTATTACAACACATTAAAAACTCGAAAGGGAAAAATCAATTGATCATCTCAATAGATGCTGAAAAAGCATTTGACAAAATCCAACATCCGTTTTTGATAAAAACACTTCAAAAGGTAGGAATTGAAGGAAACTTCCTCAACATGATAAAGAGCATATATGAAAAACCCACAGCCAGCATAGTACTCAATGGTGAGAGACTGAAAGCCTTCCCTCTAAAATCAGGAACAAGACAAGGATGCCCGCTGTCACCACTGTTATTCAACATTGTGCTGGAAGTGCTAGCCAGGGCAATCCGGCAAGACAAAGAAATAAAAGGCATCCAAATTGGAAAAGAAGAAGTAAAACTGTCATTGTTTGCAGATGATATGATCTTATATCTAGAAAACCCTGAGAAATCAACGATACACCTACTAGAGCTAATAAACAAATTTAGCAAAGTAGCGGGATACAAGATTAATGCACATAAGTCAGTAATGTTTCTATATGCTAGAAATGAACAAACTGAAGAGACACTCAAGAAAAAGATACCATTTTCAATAGCAACTAAAAAAATCAAGTACCTAGGAATCAACTTAACCAAAGATGTAAAAGACCTATACAAAGAAAACTACATAACTCTACTAAAAGAAATAGAAGGGGACCTTAAAAGATGGAAAAATATTCCATGTTCATGGATAGGAAGGCTAAATGTCATTAAGATGTCAATTCTACCCAAACTCATCTACAGATTCAATGCAATCCCAATCAAAATTCCAACAACCTACTTTGCAGACTTGGAAAAGCTAGTTATCAAATTTATTTGGAAAGGGAAGATGCCTCGAATTGCTAAAGACACTCTAAAAAAGAAAAACGAAGTGGGAGGACTTACACTCCCTGACTTTGAAGCTTATTATAAAGCCACAGTTGCCAAAACAGCATGGTACTGGCACAAAGATAGACATATAGATCAATGGAATCGAATTGAGAATTCAGAGATAGACCCTCAGATCTATGGCCGACTGATCTTTGATAAGGCCCCCAAAGTCACCGAACTGAGCCATAATGGTCTTTTCAACAAATGGGGCTGGGAGAGTTGGATATCCATATCCAAAAGAATGAAAGAGGACCCCTACCTCACCCCCTACACAAAAATTAACTCAAAATGGACCAAAGATCTCAATATAAAAGAAAGTACCATAAAACTCCTAGAAGATAATGTAGGAAAACATCTTCAAGACCTTGTATTAGGAGGCCAATTCCTAGACTTTACACCCAAAGCACAAGCAACAAAAGAGAAAATAGATAAATGGGAACTCCTCAAGCTTAGAAGTTTCTGCACCTCAAAGGAATTTCTCAAAAAGGTAAAGAGGCAGCCAACTCAATGGGAAAAAATTTTTGGAAACCATGTATCTGACAAAAGACTGATATCTTGCATATACAAAGAAATCCTACAACTCAATGACAATAGTACAGACAGCCCAATTATAAAATGGGCAAAAGATATGAAAAGACAGTTCTCTGAAGAGGAAATACAAATGGCCAAGAAACACATGAAAAAATGTTCAGCTTCACTAGCTATTAGAGAGATGCAAATTAAGACCACAATGAGATACCATCTAACACCGGTTAGAATGGCTGCCATTAAACAAACAGGAAACTACAAATGCTGGAGGGGATGTGGAGAAATTGGAACTCTTATTCATTGTTGGTGGGACTGTATAATGGTTCAGCCACTCTGGAAGTCAGTCTGGCAGTTCCTTAGAAAACTAGAGATAGAGCTACCATTCGATCCAGCGATTGCACTTCTCGGTATATACCCGGAAGATCGGAAAGCAGTGACACGAACAGATATCTGCACGCCAATGTTCATAGCAGCATTATTCACAATTGCCAAGAGATGGAAACAACCCAAATGTCCTTCAACAGATGAGTGGATAAATAAAATGTGGTATATACACACGATGGAATACTACGCGGCAGTAAGAAGGAACGATCTGGTGAAACATATGACAACATGGATGAACCTTGAAGACATAATGCTGAGCGAAATAAGCCAGGCACAAAAAGAGAAATATTATATGCTACCACTAATGTGAACTTTGAAAAATGTAAAACAAATGGTTTATAATGTAGAATGTAGGGGAACTAGCAGTAGAGAGCAATTAAGGAAGGGGGAACAATAATCCAAGAAGAACAGATAAGCTATTTAACGTTCTGGGGATGCCCAGAAATGACTATGGTCTGTTAATTTCTGATGGATGTAGTAGGAACAAGTTCACTGAAATGTTGCTATATTATGTAACTTTCTTGGGGTAAAGTAGGAACATGTTGGAAGTTAAGCAGTTATCTTAGGTTAGTTGTCTTTTTCTTACTCCCTTGCTATGGTCTCTTTGAAATGTTCTTTTATTGTATGTTTGTTTTCTTTTTAACTTTTTTTTTCATACAGTTGATTTGAAAAAAGAAGGGAAAGTTAAAAAAAAAAAAAAAAGAAAAAAGACAAAGAAGGAAAAAAAAAAAAAAAAAGTTTTAGTGCCCCCTTGAGGAGCCTGTGGAGAATGCAGGGGTATTCGCCAACCCCACCCCCATGGTTGCTAACATGACCACAGACATAGGGGACTGGTGGTTTGATGGGTTGAGCCCTCTACCATAAGTTTTACCCTTGGGAAGACGGTTGCTGCAAAGGAGAGGCTAGGCCTCCCTGTATTTGTGCCTAAGAGTCTCCTCCTGAATGCCTCTTTGTTGCTCAGATGTGGCCCTCTCTCTCTGGCTAAGCCAACTTGAAAGGTGAAATCACTGCCCTCCCCCCTACGTGGGATCAGACACCCAGGGGAGTGAATCTCCCTGGCAACGTGGAATATGACTCCCGGGGAGGAATGTAGACCCGGCATCGTGGGATGGAGAACATCTTCTTGACCAAAAGGGGGATGTGAAAGGAAATGAAATAAGCTTCAGTGGCAGAGAGATTCCAAAACGAGCCGAGAGATCACTCTGGTGGGCACTCTTACGCACACTTTAGACAACCTTTTTTAGGTTCTAAAGAATTGGGGTAGCTGGTGGTGGATACCTGAAACTATTAAACTACAACCCAGAACCCATGAATCTCGAAGACAGTTGTATAAAAATGTAGCTTATGAGAGGTGACAGTGGGATTGGGAATGCCATAAGGACCAAACTCCACTTTGTCTAGTTTATGGATCGATGTGTAGAAAAGTAGGGGAAGCAAACTAACAGACAAAGGTACCTAGTGTTCTTTTTTACTTCAATTGCTCTTTTTCACTCTAATTATTATTCTTGTTATTTTTGTGTGTGTGCTAATGAAGGTGTCAGGGATTGATTTAGGTGATGAATGTACAACTATGTAATGGTACTGTAAACAATCGAAAGTACAATTTGTTTTGTATGACTGCGTGGTGTGTGAATATATCTCAATAAAATGATGATTAAAAAAAAATATATATAGAACAGAAACTATGGTTCAGTGAATAAGTGATGAAAAGTCACTTAGCCATATATTTTCGTCTCTCCTGATAGAATTTAGGTGCCAGCTCTCAGCTTCTTTTATTAGGTTCTGGGTAAGTTAATGGCTACCATCATTCCTGCTGAAAGGATTTTCTTTTAAATCTATGCAATTCATTCTCCATCTTCCACTTAGCAATATACCCACATTGCGGTTCATCCTTACCATCACCACATCCACCGGTTATCTTGCTACTCTATTGGCTCAGAAAATGTAAAAAAAAAAACAAAAAAAAAAAAACCCAGTGGATACTACTTGGAGGGATATTGAAAAGCAAGATATAATTTAAGCTGAATTTTCAACAAAATCAGAATCACGTGAGGTTTGTACAAAGAAATGTTGATTGCATTTAAATTACCTGCTGCTTTGTATTCGATGTGTTTCTTATTCTCTTACCAATGGATGATGGGGAGTTAGTTGTCTACAGAAGTACTGAGTGCTCCTGAAGACCAAGCTGCGGCTCTAGTCCTCACCCCACCAGGGGTTGTGTTACATTGGAACCTGGTTTCCTCATTTGTAAAATGAATGTGGTTTAGATGAGATGATCCATTAGGTCTTTCTCAGTTTAAAAAAAAAAATCCTCAAGATTTATGATGATTATTTTGTGTTTTCTCTTTCAGTTTATATCTGTTCAAACTAGGAATAGCCCCCCAGATCCAGGATTTGTTGGGCAAAGTAGACTTCACAGGTATTATTCTTTATCATTTTTTACAGTCTTACTAAGAAAATTTACCAATAAATGAAATTTATCAATTTCATTTTGATATGACTGAATCCCTTTCTTCCTCTGTTGACAGAGGATAAAACTTTTCTTGTTTATACTTGACTGGGTTTCCTTTTCCCCATGTTCATGAAATGAGAAACTATGGCTGGGCTTTTCCTAAGACCCTTGTTTAGGAATGGCCCCACCTTCCTTACAGACATTTCTTGATATGAATATATTCATTTGTGCCTTCATCTCTGCCTGTGATATTCTTCTTTTAAAGCATTCGTTTTTTAAAAATTCTTTTTTTCAGAAGAGGAAATCAGTAATATGAGAAAGGAACTCGAGAAATACGGAATACAGATGCCCTCTTTCAGCAAAATAGGAGGTATTCTAGCCAACGAACTCTCTGTGGATGAAGCTGCATGTAAGCCTACTTAGAACCCAAACTTTTCATTAAACTGATGCTTACACAGACTTGAATTGTTGGTTTTGATTACATGAAATAAGGAATCAAGAAGACAATTTAAGCACCTGAAAGTTTTTATTGTATGTACTTATAGATGGTTAATTTGAACAAAACCAGGTAATTGATTTTGAACTTTCAACATTTGTGCAGTGTGAATTAAGAGCATCTCCATTCTCCAAAATATTTCTGTACTTTCCATGCTCTTAAATTTTAGTTGCAGCATGCATCACTTTCAGGTTTTGTTGTTGTTGTTGTTGTTGTTTAGTGTTGCAACATAAATCACAGGTATCTCTTGGCAGGAACATGGTACTTTAAAACTGTCTGTGTCACCTTGACCAGAGAGCAAGGACTTACTTATCTTCAATGCCTCATGGTTGACGTAGTGCTTGGGTCATTTTAGGCAGTCAGCGCAAGTTGAATAGATGATTAGGGATTAGTTACCAGATCCAGAGGGCAGGACCCAGGGTAGGAGAGGCGTGTGGGGAGGGTGTTCACGGAGGAGCTCAACAACACATCCCATGTTTCTTTTTTAGCCTGCTTACTGGAAGCCAAGGAAGAAAATAAAGCTGCTTGAGTTTATGCAGAGTCAGTACAACTGTCAGTATTGTCTTTTGCTTATAAAAATCTTTCCCCCCTCTTTTCTGGTCAGTGCATGCTGCTGTTATAGCTATTAATGAAGCTATTGAAAAAGGAATAGCAGAGCAGACCATTGTAACGCTGAGAAACCCAAATGCAGTTTTAACTTTAGTGGATGACAGCCTTGCACAGGAATATCAGAAAGAACTCTGGGGAGCCAAAAAGAGAAAAGAGGAAACTTCACGGCTGAAGGTACTTAATTAGATTCTGAGTAATAAATATGTTAATAAATACAGTTATAAGTTGCTTGTTTGAAAAAGCCTTAGTGATAAAGTTGATATTTTTGGATTGCTCAGAAATTACTGTGATCTTCATAGCTGTAGGCAGTTGGTTTGGATGAAATGTAAAAGTGAAAGAGTGGCATGCCCTGTGTAAGGAAATTGTTTCTTTTTATGATAAATATCATAGGTTAGAAAGATTGAAGGTCATGTCTTAAACTTACTACTTACCTAGAAAGTGTAGAAGTGGCCACTAAAGATCTTTCTTTGTTAGGCAGCACTATCAGATCTCATATTAGCCAAGTTACCTTTCTGATTTTCAGTAGAAGTTAATAATTCAGTGTGGTTGAAACTACTTCCTTCATATTTTCCTGATGTTAACCCTTCATATTTGAGGAAGAGGCAGCGCTCCTTGGCAAGGCAGCCTGCTTCCGATCCTAACTCTGTACTTACCACCTTCCTATATGGTCATTTTAGTCTATTCAGTTATGGAAAACTTTTGTCTACCCTCAAAGCTTTCTATTTCCTCACCAAAATGTCTCTCCTAAGCTCTTGCCATACGAGTTCCAGCTCCATTAGTAAAAATGATTGCTTTACCTTGGTCTTTTCTCAGCGGTTGGCTTTTTGTCAGCTTCCAGCACAGTTGTCCCTGCTCTGCCCCACCTGCTTTGAGATTCTCTGCTCCCCTAGCACATGGGTTCTCCCCTGTGTCACTTAGTGTCTGCCCTTCCACCTCCTCACTCTAAATATGAGGACTCTTTGAAGTCCAGCACTGAATCACTTCTCTGTTCTTCCTTAGCTGATCTCATCTACTTGTGAAAAAAAACAGCTGTCAACTTTATACCAGCTCCTCCCAAATCTTGCTCTCGAATGCTCCTCTAGATATCTTCAGTACTGTGACCCACAGGCCCTACAGCTTGCCGTGCTATCCCACTCTTCTCACACTCATGCCTCTTCCTGACTTCCCTGGTTTAGCATAACTACCATATTATCTCAGTACTCTTTTTATGTTCCCTATGTCTTATCCATTGTTACATTCTGCTGATTTTCTCTTGCCAGTCTTGAATCCATTGCTCTCCTCCCTTCTCACCACTCTTGCCTCAGTCTTACCCCTTCTGGTCTTGTCTCAGGATTCTTGCCACATCTTCCTGCTCCCTGTCATTCTCCAAGCCAACCTCTCTCAGAGGTAGAAGCTGCAAAATTATTCTTTAATAATTATCAGATGATCAGATGTCACCCCACTGCCTACTCAGTTAAGTAAAGGTCCTTAGCTTGATCTTGAGAAGAGGCCTCCAGAACAGCCAACTGACCTCCCCATTCTTTTAGCTGACTCTGAACATACACCCCACACTGCAGCCCAGCATGCCAAGTTTTCTACCTTCATGACAAATTCCTGCTCTCTCCATCCTATTCCCCTTTTACATTACTCTGTTTCTCCAAGCCCTCCTCAATTTTCTTTCCACCTGAGTATGAGTCCTTTTAAAAAATGCTTATGGCACTTCTCCTATAGAATCTATGGTATAGATTCTTTCTGTTCTTGATTTTATTAGAGTGAATCACATTTTTGATCTACAAAAAGTGGCAGTTATCAAGTGGTCCAGTCTAATATTTTCCACATTAGAGAATTAGCTGCTTTCAGAGAGTCCCTGGGCTTTTTCACTTTTGTAACCCTTGGGTGCATATCTGACCCTGGTGCCCTGCCTAAAGCAGGCACTCCTTAAGTGCTCGTGTTTATTTCAAATGAAAAGTCAGTAACAGGTTTTATCACTCTAAGCATTTCTGCTTTTGATTATCAAGCTTTGGAAGCATTTTATTGAACTTCAGGAGTCAGTGAAGACTTTGTTTTGCAGAATAACTGTATTTCAGAAGAAGAAAGAGATGCTTATGAAGAACTGCTGACACAAGCAGAAATCCAAGGAAATATCAATAAAGTCAACAGTAAGTAATGGACTATATGAAGGAAATGGATTCTTTGACAAGATACAAACTTTCTTTGCCAAAATCAGCAAAACTCTAAACTTGTATTCTTGTAAAACTTATATAATGAAAAAAAAATCTAAATGTCATTGTTGCTCTTAATTATGACTCATCATCTGATAGTTTCTCAAAGTATCTTAAATCTAGTTTGATTGTACCCTCCTATTTCATCATAGGTACAGCACATTTCATATTTTAAACCTGTCCTTTATTGAGCCAATATAGGCATATTTCGGAGCTACTGCAGGTTGAGTTCCAGACCACTGCAATAGTGCAAATATCACAATAAAGTTTGTCACATGAATTTTCAGTTTCCCATTGCAGATGAAAGTTATGTTACTGTAGTCTATTGTGTGCAATAGCAGTATTTCTAAAAAAAAAAAAAACCAATGTACATACCTTAATTAAAATGTGACAGGCATAAAATGAGCACATGCTGTTGGAAAAATACCACCAATAGTTTTGCTAGATGCAGAGTTGCCACAAACCTTCAATTTGTTTAAAAAAAAAAAAAAAGCAATATCTGTGAAGCACTACCTTAAAGATTGTAGTTCCTTAACCATGATAATGTGATAGTATTCTATTTGAATTGTAAGATATTTTTGACACCTCTGCTTTTTATTACTTCCCAATTAATAGTCTGCAATTTGTAAGTTGTTTTCTTCAACTCCTATAGCTTTAATCCCAGTGAATCAGACTGTGGACAGACAAGATGAAGCCACATGCTGGCAGTTCTGTGCCTATGTCCTTGAGCCTGTCTGTAGTCATGCAGTTAAATTCCTCTTGGTACACAGTTCAGCTGTGCGATGATAAGGAGCAAGAAACTTGGGTAGTTAAAATAAAAGCATACAAGTTTAGATATATTAGTCTTTTTATTACCCCTGCTCCCCAACTTGATAGAATTTATTCTTGAGTATCAGAAGAGGCAGTAAGGAATTTTATTTGACATTTATTTCCCCTAGGTCAATCTAAATAACCCATATATTCCCCCCCAAAAAAATTAGTACATGAAAAATCATTTTGCTCATTTAATAAAGTATATGAACACTGCCAAATTTAAACTCAGAGTGACCACTTATTACAACTAAACCTTGCCCTCTATTTAACCTCTTAGATGAGGTTCACCTTCTTGAATGTTCCTTGAATGCTGCTCCTGCAGCCTTCACATAAATGTACCCTATCTGTATCACTCAAGGCTTCAAGCAGCGACTGAGGAAGTCCATGGCAGGCTGATAAAATGTGTAGGAGTTAACACCTGAGTGTGTTTGAGACTTTACTTCACAAACAACAACTGTTGAGAGCCTAGGATGACTTTTTTCTTTTTTTAAGAGGCAACCCCTTAACATTTTGGTGCATGTATTCCTGTTCTTTTATTCCCACTAAATCTTTAATATGTCAGTAGTGATACATGGAGCATAATTTCAAGTTTCTTCTGCCCTGCTGGAAAGCTGAGAATTTTATATTGCTTGACAGATGAGAATTATGGGAAGAAATTAATATTACCAGCAAGACATCCAAGACTCCTAAATTTAGCGAGGAAATGCTTCCATATCTTTGAAAGTCTGTAACCACTAACACAGATTTCTTTTATATGTTAAATAAAATGCCTTATAAAAATGTTTTATAATACTTTACACAATGCTATAATTTCCTGACAACAAATTTAATGCCAAATTGGCTATTCCTTTTAACCATTTTTAAGTAAAAGGCATGGGGTGATTTGCACTAATAGCATAACCAGCTGAAATTGAAGCACATTCCATAGTTTGATGGTGTTAATGTATACAATGTGATCATCCTGAAGTTTTTCATCTCCCCCATCTGAAAATTTATAGTACCATAGAATTGAAAGTAGTCTTAAAAAATCCTTTAAAGCATATTTTATTTGGTGGCATAATGAGACTATTGTCCTATTTAAAATATCTAAGTATAGCTACATTAACAAGATTTTCCCCAATCGTGTGGTTAATGTATTAAAATGTCAGGGCATCCACGTTAGTAGTAGCTGTGATAATGGAATAAGTGACAGCTTTGGTTATTTATCTTTGGTCAGTGAATCTGTTGAAGGGGCTTCTGCTTTGTTTGAACTGCACTCATTTAACTCTTAGATTTGGCTCATGCATTCTGCTCATTGCGTAATATATTCTGTTAAGGTCAGGGCTAAAATTTTTGTCAAATGCAGAATGTGAAAGAGTGAAGAAATCTGCTTTATTTTTAAAGAAATAGTGAATTGAGAGTGTTTTAAAGGCATGATTTCCTGGCAATATCTTGCCATCCATTGTACAAAAGTGTGTAACAGTTATCAAAGGTGAAGCAAGATGCTGTGCAGAGAAATCCGACATGCGGCTTAAAGATCCTGGGTAGTTTTACTGGACAAGCAAACTCCACTAACTTCTACTGAGCTTGCTTTCTGGAGTTCTTTAGTTTTTCACATTAATTATAAGGATAGAAAAGAAGTGTTTGGGTTCTTCGGGTCCTTTTAAATGAAGTGTAAGTTTGGGGCTGGGGAGACGACATGAAGGATTTCATTTAGTAATAAGTTTTTCCTGCCATTGAATGATAGATATCTCTTAGTCAAAGGGTTTTTGAGGGAAGCTCCTTGTAAATGTACTTAGAAAAGATAATTTGTCATTTGTCAAAAAGGGTTAGAATAATCTTAACTGCAGTTTGGTCACGTACCAGGCAGACAACGACTAGCCCTTGAAAGCTCTAATAATCTATGAGTCTGTGTTATCCCTTCCATCCTGAGCTCTTCTTTACAGGGCAATTCTTCTGATTCTTTCTGGTTTGCTATCCCCTGGTGACAGCATTCATCACTCATTCTTCCAAATGGTCAGCATTCCATTTCTGTGCTTTGAAAAACTATGCCGAATCTCTTATCCCAAGCACCCTCAGTTTAAACACATAAATTCAGGTCTGTGTTCTCTCTTGAATGTTATGACTGGCGACAAGATCACAGATCTTATGGTTGTTTCGATTACAAAGATGTTTTTGTGGTCAGGACTTTTTTTTAATGCTATTAGTACAGACTTATTTAATCATGAATTTTGCTTGTAATGTTTTTAAATGTTTTTAAAAATATCTGAAATTGTTTTTTCTTAAGAGTAACACTTCACAGAATATGAGAGTTGAGGGAGGATGTTCTTAAAAAAAATAATGTAACACTGCCAATGCCAAGCAGCAAAGTACTGGAGTTCCTGCTGTGGCTATACCACAGGGCTGGTGCAGACGAAGGACAGAGCAGTAGGGCAAGGCTTGCTTCTGGTCTTCATTTAGCGTAAAGTCTCCTTGGGGAGGTGACACTAACCCACAAGGAGCGGTAGAGAACAATGCCCGCTGGAACTGTAAGAACGAGCTCTAAATACTGTGGGGATTCAAAAGACGTGAACTCCTCAGGGACTGGAGCAATCATGGCAGCTTCATGGAGGAGGCAGGCCCACAGCTGGTCCTGAAGGGAAGTTCATGGAGAAGGCATGTTAAGTAGAAGTTCTCTCTTAAGCCCCTTCAGTGCTGTGATTCTTTTAGGGTCCAATTCCAGAAATTGGCCTGACTTTGAATTACTGAGCTGAAATTTCCCAGGCTTTGCCTGCCTTGCAACTGTAGTTACTCAGAGTTCATGGAAAGGGACTGCTTTAGTTTCAGTTCCTTGGAAGGATGGGCTGGTTGGCACAGGCAGCACTGGAAAAAGCTGCTGTTCTGACGGGCTGTGAATCCCCTCCCTCAGGACTGGCTGCAGTGGACCGCATCAATGCTGCGATTCGGGAAGGTGACCCCGAGAATACGCTGCTTGTGCTGGAGAAGCCTGAGGCCCAGCTGCCTGCCGTTTATCCCTGTGCTGCTGCCATGTATCAGAACGAACTTTTCAACCTCCAGAAGCAGAATGCCATGGTGAGTCAGAGAAGGCTGCTGTTACGGAGACATCAGGACTCACATCCAAGTGAGGGGGAGGCTTTTAAGGAAAGGTGAAGGGGAGTGAAGGGTCTTTAACTTGTAATCCATCCTGGCCTCTGTGGCCCACCTGTACCAGTTCCATGGCCTCTGTGAACTCCTGTCTTTAAGTCTGCGTAAAGAACTTAGGAGCACAGTCAGGAAATCGAGGCAGTAGTCCAAAAAATGTACATAAAAACAGGTTGTCCCAGTTCTGTGTGTTTTTTTTTTTTTTTTAAGAACTTGGAAAATTTTTGGTTGCACTAAAATATTTTTTGAGCATGTAATATTTTGATTTAGAAAAAGAAGCTCTGAACCTGCCTTTCTATAAATCTGCAACTAAGAACATTATAACTATGGTTTTGATTTTTGCAAATTTATTTGATTTTTGCAGATTTATGCTCCTAATTTCTTAATAGTATTGAACACTAATACTCATGTTACAGTAATTAAAAGCATGTGTACTAGTACAGGAATAAGCCAAACAATGAAACAGAATAAAAAGTACTGGATGCAGAGCCAAAACTTATTATATGAGAAAGCTAACATTTCAGTAAGGTGGGGAAAGGATTATTTAATAAATGAAACCCTTACAAGTGTTTAACCATTTACATTGGCTCAGAAAGAAAAGATTAGCTCACTAAACCTATCATATATCAGAATTAATTTCCAATGGATTAAAAGACTGAACATAAAAAGTAATTTAAAAATTAAAAATTAAACTTTTAAGGAAAATGTAGGACATTTGATCTTAAATATCAAAAAGAACACTCTTCCACAGTTAAAAGAGGAAGAGGCCAACAGCATGAACAGACAGTTAATAAAACCACTGTACAAGTGACCAGCATACAAAAAATGTTTAAACTCGGAAGTAAATAAAGGTAAATTAAAATAAGATGCAATTATTTTTTAATCAGATTGGTAGAGGTTAGAAAGTGTCAACCCAGTATAGCTATAAATACAGGGAAGCAGTCATTCTCATACACAACTGGCAGATGTGTAAATTGTGCAATCTTTCTGGGGAGTAATCTTGATAATGTGTATCAAAAGCTTAAAATTTGGTTACCCTTTATCCTGACAATTACATTTCTAGAAAATGATCCTAAAAGAAATATACCAAAAAGATTTAGCTATAGGGATGTTACACAGCACTGTTTATAATATTGAGAAACTGGAAAGAAACCACGTATTTTACTAAGAGATTACTTAATCTATGATACTTCTATGTGCTAGGAGTCCTATGCAAACAGTAAAAATGATAGCGTAAAAGATAATGAGCTAAACAGATGTTCCTAGAGCAAGTGGAAAAATGGTATCAAAGTATAGCATTAACTTGTTTCTTTGTATAATAAGAAAATGAAAATAAAAATCAGTTTTAAATATATGAATGCATTTTTAAAAAGGATATGTAGTAAAGTGCTTGGGGTGGTGGTAGGATTTGTTTGTTTTTAATCAAGATTGCCTATATTTTCTAAATAGAAATATACTATTTTTGTAATGAAAGAAAAATAGACTGTTTTTTTAAATTGCACTTGAATTCTCTTCGTTAATATTCCCTCCCTCTTTGCCAGCTTGAAGCTCAAGGCTGCTTCCAGGCTAGCACCATCATCATCCTCAACTGGTCAATACCTAGTCCGTGGTTTTCCAGCCCCATTCTTCTTCTTTTTGTCAGCTTATCCTTTTTGCTGCTTACAACTTTAGATATTTGTGGACAGTTCACTGGAATGATAGACAAAGTAAATCTCAAATGACTCCTTTCTGCTTTTTACTTGTAATTGTAGACATTCCTGATGTATTAAACTTGTACTTAATATCAACTTATTGGATAAAACAAACTTATCATGCTCCCTATGATAATCCTTCCCATCTGCTTCCAAAGGTAAAATTATGCTTTGTTTTTCCCCCTGCAGGAAATCTCTGGATACCCAGAAAGCTATAATAATGTATTTTAATGTGAATATAATGTTATAATATCTTTTTTAAATACGTGTAATATTCTTTAACGTAAAGGCATATATCAGCCCTTTTTAAAACTCTTTCTCATGCTCCATTTTATGCTCCTGCTATATGATGAAAGCAATTTCCCCTTGAAGTCAGGCCAACACAGTATAAAATGGTTTGGTGGAAGAGAACATTCTTTTGAAAATTTAATGTGAATTTTTTAAATAAGCCAAATCCAGTTTTATAAATTATATAAATTTGGAAATCCTTAGTTGCTTTTCCAAAAGAGTTACTTCAGATTTCTTCAAATATGTAGACCTGTGATACATTTTTAAATGTCTTCCCAATTTATTAAAATGTGATTTAGACTAACTCTTTTTTTGCATTAGAATCAATATTCTTGGCTTAAAGATCTTGATTTCCATTTTCTGGGATTATAACTTTTAGGTAAAATTTTGCCCTCCTATCCTTCACCCTTAATTCAGACTGAAGATCATTAGCTATGCTAGAATGTTACCTCCTGCTCAGTCAATGGCAAAATTGTCCATTCCTAAGCTGAATTATTTGGTAGGCTTGAGCCTGTGAGCAGGCAATATAGCTGTAGCAATCAGCTATGGGAATGCAGATTTTTGTGGACTCATAACTTGTTGGTTGTAATTAACTCAGTCCCCAAAATGATTATTCAGAAAAACCCAGGAGTCATTTATAAATCTGTTCTTTAAAGTCAGTGGAAAGTAAGTGACTAATGACCCACTCTTCCAACTGGGCTGTCAAAATCTTAGACTTTCTGTTGCTCTTTGAAATGTGCCTTCCAAACTGCCCATCAGATAAGGAGGTGTATGATTTGGGGAACTTACAGTGCCTTATGTTTTCCAACAGAACTACTTGGTCCACGAGGAACTTTCAATTGCAGTAGAAATGTTGTCTGCTGTTGCTTTACTAAACCAGGCCTTGGAAACCAACGATCTTGTGTCTGTGCAGAATCAACTCAGAAGCCCATCAATGGGCTTCAATAATCTGGATGAGGCATGTGTGGAACGGTAAGGTCCAATTTGGGCTTCCAGCCCTTCTTTCAGTGTAGAAGTACACTTGTGGCAGATCTCAGAAATTAAAGGAGTTGCTCTTTAGTGGGAAAATCCATATATCCTTGCTCACATTTTATTGAGATATATTCAGTTTTATTGAGATATATTCACATACCATACAGTCATCCATGGTCTACAATCAGCTGTTCACAGTACCATCATATAGTTGTGTATTCATCACACCAATCTATTTTTGAACATTTTCCTTACACCAGAAAGAATAAAAATAAGAATAAAAAATAAAAGTAAAAAAAGAACAACCAAAGCATCCCCCCCATCCCACCCTATTTTTCACTTAGTTTTTGTCCCCATTTTTCTAGTCACCCATCGATACACTGGATAAAGGGGAGTGTGATCCACAAGGTTTTCACAGTCACACTGCCACCCTTTGTAAGCTACATTGTTATACAGTCATCTGCAAGAGTCAAGGCTACTGGATTAGAGTTTGATAGTTTCAGGTGTTTACTTCTGATTGATTATTCTGATACATTAAACCCTAAAAAGGGTTCTCTAGATAGTGCGTAAGAATGTCCACCAGAGTGACGTCTCGACTCCATTTGAAATCTCTCAGCCACTGAAGCTTTATTTCTTTTCATTTCGCATCCCCCTTTTTGGTCAAGAAGATGTTCTCAGTCCCACGATGCTGGGTCCAGATTCGTCCCCAGAAGTCATATCCTGCTTTGCCAGGGAGATTTACACCCCCAGGAGTCAGGTCCCACATGAGGGGGAGGGCAGTGAGATCACCAGCCGAGTTGGCTTAGAGAGAGGGCCACATCTGAGCAACAAAGAGGTGCTCAGGGGAGACTCTTAGGCACAATTATAAGCAGGTTTAGCCTCTCCTTTGCAGTAATGAACTTCATAAGGGCAAGCCCCAAGATAGAGGGCTCAGCATACCAAACCGTCAGTCCTCAACGTTTGGCTCACGTTTCCTGAAAGCTAGTCCGATTTGTTTAAACAGTATTTCTAATATTAGAGAACTTTACGGTATTCCTTTTGGGGGCAGAAAGGATCGGGAAATGATCGTCCCTGTGGCAGTTAATGACTGTTTTTATCATCAGCGAAGAATAATCAATAGGCTGAAAATAAAGGAAGTGTGGAAAACATGCCTTTCGTTGGGTTTCTTTGGCAGACAACAGAATGTGATAGAGTGGGAAGCAACTTTAAAAATCATCTAGTTCAGTTCTCTTATTTTTCTGATGAAGAAACTGAATATAGTTCTCCAGACTCAAGGTTGGGCAGTTGGGTCCTGTTGTCAGTTTGCTAGAGATGCCGAAATGGAATATACCAGAAATGGACTGGCTTTTAACAGTGGGGATTCAGTAACTTACATTTTACAGTTCTGAGCTGTGAAAATGTACAAATCAAGGCATCAACAGGATGATTCCTTCTTCCTGAAGAAAGGCAGCTGGTGATCCGGGACTCCTCTGTCACATGGGAAGGCACATGGTGACATCTGCTGGTCCTTCTCTCCCGGGTGCCACTGCTTTCAGCTTCTGGCTGCTCTGTCTGTGGCTTTCTTTCTGAGCTTCTTTGTGTTTCTCTCTTTTAGCTTCTGTCTCTCTTAGCTTCTCTGTCTTTTTCTCTATTTCATGCTCTTATAAAGGGCTCCAGTAAGAGGATTAAGACCCACCTGGGGCATGCCTCAACTGAAATAACGTAATCAAAAGGTCCCACCCACAATAGGTCTACACCCACAGAAATGGATTAGCTTTAAGAACATGATCTTTTCTGGGGCACATACAGCTTCAAACTGTCACAGGCTCCATACCCCACTCTTTGGATTTCTAAACCAAAGATATCTTGAGACTGCAGTGGGTAATATCTCAGTTTAGCATTTTTCAGTTAACGTTCTCAAAATATGCTACAGGATAGTACAGTTGATAGTATTATAAAACACTATAGCACATCTAGAGAGAAAATTACAGGACCAGGTTAAGGAGCCAGATTAGAGATGGAGTAAAATAAAGCCCAGGTTAAAACAAGTGCTTTTCCAGCCTGGATTCTTGTGGCCACCAGAGGGTGCTGTCCACATAAATCTTTACATAAGCTCTTTTCAGCTGCTATTCTGTAACTGCTGTGCAAATAGGTAGATGGGTCACATACAACTGCACAGGAAAAATTAAAAGGACTTCTTAGATATTAAACAAATGGTGTTTGCCCACTTGTCTACATAGAGAATGGCCAAAAAGTAGCAGAAGGACAGTGGGTTTTCCTTGTTTTTAGACTTTTTGGGGAAACTGATGTTCTTGTTGTATAGCCATCTGGTTCAGCATACTCCTCAGACTCTGTTTCCAAGCTAATTTATTTCTATTAAGGGCAACACCAAGCTCCAAGTTTAGAAGGCTCAAGCCCAACTTGAATTGTCCTCTGCCCTCTGCCAGGCACCCTTGTGCTGTGAACAGCCTGCTCACTTCTCTCGCTGTGAGTGCCAATCTGTGTGCACTCACATAGATTGCTTCTGTAATAACCTCCAAATTGGTCTTCCTACATCTTTTATCTCCTCACTCATTAATCATTTATTCTTGCCTAGCCGGGCTCTGCTGCTGTCCCTTAGGACTTAGTGTCAAAGTAGAGCAGCCCATTCCCTTTTGAAGCTGAGGGTCTCATGGGGCACTATTAGCATCTTGGTGGGATGATTACACGATGACTGTCCCACTTATTTAGCATCCCTGACCACTGCCCTCTCACACTAGTCCCACTCCCCAACCCCACCCCACCCCCAATGCCAGTCACTCATTTTGATAATTATGTTCCCCAACACTTCCAAATACCCTTTAAGGAATCCAAATGCCCAATTGAAAAACCACTTTTATACCTGTGGTTTTCAAACTGGAATCTACAGATACAACTCAGGGTTCAAGTGTTCTTGTGTAAGAAACTTTTTAATTTGTGTTTTTGCTTTGATAATAGTTTAAAAATTTGATTTAAGTACATTTTCAATGTCTAGATAACCCAACACTGATGAGATTTCAGGGTCCATTTTTGTTTTGACAGTTGCATCGCTCCCCAGTGATCATCCACAGCCTCTGCATTTCACTTTCAATGCTAGCTTCTTAGTCTAGGTCCTGGGAAGCCCAGGTTTTTAGGTTATCAAGTTTGAGACCCGTGGCTCAATCCAAAAACTACCCCAAATTGTTGTGCAGGTCCTTCATAGCACAAGGGTGCTAAGGGCTGCCTTGATGAACTCTCCCAAAGGCTCTGTCTGTTCAAAATGACTTGTGCCCTTGGGGCTATGTTAACCCAGAAAGGTTCTTTTGTCCAATTCTCACAAAAGTGAGGTATTAAGGGTTAGCAGTTGTTCTAGGCATATACTGTGCCCAGATTATTTGTTCTAAAATGTCGCTATCTTTATAAAGATCCTCTGTTCGATTGTTTCCTCTTCTCATCTGACCTTAGCCCCCAGTTGCTTCCCTGCTCAGATTTTGCACTTCAACTTAGCTGGATCATGTTCTGGTCGCTACCCACCATGGCCTCTCCCCACTGGGATCAGGCTGCCCATCACCCATGTCTGCTCAGTACAGCATTGGAGCTCCCAAGCCCTGCCTACCTTCGATTATGTTTCTGTGAATTATTTCCATGCTTCTCAGCCCCTTCAAACCCAGCTAATGACACCTCTTCTGGGAACCAGCAAAATGTGGTTGGTGGAGCCTGAGCCTTGGAGCCCAGAATATCTGAGTTTGACCATCACTAGCTGAGCCCTCCTTTCTTCATCTGTAAAGCACAATTTATAAAAAAGAAACAAAAACCTACTCTGCAGCATTGTTTTGAAGTTTGAATGCTTAGTTCTTTGTCTCTCACAGGGAAGTTTCTTCACCAGTAAGAACTTCCTTCCACTTTGCCTTCCTTTGAACCCTATTGTTTCTACTTTTATGGGCTTTACTGTTTTCTGCTTTGAGTTTTTGTCTTACCCACTAGTCTGAAAGCTCCTTGAAGTACAGGGCCATGTCCTGTTCATCTGAATTACCTCTGTAGAGCCTGCCACATATTTCTCAGATATTAAGTGCTTAATAAACACCTGCTGAATCAAATTGGGTTGATAATCTTTTCAAAGCTTCCTGGTTCACTATGAAAAAAGTCTTCTAGCCCATCCATAGCATAAAGCAAAGAAAGCTCTGAGAAAAGAAGGGAAAGGGAAGGACACAGACTTGTTTTGGGAGAGGACCAAATGTTTTCCAAAAATTGACATCTTTGGTTCTTGACACTAGTGCTTATATTGAAAAGCCTTTTGAACCCTGTTGTGTTAATCCTAAGATCTTTTCCTTTGACTGGTTGTTGTGTATGTCTAAAGATATGAAGAGAGTGTGAGTGTGTACGTGTGTTCTGTATTCATTCTTAACCTTTCTCATTTTATTCCTGTTGGGTCATCATTTAGACATTTAGCATATGAAATGCTTGTAAGAACTTTGTACTTTCTTACAGAAATGGATGCTAACCAGTGCAAAGGTGCCAGTTTTTCTATATTGCTACCGTAGTCAATATTGTTTATTATATACTAATGGTGAGCAGACTATTTGCGTAGGTTTGTGACTCTTGGTAAGGTGAACCTCTCACACATAACATCTAGCCATTTTCTGGTCTGCATTTGGTGCTGCCTCATTCAGCTACAAATAATAAATACACAGCACCACTTCCTTTTTGAACAATGTTTTTCTTTAAACAACTCTGTGGAAGACACTTCACTGTCAACCTGGAGCATGCAGAACTTTGAGAAAGTTTGTCACAACTAGAGAAACTGTTTCCGACTCAGTGTTATGTTACCTTTTTTTAACCTCTGCTTTTTGTAAATCCCTATGTGCTACTGAGAAGTCAAATTGCATAAGTGAATCAGTATGTACCTAGAGAACTGTTCTTTATTTTCCATGCATATGGGGATTGTTCTTTATTTCCCTGGGATTAGGATTCAAAGAAACCAAACTTTTGAGTTTCTTTATTTTGGGCTGGAACAGTTGATGTTAGCTTCTGGTTGTAACATTGGTTTTATGATTTTTAAAGGGGAAATTGATTATTGAGAAATAAAAATTTCTTAGTAATATAACAAGGTGGATAATTTTTTCACTCAGATTTCTCCAGACAAGAAAAAAATAATCAAATGGTTGACCAAACTATTTTCCAGAGGACTGTATACAGTAAGGGAGGGGCAGGGTCAGAAATAAGGTATGAGGGCAGCATGGCACAGTGAGCAAAGAACCAAGACGTGCAGGAGGAAAATTAGTGAATGACTGAAAAACAAAAAATAATAATAGTTCCACAGAGTTGAGAACTTGTGGTTTTGCTTAAGTTAGGTATGAGGTTGGATTTTTAAAACTTCCATTAAACAGCATTTTTACAGAAAACTTCTTTTAAGAAAAAACACCATTAGTACCAGCAAGTTCGTAAGTGACAAAGATGTACAAGAGAATTTTACTTGCCTTTCTACTCCTTGTCTAACCTCATATTAATATACATGTGGCCACAGGTATAAAATTTTAGGTACACAACATAAAGAAAACTGTTTCTTATTGGTATCATGATTGTTTTTTCTTCCACAGTTATGCAAATACATTACTCTCCATTAAATTAGAAGCCTTATCCCAAGGGCAAGATAACTTAACCTGGAATGAAATTCAGAATTGTATCGATATGGTTAATAGTCAAATTCAAGAAGAAAACGACCGTAAGTATGCGGACACTTTTCTTTTCCATGAAGTGGGGGAATAAGTGTCTGGATGACTTAGTTCTTTATATAAGTGCTGCATGTCTGTGCATGGAGGCTTATGAAAGCATACTCCCCTATATGTGTGACTATATTTATATATAAATGTTATGCCTGAAGTGCTGTACCAACATATTAAAAACAATACAAGGCAATCACAAAGGACATAAAAGCCTAGAATAAAAATACATGAATGCAAGTCCTAGTATTTTCTTATTTAATTTGTACTTCTAAGACCACTTGGCATTTTAAGCCCACAACTTTACCTTGACCTTTCATTTGGGCATTTTTCTGAAATATGATATACATTCCTGCCTTAGGAATGGAGAAATTGAAATGCAGTCTGTTGCTTTGTATTGCAAATCATGGCAATCCACATGTTTCTAGAAATTATGAGCTACCAGCATGAAAATACCGCAAACCCAAGATATGCTATGAACTGCACTTTCTTCAATATCAGCTCATTTCCTTCTTTGTCTCTTGCTTATAAAAACAGAGTAAAGAAAGAGAAACTATACAACTTTAGTCAGGTATATTTGCTGCTTTTCTATAGAATGAATTACCAAATTCAAACTTCAAGCTGTCTTTTCCATCATAAAAACAAATGCCATCTTTGGTTTTCTCAGAGCTCCTTGATTTGTCAGCAGCACTAGATTAAGATTGCCAAAGTCATTGCCGTCCATTCTACCCTCTGGCTTTGACTGACTTTTTCCAACTCACCTGCTCTATGTTTGCTGACGGAGTAGGTAGATATTTCTCCTACCATGTTAAGATGTTTTGTTCTAGTGTACTTTGATAAACTCTCAGATCTGGTCTTCTAATTGTGTGTCTAATTTTAGAATACTAAAACCATTCTTAAGGTTAAATGTATGACTTTTTAGTTTGCTTTTGCTTAGTTTTCTTATTTTCCTTTACCGTTTTCTCTGAGTACTGTGTCAAAAATCAAGGCTGGAATTTTTTTTCCGAAACATCTTCTCTAGCCCACTTATACAAAATAGGGCCCAGGTATACTACCTTGATATATAGCATACATGTGACTCTGATCCCTGGACACTTTCTTAATGTCCTTTTCTACTTCGTGAGAATTGAAATTTCCTCTTTTGTGACCACACAGCTTTCATTTGCATCTCTTCATTTCCTTTCCTGAGACATTTTGGAACCCTGCTTGTCGGGTGGTTTGCACACAGCCCACTTAGTGCTTTTCTGATGGGTTAGCTTGGGAGTGTGTTGTTCTTGCTAGATGTTAGGTAAGAGGCAAGCACTAATTTGAGCAAATGTGTGCAGCATCATCTAGGGGAAAAAGATTGGTTTGCATGTACTGTGACAGAGGTCCGTCCCCAGCCCTCTGCCCTCCTGCCTTTCTCCTTGACCCCCACTCCCACCCCAGCTCCTTACCCTGAGTCTCCTGCAGTAGTGGTTTGGGTACTTTATGGCTAATGCCACCAAAGGGGTAGGAATCTTCATGTCCCATCTTTGTTTTCTTACTTTTTCCCAATTTCTTTGAGCAGTACCCACAATCCAGGTGATTTCTGTGTGTGCTGCTTACAATGAGTGAAGGTGTATTATTTTTCAATGCTAAAAAATTGAAGTTTTACTGTCATTCTCCTTGAAACTGATTAAGGGTGTGTGTATGTGTGTGTGTGTGCCATTTTTCTCAGACTAACAGTTGTAACCCTCATTTTCAGAAAAGAGAAAGTTACCGTTTGTATAGTTTAAAAAAAGAGTGGTCTTTTGTAGATGAATTTACTTATTAAGCACTAATGTCTTTTGACTGGTATATTATTTTATTTGCCAAGGTCACTGCACTGCTGTGTTATTCTCCATGGGACATACACACAGGCACAATAACATTTCTTCTAAGTATCTTGTTACAAAGGGCTTATGCCATAACCAGAGTAGTTATTTCAGAGACGAATATTTTCTTTCTAAAATTTGGGGAGTTTAATATGGAGTATTTAATTTTTCTGTATTTTTTTTTGTGTTGTTTTTCTCTATTTTTTTCCTTCATTGCGGTATTTTTGCTTAAGTTTGATATCATATTTTTAGGTAACTGTTTACAAAGCTGAATTTTTAAAAGTAGGCCAGTATAAATATGCATGAATTACACAATATAGTAATTAATCATCTGAATGAACTGAGAATTTTTTTAACAACAACTTGAAAGCACATTACTCACGCGTCACCACCACACACACCAAGGTGCAACCCTGTGTCTGAGTTGTGACGTGATAAGGTATGCAGCTAACGGAAAATGATAAATGTGGAAGTTGAATTTAACGGAGAATCTGCTGAACACATTTCCCCAGACTTGGATGTTCTGTTGACTTTTTAATGGAAAGTTTACTTTTTCCAATAGAGCCATAGAGGAGCATTATTTTAATCATGTAGCCTGGACAGGAAAGTTTTCTTCATTTGAGTCTTTGACTTCTTTCCAAATTTGGCAGGTACTTCTCTTTTTAAGCTACTTTATTTGCTGTCTCAAATACAAGAAGTCTAAGAGCAAGCTTATTTTTTCATTGGAGTAAAATGTTAGAGTATCACACCTTAATTTAAAAGAGGTGGGCCATGAAGTAACATGAAATGGGATTTCTCCTTTATTAAGAGAGGACGTGATACAAGTGTGCCCAGGGGGCTTCTGGGTAGGTCTTTCAGCTCCTGTGAGGTAATTGACTATGACCTCAGCAGTTTGTGTTCTTAGAAACAAACCAAACCCAAATCTAAGCAGTTGATTTCAATCAAGTCAGCTGAAATGCACTCATCTCCAGGTGATCGGCCATTAGGAACACACATTCTCTTTTTCTTGGACTTGGTTCTGTAAGGACCACTTTTGGATGGGTGTTTAGAAGTGTTTAGAACATTCTGCCCAAGGGAGTGTCCTGAGATTAACATGAAGCATTCCATGCTCTTGAGATTACAAATACTATATGGTGAAATGATAATACAGAATATAAATAGTACTCAGACTAGAGAGCTCCCAAGGCATATTAGAGAAATACTTTTGCTTTGTCTTCAAACATATTTAAGTATTATAACCTGAGATAATTTCTAGGAGTTTTAGTTGTCCTTTGCCTCCTACAGAGAAATCTTTTAACTCTTAGCAAGATGGTGTTTGTGGTGTCATCTATTCAGAAAATGTTTAGCTACATATTTTACCTTGATTTGAATGTCAAGATGAAGATACTTTTTAAAAATTAGTAGGTACTTAGTTTATTTCATGGCATATGACATTTGTAAAGTGACTTTTGCTCATTTTTGATGAAAAATAACTGGCAAACTGAGAAATAGTAAGTTTGACTTTAAGACTTTAAGAAATAGTATATTTGACTTTATGGTTTATTTTCACTACCAGTTCTTGTCTATCAGCACTAACCTGAAAAGCAAAAGCCACTCTGCTAGTATGTATATGTGTGCATATGTGGATATAGCAATAGGTAGTTATATGTATATATACTTTATTATCATATTATTTTCTGTCTAGGTGATTGTTTATTTTATTAGTAGTAAGGTGGTATTGAGAAGTGGCCTTTGTATAGACTACTTTGCTGGAATTTAAAAAACTTCTATTCCACAGCTTGGCTTCTGTGCTTTTCATTCCTAGAACTTAGAGTCCATATCCTAATATGTGGTAGAAGATTAAACTGGTGGATGTGCTTACTCATCCTTTGGTACATCCATGAATAATTAGAGCTCCAGGTGTTATTTTACCTACTGTATTAAATAAACAATTTGTGCAACTAATTAGTCATAGTTGAACCTTGAAAGTATCCCAAAACACGCAAGACTGTGTTTATTTCTATGGATCCTACCTAGACTTTCCAGTAAAATAGCATGTGGCTATTTACATTTAAATTAATAAAAATAAAATAATTAAAATTAACATTAATTTACATTTAAAATAATTAAAATAAAAAATTTAAGTTAATTAAAATTAAGAATTCCATTTCTTAGTTACACAAGGCACATTTTAAGTGCCCAATAGTTACATGTCGGCTAGTGCTGACCGTATTGGACAGCACACATATGGAACCTTTCCATCATTACAGACAACGCTGGACTACGTTGATCTGGAAAGTCCCTCTGCTGTTCATTAGCACTGTAGGGAATTGTTTGGTTTTGCACTATCTCTGATTTTGCATCCTTTGCAGAGCAATGAAGTAATCAGTGTATAGAATATATCCAAACCTTTCTGCACTTCAGTTTTCTGTAGTCTCTACTTTTCTTTCTTCTTTTCTAGTTCTGGTATTCTTGAGTTCCATCGCCTAAATATCTTGGCTTTACTATATAACATCTAAATAAGAGTTACACTAGAAATTAGCATCCTTGCTGCTACTCACATGCAAACTATTGCCCCCCCCATAACAGCTTGAGACATAATTCTCATCTAAAATTCACCCTTTTACAGTATACAATTTAATGGGGTTTGGTTATTCACAAAGTTGTGCAACTATCACCATTATCTAATTCCAGAATATTTTTATCACCCCAAAAAGAAACTCTGTACTCATTAGCAGTCAGTCCCTCTTCCTCTCCAGCCCCACCCCCACCCCCTGGGAACCACTAGTCTTCTATGGATTTGCCTATTCTGGACATTTCATATGAACAGAATCTTAAGATAAATGACCTTTTGTGTTTGGCTTCTTTGACTTAACAATGTTTTCAAGGTCCATCTATATTGTAGCATGTTTCAGTACTTCATATTCTTTCTGGGTCAAACAATATTCCATTGTGTGGATGTATGCCACATTTGGTTTATCTTTTCATCAGTTAATGAATACTGGGCTTATCTTAAGGCTACTGTAACAGTACCACAAACTTGGTGGCTTAAAACAGCAGAAATTTATTTTCTCTCAATTCTGGAATCTAGAAGTCTGAAACCAAAGTGTCAGTTAGGCCATAGGCCCTCTGAATCCTTCCTTGCCTCTTCCTGGCTTCTGATGTTAACCGCAATCCTTGGCTTGGTCCTACAGCACTTGTTCTCTGCCTCTGTGGTCACATGGCCTCTCCTCTCTTGTGTCTGTGTCTCAGCGTCCGAATTTCCTCTTCCTATAAGGATAGCAATCATATGGATAAGCGCCCACCCTAATCCAGTCTGTCCTCATCTTATCTAATCACATCTTCAAAGACTATTTCCAAACAAGGTCACATTTAGGACCAGGGGTTAGGACTTGAACATGTCTTTCTGGGGATCACAGTTCAATCCATAAGAGTTGTTTCCACTTTTGGACTATTATGAATAATGCTATAAAGATTCACACACAAGCTTTTGTGTGGACATAGGATTTCAGTTCTCTTGGGTCATGTGGCAAACTGTGTTTAATTTTCAAGGAATTAACAAACTGCTTTCCAAACTGGTTTCGCCATTTTACATTCCCACCAGCAATATATGAGGGTTCCAATTTCTCCACATATTTACCAATACTTACGGTCTGTCTTTTTTTAATTATAGCTATCCTGTTGAGTATGAAGTGGTATCTCCTGATTTTGATTTGCATTTCCCTAATGACTGATGATGTTGAGCATCTTTTGTATGCTTATTGGCCATTTGCACATCTTTTGGAGAAATGTCTATTCAAATCCTTTTCCCCTTTTTTAATTGCATTATTTGTTGTTTTATTATTGAGTTGTAAATTACTTAGATATTCTGGATACAAGTCTCTTATCAGATATGTAATTTGCAACTGTTTTCTCCCTTTCTGTGTGTTGTCTTTTCACTTTCTTGATATAATGTCCTCTGAAATACACAAGGTTTAATTTTTCTTTTACAGGGTTTAATTGTGATGAAATCCCATTTACCTATTTTTTTCTTTTCTTACTTGTACTTTTGTTGTCATAACTAAGAAACCATTGCTAGTCAAAGCCATGAAGATTTACTCCTATTTTCTTCTGAGAGTTTTATAGTTTTAGCTATTACATTTAGGTCTTTTGTCCATTTTGAGTTAATTTTTGTATATGGTGTGAGTTAGGGGCTCAACTTCATTCTTTTGTTTGTGAATACCCAGTTGTCCCAACACTGTTTTTTATAAAGACTGTTCTTTCCCCTATTGGATTGTCTTGGTATCCTTGCCAAAATCGGTTGACCAAAAATGTAAGGAGTTATTTCCAGACTCAATTCTTCCCATTGATCTATCTATCCTTATGCAAGTCCCACACAGTGTTGATTACTGTAGCTTTGTAGTAGGTATGAAATTGGGAAGAGTATGTCTTCCAACTTTATTCATCTTTTTACAAGATTGTTTTGGCTATTCTTGGTCTTTTGCATTTCCGTATGAATTTTAGGATCAACTTGTCAATTTATGCAAAACAAACAAACAAAAAAACAGGTAGCTGGGAATTTGACAGGGATTGCATTGAATTCTTTGATTGATTGAGGTGTATTGCTAACTTAATGGTATTAAAAGTCTTCAAATTCATGAACATAGGATATCTTTCCATTTATTTAGATGTTGTTTAATCTCATCTGTGTTTTGAAGTTTTCAGTATGCAAGACTCACACTTTTACTTGTTAAATGTATTAAGTATTTCATTCTTTTTGATAATACTATAAATAGAATTTTCTTGATTTCATTTTCAGAAATAGAATTGAAATAGAATTGATTTTCTATATTGATCTTGCATCCTGCAGCCTTGCTATATTCATTTATTAGCTCTAATAGTTTTTTTTTTTTTTTCTTTTGCAGACTCCCCTCCTTCCTTTACTAATTCAACTTTTCAATAGGTGGTTCTAGAGTACTTAACAATGTACTGTGACCTAAAAAAGTTTTTCTTCATTTTATAGGAGTCATTGCTGTAACATACATCAATGAAGCTATTGATGAAGGGAATCCTTCGAAGACTCTAGATTCCTTGCTGTTACCAACAGCAAAGATTAGAGATGTGGATCCAGACTTTGCCCAGCACTACCAGGATGTTTTACACCATGCTAAATCACAGAAACTCAGGGTAAGTCTTAGGATTTTGACCCATTTTTCATAAAGCTTATGAGCTGCTTCTTCTAGCGATCACCCTTAAACCAGAATGGAGGTAACAGGGCTGTGATTTTTCCAGGTGCCAACACATTGGGGAAAAACTGGCTATAGAACTGATTACAGCTTCAGTTCTCATACTAAAAATTCAGTTGTGCGTGAGGTCTTGTTCAGAGTTCAACTCACTGGATATTTACGGTATGTACATAGTGCAGGGCATAGCATCTGATAGGAAAGAAGGAGATATGGAGGAATACATGAAACCATTTGAATGCTCTCTGTCCTTACCCCTCAGGATGCTTAGAAACTCAGGCAATGAGCATTATCACGTCAAATAGTTAGATAACAGTAGAGATCAGTATGTGGCAAAGTGTCAAAGTGAGGGATATACAGAGGGATTCAGAGATGGTGGGGACTGTTGTGGTCTAGAATCCTAAGGGAAATTGGCATAGTGATAGAACAGGAGCTGAGCCTGTTGGGTCGGTGGGTGGAGAACAGGCTGATGTAGGCAGGTAATGCAGTGCTAAGTGGGTACCACCTCGGTTTGTGCTGGGCATGGGAAGACATTGGCCCAGACTGGGTCGTCTTAAAGAGTAGAGGGTTTTATCTGGCAGCAGGGCTTGAATTGATGTTATGAGGAGTCCCACAAATCCTGGCCAGTGTTGGAAGGGTACCTGGCTGAGTGGTGATGCTGTCACCTGAGAGTGATGTCACCTGAGACCCAGCCATCTGTGGCTGCCATGTCCCTGGGTGCAGGCCAAACTGTGAAGGAGTGGGCCTCTCTTCTATACAGGTCTTTAGAACCCAAGAAGTGTCTCATCTGAAACACAGAAAACATCCTTAACTAGAGCAAACCAATACTGATCATGTGCTATTTGCCAGGCATGGTATTAGGTATTTTGTGTGTATTACCTTATTTAATCCTCCTAACAGCCCTATGAGTTATCATTACCTTTATTTTACAGATGATGAAACTAAGGTTAAGTAACTTATCTAAAGCCATCCAAAAAGTAATTCATTCTGGGATTACATCCCAGATCTGTCTGATACAAAAACAAATGTTATTGTGAATTAAGGCAGATAGGACAGGAGGTTTATGGTGTTATTTTTTGTAATAGAAGATGAGAAACAACATAAATGTCCATCAAATGAAGGATGATTAAGTAAATTGTAGCATATCCATTCAGTGAAATACTCTATAGCCATTAAGAAGGAGTGGATCTGTATTGAACATAATCTTTAATATGTATATTAAGTGAAAAAAGCATGCTTCCATGTATTTAAAAATGGGATAATATACCCTTACATACATGTGCCTCTATGTGACTAAAATATTTCTGTAAGATGAACCAGAAGGCTGGTATAGATGGGAGACTCCTTTTTCACACTATAAGTATTTGTACTGTTTTGTGTTACATATTTGATGTTCAGTCCTGTTCACGCCATATTACTAAGCTGCCTCTTTAGAATTGAAGGGCCCTCTGGGCTGTCAGCCTCTGCCAGGCCTGGCAGTGACATTGCCTTACCCTTAGTGCTTTAAAAATGCCCTCACGTCAAACTTTCTCATGTGATCCTCATAGCAGTCATGAGGGTGGACACTTTCTCATTTCATGTGAGTAAGACTGAGGCTCAGGTTCAATGCCAGGCCCAGGTACAGCTGGTGGGTGGGAAAGCAAGAACTCAACCCAAGGCCTCACGTCCCCACACCCCAGGTGTGGGAGACGGAAACTGTGAACAAGGAAAAGTGGGCCTCTTTGCTGTTTCCCACACTTACGTGGCTGTGGTCGTGGCACATTTGCCAGCATTGACAGTTAAAGTTACTTGCT
The DNA here is from genome assembly GCF_015220235.1 of Choloepus didactylus. Classification (NCBI taxonomy): domain Eukaryota; kingdom Metazoa; phylum Chordata; class Mammalia; order Pilosa; family Megalonychidae; genus Choloepus; species Choloepus didactylus. The sequence continues at coordinate 12,488,025 of NC_051319.1, forward strand.
GTAGAGATAGACAGGTACCACTCAGATCTTGGCTTTGTCACAAATTAGCTTCTGTGATCCTGGTCAAGTCACCAGATCTCTGCTTCAATTTTCACATGTGTAAATGAGGATCGTAGTACCTATCTTATAGGATTATGATGAGGATTGAACAAGAATATATACTGCCACAAAAAAGTACTTGATTAACATAGCTTGTATTGTTGTGGGCACTGGTGCCTGCCGTGCAGGTAAGGGGGGTTGTGGGGAGCTTCCCAGCCCTCTGTGTCATAAGGTCTTTCCTAGACCCAGAGCCAGCTCCATCCACACACCAAAGTGGGAACAGGATAGAGAGTGACAGTAGCCATATGGGGGTTTGTCTCTGAGGTGAGCCTAACTACAAACGCAAGGCCTTTTGTATGGAGGAAGCGTAGATTCCCTCCAGACCTTCCAATCTAAGGGCACTAGATCAAGATGGAATTCCCCGAGAGCACTCCAGGGGACCCGGAACACTTCACTGAAAGCTTATGCTGTGCCCAGCCTGTGTTGGGCATCCTTCCTACAAGCAAAAGAAGTAACTTTGATGGTATAATGAAAGCATTAAATATGAGGCCTCAATATCTGGGTTCTAATTCATGCACTTAACCATTTTTGACCTATAAAATTAGGGCTTGGACTATGTTGGCATTGCCAACAGATTTAAAACACTGTAATTCCAGGAAATGAAATATATTTTAATTTGTGATTTTTAAAGTTTTCTTTCTTGGCACACTACTTAGAAAGCTTTCTTTTCTCAACCTGTTCTTCTTCCCTGGAATAAATTGAATTCTGTCATTTGTTTGGCAGGGTCTTTGTTTTTGTTTCTTAACCTTTGCTATTTTGATATCTGGAAATTTCAGGTTGTGTTTTTATGGTGGTAGTTCTGTGCCTTGCCTTCCAAGGTTTGGCCTTAGAAAATAACGGAAGAAGATATATTGCTGGTACTGCCAATAGAAAGTAAACCTTGTGCCAAAGTATACAGCTGTGAAAGCTCACAGTGGTGGCATCTCCATAGAACGGATGCTCAGTTTTATCAGAGACTGAGGACAGTGGTGTAAGGTGGTGTGGATACTTGGTCCTCTTTAACAGTATTTAAAATGTCACCGTCCTTGAGTGCACAATTAACTTTGTCTCTTGGATGATGGGGCTGTTGGCACATACTTGGCAGCACACTTTCTATGTCCATTCACTTGAGGCTTCTCTTGTGAACTATTTTTACATTGAAGGCAATACTTGGGGAACATAAGAATAATTTCCCCAGAAAAAGTTCTGTTTTGCTGCTTGTATATTTACTCCATAAAAATTGCATTTTTATAAGTGACTATTGCTGTATCTTTTCCTGGTTAAAATTGTGATTCCTACAAAGGGTGCTCCAGGTTGAAGTGGTAGTTGATGGGAAAAAGAGTGAACAATTTGCCAGTGTCTCATAAAAGAGACAATTACCATTCTCTAAGGCACAGAAATTCTCCTACATGTCACCCTAGAGAAACTTATCCACAGGTATAAAAGTGTTCTTCATAGCCTTGTTTGAAATAGTGAAAAACTGGTAAACAACTCCACTGCCAAAAAATAAATGAAATTTATTGGAGATATTCATATGAAGCATTTTAAATGCATGGTCTAGTACGACTTGAATTAGCATGAAAATATCCAGTATTATGTGGAGTGGATGAAAGGAAATTGTTGAAGGATACATACAATATACCATTTATATAAATTTTCCAGATAGATAAAATATTATATATTGCTTATATAGACATGCATAGTTAAAAAATTTATATTACAGTTGATAATTTATTTGCAGAAGCCAATTCCTTCCAGTGAAGTTTTTGTCATCTTGAAACTTATTTTAGATTTATTTTTCTTGTTTGCTTTGGTATTTACCTGATTTTTGTTCTTCACATAAGTATACACATATTGTAAATGGTCTTCATGTGCAAATTTTTACTTATGTCCAGTGAAACAGACATGCAAGAACTAAGAAAACTGTGTGCATTCAAAAATATGCATTTAAATAGAGTTTTTATTCTTTTAATATTACAAAATATATGGCCAGTGCACATTCCTAAAGCCTTGTAAATGCATCTCAGCAATCCTTCATGCTTAAAGGTTTCCTTAACCCCATTCATATTCTCTAACCCTACCCTTTACTACCAATATCCCACCTCTGTCCAATCCCTAAGCTAAAGGAAACATAGTCTTGACCTACAGGAATATGCTCGACATTTGTAACAAAGTACCATTTCCCCATTAAGAACTATGTAAAGGAACAAAACCAGTGAAGGGGTTATTGTAAATTTCTAAATGACCTTATTAGGTTAGTTTCCTTAGATTTTTTTTTTTTTTTTAACATGGCAAACCAGAAATAATGCTGCCCTGTGCCCTACAGAGTACCTTGCCTTTTTAGTATGAATTTCATGCTGTTCAGATGGTTTGGGATTTTAATTCATTCATTCATTCATTCATTCAGCAGCATGATGTGTAAAGCATGGAGTGGGGCCCCACACTGAGAAGTCTCAGACCTGGGATTGCGACAGAACCTCAAAGAAGGGAGAAGACAAGCGCCTTCTCCATAATAAATGTGTATGGAATTATTTGCATATAAGTGATATAATAAAATCACACAAAATACTTCAGTGGTTTAGATTAGAGCAATGACACTTCTAGCTAAATGTTTCTCTGGTAGCCTGAGAATCAGGAAAAACTGATCTGTTGAGGCCTTCAAGAGTTGGGTAACATTAGGGCAAAGATGGTAAAATGAAGTTCCCAGTCAGAGGCAGGGGCAAAGAGAGGAGAAGTCAAGTTCCCAGCAAAGAAGGAATTTTGGCTAATACCTACTTTGCGTGCAAGGTTTACCGGGAAGTAAGAGTGGAGAGTTAGCCCTGAATGTGAGGCTAAAGATTTATAACAATCTAGAGACAGTGGAGAGCCAGTAAAGGTTGTGAGCTGGCATTTTGAGTGATGTATTCAAATCAGTATTTGAAGAAGTTGAATCTAGCAATGATCTGTGAAGTGGAGGGTAGGCTGGCAGTGGCGAGAATGGTAGAAGGCAAAGATGTGTCTGGGATAGAGAATTAGAGTGTGCTGGTCAGACTGAGATACCTTACAAGGATGGAATGAGCTTATGAGGCAGGTGCCAGCAAGAGTTAATTGAAGGCAGAAGAAATTTCAAAAATGATGCCAGTTTTCTAGGATAGCAATACCACTGACATTGTAGGGATACAGAGGACAGAGAAGAAATGTAGAAGAATTGTGCTTGGAAATTTAAGTAGTTATACAAACTTAAATTTGGGCTGGTATGGGACCTGCAAGACAAATGAAAATGTGTAAGTTGCCATAAAGAAAGTGGTGATATCTTCTCCCTGTGTTGATATTTTTAAAATATTGATAAAATAATTTTTTAAAAATCTTAGTTCTTTTATTGTGATGATTGATTTTGAAGCATTATTCCTGAGGCACTCAAAAATGGAAGTGTAGCATAGAGCTCCTTGTACTATGTGCATGTTCTTTCAAGAATTATTTTTCACATCTGGCTTTCTTTGTCCTCTAAGATGATTTCACCACTGTAAGATAGCCAGTGGAGTGATCTGTGATCTTTGACATGAGACAATAAAGAAATGGATCTAAGCAACTATTCAGGCTACCCAGGCACAAAGCTATGAGATAGATGAAATATAAGCCATCGGTGTTATTATAGTAGTAGTTAGCGTGGTGAATAATGAGTATAATATTGCTTGGAGCAAAACAAATGGTAAAAATCCCAAGGATGAGGAGGCTCACTTTAACATACCACAACCATCTATGATCATATGTGTTTAGCTTCCGAATGATGGCTGTGTAGCAGTGGATAATGACCACGAATGGAATTAAGAATCCAAAGAACACCAAGGAGATGAAGTAGTAGAGTTGGAAGGGAGATGAGGACTCGCATGTGTTGTGGACGTCATGGCAGGTGGTGATATCCACCCAGACAAGATAATACTCCTGCTTCAGGATGGAAAATGGCAGCATATATAAGAAAACTGTCGCCCATACCAATCCACACGTTAGCGAGGCATAGGTGCGCTTGGGCAGCCTCCGGTAAGTGAAAGGATGGATGATGGCCAGGTAGCGGCTAATGCTGATGCAGGCAAGGAACAGAATGGAGCAGTACATGTTGCCGTAGAAGCTGACTGTGGTGACCCGGCACATGGCCTCCCCAAACACCCAGTTGTTCCCACTGAGATGGTAAGCGATCTTAAAGGGCAATGTGATGCAAAAAAGAAAATCCGCAATGGCCAGGTTGGTGTGGAAAATCGTCATACAGATGGATCTGGTCCTGAAGATGAGCATCCACAGGGTTACAGCGTTGGCTGGCACACCAACCGCAAACACCAGGCTGTAGACAGCAGGTATCAGTCTGGTGCTTAAGGAGCTGCTCAGGTACCCCATGGTAGCATTGTTCACATGGAGATTTGAAACACTTTCTCCAGGACACTTAATTTTTACAGTTGCAGTGGCTCCTGTCCAGCCTTCTATTGCAGAAAGGGGGAACTCTTCAAAAGAATTTAAGGGAGCTCCGCGAAAGGTCTTAATCGGAAAGGTTGGCTCTGCCTGGTTGTCTGTATCATTTTCCATGCCTGTAATTGAAAAAGAAGTATTAATATATTCATTGCAGAGCCTATGCATGGTTCAGGAGAAAATAAAACTAAGTATATTATGCTACATAATTTCTGTAGTTGTAGAACTTACTTAAAAATTGTTATAGATTAGGCAATCAGCAACATGTATCTAGTGTATATTACATGCCCCAGTATAATGATAGCAGATGCAGATGCTTTTAAAACTAGATGTCATAGTCCTTGCATATAGGGAGTTTATAATATTGTTGGACTAGACAAAAATAGCACATCAGACCATTACAGGCCAATGTCATATTGACTGTCTAGACATTCAGGCAAGAGTTAGCCATTTCAGGTGTTTGAACAAAACTTCAAGGAAAAGATGACCTTGAGCAAAGATAAGCAGAGTTCATATGGAGATGGAATTTAATAGATGAATAAGATTCTGGTGATGAATGGGCAAAGGCATAGTGTGGGCTGGCATGGGACCTGCAAATATCAGATAAGGCAATTCAGCAAATGTTTTTTGCATACATATGTGCCAGTGGTATAAAATTTTAAATAAAGTCCATCCATGTCTTGAAATAACTCTCAGACTAGCAGAGAAGATGCACATACATGCACTGTCTTATGCTATGGAGGTGCTTCTGGGAGATGAGATTTAAAGAGTCAGCTAAATTTCTGAAGGGTGTTTGAATTGTCCTAAGAAATTGTGAGCCTATTCATAAATGCTGGAAATTCATACATGCAGGAGCTTGAGCAGGAGAGTGTCCATTTTGGTAGACACTTCCCCTCCTTCTCAAAAAAAAAAAAAAAAAAAATGATGTCCATGTCCTAATCCCCTGAAACCTGTGAGTGATTGATACCATACATGCCAAAAGGGACTCTGCAGAAATGATTAAGTTAAGGATCTTGAGATATGGGATCCTGGATTACCTGGGTAGGCCCGATATAATCACAAGGTCCTTATAAGAAGGAGGCAAGAGGTCAAAGTCAGAGAGAGAGAGACAGACTTGAAGATGGAGGAAGAGGTCTCAACCCAAGGAATGCAGATGGCCTCTAAAGGCTGAAAAAGGCAAGAAAATGTATTTTCCTTAGAACCTCCAGAAGGAACGCAGCCCTGCCAACACCTTGATTTTAGGACATCTGACTCCAGAATAAGATGATAAAATCTTTGTTGTTTTGAGCCACTAAGTTTTGGTAATTTGTTACAGAAGCCATAGGAAACTGATACAACCATGATTTGACTCTCATGACAGTGCAAAGAATAGACTGAAAAGGTAAGAGATTAGAGACAAGGGGGGTCTGATCTGAGACACCCTGTGATGGGGGCTCAAAGGTATTCAACGTCTTACTGGCTATGTGGGTGGTGAGAGCTGAGTAGGAGACAAAAATGACTCCAAGTTCCCTACTCTGGATGGCTTAGAGGTGGAAGGTGCCGTTAAGTGAGGCAAGAGTACAAGGGGAGAGAACTGGGGAGAAGCTAATATCTCAGTCTTTAATATCACTGTGCTTGAGTTGCTGGAAGATTATCAGTGTATAAAATGCCCAGCAACAAGTCAGAAAGTTAGAAAACTAGGTTTGGAGTTTAAAATTCTGGGAACTTAAATGAGAAAGATGGATTTATTGGTCAGCATAAAGGCTGTAGTTTAATCTGTAGGAGTGGTTGAGATGGCCAAGGGAGAGATGTGAGAAGAAAGAATTCAAAGGCAAACTTTAAGGGAAATGCCTGATTTTAAGGGAAGAGAAGACAAAGGAAGAAATACAAGAAAACAAGAGCTGGGACGGCCTAAGGAGTTGGAAATGAATACAAAAAGCATAGACACATCAACTACATATTATAAATATTTGCTATTACTTTGCATATATATATTAATGATCCTAATTTGAGAAAGAGTATTTTCACAAAGAAAGTAAACCTAAATGGCCAAACCCGTTTTATCATTATATAGCTTTTCCATAAATTAATCTTTGACATATATAAAATATGGGTTCTGTTAATTTCTAATGTTACCTTAAGATGGGCTTTGATCCCTAATGTAAACCTCATACTTATCAATTAAAAATACCAGTTACATCTTTCACATGACCTCCGAATTTCTATTTGTTGAATATTTGAGGTTAGTGTTTAATAACATTTAGAGGCAGTTTCTCTTCCTGCTTGAATCTCTAGGATTTTGTCCTGGGGTGAAATTGAAGCTTCTCTCATAAACCCAAGATTGCACAGACTGCATACAGCACGTAAAATAGAGGGAGAACATTGCTGAGACAAGTCAGAGCATGTGAGGATCAGATGTCACTTGAGAAAGGTAGAGGGATAAAGACAAGGAAAGGGAAACATGGGATGCCACGGTCTGCCTGTGTTTGGATTTGATCTTTGAAGACATGTCATGTGAGACTTGAGTTCAGCCACAGAAATCCATCTGTTCATTTTTGCTTTTTAGAAAAATTCTTTTGATTTCATCCAAAGAGATGTGCCTTTAAAGATTGGCACAAAGCTGGGAAATAGTGATTTTAGAAAACACTGTATACAAGTTATTTTCCTTTCAGGATTTGATTAAGAGAGCTGTTGAAACCTAGCATTTGTTAGTTTTTCGGAAAATTCCTGTGATTAAGACATGGTGCGTCAAAAACATGCTAAACAGTGACTGTGTTTGTGAAAAAGCCAGCTTGATTCCGTTTTCCATTAGCATTCTGGATCTGGTTCAGCTGAAATAAATCTTTTATTCCTTAGAGCCTGGTTTTCCTTAAGAATAGTAGTCGTTAATGTTTTTTGTTTGAATTCTTTATAGTGGTTTCCTTTTGGCTTCTTTAGATCCCACCCCCACCCCACCCCCCACCTTTTGCTTCCATCAAACCCTACTAACATCTTGAAGGCACAAACCTGTCTTCTCTTGCAATTCTGCTGCTTAGCATTTTGGATCATCCACTCCCAGGAAGAGCACGTACTTACCCTAGACATAAATCCCACATGTGCCTCTGCACTCCGCAAGTGCTCTTAGAGCTTTCCTACAACTTCATGGATTCAGTTAACCATTTAAGCAATATCCCAGTACAGAGGTTTTGCTTTGTTTTTTCTCCCCTGTGGTAGTCCTCTGCCCCCAACTTCTTCATGCCCCTCTTCTTCTAAGAGTACTAGTAGTCTTTTATCAGTGTCCTAGGACTACTGTAACAAAGCACCATAGTTTGTATTCATTGTCTGACAGTTCTGGAGGCTAAAAGTCCAAAAATAAGGTATCAGTGAGACCATGTTCCATCTGAAACCTGTAGGGTAGATCTTTCTTTGCCTCTTCCTGGCTTCTGGTAGTTTGTTACAGCAGCCCCGCCCCCCCCCCCCCCGCCCCCCAACTTCTGAGCACATTGGAGTATGACCTCACTGTAAAATAATTGTGGATACAAACCTGTCACAAACTGGTTAATTTTGGAGCAAGCAGAAGGTTACAGGCTAGCATTGTGATGGATGAAATAGGAAACACATTGAGAGTGGATAATGGTATTTGAGAGATCTTCTAAAATTAAAAAAATCATATATACGGGTTGGGAGAATTTCCTGCTATCATTGAAAGTCAAAAAAGAGATTTCATTTGGGAAACATTAATTTATTAGCATCACTGGCTATTGAAAGCAGATGACTTGCTCTTTCTGGTAATATTCCTGCTTCCGCCTCACCACGAGGTATAAACATAGGATTTTTTTTTTTAATCCTTTGAAAACGTACTGTCTTGACTGAAACAGAAAATTCTCAGAAACCCAAAAACTTCTGACAAAGAGAATTGATTTCTTGAATTAGTTGTAGCTATCTAAAACTCTTGATTATACCACAAGTATTTAAATATCAGCAGAGAACACTTAGTCTTTGAGAAGGTTTGAAAAAAGTGAACAAACTGTAGATATTCACTTCCTTGATTCCACCTTTTAATATCTAAGATCAAACTCTGCTATTTTGGTTTGCAGTTTGCTAAAATGCAAAGAAAATCAGGTTCCATTAACTCTTGTAACAGAACTATAATACCCCATAATACTCTAACTCCCCTATGATAGCCCATAAGAAAAGAGCTTACCACTTTGACAAAAAGTGGGCGACAGAAGCAGTAGTCCAGCGGCTGCAAAGATGAGAGTTTTCATTTTGATGACCCAAGTCCCGTTTCTCAAATGTAATCCAATGTATGATGTTCTCAAATGTTATCAAATGTTACAGAGCACGATTCTGCCTCAGTTCCATGTGTTAGCAGGAAAAGGAAACCTTGTTCTCTCAGTAGAAGCATGTTCTCCTGTGCTCTACAGGCAGGAAACATGCCTTGGTTCTTCGCAGGGAAAGGCTGTGAAACCACTGGTTTTGGTATGCATGACTCAGTCTGAGCCTCTGGCCAGCAGACATGTTACGCTGTCCCTGGAGAAAGTCATTTAACTCTTACCCTCCCCTAATAGTCTGTAACTCCCACCCAGTGTGTTTATATGCATTTAAAGAATAGCAGAAAATACATAGTCCTTTACAGGAGTAAGCTGAAAATAGATGCTAGGTAGTAGTTAGTTTGAATCTGTCCCATTTCTCCTTTCTACCCATTTCTAAGACTCAGTTCGAGTGTAATTTCTGTTTAATAACCGAGCTGTCAGAAACTATCTTTTCCTTTGAACTCCTAGCTATTTCCAATCTTAATTCTTGAACTCATTGCATAGTTACACATTATATAATTAAATAGTAGGCAATTGTATAAACTATATAGCTAACACAGTGTGACTGTGTGGTTGTGAAAACCTTGTGGCTCACAATCTCTTTACCCAGTGTATGGAGAGATAAGTAGAAAAATGGGGACAAAAATTAAATGAATAATAGGGGAGGATGGGCTATTTTGGGTGTTGTTTTTTCACTTTTATTTTTATTTTTTTATTTTTTTGGAGTAATGAAAATGTTTAAAAATTGTGATGAATACACAACTATATGATGGTACTGTGAACAATTGTACACTTCAGATGATTGTATGGTATGTGAATATATCTCAATAAAATTGAATAAAAAATAATTCATAGAAAGCAAACATGCATTTTTTAAGAAGTGAAAATTGGGTATATGACCACTTTGAAAGTTTTCCATCAGAGTCACATAGGTCTGAAATTGTCATGAATGCTTGGCCAGAACTTGATATTTATTTTCATTTCTTTATTTTTTGTCACAGCTTGACATGTTCTGAGCCTCTAATTCAACAACTTTGTAGGGTCAGGTAACTTGGGGATTAAACTAAAATTGTAATACATTAAAGTACAAAGAGCTCCCTTTATCATATGAATGTTGGAGATCAGGTTTATAAAAGGTTTTTATGTATAGCTGTAGTCTAGAAGATATGATTTAATATTAAACTGCACTGTAATAGATTTACCTATAATTAAGGAAGTTTAAGATGAAACTCGAAGCCAGAGAACCCAGCAGCCTGTTGGCTATAAAATGCAGCAAGAACCAGAAAAAGCAAATTCCAGAGGAGCCTTAAAGCTGAGGGATTGAACTAGGAAGGAATTTATCTTTTCACATCTAGATTAAATCTCATCCAACCAAGATTTTTATAATCAGAGGTCAGTATGTAATTCCTATCTATATAACTTGTTTTAACATAAACTGAGGAAGAAATAGCAAACCCCACAAAATATTGAGGGGGGTACTTTTTTGTTTAATGAAAACTTTTCTAGGAGTTCTCAAAATTCAAGAATTTATGACTTGATTTGCACATGCCTAGTTTCTGTTCATTTAATCTATTTGTAATTCATATGTTGAATGTGACTGTTTAGCTGGAGATAGAGATGTGGCCCTCCCAGAAATGTAAAATCTTTTCCATTATTGTGGTGAGCAATTGGAAGATCTTACCTTGATAGGATTAGATTTTTTATTCTTGGTTTTACATTTAACCCAAACAACATTTTGTTTGTGTCACAGTTTAAACCATTGACTTGAATTCATTTGATTTGCAAAGTTTCTCTTTAGTTTGACTTATAAGACTGACACTTTAAGATTTCAAGCGAGATTTAATTTCCTTATCATCTGGATAGTTTGTGTTGGTGTGTCTTTTACAGTGATAAGTTAGGAAGCAATATGGGTGAATAACCTACAAAAACAGTGAGGCAGACATAAATGAACTTGACTGGAGCTTTTTTTAAGGCTATCATCTGGGGAGTGTTGAGTTTTTGTGGAGCTTAAAAATAGAGAAAAAAACTGTTCCCACTTGGCTGTCTCTTTCTCCTCTAGTCACTGCCTTCCTACCTCACATCCTGTCTGAACCTTTCCTATCCATTCTCGAAAGAAATAGTGAATCTTACTAACAGCTGACTGATCCAGCTGAGGTGATCGCGGAAGCAGGTACCACACCTTCCCCAGAGGTCTCTGTCAGCCTAGACCTTGCAGGAAGTAAAAACGAGTATATATTTTGTCTCATTTCAGAGCCCTTTCAACATCTCATTTTAGCTGTTGAGGGAATTAGGATTAAAAGCCTGCCAAAGGAGCTGGAGAATGTTATTTCTCCTTCCTGCTTCCAACCACCCCCTGCCTGTACCATCCATCTTGCATTTTAAATGATGGCGTTGGTTTTCCAGAGCTCCCTGTAGCTCCAAGATAGATATTCCCATTTTTAAAATGAATGTCTCACCCTCCCTGGAAATACTTAAGCGATTAGTTACTTGCAATCTTGGATAAGTTTTTGTAAAACATAGTTGCTAGCCGGGAGCCCCATTTGATACATTATACTAGCACCATATTGTAGCAAGACCATCTAAGGATAAGTTAGTACATTTTGATTGCTACCCCTTTCTTTTTGAAGTGATGCTTAATGACTTAGTTTTTCTTCCCCTTGCAACTCAACACCTGTGCCATAAGTTAATCCCTTTTTGGCTATCTCCAGATCATGTATTACACCGATCACATTTGTATTATTTCTTGACACATTTGCCTCTTCTACTAGAATGATAGCTCCTTGAGAACAGTCACCAAGTTTTGTTTTTTGTTTGCTTGTTTTTTGCTTTTGTTTATTTTTATCTCCATGTCTGGTAAATGTCAAATTTCACTGTCTCTCTCTCAAATTAAAAATTTCCCACAGTACCTTGGAGCACTTTGGCACAGAGTTTGGGAGCCATGGTTATTGACTGATAGAGGGAGACTGTATTTAAGTAGGGTAGTCAGAGAAGGCTTTTTGGGGGAGGTGGCATTTGAGTTGAGGCATAAATAATGAGAAAACCAGCCAGAGGGGTGTAAGGTGAAACCAGAAAGTTTGGCAGGTACAGCTCTTTGGAGCCTTACAGTCCATGGAAAGGGAATTTGTGTTTCATTTTAATGGTTGTGGAGTGATGTAGGAAACATACATGTGAGGAGATTGTCTGTAGAGGGCCACTGTGGTTGAGGGCAAACTTGGAAGCAGTGAAAGCAGATAGGGGACTAGTGCAATCATGCAGGTGAGAGGTGATCGTGGCTGGACTAAAGGGGTGTACACTGGGGAAGTGAGGAGTGGTTGGATTTGGGGAACATTTCATAAGTACCTTTTATAGTACATGACAGTGCTTGGTAGTTGCTAAATAAAAATTTGTGGCAATTAATATAGAATGACTCCTGAAAGTAGTTATTCATTCTTTGTCATCATCATTCACTGTCCTTTCTTTTATTCTATGACACTGCTCCTAGGACTCTGACAATGCATCTAAAATTCTTTGGTTGGATGAGATCCAGCAAGCAGTGAATGAGGCCAACATGGACAAGGACAAAGCAAAAGACTGTAAGCTATCACCTTTCACTTCCTGAACTTGCCTTGTTTTTAATTGATTGTGTGACTGAAATCATGTAACTTTTAATTTCTGAGAAGTTTTGGACTCTCCTACCAAGTTTTAGTTCTTAAATGCATATTTATACAAAAATAAAATTAATTGGTTGTACTATTTTTGGTGATTAGGTGCAAAATTTCAGAATGCTGTCCAACAAAATCCAGAAAAAAAATTTCTAAGTTCTCAAATTTCAGAATTGACCTTCTTTTATCTTGATTCTTAGAAAACTAGCCCATTTCTGCTTAATAAATTCCTGTCTTTCCTCCTTCCATGTCCTCAATTATTCAAAATTTTTATTTTAAGCCTCCATTCTCAAGGAGAAGGTAATTATGAAAATTCTCATTATAATCTAAAATAGGTTATAAATTAGTATACTAACAATCTACATGTACTAATACCCTCATAAATTAAAGTGAGATTCCTAAAAATAGAATTCATTAACCTGTCCATTCATGGCATAATTCAGACTCTTCTGTTGTATCAGGTCATAGAATGCAGTTGATATTACTTCTTGCTCCAAAGATGTGCTCTTAAACTTTGAAAGAAAAATCTGTGAGAAGCTTCTGGTTTCTATTTCCCTACTCTAGAAAAATATGTGTATTTCTCTAACCTGAACTTTTATACCTTTTAGGAACTTTGAAGTCTTCTTTCTTGCAGTCTAGGTCTTTAAAAAATGAAAATTGAGACATGTGCCTAAGAAAGTTAATGAAGGCAGCTATAGTTTGAAGAAATACTTTAAGAAATTAGATTGTAAGATACTCAAGTAGCCTAAATGGTTATGACTTTTCTCTTAGAGAACAAACCAATTTAGGAAGTTATTTTGTTCCTTTTATTATGGATTCTTCATACATTTGGCCTGCAAATGTTGATTCTTTTCTTCACATTGAGATTCATGGTTCTGTTGACTATAAAAGCAAGAGGTTTTTTCCAATATGTATGATTTTGTATGGCACACTTTACATTTAAAATCCTGCTGTCTGCTCCCTGTGTCCTGTCCCTCAGCAGAGTTGATACATGTTCTTCTATAATAAATAGCAAAAAGACGTTCTGAAGGTAAAGACCATGTCTATTCTGTCATTGAGATGAGAATTTTCTGGTTTTTCAACAAGGAGTTTAATCTTAATTTTAAAAGCATTCTTCGTCCTTTGTATGAAGGCTTGAAACAGATTTGGGTCAGAGCTTCTAAGCATCAAACCCACTCCCAGATCATCTGATACAAGAAACTGTGTTAGACTTTTCATTTTACCACAGGCGAGATTTGAAAGGTCAGAGTGGTCTGAATCTCCTACAGTTCAGCACGGTGTTCATTTTCATTGAAACATTTTGCTTGCCTAAAGTAGGCTTGCCTCTACTTTGACTCCTTAGAGAGTGTTCTCAACTTTTTTTTTCCACTATTGCCCTTAAGGAGCCTTTTTAGATTCCCACTTACCCCCGTGAAATTTTAATACTGCTGTAAATCTGTTTATGTACGGTAGGTAGTTCTGCACTGTGTACATTAAAAAGCATGTTTTTTTTTTTTTCAACCCCTCAAAAAACAGTTTTTGCCCCTTTGAGGTAGATATCACACCCCCCACTGAGAATGCATGCCTTAGAGAGAATCTGCTGGTATATGTCTTAAAATGTAAAGCAAACATTTTGGGGTCTTTTAGGAGATTTATGAGAGGTTTCTTAATTTGTTCCTTAGTAGAAACATACCTGACTTTCAGGAGATTATTTATCTGACATTCCTCAACTATCTGAAACTTAACCACAAACCTGCAGATTAAACAAAAGCATTCAAAATAGATGTTTCCAAGTCGGACTACTTTGGGGACCCCTGAGAGAGGCACTTTGAGTCTGTTTATTCTTGTCTTACGCACAACTCTAATATGCTTGGTTGTCTCTTCGCAACTCAGAGCACATCTGAAGCCACAAAGTACAAGGAAGTAAAGTATTTGGGTTGCCATAGGCAGGCACTCTGACAGCAGCAAGTAGTAGCTGACAGTGAAGGAAGAGGAGAAAAAACTGAAAAGCTAAGATTTGGTGTAGGAGCAAATAAGCCCAAACACCTCTATAGTTCTCACCCACATACCTCCATGTCCTTGAAAGTCTCTCACTGTATTGGTATAGCATGGTATGATTTTAATGGTATACAGGGCTCTCCTGGTAGCTCTAAGCAATCATTAATCAACTACTATATACCAGGTACTGTAGGTAAAAAGATAAGCCAGATAGAGACTGTTCTGTTAGGATGTGCTCCAAGGCATGTTTTAAATTTTCATGGAAAATGGTTGTATTAAAATAAGGGTTGGGATGAATGCTTGAGGGAGGAGCTAAGATGGTGGCTTAGAGAGGAGTGGGAGCTAGTTTGTCCCCCTGGAACAATTAATAAAGAACAGGCACAACAAGTAAATAATCTGGAATAACTGCGGGGAGACAAACATGACCGTCCACTCATCATAACACCAACCTGAATTGGGAGAAACGCCCGAGATCGCAGCATAGAATCTGTAAGTAAAAACTGTGGACCTGAGCCAAGAGCCCCTCCCTCATGGAAGCCTGGTGGTGCTAGAGAGCAGCACTCTCTAAACAAGTGAATATACCTCAGCCCAGCTCCAGCTGGGGTTTCAATGTTAACCGCTCAATACAGACTGCGAATCCCCCAAAAGCAGACAGAGGCTTTTGGAGATGACTGACCTTGGAGAGCCAGGGGACGTATCTGTCTTGGGATGGTGAGCCCAAAGGATCGGGTGCTATCTCTGGCCGACGGGTGAATCTGGGGTCCGAAGATTGACCCTGAAAAGCGGCTTTCTGTCTCTTTCTCTGTAAACCTGGGCAGCTCAGTGGAGAAAACCTCAACCGTTTTCAGTTCGCAGTGCTCGGCAGTATAGAAAGCCTCAGCCATTTTAAACTCGCAGTACTCTGACCCAGACAAGGGTGGAGATAGCAGAATCAGAGAAACAAAGAATCTATTTATATTCAAATGACCTTTCTCAAGGGGTCATAGCTTCCCAAGAAGGGGAGCCTGGGGGAGGAGAGCCGCGGGCCATACCTCCTTACACCAGTCTGGAGTGACAGGCTGACAGGCGCCACCTCCTGGGCAGAAAAGCATTGGGTGTGTCAATCCTCTAAGACACACCATCAGGGAAACTGGATACTGAATATTTCCTCCTTCTGGGACCTGAATCTGCTCTCGTCTGGGAAAACCTGATTGGGGTGGCCAAGGAAGTCAGATGCCTAAACAACAGAAAACTGCAACCTACACTAAGAAAAATGAAGTTATGGCCCAGTCAAAGGAACAAACTTACACTTCAACTGAGATACAGGAATTTAAAGAACTAATGCTAAATCAATTCAAAAACTTTAGAGAAGATATGGAAAAAGAGATAAAGGCTATAAAGAAAACACTGGGTGTACATAAGGCAGAAATCAAAAGTTTGAAAAAACAAGTGGCAGAATCTATGAAAATGAAAAGCACAACACAAGAGACGAAAGACACAATGGAAACATACAACAGCAGATCTCAAGAGGCAGAAGAAAACACTCAGGAACTGGAGAACAAGGTACCTGAAAGCCTACAAACAAAAGAACAGATAAAGAATGGAAAAATACAAGCAACATCTCTGGGAACTTAAGCACAAAACAAAAAGCAAGAATTTACGTATCATTGGTGTCCCAGAAGGAGAAGAGAAGGGAAAAAGGGCAGAAGCAATAATAGAGGAAATAATCAATGAAAATTTCCCATCTCTTATGAAAGACATAAAATTACAGATCCAAGAATCACAGTGTACTCCAAACAGAATAGATCTGAATAGGCCTACACCAAGACACTTAATAATCAAATTATCAAACATCAAAGACAAAGAGAGATCCTGAAAGCAGCAAGAGAAAAGCAGTCCATCACATACAAAGGAAGCTCAATAAGACTATGTGCAGATTTCTCAGCAGAAACCATGGAGGCAAGAAGAAAGTGGTATGATACATGTAAGATACCAAAAGAGAAAAATCGCCAACCAAGAATCCTATATCCAGCAAAACGGTCCTTCAAATATGAGGGAGAGTTCAAAATATTCTCTGACAAACAGACAATGAGAGAGTTGGTGAACAAGATACCAGCCCTGCAGGAAATACTAAAGGGAGCACTACAGACAGATAGGAAAAGACAGGAGTGAGAGGTTTGGAACACAATTTTGGATGATGGTAGCACGGCAATGTAAGTACACTGAACAAAGATGACTATGAGTGTGATTGTAAGAGGAAGGTTAGGAGCATGTGGGACACCAGAAGAAAAGAGGAAAGATAAAGACTGGGACTGTATTACTGAGTGAAACCTAGAGTGCTCAACAATTGTGATAAAATGTACAAATATGTTTTTTCACAAGGGAGAATAAACGAATGTCAACCTTGCAAGGTGTTAAAAATAGGGAGGTATAGGGGGAAAAGTACAATCAACGTAAACTAGAGGCTATAATTAACAGAATCATTGTATTATGCTTCCTTTAATGTAATGAAGGCAATTTACCAAGGTAAATGCAGATAAGAGGGGGGCATAGTGGAGGGGTGTGAGACTCTTGGCATTGGTATTGTCTGACTCTTTATTCTACTTTGATCTAAGGTTATCTTTCATTTTGCTGCTTCCTGGCTGTCATGTTTTTTGTTTGTTTCTCTCTTTTTCCTTTTTCTTTTGTCTCTCTACCTTCTTTGACTCTTCCTCCTGCTTTGTGGAAGAAATGTAGGTGTCCTTCTGTAGATAGTCGTGAGGGTGGTGAACACATAAATATGCGACTATACAGGGAACCATCAATTGTTTACTTAGGATGGAAAGTATGGTGGGTGAACAAAACCATCTTTAAAAAAATGGGTTGATGATGAAACCTTGAGAGCAATATACTGAGTGAAATAAGTCAGACACATAAGGATAAATATTGCTGGGTCTCACTGATAGGAACTAATTATAATATGTAAACTCATAGACATGAAATGTAAGTTACCAAGATATAGAACGAGGTTAAAGAATGGGGAGCGGTTGCTTAGTATGAGCAGAACGTTTAACTAGGATGAATTTAAATATTTGGAAATGAACAGAGGTGACAGTAGCACATTGTGAGAATAACTAACAGTGCTGAATGGTGCGTGAATGTGGTGGAAATGGGAAGCTCAGAGTCATTTTTGTCACCAGCAAGAAAGCTGGAGGTTAAAAGATGGGAATGTAAAACAGTAAACCTTGTGGTGGTCATTGTCCAAGATTAACTGTACAAATATTAGAAATCTCTTTCATGAACCAGAACAAATGTATGACACTACAATTAGAAATTATTAATAGTGGAGTATATAGGAAAAAAATATATACCTATTGCAAACTATATACTACAGTTAGTAGTATTTGAACGTTCTTTCATAAACAGTAACAAATGTACTACACCAATATTATGAGTCATCAATGGAGGGGGTTGGTTAGGGATATGGGAGGATTTGAGTTTTCTTTTCCTTTTTTTTTTCTTTTTTGTCTTTATTTCTTTTCTGGAGTAATGAAAGTGTTCTAAAAATTGAACAAAAATTAATTGTGGTGATGGATGTACAGCTGTATGATGGTACCAGGAGCAATTGATTGTACTCTTTCGATAATTGTATGGTATGTGAACAATCACAATAAAAAAAAATAATAAGGGTTGGTACAGAAAGGAAGAGTATAAGCTTCGATTATCTGGAAGATTAACCTGTGGACCAGATTCTTATACATTGATACTCAATGATAAAGAGCATTACAATGAACAAGAAATCTGTGCCTCTATAATGTCCCCTTTGGAGAGAAATTGCATCTTATTTTGTTAAACAAAACTATCAGATATAATTCATGTGAGAATTCTATCGTTGACTTGTTCCTTTAGCTTCTCTCAAATCACAAACTTCTCAAATACCAATACCCCATTTTCCCATCCCACAAAGGTTTCCCGGAGAAGAGGAAAGGGGGGTTGTTTCCTATTAACCAGTATAAGAGAAGAACATTAACTGTTCAGAAATGATTGGATTTTGTGATGGAAATTCTCTTTTGTCTTTATGTCTCCCCAAGTTATTTCCATGACTTGATTCCAGTTCAGAAATGATTGGACTTTGCTGTGGAAATTCTCCTTTGTCTTTATGCCCCGCACATTTCCATGACTTGATTCCAGGCTGTTAACAGAACTTTGTTTTTCTTGCCCATTCAGCCCTCATAGTGTTATGTGCACATGTGAACATAATTTGATGATGATATGTCACTTAGCAGTTGTATGGTAGGGTTTAACAGGTGTGTAATAAAAGATTAAAAATCCTTCTCTTCTCTCTTTTCATCAAAATAATCTTTTCATCTATAAAATACTTTAACTTGATTTCTTCGATTTATTGTTCTATATTTCTAACTCAATGCATATACAGGTTGTGAAAACAATAGTTCCACTGATTGGGCCAGAGAATTCTTACATGAAACGAGATAAAAAGAACCCACCAAGTCAACTTTCTGTAGGCAACCACGAGTCCAAAGTGGTTTTATTACCATAGAAATTCAAAATGGTATAAAATGCCTTCTCAGTTGAAATGGGTTCCAGAACCAAGATTCTGGACTCTGTTGCACATATTCACCAGTGTGTCTTACTGGAATATTTGTTTAGGTTGTTTATGACAATGCCATGAAGTATGCTACGACTATGCCAGAGTCCTTCAGAATATCCACAGCTCATTCTAAAATAAATGAATAAATGTTTTCGTAATGCTGGTTCTCAAATATTAACAACCTAGGTCGGGGCTGTGTGTCTGCTGTTGGAATGTGCTCTCCTCACCTCATTAATTACTGTGGTAAAGCAAAACCTAGTGTCTTGATACCACACTAGAGTAACCAGGAAATAATGCAATTTTTAATAAACTGTGCTCCAGTAGGACCATATTCATACAACCTCAATTGTTAGGTGAGTCAGTGACCGGCTTGGGCATATGTGGTACATGCTCTCAAAGGGTAAGAAGGTTTAATACCAACACATTTCTAAAAAATCAAATTATATCTTTACATGCTGTTTAGGAGAGTAGAAGGTAACCACTAATGGAAATATTCTTTTCATTACCCAGGGATTACTCTGGTGGTTGATGTTAATCAGTATTTGGAGAAAGAAAACCCAGGTGATATTTTGTCTGCATTGACATCTCCCAGTTTAAAGGCAAATGACATACTTCCTGAATGTGCCGACAGGTACCATGATGCCCTCATGAAAGCAAAAGAAGACAAACGTGCAAGTGGTAAGCTCGTTCTTCACTTAGACAAGCTAAATGTAATTTTTATGATAGTCTCTTTGGTATTGTGTTTTCTTAATTTTAAGACAAATAATAGCTTTCAAATTAATGTTTCTGAAATTTGTTTCTTAACAATGACACGGAATTTTTTAGATTTTTCCTTTTTGGGAAAGCTATGATTAACTCAGTGACAATGCATGGATGGCATCACAGAATTGAGAAAATATAGTATTTGAGAAGACCCTGCCATATATGGGTGGTAGTTTTAGTTTCTTAGGCTGTGTAAAGCAATACTGTGATACGGTTCAGTTTAAGCAATGGGAATTTATTAGCTTATGGGTAGAGTTCAGGAAAATGTCCAAATCAGGGCATCATCAAGGTGATGCTTTCTTCCAAGAGACTGGCTGCTGGTGATCCTTGGCTCCTCTGTCACCTGGCGAGGCACAAGGTGGCATCTGCTGGTCTCTCCCTTCTCTTCTGTGTGTATTTGCTTTCAGTTTCTCCCTCTGTGTATTCATTCTTTATAAAGGACTCCATTAAGATGATTAAGACCCATCAAGATTGAGTTGGGCCACACCTTAACTGAAGTAGCCTCATCAAGAGGTCTTGCTTATAATGGGTTCACACCCACAGGAATGGATTAGATTTAAGAACATGTTTTTCTGGGGTACATATAGCTTCAAACCACCACAGTGATCATGCATGTTATTCCATTCCTCCAGTGATATAGACAAATTTTTATACCCACATTTCTCTCATGTAATCATTCATGAGATAAATGATGTATGGTTGCAAGATATTAAGTAGGGGTAGAGAGCAGTTTTGGAAATATGGAATAAACTGCATTCAGCTGACCTCCAAGGGATCAGATCAATAATCATGGTAAATATTCATGCCCACTTGATACAACCACAGGTCATGAACTGTTAGCCCTGGAAAATATGGGAGAATGCAGTTTAATACTCATTCTTCAGATACGGAAACCCACATTTACCATAGCCGAGACAAAGGGGGAAAGTGACAGATCCAAGGAGAAATAATTATGGGCAGAGTTAATGCATCATTCTTTCAGTAGAGTTTTATCGAGCATCTACTCTGTGTTAATGTTATGGCTCAAGGTGTCTCCTGACTCTTAGGCTGATGTGTATTTGCACCACATTGCAGGTAATAGTATTCATTTTTAGGAAATGACTGTGAGAGTATATGGCCCTAGAAGAACTTAAGAAAAACATATTTTAGTTCAGCTGGAGATTTGTCTAACATTACCCTGTATACTACTTTTAAGTTTGTCTAATGTATTTCCAACTTGGAGATTCCACCTTCTGATCCAGCAAATACTTCAATTAATGAAATACAAGAAGGACCCTCTTCCTTGGCACCTGATCACCCTGGAGCCTCCTTCATTCCCTTCACATATGTTTATCGAGAGTTACTATATTGTTCAGGCAACCTTGGTCCCCTTCCTTATCCTTCCTAGAAAAGGAATTGCACCACTGTCTTAATGCAGGAGTACAGTTCCTAGATGTCACATCATGATTTTTTAATTCATCCAGGCCCAAACTTAGTTTATCTTCTTTCTCCAAACTCATCTATTCCTGTTCATGCCCCATGTTTTAGGGAATAGAGTCAAAATATCCCCACATATCCAATTCAGAAACCTAGGAGATTCTCTAGATTCACTCTTCTTTCTTTCCCTCCACATCACATTGATATCTTTCATAATTTATCCTTACTTACACTGTCTCAAGGCCATCCTCATCCATCACCTGGCTGCTCCCACACATCCCCTTTCCTAACAAAACACCTGGTAGATAGCAAGCATGACTAATATCTGAAACTATTATGTCACCGGTTAGCAGACGTTACCCTTCAGTGCATCCTAGGATATATATATTATGAATACCCTTTACAGCAAAAATTTGCCAACCCCTATTCCAGAAAGAAGAGAAGATTCCAAGCAATTAAATGTTGACTTTCACCTCCAGGAAGAGCTAGGCACATTGTTTCTGCAAGTGCACAGGGTGATTTATTTTTATCTTTTCACCTCTGGTTCTAGGATGTCTATTCTTTCCCAAGCTGAAGTGTCCAACCTTAGGTGTATCACTGTTTTAGTTTCTTGGCTCCTAAGACAAATACCATACAAGGGGTCAGTTTAACAACAGGAATTTTTATTGGCTTACAGTTTCAAAGGCTAAAAGGCTTGCTTCCACCCAGGGTCAGTGTCTCCTGGCTGGCCGTCAGTCTTTGGAGTTCCTTGGCTTTTCCATTACATGGCAGTGCACATGGCAGCATCTTCTCCTTTCTCTTCTGGGTTCCATTGACTTCCAGCTCCTGGCCACTCCCCATGGCTTTTCTCCAGGTGCAACTTCCTTTGCTTATAAGGCCTTCAACTTTATTGGATTAAGGCTCACCCTCATTCAGTTTGGGCACACCTTAACTAATCACATCTTCAAAAGTCTTATTTTTAAATGGGTTCACGCCCACAGGACCAAGGATTAGGAGTTGAACATGCCTTATTCGGGGGACATGACAATCATCAACCTTTTATAGCTCAGCTTAGCTCTGAAATATAGGTATAATTTTCTCTTGAAGCTATCTATAAAGTGTCCTCCTTTTAGAATGCTTACCACTTCTTAACTAACCAGGATCTATCTCTTTTACAAAGGCCTGTGTTCAGCTTTCTCCCTAAGTAACTAACTACATTTCTTAGGAAAAATGTTTGAGCTCTCTGCTGAAAACCAACTCTCCTCAGCCTCTGGTCTTATTATAAATTCAAACCATATGTGAAGATGGTAGGAATTCTCCTTCTATATTACCTGCTGACATCCCAACCCAGATAAAGCTTTCTAATGCCAATGGGGTTGGCTTTTAACTTAGACCTTTTTATTTCTCAATTCTTAAGCAAATAAAAGAAGATACATGTTTTCACCACCTTTGCTTGCTTTCTTTTCCTTCTCACTGAGTTGCTTTAAGATGAATGGTTATTCTTCTAAAAGCATTTATGAATCTGACAACCACTGGTAATTTAATATGTAATGATTACTACTTGTGGGCATCTTAACCATTCTAAACAGAGCAATACCTATCTGACTGCTCAGTTGAAGGGAGATGCGTCTCTCTTCCTGGGCATTGGCAAATAAAACAGTTGAGGGGCATTTAAAACCAAATAAGGAATCAGGGCCTTAAAGTTATATCTGCTTAGGTATGTCAATCCATTTTAATATTCTCATGAGGAAATTCACTTGAACTTGGATTTAACTGTAAAGGTAATAGGTCTAACACTTACTTGGCAGCGGTTGACTTAGCTTGACCTAAGTCAGAACTTTTAAACTTTTTATTGTTGTTTTTAGCTCTCTGGTTTAGGACAGGACCCATGGCTATACAACAAAATAGATTTCTAAATATTAAGTGTAGCCCTTGAATTCATGAAGAGAAGACATTTTTCTTGAACAATTTAAATAACGGCCACAGATTTTCTAGCTCTTCCCTCTTCCCCACCCCACAATACACACAAACTGAATGAGGTATTTTTTAACATTTTTTCTTGCTTTTGGTGGTTGTGTAGAGCAAGGTGAGTCAGAGGGATTGGACATTTTCTTTCTCCTTGCTTAATCTTTGTGTTGTAAGTATGGCACTCGGTACTTTATACAAACTCATCTCCAAAGATGTGTTGCTTATGCTTTAGTTTATCGCATCTCGTTGGCCCTCCGTAAATGCGGACCACTGTCCTTGTTGGTCAATCCTTATTGGAGACGCTTTTAATCC
Organism: Choloepus didactylus; assembly: GCF_015220235.1. Classification (NCBI taxonomy): domain Eukaryota; kingdom Metazoa; phylum Chordata; class Mammalia; order Pilosa; family Megalonychidae; genus Choloepus; species Choloepus didactylus. The sequence continues at coordinate 12,511,436 of NC_051319.1, forward strand.
AGTTGCTGGAAAACTTCCTAAGCAAAAAGGACCTTCCTAGTTGATCTCCTCTGTCTACCTGTGTTGCTGTTTCACATCTATCCAGAACATATATTCCTTTTCCTTCTCTTAGGCTATTTTTAACTCTTACTCATACTCATGAAAAAAATTGGGATCCAGAGCTAGCAATAGACATCTGTCTCCCCTCCTTTTCCTTGGCTTAGCAGGGAGCTCCCATTGACTACAAAGTTCATTCCATTTTAGGGGTCATTTCTAATGACTAATTTAGACCATCCAAATGCTTTGTGAAAAAATGTATATTCATTTTGGTATTTTACATACTGAAAGAACTAGACTAATGTTTAAGGGTTCAGTGTTCCTCTGCAGAATTTAACACACTTTTTTATTCAGTGTCTAGTGAAGGGTCGTGGCTCAAATTCGCCCTTCGGGAAAGATACAAGTACTATTACAACGTCGATTCAACGGAGAGTTCCTGGATCACACCTGAAACAGGCTCACTTAAAGAATCATGGCTCCAGGGAAAAGAAATTGAGGTAGGAGGAGGGCGTCTGAAAGAAAACTGTACTATACAAAGATAAGTGTGATTGCTTTTCATTTTTGAATCACAGAAGTGATGGGAGGAACTAATCGATTTATTTGAAGGCTGGATATGGAGTAAAGTCTTCACGAGCTTGGTTGGATGTGGCTGTATGGTTACTATCATTTTAGAATTTTACTCAAATTGGCCATACAGAACCAAAGAGAGCAGGGGGATGAAAGCTTTTGCAGCTTATTTTGAATGGTAGATTATCCTAAGAAATCAGTCTTCAAGTTTTCGTCGACACAATTTAGCTCAGTTACTGATGATATCCTTGCTTATCAGTATTCAAAATGTCTTATCCCCAGCACCCCCTTTAGCCTACAACTTAACACAATACCTTTTAAACCAAAATGTTATTTTTGTCCTACAAAGTGCCAGAGAGGGCTTCTGTGCCACACCTGGACCCAGCCATCTCCAAGAGTTGTGCAAAGAACAGGAAGGGTAAACTGTAAATGTTTGCTTCTAATAAGATAGTCATCTTAGTATGTTAGATGTTTAAATTAATCTTACTTCCAGAGTGCTGAATGTATCCATATTCAAATGTAAGTGCTAACAATTGAGTGCATTTTATACAGGGTTTTTGATTAGCTGGCATTTTAAAAATTAGCCATGTGCCCATAACCGAGAATTAAACATGTTACAGTGACTCAAAATTTTTATTTAACTATAAAAGGTCCCTTGTAACTAGTCCTTGACCTGTATTTGAAAGCTTTTGGTCTACCAGATTTTACTTATCAAAAACAATTTATCCCTCCCCCATCCCTTTTTTTAAACCCAAAGACCTATTTAAATAGCACCTATCTGGGCTTCTTGTTAGAAACAAAGAAACAGTCTTTTAGTTATCATATATAGCTGCATTATTAGCTGTTAGGACATTTAATATATTAAAAACAGGAAGAGGAAATCCATTTAGAAGAGTCCATGTCAGAATCTCTTGTTCAAATTCATTTTATCATAATTTACAAGAATGGCCTAAATCACAGGGCATCTACTGATTTCCCACTGAATGTCTTGTCCATTTGGGTTATAATCCTTTCCCAGAAATTCAAGTTTGTATATGTGCAAGAGTCCAGGACTGAGAATTTACAGAGAAAGGTATCAAGCAGCAAGAGCAAAGCAATGAGAAAAAGTAGGAACAAAGACTTCTTTTCGGACTCAATGCTGGGTCATTTAATTCATTCTTTTTTTTAGTTCTACCCTCCTTATTTAAAGGAATGTTAGGGGAAGATTGACAATAAATTGGCCTCTCTGTCTATGATCATGGCTTTATTAGATCTGTTTGTTTATTTTCTTACAGCACGAAATAAGAAACTAGATGCCTTGTAGAGATTTCCTAAAATAAAAGAGGACTTAGCTGTTAACAGGTGGCAAGGTAGATATTGCCCCAATGGCCCTCTTTGTGAGCCTTCATAATAAAGAAGTTCTACTCTGTTTTGTGTGAAGTTGGCGGGAGGCCAAGAAGAAAGAGGAGGTAGTGAAGTCAAAGGAATGTGAAGTTAGAATTAACCCTTGTAACAAGATGTCTGCAACAAGTTATAACCAAAAGTAATCACTCGTAACTGGTTTGCCCACAAATACATAAAGAATGTGTAGCACTACACATACACACTTATGAAACCTGTAAATATAGCCAAGTACCCTGTGTTTGTATAGCGTTTCACTTTACAAAGCACTTTCATGTTAATTTGATCCTTAAAGAATCCTCTGAGTAGAGACAGAGCAAATGGTATCAGCCCCCATTTTTATAGATGGGACAACTGAAACACAGAGTGACTGAAGCATTTTGTGCTAAGTGGCAGAATTCATCAATAAATGGGGCTTTCCCGTATACCCAGTGCTCCCAATTTCTAATCTGGTATCTTTCCCACTATTCCACTTTTGGCTTTGTTTTGACACAGCAGCAAGTAGCTCTGAGTGATTTATCATGTGTCCATTTCTCTGATATTGAGAACAGAAGATTCTGGCTCAAGACATAGATTTATTCTAGCACATATATGGAGACCCTTTAAAAAATAAATGATGCTTTCCAGAGGGAAATACTCTTGAAGGAATGTTCACCAAGGTCGACTTGGACTTGGGAAAATTGCTGATGGATCCAGGCATTGTAGTATGTTTAAAGGGAAAATATTGACAATAATTGAGTTATAATTCTGAGGAAAAAAACAGAACACAAATATCGCTCTTAAAGAATCATTAAGAATCAACATCAAAGATTGCAATGTAGCAATATTGCAAACAGAATCACCAGTACAGTATTTACTAAACTCAGAGAAAAATGTGACCTGAGGCTAACAATGCTACCAAAAATTTTGAATGGCCAGAAGATACTTGTGAACATAGTTTATTAACTAATTTCAGACATTCAAAGCTCCTACAATTTACAGGAAAATGACATTGTAGCATTGATTATTGGTGCTAATTTGTTGAAAATGAAATTATGGATAGTATAAAAAAATCATATGTGATGATCAAAACAGATGGATCCAACTTTTTTGGTGGAAAATATTTTATATGTGCTTCATAAGCAAAGTGCCTCAAGAAAAAATAAAGCTTAAATACAAGAAATTTGTCAGTCTCCTACTTGAGGGTGTTTGTAAGGATTATGTGACAGACACATAACATGACACAGTAGGTGCACACTGAATGCTGCCTTCCCTTTACCTCTTCTCACAAAGCAAGAATGGAGGCTAAACTGTGCCTCACAGTTCTTCCTCTTCTGATCTTGTTTCTAAGATCTATAATAAATCCAAGAAATGAGCGATCCAGCTGTGAGAAGATGGATGCAAGAAGTCTTTTCAGACTAGAAAGCCTGAGTTACACTGAAATCGTATGTTCTAACTCATAAGATCAGTTGAAGTGCTGGAAGACTAAAATTACTGCTCCTCTGACCTGCAGGAAGAAAGGGGGTGGCATTTGACAGAGCCTCCTGGACCCACAAGGCTTTGCAGGGTAGTTATCCTTTAAAGAAGAAGTCTGGCTTCCTGCCCAGCTTGAGTAAAGAGGGCAAAGACTTTCTCTTTGAAAGCATCAAAGGCTTAAAATTCAGAGCCATAAACCGTTCATGTGGCAGCCAAAGATGCCCTAGACATAACTTTGTTATATTAAGTGGTAGAACATTAGGATTATTAAAAAGTGTTGAATCTGCACTGTAAAAAAAAAAAAAAAAAAAAAAAAAAAAGGTATTTCTTCTAAACAACCTGAAGTTACTGATTTTATCAAACAAATGCACATGCCTTCTATTAAAGGTATTTGTGCATCTGATTTCACTTTTAACTTATTGTTGAAATTAACCAAACCATTGGCCCCAAATGCACTGGTTAAGAGGCATCAGCTGTAGAAGTAAGTCTGGTTTTGCTTGCATCTCTCAAAGAATGCAAAAATAAACCCAGTCCATAACCCACAGAAAGACTTCTCACAATCCTCTTCTTCCTTTCTTCTCTCTCCTCTAGATTTCCCCTATCTGCCAACCATAGGTCTTGTCTTTCTTCTCCTCGTCCCCTTTTGCCCCCAGTGTTTTATTTTCCCTCAGAGCATCAATTTTGAGTCTTCTCATCTTGTTGCAGAGGTCTGCCTAATTTGGCCTGGGTGGGAAAGAGAAGAGGAATGCCTGCAGACTACATGAACATGTAGTCTTCTCCTTGGCAGCCCAAGGGAGGGAAGGAGACAATGTATATTCTTACAGTCCTCATCCTTGTCCCTTGCACACACTGTGGAGCTCAGACCTCATGCTCAGTCCTTGCGAGCATCATCTGTACATCTCCAACTCCAAATTCTGAGACCATTCAACCATGTTCCTTTTTCACCTCAGCACAAACCCCAGAGGATTCCAAAATCAATGACTGTTGCTAGGAAGAAGCTAAGCCAATTCATTCCTTAGCTCTGGGCAAATCCATTTTAAACCCAAAGCCAGAAAGAGCTCTCTGTATCATTTTCTAAAGATAAAATTTCCAGAAGCAATTCTGTATGCTCCCTTCACCCAATGTGTGAAGTGTAACCATAAGAAATATCTCTTGCCAGGAAATTATTGAGGAAACTACGAAAAACTACATTCGTGACAAGATGTGGACTGCTTCAGAAGAAACAGTTCTTCGATTTCAAGCCACAAGTTCAGGAGCCCAACTTAAGCAAGAGTTTGAAACTAGAAAATCATTTTTGTATGACCAAGAAGAGAATGTGGTCAAAATACAGGTATGTGAATCACCTACCACTAGACACAACCATGTCCCCTGAAGATGTTTTATTTGATAATAGAGTAGGCCAGTCAACTATTGGCATTCTGACAGGCAAATCTGACTACAGATTTTTCCTTTATCCCTGCTCCCTAGTCTCCTTTATTAAGGCTTTGAGATGGGGAGGATCTTGCTTTTGAAAGACTTAACATGTGGTCTTCTGGAGATTATTCTGGGGCATTGTGGATTTGCTCAGACCCAGACAGAGCCAGAGGGATACCTCAGATCAGAGTTAGTCCTTCTTCCCTAAAAAGCTGGATCTCCCTGTGTTCCTCACTATCTGAGTTGGGTGCTTTACGATTTGGTTTTTTAATGGTTGGTGGATGTTGAATGGCATCTGAGTTCCTAGCCTGACAGAACAGTAGAAATAATGAACTAAAAACAGACTTAGCATCTCCAGATGAAACTTCTCCCTTGCATAATCTATCATTCTTTATTTAGGCATGCAAGAGAAATTCTCATTTCCAAATTTTTTAGTGTTAAGTTTGGTCTTAAGCTTGGATGACTTGTCCAGGCTTTGTGGCTGGTAGGGGAGGAATCTTGCCAGATTTAGATGTTTCTCCTCTGGATTCCCAGTATCAGCACACTGCCTTCTGAAAGGCCAAATGTGTGTCCTTTTGTTTGTGAATCCAGAGTGATATTATTATGGATTGGTAGCAACTGATGGTTTTGTTTTTGTTTTTTGTTTTGGCCAATAACTGAAAAGTCCTAAATTGCAAGTTTTTAAGTTTGAAGAGCTTCTTTTTTGTGATTGTGGATGTACTTGTTGGCTTCTGCCACCTAACTGCCATATCATTTGGGGCAGAAAGTGGGTTTTACAAACTTTTGTGTTCTTGTGTCTTGCATATGACAGGTGCTCAAACATTTGAATTTGTTCAGATCTTAGGAAGCTGGCAAGGCATAAATGGTGACACTTTTAATGAAATTTCTCCCCTGAATCTGTTCCTTAAAGGATTTTTTTCTAGGCAAGCCAATAAGTTTTTTAGTTTATTCCTTCTTAAAAACAAATGGTAGGCAAAACGATGAATAGTGAACTGAAGCCTAGAAATAGAGAAAGAAACATCAGCTGATTTTAAGGCTCTAATTTTGCAGAAAATTCAGAGTGTCAGGCAATGTGACACCACTTGGACCAGTACCACTCTCTCCAGTCTCTGTGCACAGAGCAAGATTGCAGTGGAAGAAATTCTGAAGCACGCACCAGTATAGTATCCCTTTCATTTTAGGACCTGGGGCTGAAGTCATGAGAGGGCTGGGGAAGGACAGGAACGATCATTTGGAGCCTTTTCCTCCACCTCAGCAGAAGAAAACATTGAACTATGACGTCATCTCTGCTGTGCCTTTTTTTTTTTTTTTTTTAACCATTCTTCTCACAGTTTTCTAACTAGGAGGGCAAGAAATCTAAAGGCTCACCTCCCTGGCTTCCTTCACAGACATAGACCAGAGATAAACATGTGGTCAATAGAGACACACTGACCCACAAAACCAAAAGACCATGAACCAAAGGGCATCATGCTAATCTCACTTCTCGCTGAAATGACTAGTTTACCCAGAGATAGGACAGCAGTCTGAAATCTGAAGAGTTCCCCTCCATAGAACAGCTCAAGCTTCCTACCTGACTGATTCTAAAGTTCATCTGGAAGGCTAAACACTCAAGACTAGGCGGGGACAATCTGTAGAAGATAACTAACTGGTCAGGTAGGTAGATGGAGGAAATCTGCTAAGCCGGATATTAAACACTGTGAAGCTACGGAAATTCAGATGCCTACTAAAGAAAAAAAAAACCAAGCTCCTTCTCTATTGATGAGGGAGTAAACATGAGGCAGCAGTTTTTTCCTGTCAATTTGAATATCATCAGTCTTTTTCAGTGAGACCCTTGAAGAAAAGTCTATCTTATACTCTTTGAAGGATAACTTAGTGGTATCTGTCAATACTTAATGTCATACTAATTTCCTTCTATGAATCTATCTTGATGAAAACATTCACACAAAATATAGAACAATGTGTGTGCAAGGTTTTTTACTGCCCAAAGAATGGTGACAACCTAAATGTCCATCACTAGGGAAATTAAATCATGATGAATCTATATTGGAGAGCACTGTACAGTCATTTAAAAAGAACGGAGAGAATCTGTTTCTCTATTTGAAATAATATTCTTGCTATATATAATCTAGAGGAAAAAAGCACACCTTGGCAAAATATTGGATCCCATCTTATCAAAAATAAAGGATGCATAAACACATATGTATCCAAACATTTATAAAAGTTTATATTTTGTGTGCAATAGGGACATATGTCTATTTGTTGTGTGTATTTCAAAGGACAGGTAACAAGTTAATAGTAGTTTCCTTTGGAGAGTAGCTAGATGAAGACAGGGATGGACATAGGTACATTTTACTTTATACCCTTTCTTTGTGTTTGCTGTATATCTTAAAAGATCTTCTAGGCATTGTGGTACAGATTGTTCACATAGAATTATGTAGTATTATTCTGTGCTTTTCTTTTTGTTAACATGTGATGTTATATTACATGCACTAAGCTACGATTTACTTTTACTTTTAGCAGTACTGTCTTCGAGAGCTCCCTCTTTTCAAAATATGGAACATTTTCCTAATGAGTATATGTGGTTTTACCTCATTCTTTTTAACTGCTGTGTAACATCCCGGAGTATGAGTGTAATCACAGTTTATCTATTCCCCTATTTATGAACAATCTGCTATATGCAGATTTTTGTTATTACAAACAATGCTGCAATAAAAAATCCTTACATGTGGTTTTCTTCACAGGTGTTTGTATTTCCCTAGGCTAGATACACTGAAAATAGAAATATTAGGTGAAAGGATAAAAATTTTAAATTTGATATTGCTCGTTTACACTCCAAAAAGGCTACACCCCTCTGTGGTTTTTCTGACTCCCATCTATACTTTTGTGTGAACGGCTTAGGGCAGTAGGTAAGGTGATAACTTTCCCAAAATTGCTCTGACTTCTGCCCAAGGCCTCCCTCAAGCTTAGAGCCATCCCAAAGAGACTGACATATTGGCAAGGAATTACATTCCGTGGTTCCCTCTTTCAGTCCAATTCCAATTGCCTTCTTTCTTCCAGGATCCCTCATAGTTTTTATCCATATGCCTTCTTATTTTCTAGCACTACTGTGGATTGCTTTAAAAGCATATTTGTAAGATGTTACCACTGGGGAAACTTGGTGTGAAGGGTACATGGAACTCAACATATTATTTTTGCAACACCCTTTGAGTCTATAACTATTTAAAACTTAAGTCGTTTTCAACCATATTTGTCATTTCTAGGGATATGAGTTGAGTGAGAGGCGAAGTCTGGAGCAAGTTAATCATTTTGATTCCATCCTGTTTTGCATCATTTCAGAAAAAAAGTTTCTTTTGAAATAGCAATAAAATTCCATGTACCTTTTTTAAAAAATGGATAAAGTGGATTGATATTTACAGATGTGAACAGAAATTCACAAAAATAATTTGATTGTTTTATTTGTCCATTTTAATAAGGAGCTTGTATTTCATGTTTAATTAGAAAAACAAAACCTGAGAATTGAGATGAATCACAAAGATACATTTCAATAAAAAGAGGCTCATAAATGGATTGGAATGAACAGATACAGATTTAATGCTTCCAGAGATACCAGTTTGTATTCATTTTTTATAAACATTCTCCATAAAATATTCCCTTTCATGGTGATAATCATAATGGTGATGTGTCATTAAACTTTCTGTGGAAACACATGAAATTATAAATGTATAAATGTTCAGTTACAGCACGCCTACTTTCAGGGATCCAGGGAATCGAGATCCAGGTTTGCAAATCAGGGGAGCATATTCCTTTCAAGTCTGGGCCACAGTGGACCTCTTGTTGGAGTAAAGATGCTTATTAGTCATTATTTTGAAGCATCATTTATTGTTAACAAATAACAGCAGTACCCAGTTAATAATCCTGCTTGTGTGCTTCAGGGAAATCCCATTGTATTATTTCTTCTTGTCACTGAGGACCTTGTTAAAATTAAGCTTTCACGCAGGACACTGTGCTAATACATGGTAACTTCTCACCCTCACTCTGCTTTTCTGAGCTTGAGACAAGTCTCAGCTGTGAGCTGGTGCTCTCTGCCTCTGCCCCAGAGATGAGGTCCAGATGAGATTTGGAGAGGAGGGTCCCAACTCAGTGCCTCCTGAGATTACCCTATTACTTGCACTTTCTAAATAACTTGTGGGAAACTGTTGCTTATAAGTAATTGTTATCTACTATTTTCCATAGGCTTTTTGGAAGGGACGTAAAAAACGGAAAGAGTACATGAGCAGGCGGCAAACATTCATTGATAACACTCCTTCTATTGTGAAGGTAAACAGCCTTTCCTACTGTATCAAATGCTTGACTTAAACCTTTCCCCTCATTTTAGTTTTGATTCGGAAAGACAGAACTGTGGAAAGAGTATGGATGAACCTTGAAGTTAGTTAGAAGGGAGTCCTGGGCTTGGGTCTCAACTCCACTACTTAGTCAATTAAACCACAATAACTGGCTCAGGTTCTTTACGTGGTTATGAGAATCAAAGTTGAAAGTGCTTTGTAACCAGTAAATGCTTTTTGTCTAAAAATCCAAAGTGGTGATTTAAAGTCTAGGGAAAACCCAAAATTATTTGGTGTTCCTCTTATCACATTAGCTAATAATACTTAAACTTAACAGCACAAAACTTTAATTGTAAGGAAATTGATGCAGAACCAATGACAAGAGCAATCAGAGCCAATTTAGGACCTGTATTAGGGTATTGAGCCAGTCTGACTCAGCTTTCCACTAACTGAGCTGATTGCTCAGAGATGAGAGGAAAGAAACAGGTGCTGCAGTACCCACTGTCCCACAGCTGGAAACCAAAGGACTGTACAGAAATGAACTGTAGACAACTTAGAAATCTAGATGAGAGTGGGAATAGTGAGGCTGCAGAGAAATTAGAATCAGATTAGATTAGTTTAAAAGACCTGAACTGTGAAGGAAGAGAAGGACATGGTCTAGAGTCATCCCTTTTTAGCCCTTCATTTAATAAAATAAGGTCCTGCACTTATCATGGAGCAAATGCCTTTTCTCTGAGAAAACTGTCAGTGGCAGTTGGTTCCTCATGAGACCTCTTTATGTTTTCCTGTAAAAACGTAAAGGATTTTGGATCCACTTAAAGGTTGTTAGAAGAAACCCTGGCATTAGATAGAGGCTTAGTTAAATTTGATTCCCTTACTCATTGCAACTCTCAGCATAATGCCTTGCCCTCTTGGCTTTTATCTCTTGAGATAAAAGCGAAATATTACAAAGCTACATTACCTTCCCCATCTCTCTCCTTTTAAGGTGGTGAGAGTAAGAGTAACATATAAAGTGTTTTTGATTCCTTTAAGAGAAAAAGCAATGAAAAAAGTAGAAAATGAGTAGGCTTGAGATAGTTAATAGTTTACCAGGCTATTTATTTTTATGTCAAATAAAATATCAATACTATTTTCAGAAAGACTGCATAGAAAGATATTTAGACCTGTTTGGTAATTACTTTGATTTCTCTATTTAACTTATTTTTAGATTCAGTCCTGGTATCGAATGGTAGCAGCAAGAAAGAGCTACCTTTCACGACTGCAGTATTTCAAAGATCACGTAAGAAAAACACTCGTGGGTTTTTATCCCGGCTGAGAATGAACTAAATGAATGTTTTCTTGAATGTTAGCATTGAATGATTTTTATTAAATGATAGAAATGAGCATTATTAGAAAAAAAATAGATCTTAGATTTCAATGTTATACTATTTGAAGGCTTACTTTTTTATTCAAAAATCAAGTTCAGAGTGAGACTTCACCAGTCAGGACTGGGTAGGATATGAATGATAGGCTAATAACTCTACAGAGAGGATATTCTAAAGAAATATTATTTAACACTGCATGTGCAGTTTTTCTGACCTGCTACCTGATGAAATAGAAATCCACAGGAGGAATTTTTCTTCAGAATCTTTAAAGAATAGCCATGAGAACATAGATTGGATCATCCAAGTTCTGTGGTAAAATTCTTCTCTCTTTTTAGATCTCTTTATTTGAGCAGTCCCCTACAATCTCGTTTATACTTTTAGCTTACTTATCTGATCCTTTCTTCAAGGAAAACAGAAAAACAAATTTTGAATACACTACATGCAAATACTCTCGGTTCTAAAATAATGGGAGTCCACAAACTGTGGAGTTGATGGAACTCTGGAAGGTCATGACTTGTCTTGATCTTTTGCAGAAAAAAGAAATTGTGAAAATACAGTCGCTATTGAGAGCAAACAAAGCTAGAGATGATTACAAAACATTGGGTAAGTGTTTCTGAAACTGAGCATGGATTCCTTAGAGAACAGACAAGGACAATTTGTTTCCATGTTAGTCACTTCAGACAATACTGCAAGAACAGAGAATGCTCATTATTTCCTGTAGATTTTGATTGTCTCCTGTCAGAGCATCTGAACTGGTACAAAAAGGGACATGTGGTGACAGGAAATGGGCCTTTATATTGTCAGTGGCAGGGAAAAGCAGGGTGGATATAATTTTTTCTTCAGAAAGAGCAGAGTTGGCTAAAATGCTGATATTTTTAGATTAAATTTGAACCAGAGTTGGGAATCTTATGCAAGAGCTAACCAGAAAACATGCTACCATTGGAATTGCTTCATTTATTAGCTGGCCTATGATTTTTTTCTCTGATTTTAAGAGTAAGACATGTTCATATATGAAATTTTGGAATTAAGAATAAGATGGAAAAAGAAGAAAAACATGTAGTCTCATCTCCCAAAGAGGATAACTATAAACATCTTATAATGTAATTCTGGACTTCTCACAGTACCTATGATTTTTAAAAATATTTTTCTTATATACCATTTGTAGAAAGTTTGAAAGCAGCAGAATATCCAAAAGAGAAAATAAAGATCATCCAGAAATAATCACACTTTGTATCATCAACTTGCAGTCCCAACTCTGCTGGTTTTTCTGTTTTTCACATGTTGAAAATCATCCCTTATATACTGATGTTTAAACATTCTAATTAGCACAAAAACATGCACAGGTACTAGATTAAGTGAAGGATCTTACTCATCAATTTATGAGCAATATTTTTAAAAACTTATTCAGGTCACTCAAAATTAGTTTTCAAAGAATAATCATTACTTGGGTCTCTTGGTAATGAAAATGGTCCTCTTCTCTCTAATGCTGCTCTCTTTTTTTTTTTTTTTTTTCTTTTAGAAAATATATAACTCTTTAGTAATTTTGCTAGCACTGTGTTTAGGAAGTAATTCAGCTGGCAGCCTTTGGCATCCTTTGTTGTGAGAATCTATGTGAATTATGGGACAAAGTACATGGTTCAAAATGATTTTCCCTGGTACTTGTTAAGGAAAAGCCTAGGGAAACTTTGGAAGCCAGATTCTGCCTCCAGCCTACAGAATCTATTGATAATATCTTATTCCATTAGATTCTAGAATTTAATATGAAAGTCAGTAAGGAAAGATCAGCTGGTCTTTTCAATGCCACAACTTCTTCACCTTTGAATTGAGAGTCAGCTCTCATTTGGTAGGTTGTCTTCAAGTGTTTTACAAGAACACTGAATTAGGGAGTTTGTTTTCTGAGCCCTAATATGCTACAAAAAGGTTTGCTAATGCCTTTGTACATAAAAAAACAATTTAAGAATAAATTTTCCAAATGAACACGGGCTCATTGTTGTTTCATTCCAGGTAACATATTTTTGTAGGTGGTTGTGGTGATGTTTTTCCTTTATTTACATTTTGTTTTTATTTTGTTTTGTTTTGCTTTTTAATATCAAAGACAGAGAAATTGCAATTTAAGACCTAGGCAATTTTGTTTTAAAACATAGATGGCACATAAAAAACCATTAGTGAATAAGTTAGATCTAAGCTTCTGTGGGCTTTGGTAAATAAAGTGGTTTGTGGTAACTGAACTATAAATTTTCATTTCTTTCAATTCAACATCTTCATAAAACTAAGACATTTTTTGAAATCTAAAAAGAAATGATCATTTTTCTTAGTCTATCATCTGTTCTCATCCTTTCCCTTTTGAAAGGCATAATCAGTCTGACTCAGATACTTGGAAGTTGCCAGAACTAGGATGTGGCCATTTATAGCTGCCAACTATGAAGTTATATTTCTTGAAATTAAAATACCACAAAGTGATTCCTAAATGGAAGATGTCGAAAAGCCTAGAGTTGATAAAGAAAATAATCATTTTAAGCATTAATAATTAGTAAAGCTGAAATGTCTACTAGTTGTTTCTAACAGGCCTGCTAGCACATTCAAACATAGACAGTTCTTGGGAGAGGGTTATGGAGCCATCAACTATAGACATAAAGGGATGGCTAATGTTTGATCAACTTAGTTGCAATCATGAGCTCTGCTGCATCACTCAGGTTTTTTCTGAAATGTTCATGCCATCAACAGCATCTTTGTTAGAACTGGAACGAAAATTAATTCACACGTGCTTCATGATCAGGAAATGAAGGGTTCCATGTCTCCAATAAAGCCCATCATAACTGACAAAATAATGATATAGATAACTCTCTATTTGGTTGTTCAGGCCAGGTTCATGCTGTTCATTGTTCATATTGTTGGTTTAGCTCCTTTTCTTCCTTGAGTGTCAAAACACCACCAGAACCAAGTTGGAGGTAAAAGGAAGATTGACAAAAGCCATAAGTATAAGGGAAAAGAAGGTTATTGACATTGCCCCAACTGGACTGGGCTCTTTCAAGTCATTTCTGTATTGCCGAGCCTAATCCTTCATCCTTGAAGGTCCAGACAGTTTATTCTTGCAGTTTACCCAGAGATGATCTCACGATACACATCATTTTTCTTCAAGAGTCAGAGTGCCAAGAAATTAATGTGTAAGATTCAAGCTACTAAAAGAAAGCCTTCTGGAAGCTCTGGGAAAATACCCCTCTGGAGAGCTGATGCTGGTCACCCTCCCTTGGTCGATGCTGAAGGGACAGGAACCAACTTTCAATTTCTAAAATCTTTGTTTTCCTGCCAAGCAGAACATTCGTTCCACTTATTGTTCCACTGCATCCTGTTTAGTCTTTACGGTTTTTCCTTCATTGACCTTTTCTAATTCAGTCTTCACTGAGTTCCTGCTCCTTCCCAAAGGTTTTTGGTCTGAGAGAAACCACTTTCTACTTCCTGCAGCAAGAACATAAATCTCTTATCTGGCTCAGACACAAGCTCTCAGAGCTGAGGTAACGTTCTTTCCCAGGTTCCCCATCTGTAAAGCACAGATAGTACTATCTTCTCAGTGCATGAGTCCTGGGAACGGGGGAGAGAGACCTGATAAACGAGTGCCACATAAATAGAAAATAGTGGCACCAGACATTATCAGTGAGGCACATTTATTGGTATGGTCAGTTGGTTTCCTTGTCCAGATTTTACATGGAGCAGTTTGAGTCCCTCCACAGGCCAAGTACTTTTGATCTTGTATTTTTTCTGGTAATGCTTTATTAAGACCTGATTTCCTTCCTGTTGGTGACAGTTCCAAGCTTCCATAATTAAATTACACCTATTCCTTTCCCTGCAGTTAATTCCAAAAACCCACCATTGACAGTAATCCGCAGATTTGTACACCTGTTGGAGCAAAGTGACTTAGATTTCCAGGAGGAGCTGGAAGTAGCACGATTAAGGGAAGAAGTGGTAACCAAAATCAGAGCCAATCTGCAGCTGGAGAAAGACCTGAACCTGATGGACATCAAAATTGGACTCCTGGTGAAGAACAGGATCACACTACAGGTTAGTGGAGTTTGTGGGACTATTGGCTCCCAGAAGAGAGAAAATGCATATGTATACATATATATATATGCCCATATACCTACATATATGTATACATATGTACACACTTATATATACACACACTCACAACACCTTGGTCCAGCTAAACTATTTGGAATCTGGAATAAGTTGGCCAAAGTTCATTTACCATTTTTATTACAAAATCTGTGGTCTTCAGACCTACAAACTTCTATGCCCCTTTTTATAACATATTTTGTAACGCTGCCTCCCTTTAGATTCTGAAATAAAATTTACATATAATATACTCTTCTCATATGTGTTCCTTAATAAAACTAGGGCCTTTATTTTACTAGAAATAAAAATAAAGCAATTTATAATAAAATACATATTTTGATATGAAAATCCTTGGGCCTGACTACATCAGAAAACACAGTAATGTGGCCAGAGGCTTGGGTGTCTTCACAGAATAACCATGAACAAGAGAACTACAGAGGAGACTGATTTGGGTGAGTGGTATGGCTGTCAGGGATCTCTTTTTCCAAATTGGCAAACAACTCTTCATAAAGTTCAGAATAAGCAAAGTGGGCCCAATTTACACAGCAGTTGCAGTCCTGGCAAATTCAGCATATATTAAAAATGTGAGGGAAAATGTATAGTGCTTCCATGTACAACAATTAGATTCCAGGCTCAGATGATCACAGACAGATTTTCTACCTATGTGCAAATCCAGCAGAACATGTAATAGTCTTGCCATGCAAAATGTGGGACAGCTATTTGTGCAGGCCTGTCCCACAAATTTCTGGACAGTAGGGCATCTGACATCCCTAGCCTTCACCCACTAGAAGCCAGAAGTGCCTTCTGATTGTTAAAATGTTCAAAAACACCCCTACAGGTTTCCAAAATGTCCCCCCAGAGTGGTACTGGCCCAATAATAGCCTCTAGATAAATAAGCCATAGTTTTATTCTTTGTGAAACCTGCCAATGCCAGAGCTCTATAAAACAGTATGAAAAGTAACGTTTTTATCCAAGAGCAGGAAACTTCTAGGGTAAGACCTCTCTCTCCATGTCCCAGCCCCTTTCCAGTATGCCACATCAGTTTTCAGAAAAGCTGACCTTTCCCAGGCTCTGAGAAGGCTACAGTCGGTTGAAGGTGGAGAAGCAAATGCCAGTGACTGAGCAAATGGTTTGGAAAACTGGAGAGGAACAGTCCAGTGAGACCCCCAATTAGGTGGAACTCTGAATGCCCCAACTGTGTCCTCCAGCCCACATAGAGATAATAATATATAGCTGAAGAGGAAATAAGGAAAACAGCAATTTGTAAAGTGGGAAATGACCATCTTTTCTAAATATTAAAGAATAAAACTACATTCGTTTCCCTTATTTTTTCCAGAAAAAAAATAGTACTTTACTCTTTAAAAGAAAAAAAATCATGTATTGTTTGACACATATGAGAACTTTTAAAGTATAATCTATTCCAGAAGTTCCTTCCAAGAGTACATTTATAAACTTTTAAACTGCTCTTGTACTTAGTCCCATAAAATTGTAAACAGGAAATGTCTGGACTTTAAAAATAAGCCCTTAGTTGCAAAACTGTAAAGGGTTTGAATAATATGTCTTTTATGAAAATACAGTCATTGCACATTTCCAGTGATTTTTCTTTGAGTGGTAGAATTAAACTTGAGTATGTGTTCAGTAAGATAAAAGGTTTTAAAGGGAAGTGGCTTAGTTTTTATAGAGCAACTCTAGCTCTCTCTGGTGTAGTGTTTTCTAACTCTTTTAAAATTGGCAGTTCTAAAAACCTCAGACAGTGGGTGTGTGAAGTGGCTAATGTTGGTATTAGGTAAAAAGAATGGTTTGGAAAGAGGGACACAAAGCAACTGAAGGTGGAGGTTTCTTACAGGCATAAAGAAGAAAAAAGATGAAGCATACACTCAGATTAAAGGAAAACTTAACCCGAAACTCAGCACTAGAGCTCAGCAGCTATGAGTGTCAGTATTACCTTATACAGCAACTGTTAAAAAAAGCTGAAAAAGAGTTCAGACCTCAGTTGAATGAATGAAGCAGATCTGGTTAGGACTAAGGCAAATCAGGCCAAAAAAAGAGTAAAGGATGATATTGACTGTGTTTTAAAACGTCAGCTTCTGTCTTGAGACCAAGGGAAGAGATGTTTATTTGGTGCAGGATCTATATTTTCTGCAGCACACTAAATTTAACTTGTGCAGTCAGTTTACTCAAACACCATAATTACATGGAACTTTGAATAGGAAGTGAGATCTGACAGGTTTGTACAGGTTAGTGTGAAATTCCAATATATCAGAAAGTAATTTGGGCAGAGAATGAGGATATATTTGCAGGGCCCTCCTGGGGAAATGAGGGAAAATGTAGAAATGTTGTACTTCCCCACCTGGGTTATTACTGATATTCTCACAAACATTGAGGACTAACAATTTGGTATGATGAACCCTCAATCTTGGGGCTTGCCCTTGTGACACTTGTTGCTGCAAAGGAGAGGCTAAGCCTACTTATAATTGTGCCTGGGTCTCCCCCAGAAAATCTCTTTGTTGCTCAGATGTGGTCCTCTCTCTATCTAAGCCCACTCGGCAGGTGAACTCACTGCCCTCCCCCCTACATGGGACATGACTCCCAAGGGTATAAATCTCCCTGGCAATGTGGGACATGACTTCTGGGGATGAGCCTGGACCCCGCATTGTGGGATTGAGAAAATCTTCTTGACCAAAAAGGGGAAGCAAAATGAAACAAAATGGTTTCAGTGGCTGAGAGATTTCAAATGGAGTCGAGAAGTCACTCTGGAGGGCATTCTTATGTGCTATATAGACATCCCTTTGTAGTTTTTAGTGTATTGGAATAGCTAGAAGGAAATACCTGAAACTGTTGAACTGCAATCCAGTAGCCTTGATTTTTGAAGACAATTGCATAATTATGTAGCTTACATGGTATGACTGTGTTATTGTGAAAACCTCGTGGCTCACACTCCCCTTGTCCAGTGTATGAACAGATGAGTAGAAAAATGGGGACAGAAACTAAATGAAAAATAGGATGGGATGGCGGGGTGGTGGTGGAATGTTTTGGGTGCTCCTTTATACATTTATCTATTTATTGTTTGTTTGTTTGTTTGTTTATGGAGTAAGGAAAATGTCCAAAAGTTGATTCTGGTGATGAATGCACAACTATATGATGGTACTGTGAATAGCTGATTATACACTGTGCCTGACTGTGGGCTATGTGAATATATCTCAATAGAACTGTATTTTTTAAAAAAAGGAAAAACCTAAATGGAAACTAAAAGTAATCTTGAATCTCAGCACTAAAATTCACATTTATGAGAAATGTTTATCATATAAAAGCCCAGATTTGCAGGCCAGGGCTTCTTGAAACCCAGGTTTGAGATTTACTTTACTATTTAATAATACTACTTCACTGCTTATCTTAGCTTTTGACTTTGAGCATATTCCTTAACCTCTCTGAGCTTTGTTTTTCTCATTGGAAAATGTGCTTGGTGTTTTACATGTATTATTTTTTTTTACTTCAGTTTTATTGAGATATATTCACGTACCATACAATCGTCCATGGTATACAGTCAACTGTTCACAGTACCATCATATAGTTGTGCATTCATCACCCCAATCTATTTTTGAACATTTTCCTTATACCAGAAAGAATCAGAATAAGAATAAAAAAATAAAAATAAAAAAGAACACCCAAATGATCCCCCCATCCCACCCTATTTTTCATTTAGTTTTTGTCCCCATTTTTCTACTCATCTATCCATACACTAGATAAAGGTAGTGCAATCCACAATGTTTTCACAATCACACTGTCACCCCTTGTAATCTACATTGTTATACAATCATCTTCAAGAGTCAAGGCTACTGGGTTGGAGTTTGGTAGTTTCGGGTATTTACTTCTACCTATTTCAGTATATTAAAACCTAAAAAGTGTTATCTATATAGTGCATAAGAATGTCCACCAGAGTGACCTCTCAACTCCATTTGAAATCTCTCAGCCTCTGAAGCTTTATTTCATTTCATTTTACATCCCCCTTTTGGTCAAGAAGATGTTCTCAATCCCACAATGCCAGGTCCAGATACATGGATTGTTTTTAATCTTCAAAGGCAACTACTATAATATTGCTGTTATTAAACCCATTTTAGAGATTAAGAAACTGAGGCTTAGAGAAGTTAACCTGTATAGCGTCACAAAGCTAATTATGCTCTGCAGATACCTGTATTTTTATGACTCCAAAGCCCAAGCCCTTTGTACTAGTCCACACCTTCTACAGAAATGTTTATATTATATCATGCTGCCTGCCTGCAGATATTCTGTTATTGAGGGAAGAGAAAAGATGATGGCAACCAGGCAACATTGAGATGTGGGGATATCTTGAGCCAGCTTAATATTGTTGCCCCCTTCAAACCAGTATCCCTCAAATGTTCAAGATTTATTGAACATGAACAAAGGAAATCAAGTTTCTAATAATAAGAAGTATATATGCCTCCATTTGTAACCCCTATGTGGTTGGTGCCTTGTCCCCTTCTTGATTTTCCCGAAGCAAACCTTGTATTCACACAGGGGCAGTAGTGAGCAAGGCAGAATCTCCCACGGAAGAAGGAAGAGAGTAGAGTGTGCAGGACTCGACACGTGGACACCCAGACACTAGCTGGCTCTCCCCTCACTCTTTCCCCCCAAGGGCTTGGCATTTGGCTCTGTGGGTTTCCCATCCTAGAGTATTCTCCCTGTCTGTCCTTCATCAAACTCAAACTTCTCTATGTCTAATGCAGAGGAATTTAGTTCTGCTCCAGAGCTTGCCTGCTGCCCCTCCCTCTCTTCTATATATGTGGAAATCCATTATCCCAAAGATTAAGTCTGGAACAAAACAAAAATTTTCATTTTCCAGGTCTACTCTCCATTGGAAATAGTTGGGAGAGGGGAATTATAAGTAACAAGATTTTTTTTAACCTTGTCCTGTATTTGAAATCAAGGTAATCAATGCATTCCATGATTTTGAGGCAGTTTGAATATTTACATGCCACCAGTTACTTAGAGGGGAAACCTGCGTTAACTGGAACTGTTAGCCAGACTTAATGCCAGTGATGTCTTAGCACTTCTTATACATAGGGGTATGAGGTAGAAACCTGCTTAGTCTTCCCCTAAACATCGATATGGTTTCTACTCCTCCCTTATTCATCTTGAATATATTCTATCTATATGTAGAACAAAGGAAAAATTGTTCTTTTCAAAAATTTTATGGAAATGCAAATGAAATCCCCTCCCTTCCTTCCCCATTGTTCTAGTTTGCTAATGCTGCTGGAAGGCAAAACACCAGAAATGAATTGGCTTTTATAAAAGGGGGTTTATTTGGTTACACAGTTACTGTCTTAAGGCCATAAAGTGTCCAAGGTAATGCATCAACAATCGGGTACCTTCACTGGAGGATGGCCAATGGTGTCCGAAAACCTCTGTTAGCTGGGAAGACACGTGGCTGGCATCTGCTCCAAGTTCTGGTTTCAAAATGGCTTTCTCCCAGGATGTTCCTCTCTAGGCTTCAGCTCTTCAAAAATATCACTCTTAATTGCTCTTGGGGTGTTTGTCCTCTCTTAGCTTCTGCAGAGCAAAAGTCTGCTTTTGAAGGCTGTCTCCAAAATGTCTCTGTAAGCTGAAGCTCCTCTCTCAGTTCCAGTGCCTTCTTCAAAGTGTCCCTCTTGGCTGTAGCAAGTTCATTCCTTCTGTCTGAGCTTATATAGTGCCCCAGTAAACTCATCAAGGCCCACACTGAATGGGTGGGGCCACACCTCCACGGAAACTATCCAATCAGAGTCATCACCCACAGTTGGGTGGGGCACATCTCCATGGAAACATTCAAAGAATTACAATCTAATCAACACTGATACATCTGCCCACAAAAGATTACATCAAAGATAATGGCATTTTGGGGGACATAATATATTCAAACCGGCACACCTATACAAGCAATTAAATAAGTGTTTATATCAAGGTTGCCCCTCCCTAAGCTGAGACTGAAAAAATAAAGTCATAGACCTGAAAGCAGTGGATATACAACAGCATGGAACTAGCTTACCCTAGAGTTGAAGGGCTTTTCTTTATTTCTAGGGACTGACCCTAGCTAAGGGAGAATGGGCGAGCTGGGAGGTAGGGGAGGTTACCCACAAGCTGACCTAGAGCTTGTCCTGTAGACAAGAGCTGACAGTGGTCCTCGTCCCCAGGAACAATTGAAAATAGGGGTGGGCACATTATCAATTATCAAAATAACTAGGAGCCCCTGTTGACATTTGGTGGGCAGAGGCCAGGAAAGTAGAGGGGCTTGCAGTGCCTGCACCACAAAGCACTGACTGCCTGAAATGCCCAAAGTGCCCCACTAAGGAACAGCAATCACACTGTAGGCTCAAGGGCTCAGGTGAGCAGCTGGAAGAAGTCTTAGGAAAAGGAACTTTCTTATCACCAAATTCAAAGGATGATGACCGAGTGCTAAGTGGCCGAGCAGGCATTCTAGGGCAGTGGATTTCAGAGGTGGGTCATGTCCCAGTGGTGGGTCATGAAATCAATTTAGTGGGTCACATTCAGCAACTTTTTAAAAAATGGGATAGAATAAAATAAAATAAAATAGAAAATATCAGAGTGTGTTCCAGTAGTAAGGGTATTTCATATGTGAGTGTGTGTATGTATCTGTGTTTACCTACAAAAGATGTAAAATATTTCATGCTGCAGGTCTCTGTAAAAATGCTTGATAGCCCCTGGTCTAAAGAAGCTACTCTTGTTCGTGACCTTTAAGCTCCTGAAGGGGACACAGTACCCTGAAGAGTGACCATTTGACAGTGTTTTCAGCCACATGTTCTAAGATTTCCTGTAGGTTAAAGTGGCATGATAGGAAAAATGAAAACTCATGTTACATATTTAGGGTTTAGAATGAGGATTCTTTTCCCTTCTATCACTAATTAGTTTCTATAGTGCATTTTTTGCAAGTGCTTTTTAAAAGAAAGATATTGATAATTGACATGCCAAAAAATTCACTCTTTAAGTTTACATTCACTGGTTCTTAGTACATTTACAAAGTTGTGCAGTAGTCACCTCTAGCTAATTCCAGAACATTTCCATCACCCCCAAAAGAAACCTGAATGAAAAATGTTTTGAAATTGGATAGTGGTGATGTTTGCACAGCCTTGTGAAGATACTAAAAACCATGGAACTGTACACTTTAAAAGAAATATGTGAACCATGTTTCAATTTAAAAAAGAAACCCCACACATTATCAGTCAGGCCTGCTCCCCTGCCCCCATCCTCCCACCCAGTCTTAGGCAACCACTTACCTACTTTTTGTCTTTATGAATTTGCTTACTCTGGACATTTCATATAAACACAGTCATGCAATATGTGGCCTTTTATGACTGCTTTCACTTAGCGTAATGTTTTCAAGGTTCATCCATGTTGTAGCATATACCAATACTTTATTCCTTTTATATCTGAGTAGCAGCCCACTGTGTGGATCTATCACTGTTTATCCATTCTTCAATTGATGGATATTTTAATTGTTTCCACCCTTTTGGCTGTAATAAATAATGATATGAACATTGATGTACAAGTTTTGTGTGGACATATGTTTTCATTTTTCTTGGGCATATACATTTCATTTTTCTTGGGCAAATCCACAATAGGAGTGGAATTGTTTGGTCATATGTTAACTCTATCTTTAACTTTTTGTTGAACTGCCAAAATGTTTTCCACGATGGCTATACCATTTTACATCCCCACCAGCAATATAGGAAGGTTCCAGTTCCTCTAAATCCTCCTCATCACTTGTTATTGTCTGTATTTTTTATTATAATCGTCTGAGCAGGTATGAAGTGGTATCTCATTGCAGTTTTGATTCGCATTCCCCTAATAATCAGGAATATTGAGCATTTCTTCAGGTGTTTATTCACCATTTGTGTATCTTGTTTGGAAAATGGCTATTCAAATCCTTTGCCCATTTTCAGTTGGGTTATTTCTCTTTTTTTTGTTGTTGTTGGTTTTTAAGAATTCCTTATGTATTCTGGATGTGAGTCCTTTTTGCAGATACATGATTTGCAAATATTTTCTCCCATTCTGTGGTTTGTCTTTTCACTTTCTTGATATGTATCCTTTGAAACACAAAGGTTTTAATTTTGATGAAGTCCAATTTTTTTTTCTTTTGTCATTTGTGCTCTTGGTGTCATATCTAAAAAACCATTGCCTAATCCAAGATCACAAAGATTTATGCCTATGTTTTCTTTCAAGAGTTTTATAATTTTAGATTTTACATTTTGTTTTTATCCATTCTGAGTGAATTTTTGGATATGGTGTGAAAGAAGGATTCCAACTTCCTTCTTTTCAATGTGAATACCCAGCTGTCACAGCATCATTTGTTAGAAAGTCTTCTTTCTCCATTGAATTGTCTTGACATCTACATTATATCTTAAGGGCAAATGAGTACAGCTTTGGAGAAAAATATTACAGAAGCCAAATTCACTTCCTATCTTTATTTCCTTAATAAGTTAACATTCTCTGTTCCTTTGTTTCTTCATGAGGGAAATGTGGAAAATTAGTCTTTCCAATGATGTGTGCTTCAGGGTGTCCATGAAGGAAGGAGGTGAAGAGTACCAGAGGCAAAAGTAGTAATTTCATTTAAAAAAAATTTTTACAGGATGTAATTTCACACAGCAAAAAGTTGAATAAGAAAAAAGGAGGAGAAATGCAAATATTGAATAATGCTGAAAACCAGGGAATCAAAAGTTTGAGTAAGGAGAGAAGAAAAACACTAGAAACTTATCAGCAGCTGTTTTACCTCTTACAGGTAAGATCAATTTATCTTTCACTTAGTTTTGGATAAATACAATATCCCATAGTTGTGATTTAAACTTGATTTCTTTCCCATGCTTCAGTTATAGTAGTGTCCATGTTCTCAGAACATAATAGTGTATGTATTTTGAGCACACAATAAATATCAAGTGCTATTTATTCTAGGTGATTTATATACATGATCGCATTTAATATTTCCCACAACACTGGGAACGCTGAGAAAATAGGTACTGTTTTTATTCCCATTTTGCAGATGAGAAAACTGAGGCACAGCCAGTAAATGGCAAAGCAGGGGTTTGGGGACCCAGGCAGTTTGACTTCAGAGCCCATATTCTTCACTACATTGTAGTTGTCATCTGCAGAAATGGTATAAGCCTAATAACATAAGCAATTCCTGTCAATCATGAAAAACTTAAATTAACCGCATGTGAAAACCAGATCTCTATCAGAACCAACCTGCCCTACTTCCTCTGGAGAAATAGTTGGGGTTAGGAAGTAGTATGTCTTTTTATTTCATTATTGTCATGGCATTACTATAATTTAAATGAATCGTTGTTTTCCACTGCTTCCAGTGTGTCAGTGAGAACTCCTAAGTTTACTCGGTTACGGTTGGACTTTGACGGACCAGTTATTGTTTTGCTTGACCGCTGATTCACCCCATCCACCTTAACAAGCACATACAGTTAGTCCCAAAGGAAAGTGCGTAAGCGATAGTCGTGTATCTCAACAAGCCTCCCCTTCAGAGGGAAATTTTTCCAAAAGAGGAGGATCGGTAGTTCTTCCTCATGAGAGTCAGGGGCCCCTCTAAGTGGGGCCACTGCTGTTTCTGCTAATTCCTTCAAGGCCTAAGGATGCCTGAATCTTTGCTTGAGGACAGCACTGCATTAGGGGTACAGTGAACATATCACCCTAAACCAGGAAACGAGGTGTGGCTAACCCCATGGAGAGGTGAGATGTTAATTTTGGTAGAGATGAGAATTCTCCACTTAAAATAATAGATTGGAGAATATTTTCTTCAAAAAGGTGTAGGTACCATGTACACCCACCATGTGGCAGCATAGAAGAGAAAATATTAATATTTAGAATTGTGTCGGTAATCCACTGCTTAATTCCAGTAACCCTTAAACTGGGAAGGTTTTTCATTCAAGTCAGATTAGTGGTCAACCACTGATTGGAAACTTAGTCTTAAGCATGTTTCATTTGTAGTAACCATGACCTTCCAAGTTTACATAGCTTCTTTAGAATTTCATTTTCTACTCTCAGATTTTACAATTTATGGCACAAGAAAATTTAATCATTGGACTACAACTTTAGTGTTTACCCTATTATATAAGTGAAGGCTCATTAACAGAAAGGAGAGAAAGCACAGGAGTATGTTGAGAATAATTCCACCAGGTGTTAGCCCTGAAACGTTCCAAAACAGATGATCCCAGGGCATGGCCATTCAGTTGTTCCCCAGTGAAGTGTCTCTTGAAATCATTTATTTTTCTCCACCTTCTTTCCTCTCTCCTTTGGAGACATTAGTCATAGATCAGTGAGGACACTAGAGAAACAGATGGCCTGGATTTCTTTGGCTCCTTGAGTTATGCCTTGGCAAGAATCCTTAGCCAAAGCAGCAGATCAGCTAGTAAAGGTTTTGCTTTGGGTTTGTGTCTTCATTATTAGCCTAAGTTTAAAGTTTTTTGGTCATCTGAGGAAGAAGAAAGAAACTGAGAGGAATGACTAGTGGGTTCCTTTAGCTCTAGAATTGAGTACTTTCTCATAATTCCCATAAGCTTAGTGTGGGAAAAGTTTCATTACAGAGCTATAAAGAAAAAGTTGTCCTGAGCTTCTTATTCATAAAAGTTCAGCCAATCATTATGAGCTTGAAAGTAAATCTAAGTAGTAAAGTAAACCATAATTTGGGTTTTCTTTAAACCTTTAAAGCCAAACTACTTGAGCATATCGGATGAATACTAGTTTTAACATATGGAAAAGTAGTAACCTGAAGAGTAGGAGCATTAAATTTCTCTGCCTGAATGTTTTCCTCTTCAACCTAAATATTATTTTTCCTCTCTATCCTCCACCTGGGAGATGGAGCTGCTGGAGAAAAGCGGTGTAACCACGAAGGCTGGTGCTGCGTGGGATGGAATCCACCCTCGGCTGAGCCCTCAGGCTCTGGGTGGATTAAAAAAAAAATAATTCCTGTCAGTCTTTCAGATTATCTTTTTTCTTTTGGTCAGTTTCTTCTGTCATTTCCCTCATCGACACTGACCTTCACCCCCCTTTTCAGCCTTCCTACATCACTCCTTTCTTCTCAGTCCTTCAAGCAAACCATGGCCACCTCACTGTCTCTACATGTAAATGTATCCTTTTCTTTTTCTTTATATTCCCAGAAGATGGAATGTTTCTCCTTCCATTCATCTGTCAGTCCTTCCAGGCCAGTCTGAAGGCCCTTGGTCCATTCTTGCCAAGTCTTGCCTTTGTCCATTCTTGTCAGCCTCTTCTGATACCACAGTCTATTACTGACCCTCTCTCTTCTGTGTCTCCAAAGTACAAATTAATATATGACTCACAGGGCCAACAATGAAAAGTATATATAATTATATATTGTATTACACTAAATTTATCATATTATGAGGTATATAGCACTTAAATCCTATCACAACTTTATAATATGGCCTCTATAATTTAGTATTAATAATTTTAGCTGACCCCCTTTTAAGTCTTGTATGCCAGGTCCCCTTCTGTGTGCTTTATACGTTTGAATCGTTGAAGAGCAGGAAATTGGGTGCTGCTTTCTATTTTAATAATATATTAACCTACAGTCTTGTGTGTGGGGGGGGTTCTTTTTCTCTCTTTACTTTCCTTTTAGACCGATCCTTCCTACCTGGCTAAGCTGATTTTCCAGATGCCACAGAACAAGTCAACTAAATTTATGGATACTGTTGTTTTCACGCTATATAATTATGCATCTACTGAGCGAGAAGAATATCTACTCCTCAAACTTTTTAAAACTGCTCTGGAGGAAGAAGTAAAGTACGTGTATAAATATCTATAAAAACACCAACAAATAGATCCTTTTGTTAGTGGTAGCTATCTCTGATTTACAAAAATAATTTTTAAATTATTTTTATAAGTTACCCATGTATATAAAAATGCATCAATTTTTCTTGCAAAATCTCTGTATCATATAGATAGATTCAGGTTCAGTTTTCTCCTACTGTTGATTCCTTTTTTCACTGTTAAATTAACTTTATTTACATGTATACAACAACTACAAATCAAAGCTTATTGCAAGTCAGTAAGAAAATCTAACATAAAACTCTCAGTAATAAAAAAAAGCTATAAAAATGTTGCAGGCATGGGGATAGTGGTCTGTGCTAAATCGTCCCCTCTTCTTACTGAACTTGTTACTTTTTGGTAGTTTATTTTCTGATTCAGTTACTATTTTAAAAAATGTGTAGGTAGCTATGACAGTTGGCAAAAAAAAAAGTATGAGACACATCCTGACATCCTTAGTCAACTAGGTGGACCTTAACTGTCTTCCTGACTTCTTGATACCTTAAGCTATGCTAGTTGCTATGGGTCTCCAAAGCATATTAGCCAGGCACTTGTGTCCTCAAGATATCTGTAGTCTGCATGAGAAGCATGATTCATGAAGCAGTAGTTAAGCTATGCTGTGGAATGAGGTACGTACTCCATGAGTGATATACATGCAACAGAAAATTAGAATGATGGAAAGAATACTTCCAACTATTTGACTGGTGAAAATTTTAAAGAAGAGGTGCTTAACCCCAAGCCTTGAAGAAGAGTTAAAATTTTTTTGAGAAGAGGTGAAGAAGGAAGATAAGGCACAGTGGTGGTGAACACAGATTGGGCAGAAGTGTAAGATATGTTTAAGAAAGTAGATTAGTCTGTCTAAGATGTTGCTTGATTTGGTGACGACGAGGAGATGAAGCTGGAAAGCAGGTTGGAGCCAGATCAACCTAAGGGCAACCGTAACCCTTGGTTTATGTCACTAAACTAAGCTGGGCTCTATTAATTTCTGGGAAGCTGTGAAAGGTTTTTGAACAGGGTTTGTTCTGACTGCATTGGATTCTTAGAGGACTGATCTGCTGGGAGTGTATGAACAAGATGAATTGGAGCTTTGTAGGTTTAAAGGCAAGGAGGATGCTTCGATTATGGTTGTACAAACATGACATTATTTTCTTATTGAATAAATTATATTGAGCATCCACTCTGTACAAGGTTCTCTGGTAAGCACTGAAGTGGGGGGGGGTGAACTGTTCTAAGCATTGATAGATGTTAACTTGTTTAAGATTCACTACAACTGTGAGGGAGGTATTTTCATTTCCTCCATTATACACATGAGGAAAAAAGGTTAGGTAATTTGTTCAAGGTCATAAATGAGGAAGTAGCAGAGCTAGAATTCAACCCCAAGCAGTCTGACTCAAGAACTTGTACTGTTAGCTACTATGTTATATGCTTTTCATATCACTATAAAATACACCCACCCAACTCCAAAATATTATAAAATATTATGTCTGTGATGCATAGTCTGACTCTGCTGTTTGATAATTGCCCTGCCATCCTCCACTCATGCAAATCTATTGTCATCTTTAGAAATGTACAGATTAGGTCCTTTGGGAACCTAAAAGCACAGAATTTAGAAAAATTATGTAAGTCATAGAAGAGGATGAAAGTAGGCTTCTGGATGGAGGTAGCATTTTCAGCGGCATTGAAGAATAGGTAGTGCTTCAGACAGCAGGGATAGTGCGAGCATGGGGTAGATGAAAGGAAAAGCAAGTCGCTCATTTTAACAAATGCATATGATGCATACACAGGCCTAACGGGAACTTCTCTGGGAAGGTTGGGCCATGATGGAGAGCTTTAGAACATCTCACTAAAGCTTTCCTCTACAAATATCTATATTAATAAATTCCACATGAATCCAGTGAGTAATCCTTTAAGAAAGTAACTCTTATAGCAGTTAAGATGTGAACTAAGGGAATGAAGGAGAATAGACTGGAGGCAGGGGGTCCAGTTAGGAGGCTACAGCATTCTACATGGGAGAGGTCTATGGTCTAAATTAGGTCAGTGTTTGACAAATTGGGTTTGGGGGTGAGGGAAGCAGTGAGGAGGAGAGATGGGCTGGTGAGGAAGGAGCTGGAGGACTGAACTGGGCACCGGAGAATCTGCCTTTCGAGTTCTGGTGCTGCCTCTTACCAGCTAAGTGCCCCAAGGCAAGGCACTTAAGCTTTATGAGCCCCCCTTTCATCTTTTAATGGAATTAATTATACACTATCACAAGATGGGTGAAGATTAAAGGAAAGAAACTGGTTATCAACGATATCAGCAGTGCTGCCAATATTTGCAGAAATATAAAAGAAGCCATGAACTTGATGGCAACAGTGGTAAAGCAAGACAGGGAAAAGAAAAGTAGGGTTTTGAAAGGAAGAATCAAGAGTGCTTTGCAACTAGTTAGAAATAGAAGCCAAAGTAAGAGCAAAGTCAAAGATAACTTCAAGGATCTTAGCTTAGTACACTGGGAGAATAGTGTTTCCACTCAGAGAAACGAGAGAGTCAGAAGGACAAAAAAACACTTTGGATTTTCAGCACACTGAGTTTATGGTATAGGTGTAGAATATGTGACTGACAGTGTCTAGCAGAAAGTTGGAAATGCAAGACTGACCCTCAAGGAAAGTGATGTGGATTAGAGATTAAGATCAGAGGATAGGTCCTCAAGAGATGGTAGTGGAAGCTGTATATGTTAGTGAGATCTGACGGAGAGCATGTAAAAGGAAGACAGAATCAAAAAGGGGGAAGAAGAGCCAGCAAAGGACACAATAAAAGGAATGACCAGGTTAAATAAAGACCCAATACGGTGTTGTCTGACTGGGAAGAGGGAGGAAATGACAGCAGGAGGAAGTGGGCAAGAGGAAGGGTCAGAAGTTGCACACAGGCGAGAGAGAGGACAGGAAAGGTCCCAGGAGCCGGCCACTGGAAGTCAAGAAGTCCCGTGCTCGGCCACGTGATGTAGCTGGAAGCCCCATTGCAATGCATTTGAGTGGGATTTGAAGAAGCAGAGGCAGTAGGGGGTAGTTCATTCCATCAAGAAGGTGATTGTTTAAATTTGCTAACTATAGAAGGCACAATACTTGTACAGTGCCATCCAGAATTGGTGATCACAGTCCATTTTTGGCTCATACCAGCCTTCCAGATTGAAATTAAAGCTAATGAAAATGTTTTTTAGCTGCTAAGAATTCTCAGATAAAAAACACATCTTGCATATGATTGCTTCTTTTTAAATCACACCAACTTTGGTCTTCATGGAGAAAAATATAGCCCCACAAAGACCTTGCCAGGGAGGGAAAATATACATTGTTTAAAACTCTATCCATGGAGGCGAGCTGTTTCATTTTGACTCGGGCTTTTTTTAGATCTAAAGTGGACCAGGTACAAGAGATAGTTACTGGAAACCCTACAATCATCAAGATGGTCGTCAGCTTCAACAGAAGTGCCCGTGGTCAGAACACCCTGCGCCAGCTCCTAGCCCCAGTGGTGAGAGAGATCATTGACGACCATTCCCTCATCATCAATACGAATCCAGTAGACGTGTACAAGTCTTGGGTGAACCAATTGGAAACACAGACTGGGGAGGCCAGGTAACAAAGCCAGGAAGATGTTGACTTTTAATCACGTTTTACGATCATTTTTATTTTATTTATATATACTCTTAAACTGTGTTAAGAAAAAAAAAAAATGTATGAAGTCAGTTTTCAATCCAAGATGTTACCTTTCTTCGACATATCCATTAAGATCACATTCTTGGACACTTGCCTAAGTCATCTTGTTATTAAAATGGTATTCTCAAATCTCAGTACCAGTTGAGCCCCAATGCCAAAATTTCTGTAATTCTTTCTCTTGTTTATTTGTGTGTTTCTAAACCTAGATACAGAGATGGTTCATACTGTCTCCACACCTAATAATATGTACTCTTTTACAGTTACCAAGCAAGTAACTTTAGCCTGTAAGCGTTAGCAATCCAGGTAGAATTGGCTTATTCTCGGTGGGTGGTTGAAGATATAAGCAATTCCAGCTTTTTGTTTCCTGCAAAAGAATGCCTTGTGAAATAATTAAGGGTATGCACAGAGAATTAGCCATATTGGGTAGATTTCACAGTACTGTTTATAATAGCAGAAAGTTGGGGAAACTCAAAATATTTAGCCCTGGGGGATTTGTTAAATAAATGTTTGTATAGCACATAATGGACTAAGTAATTGTTTAGACTGGTGGCATAGAAGTGTATTTATTGGCATAGAAAAATGTTCATGATATATTTTTCAGTTGCAATTAAGTGCAATAACCCATTTTCTGTTAAAAATATGTGTATACATACACACAGGATGTGTATGTGATGTTTATATACATAAATTGCATTACACACATAAATGTGTGAGATCCATATACATATTGCATAGAGGAGGACTTGGAAAATTGTGCACTTAAGTATGAAAAGTGGTCATCTCTGGGTTGATATTATGAACTGTTCTCATTTTTGCTTATATGCAATTTTTCTATAATGAATGTATTGCTTTTAATAATTAAAAGCAAGCAAACAAGCTGGTTCACTAGGTCTTTATTTTCTAGGTCTGCCTGTTGTTTTGCCAGAAAAGCACAGGGAGTCCTTCTGCTCCACTAGTGGCAGAGGGCACTGTCTGGGCACAAAACATCCTTAGCAAACATTTTATCTTTGGAATCAGTGAGCAAAGTCAAGTTTACGTAGTAAAGCTTGACTGTAGAACCAACTTGGCAAGAATCAGAATGCTTATATGTAAGCCTTCAGTTAATTTAAAATCCTTATTGTGTTTTCAGCAATCTGCCTTATGATGTAACCACAGAACAAGCTCTGACATACCCGGAAGTGAGAAATAAACTGGAGGCATCCATCAAGAACCTGAGAAGGGTCACTGACAAAGTCCTGAATTCCATCATTTCTTCCCTTGATCTGCTGCCGTAAGTTGTACACGTAACAACATTCTTTGCTGAAAGTTCTTCAAATACTATGTAAAATAAACCCCTGTAATGAAGATAGTTTTCCCTCATATAGTACTTACTGTTTTAAAAGATTGCCTACATTTGCCTTCTTAATTCATAGCTCTTCTCTAAAGAGGGAAAAATACCTCTGTCATAGCCACAAAGCACTACTGAGTTATTATCGTCAGTGGAAGTCCTGTGATTCCATTTACCATCTCATTTTATGTTTAATTTTTAGGAAAACTGCTTCAGCTTTAGTTGACTGGAACAATTACTATGTGTTTCTTCCTCACTTAGTCTTTTTCCATGATTTTCTTTTGTCATCTGTTTTATATGTAGTTATGGATTGAGGTATATAGCCAAAGTACTGAAGAATTCGATCCATGAGAAATTCCCTGATGCAACAGAAGATGAGCTATTAAAGGTAGATTTTCAAGGATAATCTCACCATAGCTTCTCTTGGGGGTATAAGCTCAAATTAGTAAAATACCCTTTTGTAAAATTTTCCCCCATTTCTGACTAATTAATAATAAGCTACAGGTCTTCTATTTCTAACAACAATCAAGAAGATTGAATATGCTGACGTTAATTTAAAGATCTTACACATTATTGAAATTCTTTATTTTAGAGTATTTGGGGGACAATAAAAATAGCTTTCACCCAAAAATAATTTTAAGTATAGTAGTAATATGTGATTCTGTTCACCACCTTTACTAATGTCTTGTTAGGATTCAGATCAGAAAATGATCTGCTTTTTGGGAAGTGTAAATGAATAAATACTTCCAAAAAAAAAAAAAAAAAACCCCAAATAACCTAAAACTCTTGAATTTTCTTTCTTAAAAATGTCATTTTCTTCATCATTCCAGATTGTTGGAAACCTCTTGTACTATCGGTACATGAACCCAGCCATCGTTGCCCCTGATGGCTTTGATATCATCGACATGACAGCTGGGGGCCAGATAAATTCTGACCAACGGAGAAACTTGGGCTCAGTGGCCAAGGTTCTTCAGCACGCAGCCTCCAACAAGCTGTTTGAAGGAGAGAATGAGCATCTCTCACCTATGAACAATTATTTATCAAAGACATATCAAGAATTCAGGTGAGAGGTGCCATTACTTTTGGAGAAACTTTACAAAATGGTAGGCAAGAATTATGTATGTTTTGTTCCCAGAGCTTTTGTTTTCAGAGGTGGGGAGGGGCATGGATGGAGGGAGGTGCCCCAGGGGTCCATGTTCATTTATTCCACTGGGGATGGAAAGAGGAGGGAAGGGGAAAAAACAGGCAAGGTTGCTTTTGCCTGGTGTTCCCCATCCCAGCCCCACCCCCAGTAGCCCTGTAATATCAAGTCATTCCCAAATGTATGATTTCCGCTGTTGATATAATGGAATACTTATTCTTCCTGCTATGATACAGACTTACAGTACTCAAAAATTAAAATAGCTGATTTCTGCTTCGTTGAACTTACAAGGATGTTTGGTTTTTTAAAAGATGTTTCCCAATTGGGAAGGACTTGCCCTATCCACATGAGACAATAGTAGGAAACTGATTAGTTTGATTTTGAAAGGTTGGGAAAATCCCATATTTTGTTGACAACCATGTATGACTATGTTCTGTTCCATTCTCTAATGTTTAATTATCCACTTAAGATTTAGGTCTGCGGACTTTATATGTTTTTCCAAATTATGTTACTAATCATCCCACGTGGTCGGGAAAGGAGTGAGTCCAGTGGTAAGATTCACTCACCCTGGTGCTCTCTGAGGACGCACATTCGTTTTGGCATTTGTTTCATTCTCTTGTCTACCATTCAGTCTGCAGTTCGTAGAATTATGAACGTAAATTTGGTCTCTTTCGGTCCTCACTTGGAAAATGATACTTTTCCCATCCTCAGCTTTCCTTTCAGTTTTCCTCCGGGTTTGTGACCCATCCAACAACAAGGGTAGTTCATGATCATTCATCTCTATTTAGAATTTGTGGGTCTTGTAAAAAACTTCTCCCAAATCCTTTCACTGCTAATTGTAGTTTTCTCACTGATTAAAAAGACAATATTCATTTCCCACATTTCTTACAAACCCTAACTGCTTCTTTAACTCTTAGGAGTAATTCCAGGAAAAAGGAACTATCAACCATCTGTGTTCCTAGCCCTTCCTCATTTAAAAAGAATCAAAGCCAAAAACCTCCCCTCTCAGCACCTCTTAAATTAATCTTCTTTCCTCTTCCACTCTTATTTACACTTGAGATATCAGAGCCGAAACATTGCAGGAAAACCTGTTGTCATAGAGGATTGAGCTGCTCCCACCCACCTCCAGCAGGGCTGACTGCTCCGTGACCCCACCTCATCTGGGGCTGGGAAGGTAGAGGCCATTTCTGATTAGCCTTGGGGGCCCTTGGGAGATACACCAAAGATGACCTCAGGCATATGAAATATTTGTGACTTTATGGAATAAAACATATACTCTGCATGCGCAAGGGTTGTTTGGGCAAAAACTATCTGGGACTTTTTCTAAATTACAATCATAGCACACAAATGGTTTCTCTTGATCTAAATTTGCTATAGAAGTAAAATATCAAACACATAGGGACTAACTACTGGAGGAATGGTCTGAATTCCCATTTTTATCAAATTGGTAAAAAAAAAAGCTTCAAAGGGTTGATAGAGCTTTGTAGTCCCAGAAGCTTGTGTCAAGTAAAGTAACAAACTTGATGAGTTGCTTCCTGGGTTGTATTCTCTAGGATAATTTAATTCTCATTTTCATTTAAACTTCTGCCCACATAATTTGATCTGCCCATAATTTGATCATGCTGAGTCACAAGCAGGGCCCAAAACCCTTACTGTTCTCAGATCTGTTTGAAGACCTGGCTCCAACCTTCAGAAACATGGATTCGGCTTTCACAGTCAGGAGCCAATCTGGAAGATGCCCTAACAAGTCCCCCGAGGTTTGGGGCGGAGAACAAAGTACTCAACCATCTTAGAAGATTTCCTATTTTGATGAAGCTGTTTAACTCACAAATTTGACTCCATTTTAATTTAAGATTTTTTTTCTTTTTTAGGAGATATTTCAAAGAAGCATGTAATGTCCCTGAGCCAGAAGAGAAGTTCAATATGGACAAATACACAGACATGGTGATGGTCAACAAACCAGTCATTTATATTTC
The DNA here is from genome assembly GCF_015220235.1 of Choloepus didactylus. Classification (NCBI taxonomy): domain Eukaryota; kingdom Metazoa; phylum Chordata; class Mammalia; order Pilosa; family Megalonychidae; genus Choloepus; species Choloepus didactylus. The sequence goes on from NC_051319.1 coordinate 12,546,051, forward strand.
AGTTGATGAAATCATCAGCACGCATTCAGTAAGTGGAAGCACAGCAGGGTCTTAGGAAAAAATCCGAGATTCACACATCTGTTATTTTGAAAATACTTAGTCTCTACAGGATTTACCGTAAGCATGTGCTAGTGTTCATATTTTCAATCCTAAGAAACCTCCAATTATTCATTCCCTGACTCTTGTACATTAATAAAAGTCCTCCAAGTAAGAGAGAAAATGTTACTGTATTAATTTAGACTGTTATTCATCAAGGAGAAATAATCTGTTTCTTTCGGTAACAAGAATTGAAAACAGAATCCCATCCTGGGAACATAGCTTGTGACTAATTTGTTAGGTTGGAAGCAGATGTAATGAGGGGAAATATAATTGCAGGAAGGACTGTCCTGTTTACTGTCTGCCTCAAACGAGGAGGCGTCCGCATGCAGACACGCACAGCCAGCAGCACACTCGCCAGGCTGTGACACATGCTTGCCCTTCACCTTTTAGGAACATTAGAATGTCAGAATAATAGCTCTGTTGAAGGCAATATTTTCAGGGTAGAAGCTGGCCTACCTCATCCGTTTCCAGAGACAGCAGCTGTCCTGTCGCTTCAGAGAACAAGAACATACATTTATCCATCTTGCTCATTTTGTTCTTGTCTCTAATTTGTTTTTCCTGAAGTTCAGTCATTCACATACCACCCTCCTGGGTTTTGACATGTCTTTATGTCACCTCTATTACTTAGGGTCTTTCTTTGAATCAACTAATCTTTTTTTAAAAAACAACTTATATTTTTTGCTCTAAAACAAAAACTAGCGTGTCTTGCCGTAAACAGAAACCATAAAAGTAAGTAAATGTAATGAAAACAGAATTATTATATATAGTTACTTCCTTGAGGTGTTGCACCTGAGGCTTGCTCTCCCTTTGTTAAAAACACAATTAGCTTCATGGAAGCATTATTCACAATAACCAAAAGGTGGAAGAAACCCAACGAATGAATCGATAAACAGAATGTGGGAGATACACACAATGGAATAGTATACAGGTGTGGAAAGGAATGAAGTCCTGATACAGGCTGCAACATGGATGAACCTGGAAGACATCATGTTGAGTGAAGTAAGCCAGACACAAAAGGACAAATATGTATGACTTCTCATATGAACTACCCAGAATAAATAAGTGCACAGGGACAAAAAGTAGATTACAGATTATCATAGGCTGGGAGTGAGGGTGGGGGTAGATAGAGAATTATTGCTTAATGGATACAGAGTTTGGGGTTTTGGAAAAGTTTTGATAATGAAATGAACTGTCACTGAAGTGTATACATGACAGTGGTTATAAGAAGAAAGTTTGTGTTGTGTATGTGTTATCACAGTAAAAAGAAAGCACAATTAGTAAGTGTCATGGAAGTGTTAACGATAAGTCAGCACTAACTGGATACTCTCCTTCACTAATCTTAAAGATTAAAAGAGAATGAAAAATGCAGTAATCAAGACAGTGAGGTACTGGAATAAGGAAAGGCATATAGATCAATGTAATAGAATTGAGAGTCTAGAAATATACCCATACATCTATAGTCAGTTGATTTTCAACAAACAGTGCTGGCACAACTGGATATTCTCATGCCAAAGAATAAAGTTGGTCCTCTGCCCCACACCGTATACAAAAAATATGCTCAAAGTGGATCACAGACCTAAATATAAGAGCCAAACCCATAAAGCTCTCAGAAGAAAATATTGGAGTAAATTTTTGTAACCTTGGATTAGGCTATGGTTTCTTAGCTATAACACCAAATTACAGGTGACAAAAGAAAAAAAAATGATATCATCAAAATTAAAACCCTTTGCGCTGCAAGCAATGCCATCAAGAACATGAAAAGATTACCCACAAATGAGAGAAAATGATTGTAAATCATATATGTGACTTGTACAGAGAATAATATATAAAGAACTCCTAGAACTCAGTAATAAAAAGATAAATAGCCCAATTTAAAAATGGGCAAAGGATCCGAATAGACATTAGATATACAAGTAACCAATAAACACATGAACAGACATTCAACATCATTAGTCATTAGGGAGATGCAAATCAAAACCAGAATGAGATACCACTTCACACCCACTGGGAGGGCTAGAATACGGAGTCTTCTAATAACAAGTATTGATGAAGAGGATGTGGAAAAAATGAGATCCCTCATACGCAGCTGGTGGGAATGTAAAATGGTGCAGCCACTTTGGAAATCAGTTTGGTAGTTCCTTAAAATGTTAAATCATAAGTTACCATATCACCTAGCAATTCCACTCTGCTATATACCCAAGAGAAATTTAAACATATGTCTGTACAAAAAGTTGTACATGGATGGTCATAGCAGCATTTTCATAATAACCAAAGAGTGGAAACAACCCAAATGCCCATCAATTGATGAATAAACAAAATATTGTATGCCCATACAGTGTAATATTATTAGGGAATAAAAAGGAAGAAAGTACTGATACATAGCACAACAGGACTGAACCTTGAAATCATTTATGCTGTGTGAAAGGAGCCATTCACAAAAGACATATTGTATGATTCCATTCCTATGAGGTGTCCAGAAGAGGGAAATGAAGAAAGTAGATGGTGGTTTCCAGGGACTGGGAGGGAGGGGGCAAGGAAAGAATGACTGCTAATAAGCACTTTTTAGGGTGATGAAAGCATTCTTTTTAGAGTGATGAAAGCATTCTGAAATTAGTGGTAATTGTTCAATCCCATGAAAATACTATAGACCAGTGCATTATTGATGAGTGGGATGTGAATTATCTCTCAATAAAGCTGTTTAAAAAATAAAATAGCAAGAGAATCAAAACGAAACTAACTTTTATCATTATGATTCAGAGTTTTTTAAGATAGTTGTACCAGACAACTAAAATTATGTCATACCAAAAGTAGCAGTTCCATACTTTGAAGACATTGTTTTAATTCTAAATGCAAACACAAATACCTGTCCTTCATGGTTTTCCCCACCAGTGTTGCTGCTCCTCAAGAGTTGAGGGTTTTCCCTAGAGTTAAGAAGACTCGAGAACTGACTGACTCTGGCAAGGGACCTTAGCAGATGTTACTGACCTGTGAGCCTCTTTTGGGATTGTGAAAGTGGAAACCACCCAACCCTTCCAAGACTCAGGCCAAGGAACCAAATGGGCCTTTCTCTAATCCCTCTCCACAAAAGGTCTTCAAAGCCAGATCAATTATAGTAGCTACTGGTGGTGACTTGTCTCTAACAGCTGTAGTGTTTGATCACTACATTATTTTTCTCTGAAGAAATATGAAAATACTCTATGAGTTTGTTATCAGTATTAGCCAAAACACTTCTGCTTTATTGTAGACTCTCTGCCTCACCTTTGGCATTGTCTGTATAAAGGTCGAGTAGAGCCTGGGGGTTAGATGGGGGGACACTACCCCATGGCAGATCTTGCAAGATCTTGCTGAGAGAGGTTTATGAACACCTCTCCCAACCCTACAATTTCTTGCTATAGAGTAACCACTCCCCTTTGAGATAAGATAAAAATGGTCTCTGTCAACCCCTAATTCTAATAAATGTCAGACTCAACTTTAAAATTCAAACTATCAAAAGAAAAATATCAGGAAAAACTAGAAAAGGAACTATGTAAATATGGTGGCATTTGAGAATTTACTTTTCTATCTTTGTGTGTGTGTGTGTTTTCCATTTATAGCTTCTATTAGAACACAAGGATGCAATTGCACCTGAGAAAAATGACTCACTGAATGAATTGTTGGAGTTGCTGGGAGAGGTACCTACTGTGGAATCTTTTCTTGGTAAGAGCTGTTCCTTATCTTCTTGTTGTTGGTTGGTTAGTTGGTTTTCCCATCCTAGATCAAAATTAAAATTTTGAAATTTTATTCTTGATCCTATTTAAAGGACAGTAACTATACTAGCCTCTTATTACATTGAGTTATGTAATTGTTAGTATCCGAGTTAGTAAAACATCTTGATATTCTTGTAGGTAAGCTCAAGAGATATTAAAAATGATTTGTTACCCTATATCTTAGAAAAAGAAAAATCATTAAAAATCCAAATGTATTAGAAAATAAATTCCTTGCTGCGTTTTATTAATAGTTTTCTCTTTTATTCATTTGAATAGCAGAACCCATTTATTCAGCATTTTTAAGATGTGTCCCATGTTATTTAATGTTTTGATCAAAGATTAAAAAACCACTTTAATGAGAATGTGCTTTTTGGCAAAGACCATGATTGTCCAATTATTGAGCATATCCTTCCCACAGAACCATTATCTTACATCATCACAATGAGCAAATCAGAAGAATAATGTTCCTGTTTTTTCTACAGGGGAAGGAGTGGTTGACCCCAATGACCCTAACAAGGAAAACACACTAAGTCGACTCTTAAAAACTGAGATTTCCCTTTCCTTGACAAGCAAGTATGACTTAAAGGATGGTGAGGCTATAGATGGACAAAGCCTCAAGATAAAGTAAGTCTGGGGTTTAAAGGATACCTGCCTCCAGTTACATACTTTACACCAGGCAAATTAAAATAGGACTACATTCCCAAATAATTCATTGTTAAATGTCTGAATATTGACTTGCATTATGCTTATCCATCAAGCATCTAACCCAACAAAAATAATAGGCTTTATAACTTAGGAGGGAACTATATATGATATAATACTTTACAAAGCCTCTCTTCTTCCTGAGTATTCCATGTAGCAATTTGATTCAGTTCCTTTAAAAATTCAGTGATTAACTCAGTCTGTGAAAGTCCTTAGGTAACTGAAGGGAAATATCTATTTAGAGTGGCCAAAATATTAATTAGGAAATAACACGAACTAAATTTAATTTCCAGTATAAAATGATAATGTAAAAGGCACACACATGATATGACATAGTGATATCATCTGTTGTCCTTCTTTCCTATTAAACTAACCCTAGCTACGTTTACTAGCTTTGACTTACTTATACCCTACTTCCTACCCCAAAGGATTTCAAATTAAACATTCATACATAATACATTATTTTTTTTTCCATCAAGACCTCGTAGATATTCCACATAAGTCCTTTATACACAAAGTAAGAAAGAGAATGAGATACTTGACAGAACACCATAAATCAAAAACAAGTGTTCACCAAATAATACACAGTTTTCAAGAACTCATATAAACAAAAGGATGCATATTAAGCACCGAACAATTCTATAATGGGGTGAGGTAAAGAATGGAAGTGGGAGCAAAAAGAAATAACTTTTAAAAAAATACTTCCAAGCTACCTAACCTGAGTTGTGAAGTTGTTTTCATTTGTGACAAGAGCTTTCTGTCTTCCGATTGATGTGCTTCAGACAAGATTCATTTCCATATGATTTTTTTCTATCTAGATACTCTACCCATTGAAACTGCAAAAAGATCTTACTCAGTGTGTAATGTTGCCACGTGAGGCTTTGTTGTTGTAGTTGTCCTCAGATCATCTAACTCTCCATTCATTCATTCATTCATTCATTCATTCACATAGCAAATGTTTTGAGGACATACTCTATGTTCAAGGCACTGGACTTGGTGCTGGAGATAGAGCAGTGAGCAAGACAGAAAAATCCCCTGCCTTCTAAAGATTTGAATTCTAATTGTGGAGAGCAAAGCTCAACTGTAGGACAGAGGCCAAACTGCAGGGCAAGCACGCATCCTTGACCCCACAAGGCTACCAGTGTATTTGCCCTCCAAGAGTTGAGGGCAGTTCCTTCCAACTACTGATGACAAAGTCAGGTTGAACTTGCAGGGAGACAATTTAGGGCAGGGAAAGAGACAAAAGGGGGGAAACTGAAATCAACTCCCTAGATTCCTCTGAGTAAGTGCTAGTTATAAAGGTAACGGGAAATACAGATAGATCCTGTGGTTCTGTCATGGAAATTAAGTTAGGCCAAGTAGCCTAGGATCTCATAGCTTTGTCCTTAGAAGTAATGGGAGGAAATATTTTCATAATTGGTTTTCTGTTATTTGAACATAATTTTCAAATATGCATTAATGAAAGGCAGCCATTGGAATGGAATAAAATATCAAGCAATCTGAATGGCATATTCAGATTTACACTTCTTTTTGAACAAGGGTTTCCATCATTCTGAATTCTTGAAATTCATGTTTTTAAAACAAAACCATAATGCATAATGGGTGCAGGGTCTCTGGGTAATGGAAAAGTTTTAGTAAAGATGGTTGGTGATGGTAGCACATTGTGAATGTGATTAATGCCACTGAATTGTAAGTTTGGGGAGTGGTAGAGAAGAGAAAATTTATGTTGTAAACATGTTATCACAGTTTCAAAAAGAGAGACACTAAAGAGACAATGACAATATACATGATCCTGCACTGGATCTAACAGCAGAGGAGAAAATACCCAAAAGGACATTATTTGGACAGTTGAAAAAAATTGGAATATAGACTGTATGCTTTATATCAATGTTAAATATCTTGAACTGGATAATTACACTTAATGTGGTTACTTAAGTGAATATACTTGTTTTTAGGAACTATTCATGGGCGTATCAAGTAAGTTAGACGAGCATGATGTGTGCAACCTACTCACAGATGTTTAGAAGATAAGATAGAATGATACAACAAATGTGACAAAAGGTTGAAAGTTGGTAAATCCGGTCATCCATTAGGAAATATATTATTTATAAAAAAGTATTATTTTTGTAGGATTTTTTTTAGCTTTTCCTTTAAGTTTGAAATTATTTCAAAATAAAAAGTTAAAAAAAAAAAAAAACAAAAGTCTAAGTTGGACATGTTGGGAGGAGCTGTGTCTTAGGGAAACCAGGTTTGTAGGCCTACCTGCCTCGTCAACTAGCTGCAGCCCTTGCTGGGCGTCTCCCGGCTTCCCAGTGCATGCTGGAAGCACACTCACTCACTTTAATCATCATGCTCACTAGGGCCAGTCGTTTAGTTTTGGTTTTTGTTATGATAAAATACAAGACATAAAATTTACTATTTAATGATTTTAAAGTATACAATTTAGTGGCATTCCTTGCATTCATTGTTGTGCCACCATCACCACTATCTAGTTCCAGAACATTTTTGTCACCCCAGAAGTAAAGCTCATACCCATTAAGAGGGTCACTCCCCATTGTCCCCTAGCAACCACTAATCTGCTTTCAGTCTCTGTGAATTTGCCTATTGTAGATATTCCTTGTAAATAGAATCACTTAGCATAATGGTTCATTCATGATGTGGCATGACTTAGTACTTGATTTCTCTCTATTACCAAATAATATTCCATTGTATGGCTATAACACATTTTATTTGTCCATTCATTAGTTGACGGACGTTTGGGTTGTTTCTGTCTTTTGTCTGTTGTGAATAGTGCTTCTATGAACATTTGTTTACAAGTTCTTGTTTGAACATCTGCTTTCAGTTCTTTGGGGTATATATCTAGAAGTGCAATTTTTGGGTCTGTGGTAATTCTACACTTTTCTGAGGAACCACCAGACTGTCCTCCATGGCAGCTGCACCTTCTTATGTTCCCACCAGCAATGCATCGGGTTCCAATTTCTCCACATTCTCACCAACAGATTATTTTCTGGGTCTTTTGTTTTTGTTTTTGTTTTTGTTTTGGAGGGGGGATGTTTGTTGATTAGTTTTTTGCTTATAGCCATTCTAGTGGGTGTGAAGTGTATTTCATTGTGGTTTTGATTTGCATTTTCCTAATGGCTAATTATGCTGAGCATCTTTTCATAAGCTTGTTGCCCTTTTGTATATCTTCTTTGGAGATGTTTCGATTGTGTTTGTCTTTTTGTTGTGTTTGTCTTTTTGTTGCTGAACTGTGAGAATTTTTTATATATAGTGGATACTTGACCTTTATGAGCTACGTGGTTTGCAAATATTTTTTCCCATTCTGTGAGTTGTCTTTTCACTCTCTTGACAGTGTCCTTTGATGCTCAAAAGATTTTAATTTTCATGAAGCTCAGTTTATGTTTTCCTTTGTTGCTTGTGCTTTTGATGCCATTATTTAAGAAACTATTGCCCAATCCAAGGTGATAGACATTAATCTCAGTGTTCTCTTCTAAGAGTTTACTTTTAGCTCCTACGTTTAGGTCTATGATCCATTTTGAGGTAATTTTTGTATGTGGTGTGAGGTCCAAGTTCATTGTTTTACATGTGGCTATCCGGTTGTCCCAACACAGTCTGTTGAAGATCCTGTTCTTTTTCTATTGAACAGTCTCAGCACCCTTGTTGAAAAAACAATTGACCATAGATGTATGGGTTTATTTCTGGACCTTCAGTTATATTCCGTTGATCTATATGTTTAACTTTATGCCAGTGCCACACCGTTTCATAACTGTAACTTTGTAGTCAGTTTTGAAATCAGGAAGTATGAGTCCTCCAACTTTGTTCTTCTTTTTCAGGATTGCCTTGGCTACAGGGCCTCTAGCAATTCCATATAAATTTTAGGATCAGCTTTTCAATTTCTGAAGAAAGGTCATTAGGTCAGTATTTTAATAGAAGTAATAATTCATTACTTTCATAGACCTTTTGGGTCTAACAGGCCCCTCTGGGCATATCTTGAGATCTTGCTGTTGGCTGAACACTTCACTAAGCAGCCAGTGATGAATGTGGATAACAGCTTGTAAAGAAGATTGACCAAGTAGCTCTCCCTGAACACAGAATGTGGTTATTACCCAAAGATGCAATAGAGTCATTACCATGATTTTAGCCAAGCCTTTCTTCTGTGTACATTATACTTCCTTTAAAACGTATATCTGAAAATCTTGACACTTGAGATGACTGCAAAGTATGGCATTGCAGGGAGCCTGGAGACCAAATAGTCTAAGTCCTTATCTTAGTTGAAGTCTAAGATGATGGGAAGCCTGTAGCTGGTTGATGATATACTTTAAGCTCATGGGTTCTATTTCTTTGATGTTCCATTAAAATCCATTTTGAAATAATCATTTGAAAACTTTTATGAGAAGACTTTTCTTCAAGCTAATAAACCAAATTCTTGACTCAAACTTTAGAATTCTTGAGACTCATTAGAGAACCAAATTTAACTAAAAATCAGATGGAGTTTCAGACATTGTGTGAAGTAGACTAATATGAAATGCAGAGCAGATGGGATGGGGAAAATATCTGGCTTTTCTGTATCAGAAAACTAGTTTGCTTCCTTGTTAAACAGGTTCCATATTTAACTTTTAGAAATGCCCCCTTAGCCTTAATTACAGAAGTACTAGCTTTCCAGTAATGAGTCACTTATTTTTATGGGGGTCCCTGCAGTAGCAGAATTTGAGGCAACGTTAATACTTAGGCTTGTAAATTTAATTCCATGCTGGTCTCGTGATTCTTACCCATTCAATGGGGAGGAAGATGATAGCAAACATCTATGTAGTGCTTACCACATACCAGGCACTGTTTTAAATATATGTATGTTTGCTGTGTAATACTCTCAGCAACCCCAACAGGTGAAGGTTATTACCTGTATTTTACAGATGAAGAAACTAGGCACAAAACATTAAAAGCTTTTCCTGGGTCTTCCAGCTAGTAAGTGGAGCAGAGAGTCAAACTCAAAAATCTTAAATCCTCCAGGGCCTACACTCTTGATTACAAGGTTTCATAACCCTTTGAGGGCAAGGTCATTGCTCTTTGCAATGTTAGGAATCCTAGAGTAAATAATGAGACCAATAGCAGAGCAGACGCTGGAGCATCTTTCCCAGCCAAAGAGAAGGAGTGACTGACAGATGCAAGGGATGCGAAGGGCACATATTTGAGTAGGAAGAAACATTTCAGTGCTATTTCCTGTCTCTAATGTTTGTGGGATAGGAATTTGGATATTTATGGGAGGGATAATTGCCATTATCCCAATACTATGCTGCATAGTGGTATTTAAAAAAAAAAGCCTGATGGAGGGGTCCAAGGAAGACCTAGAATTATAGTCTCAATCTGTCACTTATTAGCCATCAGACTCTAAGCAAGTCACCTTAGCGTTAGTTTTCTTATCCATAAAATGAGCAGGGAGAGAGAGGAGGAAAGGCTATGACAACAAAATGGAATAATGCATTAATACTTTAAAAGTGATAAAGAAATACATGATTGGAAATCTCTCTCATTGTAACTTACCATTCACTTAAAATATGATAGCTTTATGGCCTTTATTAAGTTTGTTTTTCCATGAAAATATGTGTTTAAGTGGAAGGCAATATTTGTGGTTTTTAATCATACTTAGCTGCCTGAGTGCTTAAGTTGTCATCTCCTACGAATTCTTTTCCTCTCACATGATTCACTTTAGGGGTCCATTATCCCAACTGAATGATTCCTTTGCCTTTGATCCAAACTGGCAGGAGCACTAAATGGCAAAATTGATATTTGAGGTCTGGTGCTAAAAATGCGTTAACCATATTACTAGAATTTTTAACTACTAGATATATTCCTTAGTTTCCCAAATACTAATTCCTTTTTTTTTATTTTTTTATTCATTTTATTGAGATATATTCACATACCATGCATTCATACAAAACAAAGCATACATTCAGTTGTTTACAGTACCATTATATAGTTGTGCATTCATCACCAAAATTAATTTTTGACATTTTCATTACCACATACACAAAAATAAGAATAAAAATTAAAGTGAAAAAGAGCAATGAAAGTACAAAAGAACACTGGGTGCCCTTTTTTTTTTTTTGCCCCCATTTTTCTACTCATCCATCCATACACTGGACAAAGGGGAGTGTGTGGTCCATATGGCTTTCCCAATCACATTGTCACCCCTCATAAGCTACATTTTTATACAATTGTCTTCGAGATTCAAGGGTTCTGGGTTGTAGTTTGATAGTTTCAGTTACTTACTGCTAGCTATTCCAATTCATTAGAACCTAAAAAGGGTTGTCTATATTGTGCGTAAGAGTGCCCACCAGAGTGACCTCTCGGCTCCTTTTGGAATCTCTCTGCCACTGAAGCTTATTTCATTTCCTTTCACATCCCCCTTTTGGTCAAGAAGATGTTCTCCCTCCCACGATGCCAGGGAGTCATATTCCATGTTGCCAGGGAGATTCACTCCCCAGGGTGTCAGATCCCATGTAGTGGGGAGGGCAGTGATTTCACCTGCCCAGTTGGCTTAGCTAGAGAGAGAGGGTAATTCCTTTTTAACCTTGGGCAAACTGTAAACAGATGACAGATGGGGTGGCTCAGGAATGCTAAGGGTCAGAGTAAAATGACAGGAACAATGTGACCGGAATGGCCAGACCTAAGAGACCACACCAGCTTACAAGTGCCACGTGTTCTCATTTCCCAACAGCTAGATTTGAGCATAGCTATGATGAATTAACTCCCAAGTGTGAGGAAAACTAATTCTTTTACTTTTCTACTTCTTTTTTCTAAATTCTTTCTCAGAGTTAGATACCTCCTCATTCAGGGAGAGCAGAGTTCTTGGTTTGCTCAGCCTGGCTTCCATATTGTTTAATCAATCATGAGCCAGTACTCTAAATCTCTACATCTCATTGATTTATGCTGGTTGGATCATATCTAGAAAAATGTGTTTGTGTTGGAGTGGGGAGGAGACATGTCTTAAAGAGGAAAAACTGAAAAATGAGGACTATGAACTCTACAAATCGTGTTGTGAGGAGGTTTAAGGAATTCAGTTTCATTTGGGAAAAAAGGAAGGTAGTAGAAAAGGGGATAGGGGACACCATCCTATCACCTCTCTCTGGGTTTGTGAGAGGCTGTGGAAGAGAAATTCGACTTGTTTTCTGCAACTTTAGGAAGCAAAGCATGACCTTTGCCTAACATTTTATATCTTAATTGCCTCATTTTAAGATAAGGGATTCGACTGTGTCCCAAAGGTCCCCTCAGTCATGAAGTTCTACGACTAACCAGGACAAGTGAGTAGCCATCCCTGGAAGGCAGGCCTCTCTGAGTGAACTTCCTGTTTAAAAATGGAATGTCCTAATGCTGCATTCTCCAAAAGAAATATAACGTGAGCCATACATGGAATTTTAAAACTTTTTGTAGCCAGTGGCCACCATATTGAGCAGCACAAATTTAATGGTTGTGTGGCTGCTTACCATGGACCAGACCCCAGCTGAAGGCCTTACATTATCTGTTTATTTAATCCTTGCAGCAGTTCTCTGAGATTCCCATTTTATAGATAAAATTTACAGGATGATTTAGTTTGTATGAGTCCACACAGCTACTAAGCAGTAGGATCCCAGATTCGACCCTAGATCTGTCTGGCTCCAATATCCCTGGCCATCAGGTCAGGGGAGATGGTGAGTTCCCTACCATGGGGCTGGATGATTACATATATATAGGATATCCGGAGTCGAGTTTTGGCGATGAATTCCACAGGCCTGATAGAAAGTAGAATTCCAAGGGAAATGGGCTGTATGGGCGGTTCATAATCCATCAATTACTGAACAAATAAACTTCTTTGTCCCCAGTCATTTGATCATTAGATAGCTTTTCTGAAGAATACTAGCTAAGGGTTTCCTGGAAGCATATATCATAAATAGTTCCTAGAATTTTGCTTCGAGTAAGAAATAGTCACTGTGTTTGCTTTTAAAATCATCCAACGCTTTTATTTTTAACTCGATGTTCCTGTTTAATACATTTATAATGATGTTTGGAGAAGAAGTGTGAGGAGGGAAACAGTGCATTGCTCTCTAAACACAGTCATCCAGCTATATTTAGCTGTGTACCCATCTTTGACTCTCAGCGAGGTACTTTGCTGTGAATTCTCAGACAGCCTGTAAATCCCCAACAGCAAAGGGTCACAGGGCCAGAGGAAATGGGACTCCAAACGCTAGGGAAAGGACAGAAAGGAAGCTACACTGTAACCATTCTATTCGTGAAGACTCGTAACAAATAGAAAGTGAGAAAAATAATGTTTACAGATGGTTTGTGGATTTTTTTTCCTATTTTCAATAACCATATATTTGGAATTAACTTTTACAGTTTCCTGTGTCATTTGGGAGCAGTTGCCCTTGTGCTTTAAAATGCGAAAAAGGATTTTGTTTCCAGTTTTCATGGTGTGTGAACATTTCCTGCTGCAGTTTGGGAAGAAAGTGATTCACATAAGGCTTTTAAGAAAACTAAACTGAAAGACAATATGATAAGAGAAACTTCAGATAGCAGTTAGACCTGTTTGTAGTTTATGACATTTCCGTTGGTTGGAAGGGAAGCTGTTTTCACTAACACTGTTCTCACTTTATGTAAAAGTGAGCAAACTCAACCATTACCTTTTATGTTAAAATATTTTTACGACGTGTTCCTCATCCCTAATTACAATGAAATGGCCAATTGCAAGAGTAAAAAGAGACTTGAAGAAACATAAGATTTTAGTGCTTCAGAGGAGTTTTCCATCTCTTAACTTCCTACTGAGCAACTCATCTGTTTGATAAGGACCCAGCCCTATTCATTAGTCCCTCAGCCAGTCCGAAGGTCATTGAACACCTGTCCTCCTAGCTTCTGTGTCAGTCAGCATCCCAAAGCCTCCACAGCCCACGCGGGCCTTCCACTCCCACTGGTCTTCAAATTGTTTCATAACTTTTTCATGGCAGGAAAGGTAGCAGTTGGTCTGGCTCCTAAAGGCTAATGTTGTACTAAGCAGGCTCAGAGGTGTAATGTTATTAAAGAAGGAAAGAGGGATATTAGATATCATCCCTGCACCCTCTACAGAAACAGTCCATATCAGCAGCACTTGTGTCTCTTGCCCAGCAAAAAGGAGTCTCGGTCTAAAAAGAAAGTATTTAGATAAGGAATCTTAGGACATACCTGTGCCCGTGGTTATTAATGACAATATAATCCTACCTCCTCAAGCATGCAAAACCCGTACTTTAATTATTAAGTGTTCACAAACTTTTGGGAGCACTGAATTTCTGCAAGAATGCTTTATTTTAAGGAATTATCTTTGAAAGCTTCCTTTTTGCATATGTTTGTGCACCAATTCAGAAGAAGCAGGCTTTTATGCATCAGGACTGCTGTCTGAGAGTCTGTCTCTCCTTTATTTTGTAAGGACCAAAAAGCTGATAATTGATGTGATCCGGAGCCAGCCAGGGAGCACGTTGACAGAAATCTTAGAGATGCCAGCAACAGCACAACAGGTAATTTGTCTTTGTAAAATAATAAGTACAGTGGATATGAGTTTATTTTCGTAATAAATCTTCATGCCAAATGTTTACTGTTATCCCAGAGAAACTTTATCTCACATAGTTTGGCAGTAAGGAATTTTATCTATTACTCTGCTCAGCTGTACTCAGCCTTATATAAACATGGAGTACCAATGAGAATGAAAGAGAAAATTCAGCCCCACATTTATGCTGAATGTAATTTAATCCTGGACTTGGAAAACAGTACTGGGTCTTCCAAAGCCTCAGAATGTTCAACATAAAATTTATTTATCACACAGTGGTTGGGTGGATAAATCAGTTAGGAGATAGTTCCGGTTAATAGGATGTAGAAAAACGCCTTTTGTATTTTATGTATTTGCTAACTGAAAGAAACAAAGTATCATACATTAAAGCTGTTTTCCAAATGCTTCAGAAATGAATGTCTGGAGTTCATTGGGTCAAAGCATCATATTGGTCTAAATAACTGAAGTTTCATAACAATTTTACATTCAACTTTTTATCAACATCTTTTAAAATTCATCATTGTATAGTTCGTTCTGAATTAAGTTAATTTCGATGTTGTTTTTCTTTTAGTCCCAATAATGACTACTCCCTAAAGAAAACAAAATTATCTAATTAGTTATTTCCAGTAGAGATGCACATAGTTTTCCTAAATCATTCTTAATTTAATCCATTGCCAAGAAATCATTCTGTCAGTTTTTAATCTTAAAAAAACGAATTATCTGATATTTATTAATGGGTGAATATTTTCTAAACAATGTTGGTAGAATATCAAACTAATTTACTGTAAAAGACTTTTAGCCCTTAATGAGTGTTTCATTTTTATTGCCCTACAGTGACTAAGAACAGACTGCTGGGTTCGGGTCTTGCTGGACACTTCCTAGCTGTGTAACTCTAGACACTTAGAATATTTCTGAGCCTCAGTTTTCTCAACTATAAAATAGGAATAATAATAGTAACATCTTCATAGATGAGAGTAAATGTGTTAAGTGGGTAAAACAGTACCTCGCACACATAACTGCTCATTAATGGTTGGCTGCTACCATTACCATTTACTGCTGAATTTATAAACTGTCTCTGTGTCCGTAATGTTACTGTATCTGATAATAATTACATCCTTAGATCTCATCAGTTGGGTTAGGCAATTGTTTAACACAGTACAATGGCCAGTTCACCAGTATCTTTGTATTATTGTTTTCTTGAACAAGCTATCAATGTAGTATTCATTTATTTGACATCACATATTTGGTAGCTTATATGTCAGAATATTCTTATTTCCTTCAGTTCAAAGAAACTGCATGAGTTTTTCAGAGTTGGTAGTTTGAGAATGAAACCACTAGCAGAATTTCAGTCTCTGACACTTCACTGTTGGATTGGCCTGTAAATCTCCAAAAATACAGCTGATGTGTGATAAAGTATAGTTGGGTTCTATATATTCAGGGTTCTCATAGCCACATTTTAAGGTATAATCTAGGGATTGAAGCCCTTCCATCCAAGGGAATTCCAAAGAAGCACTTGAGCGATATGTCCATTACTATTGTGATTTGTCACATAGGCAGTTAATCAGCTATTTACAATTTTGCCCAAATTAGGCCTGCCATTTTTGCTATGTTTCTCAAAAAGGTGAAGTAATTCTTTCCCAAAGAACTACCTCAGAACACATGAAAAACATGTTCTGGTTCTAGTCCTTTGGCTTTGGCTTTGGCTTGAGGACTTCTTTAATTTTGACATTAACTTGCTTTCTGTGGCTTCTGAATATGTGAGATTAGGGGTCAGAGAAAAATCAACATCTTAATATTCCTTTTTCAGGAAATAAATCACACCAAAGACATGCTGAACCGTGAGATTATGGATTCCAAAACTCCAGAAGAAATGAAGCATGGCCAATTTATGATTGAAGATACTAATTTGCCTCTTGAGCAAAAGAAGAGGAAAATCCAGAGGAATCTTCGGACATTGGAACAAACTGGACACGTGTCATCCAAAAATAAATACCAAGACATTCTCAATGAGATTGCCAAGGTTTTTGGAAACAGTATTCATTCTTCTTCACTTAGCAGACATTTGCCAATCATCAGTCATGTGTTGGGCACACTGTGAGACAACATAAGGAATTCTTAGATGTATACGTCATGGTCCCAGCCTACAGATTTTCAAAAGCTTTAAAAGCAGTTGATGATGACTTTTAATAGAATAATCACAGCTCCCCCAAGTCATTAGGACAGTTGGAACTCTCCAGAAAATAAATGATGTGCAGGAAATGTAATTGACAAGTTTCTACACCTTTCAGTGGTGTCTACTAGTTTTCCAATGACACTCTTAGGAGGTTCTCTTCTGAGTTGTCTTATAGCCCATGTGCTCTTAGGACCTGCCATTGAGGTGGGGACTGTATGTCCCTGAGAACTTGTTTAGCCTAAATGCAGACTTAAATGTTACTTTCTGTTTTCTCATCCATATTTTTACACTTGAGAAACTTTCTGAGAAAAGGATCTCAAATTAGTCCAAGGACAAAGGAAACATCACAGGAAGTGACTGAGATCTGCTTGTCAAGGATAAGGAAGTATATATTTAACTTAAAAGGACATTTCATCTTTTTTACCCAAACATGCATCTTAATATGGGTCTAGAAGTTAAAGGCATTTATGCAATCAGAAAAAAATAAAGATGCCTGCCTTCTGGGAGTACACCCAGCTTCATTCTTCCATAGGAATTTAATAGTCAATTCTGGCAGTAGGCTTATTCCTCTTAGCCCAGAGTGATTCAAGGGAAATGACATTTCTTTCTATACCTTTGAGTGGAAAATATTTCTTTTTGGGAGTATGGAGTTAGAAAAATTGATGCTTTTGCTTTTTAAAAAGAAAAAACTGTCATGAAGGCGTCCATCAAAATTAGATTATATTTAATGAAGAATATTAAGGTTGTGTGTGTAAAGCTATATATAATATGTAAATATATATAAAGATAGATGTAAATATATAAAAAGATAGGTGTAAATATATACAAAGATAAATGTATAAAGAGATACAGATATCTATCTACATGTCTACATCTGTATCTATCCATGTATAGCTTTAGATTTCTGGAAACGTGATTTTTAATTAGTCCACAAAGGAAAAATATTAAACAGCCAATATTTTCTTAAACATTTTCATAACTTGCCAATTAGAATTACAAAAACATTAATCCGATGTCTGTAAGCTTAAACTTGGCATAGCCCTTATACTCTGTAAGGAACTTTATATTCTAGGAACGCTATTTAAATGCAAGTAACAGTTATCAATATTGAATCTTTTCAGGCACTCTTGAGAGCCCACTTGTTTTAGTAAACCTTGAGAAATATTGGCTAGATTAAAAAGTTTGCCTTTTTAAGCTTATTTCTAAAATGAATGCAGCAATTACGTGTAAGCCTTATCAGTGTGAAGTTATTCTTCAAAGGAAATGTTGAAAATATTCTGAAGAAATTGCATGTCTCCTGGCAAAATCTTTTGTGCCCCTTTTAAACATTCTTTTTCCTTAAACTAATTGTACGATTATTCTAAAACTACTTCTTTGCTTTTCCATCAAGAAAAAAACTAAACCTTAGCAAGTCTCTTAAAATGAAATGTGGACAGTTTCCAGTTCTGAAGTAAAAAAGGATGGGGACACTGGTGTTGAGAGATTAAAATAAGGTGAATGAGATAAACTACAAGTTAAGAGTCACAAATAGTTACTACTTGATCATCTTCTTGCCCCAAATTGACAACATTGTAATACAAATTTCTGCTTAGATTTCATATCATAGCTTTTTCTTATTGTTTTAGGATATTCGAAATCAAAGAATCTATCGTAAGGTTCGAAAAGATGAATTGGCAAAACTTCAGCAGACCCTGAATGCACTTAACAAGAAGGCGGCATTTTATGAGGAACAAATTAATTATTATGATACCTACATAAAGACTTGTTTAGACAACTTACAAAGAAAGTAAGTTAAAGTAGTGTCATGTGGGTTTGTAATGTCATGATTTATAAGGGCTGTCAATTCTTCTACAGTCCCGAGCATTTAGGTCGGGTTGGGTTTAGAAGCAAACCTTTTGCCTTATTTTATAATAAAAAATTAGATGCTCAATTTTATTGTTTGCCACTGTGAACTAAGAAGCCAGAAATGAATTTAGAAACTTTCTAATTCCCCCTCAGCACTGGAAGTAAAGTGGCTTACTCTGTTATGTTTTAAACAAGTAGCATTAAGACTTGGGGAAGCACTTTTGTTATTCCTTTTGTCCTTTTTGTCAAAGGTGTTCTAGAAACACTATTATAAGGGTAGTAAATGGGAACTCTGTATTTTATGTATTTATGTATGATTTTTCTGTAAACCTACAACTTCTCTAATTTTTAAAAAAAACTGCTCATTTTGGGAATGTTTATAATAAACACTATTTTATATACTTGATAAAATTAAATAATGCCAGATATTTGTTAATTGTACAGAACGAGAGTGGCTTAATGATTTTAAATTGCTTGTTGATTTTTAAAAATCATTTTTGACACAAAGGGCAAAATTTGGGAGTTCTCTCTTATCCATTAGCATATAAATTATAGATTTTCATATATAATATAGTCACTATTAATGAATGGTCTTTGCTCATAATTATTCTTATCAGACTAGTCAACATTTAATCAAGTCTTATTTACCCATTTAATTAGTTTTAATTAATACTTTCAGATAATTCTTCTGTAGTCAATTTGGCAGCAGGAAATGGTGCTATATGGAAAAATCAATTGGTTTATTGTAGAAGATTTAGTGAGGGGAAATAACCAAATTTAAACCTCATTTATTTAGGCTGCACTGATTCTGAATTTGCATTCATTTACTTGGGGCCAATAATTTACTTTTACACTATAGCTGGAGTTGAGGGGAATTGGTCAAGCTAATTTTCAGTAGAAATCAGACTATTAATGGTTTGCTTTACTTTTTTTTTTTTAAAATAACTTCAAACTAACAGGAAGTTGCAAAAACAATACAAAAACATTATATAGAACTCCAGTATACCCCATCACCCAGATACCCAAATTTACCAACTTTTGGCATTTTATGACATTTATTATCTCATTCTTTCTATCTATCTGTCTGTCAAGCTTTCTGTCCGTTATCTAAAGATTTGAGAATAGCTTGCATACATCATGCTCCACTAACACATAACACTTCCAGGTACATTGCTTGAGAAGAAGGACATTCGCTGTGTAACCACCTTAAGTATAGCTAACAAATACAAGATCTGTCACATTTATTTAGAGCATATAGTCCATATTCCTGTTTTTTCAGTTGTCCCAGTAATGTTGATTTGCTTTACTTTTTATCACAACTAATTTAAGGCATTTTACACAAGCTCTACAGTCATGCTATCTGAATTTTGGTTCTGATTCTCTCTCATATTTGTATGCTCATGAACCAGATCAATGAACTTCTCTGAGTCTACATTTTCTCATCTTTAAAAGGAGGGATTAAGGGCACCAGCCTCCCAAGTACTGTTATGATAGCTAAGTGAAATACTGTGTGGGAACAGGATTTGTTAACTACAGAGCACTATGGAAATGTTAATTCTGTAAACGTGAAAAAATAGTTTGTAAATCACTTAGAACCATGCCATCCACAAGTAAATGTTTGTTAAATCCATTAAGCCATCCTGTTGCTTGAAAAATAGCATTTCCCTAAACAGTTGAGTAGCAAGGTTGTATCATGTAGGGAAAATTGTCACCTACTATCACAAAATAAAAAATTGTACATTTAATGCCACGTGGGCCAGGTCTGAACAATGGTGTGCATTTTAGGAATGGTTCATTATACTACTAGAAACAGCTGAATTGAGCATGATGACAACATATGGTTTGTTCTTATTTTGTCAGAAATACTCGGAGGTCAATTAAACTAGAAGGAAAGGGAGAACCCAAAGGGCCGAAGAGAGTGAAGCCTGTGAGGTATACCGCAGCAAAGCTGCATGAGAAGGGGGTCCTGCTAGACATCGAAGAACTCCAGACAAACCAGTGAGTGTGGCCTCGAGGCTGCAAGGACACTCATGCCATCTAATCGTTCCCATAACATCTGACTCTCGTGTCTTCAGTTTCCTGTGGCCTTTGAATAGAGCTTTGTTTGGCCTATCAAAGCTTATCCTTGATTGCAGATGACAAGGGACAAAAGCATGTATAGTAATCCCTAGTCTTTCCCTCCAGAATCTTGGGTTATTGGTCATATAACATGCTGGTCATCGAGTGATTGTGTTTCCTACGGCTTGTCCAATGTGTTCAGATTTGTGAGCCTCCCATGTTCCCTCCAAAAGAAAGAATCGTAGCATTAAGAGTGGAGGACTGTTGTCCACATTCGCAAAACAATACCTGTCTTAGTTTCCTAGTTGCCATAACAAAGTACCACCTACTGGATGGCTTCAAACAATAGAGAATTACTGTCTCACAGTTTTGGAGGCCAAAAGTCCAAAACCAAGATGTCACAAGGTCCATGCTTCCTCTGGAGTAGGGAAGAATCTGCTCCATCCCTCTCTCCTGGCTTCTGGTGGTGGCCGGTGATCCTTGACATTCCTTGGCTGGCAACATTTAAATCTCTGCCTTGGTCATCATATGCTATTCTCCCCTCTGTGTCCAAATTTCCTCCTCATATATGGACACTAGTCATTTTGATTAGGGCCCACCCTAATCCAGTTTCTTTAGTTATCTTAACTAACTTCTCCTGAAATGACCCTATTTCCAAATAAGGGCACATTACCAGGACTGGGAGTTAGGACTTAAACATTTTGGGGAGACAATTCAACCTATAACAGTATTTTTCTGATTTCAAAGCCACAGACTTTGTGTGCCAAGCCATCCCCACTCCCCCACCCCCTGGGTCAGAGCCATTTTCGACAGTGCCCTATGTTAGTGCATATATGGGGAGGGGAGGATGCAAACCCTGCTCCATAACCTCACACCAGGCACCAAGTGGTTCTCCCTTTTAAAGGGCTCATAAGCCCCATCTTATTGCTTCCCCACCCTGTTGCTCCCTCATCCTATTGCTCCTTCATCCTTTGTCTCAAGTAAAGCCAACCTCACTGCCCTCACCCCACCTCCAATTCCCGCCTTCCTTCAGGGCCTGGTTTCTATCACATTTATCTCATGAAACTTTCTCTTGACTATACCAACTCAGAGAAAACACTTCTTCCTCTTTGAACTTTCTATGAAAGTTCTGAAATATCTGAAATATTCAGTTGGCCTGTCAACAGTACAGATCCATTTAAATTCTCTTGTTCCATGACTCTTACATTTTTCCAAGTGTATTTTATGCTCCATGAGAACAAGGATCGTATCTTGTATTTATTCTGTGATAAAGCACCTACTACAGTGCTCTGTGAGCTATAGCTCTCAACAATAGCCATCTAGCCTCATGTTTGGGGAGCAGAGTATGTGGGAATGATGATGGGAGGTTTTTGATGACTTCCTTAGGACTTTTGCATTCACTAAGAATGGTGACTTGGACTTCCATTAATTTGTTTCAGGTTTGAGAGTATATTGATAACTCTACATGTATAAATGTTTCTGTCTTTATTAGGTTTAAAAATGTTACATTTGATATCATACCTACTGAAGATGTGGGCATCTTTGACATCACTTCAAAATTCCTGGGTGTTGAGATGGAAAAGGTGCAGATTGATATTCAGGTAAGCTGAAATTTCTACAAATTTGGGATGGGTTTATAGTGTGGCTCCCCTGCCTTGCACTCTTCATGACAATAATGAAATTTAGGAGAATACCAGTGCAAGCCTTATTTGCCAGTATTAGTTTTTTAAACGTTGACAATTATTTTAAAGCTGTGATTTGTCAAATTATTGGAATTGAATGTGCTTTTAGATGATGTTTCAGTTTGCTAAAGCTGCCAAAATGCAATATACTAGAAATGGATTGGCTTTTACAGTGGAAGTTTATTAGTTCACAAATTCTAAGGTCATGAAAATGTCCCAATTAAGGCACCAACAGTATGATATCTTCTCTGAAGAAAGGTCAATGGCATCTGGAATTCCTCTGTCACATGGGAAGGCACATGGCTGGAGTCTGCTGGGCCTCTCCAGGGGGCTTAGCTTCTGGTTGCCATAGGTTTCTCCAAAAGTCTCTGGGCTTCTGTCTTGGCTTTTCTTGTGGGTCCTTCTTGCTTCTCCAGGGTAAAACTCTGGATTATAAGAGTCCTTACTCTTGGAAACAACCTAATCAAAAGGTCCTATCCCACAATAGGTCTGCCCCATAAGATTGGATTAAATGAACATAGTCTTTTCTGGGGTACATAACAGATCCAAACCAGCACAGATGGTAAATCTTGAAGCAAAGCAGATTTTCTAAGCCCTGTTTCCATTCTGAAGCTTAGACAAAAAAATAATATAAAAGTATTTAGAGCTATTAAATAAAGGCTAAAAAATCACCTTTTATTAGGAAGTTGCATTTCTTTCTAAGACTGGGTATGCTCAAGATTGGAACTTTTCTGGTCTTTCTCCTTTCTCTTTCCTAGAATGTCCTTTTGAAGTTGACCTGTACCCACACTGTAAAGTGTTAAAGACATATCATGTAATTGCAAGGCCAACATCAACTGGGCAAATTAATCACAGGTGACCAGGAGACACCTTACGTTATGTTTAGAGAGGCCTCAGGAATTCCATAGGCTTTCCTTTGAACACTGGTTCAAAAACCAAGTTTCACTTGATCCTTTGTTCAAGTTTCATTGTGCAGTGAGGTTAACTCTTCATGCCAATTACTCATATGACTGATCATGAAATGTTACTTCTTAGCTATATGCAGACAGCTAGTCTGTGCCAGATTTTTTTTTGATCATTATCGTATCATTAGGACCAGCTACATAATTTTCATTGCTCAGTGCAAAATGAAAATACAGGGCCCCTTGTGCAAAAATTATCAAGGATTTCAATAACAATTAAATGCAATACAAGATCCTGGGTGGGATCTAACAAAGGAGGAGAAAAGGCTCAAAAGAACATTATTGGAAAATATGAAAAAATTTAATGTAGACCATAAGTTTTATATCAGTATTAAATTTTTTGAACTTGACAAGCGCAAGGTGGTTTCATAAGTGAATATCCTTGTTCTTAGGAAATGTGCGTGGCGATTTGAAGTGTTCAAAAGCATGATAGATACACTCAAGTGTTCAGAAAATAGAGGGATGGATAGATAGATTAAATTACATAGAATGATGCAGCAAATGTGGCAAAATGTTAAATTGGGGGAATAGCAGTATGTTGGAGTTCTCTGTATAGTGTTTGTATGATTTTTGAAACAGTCCTGTAAGTTTGAAAATATTTCAAAATAAAAAGTTTTTTTTAAAAAGTTAAAGATTTCAAGACACCTTCCAGCAGAGCATTAAACCAAGCCCTTCTAAAGCCAACATGGCATATGATAGCTGTTAGAGATGAAGTCAGACTTCCATTTACATATACAGCTTTCAGACAGTTACATTAATCTGTGAATTACCAAAGAGAAACTTTATGGTCAGTTCTCTAGTGTGAATCAAAGATTGGGAACAGGACGGACATTTCTGAGAGGAATAGGGAAAGCCCCTTCTAACTTGGCAACACTCGGATAGGTCCTCTTCAGCCCATTCTCACATTAGTCCCTAAAGAAAACTGTAGGACATAACAGGAGGGTGTCACTTATGTGGCATATGTTGTCCTTACGAAAGTAATGGCCTGTGTTTACGGAGGGCTGGGGATGTGGCACTCTTTCTTTCCCAGATGAAGAGCTGAGGTTCCACGGCTCATTAAGGAACAGGCAAGATAGTGGGCTGAATCCCCAACCTACCTGACATTTTGCTCCAAGATATTCATCACTCTGCCCCAGTGATAACCTTACAGGATTCCATCTGATCCTGAGAGATGGGTAGCTTACAAAGGGCTTGCAGATACCTTGCTCATATGCCCAATAATACCCCTGTAAAATTGGCAGTGTTGTCCCTAGTTAACACACAAGGAAACACAACTTCAGAGAGAAGAAGTCACAAATGGCAAGGTTACAAATGGCAGAACTAAGACTAAAAATCTGTTCTTCCATCTACACGTGCAGTCAAATTTTCTCTGCTCCCCACCCTGGAGGCCCAGCTAATTCATGTACGTAAGCCATTTCTTCTCAATCTATCCATATTGTTTAATTCTTTTCCAAGAGACTTTGGTTAACAAACGTTGCATTGTCCAGAAGAAAAGTGAGTCTCTACTATACTTTAATATATGGAAGCATTCTAGACAAGCACATCTGAGTAAAATAGGGATTTAGTTGAGTAGGAAGCTGGTAAGAGCCAAAGTTCACTCAAAGATCACTTCCAGCTTTTTCAAGTGGCCTTGCTTAATAGAGATACCAGGCTTTATCATTAAGAACCAAGACGTTTCCAGAGTTACAAACAAAAGAATGAGACCTGTTAGTTTAGGGCAGTTCAGGGACAGTAGCATCTATTTGGAAAAGGCATCCTGTTTCACGTTATTGTGAAATGTTACTGATTAGTCTCTCACATATGGCTGGTGTGACCTAGATATTTATTAAGGAAGAGAGTTGATTTCCTTTGTTTCTATGGTGGCAATGGAAAATAGAATGATAGACTCACTTGAGAATGAAGGCCTGTTCTCATGCAGGGACAGAAGCAATCTACATCAGGCATAAGTTGCTTTGTACATTGGATCACACAACTTCATCAGTAAATAGTGTGAGCACTTCTCCCCATTTGTATATACTTAATTATGAATTATATATACCTCTGTATGCTAAAATATACTTTCTAAAATATATACAAATTTTAAATGTTTAAATAATGAAAAATATAATAAATTCAGGTTATAATATTCTTGCTGCGCAAAGAATTGTCTTGTTCACCCCACTTGGAGAAACACTGCTGCTATAAAGGATATAGCTGTAAACACTGTCTAGTTGCAATATGTGTGTTTTGAGTTTTTCAATTAAAAATTGACATTCTAACTGTGTATCTGATATTAGCTTAATGATAATGGTTTTCTTTCGGGCAGCCCTTATCTATTCTTAAAACTTCCATCTAGGTGAGTGATTCTCAAAGGGTGGCACCCAGACTGACAGTATCACAAATGGGGAACTTGTTAAAAATGCAAATTCTTGGGCTCACCCCAGAGTTACAAAATCAGAAATTCCCAGGGGTGGGGTCCAACAGTCTGTGCGTGTGTGTGTGTGTGTGTGTGTGTGTGTGTGTGTTTTCTACAATCTGTGTTTTAACTAGTCTATTTTTAACCAGATAATTCTGAGGCACACACAAGTTTAAGAGCCCCCTAATCAAGGTCATTGGGTCAATTGAACCTTATTTTTGCCAAAAAATAAATTCTAGTATGTTTTTAAAGTGTGGAATATCCAAGTTGAGATTTAATGATGTTCTTATAATTGCAGGATTTACTTCAAATGCAATATGAAGGAGTAGCTGTAATGAAAATGTTTGATAAGGTTAAGGTCAATGTAAACCTTCTCATATACCTGCTGAACAAGAAATTCTATGGAAAATGAAGTGCCTGAAAGAATTTCATGGATTCTGTATCACCTGAACTGGGAAATGCATTTGTTTAGTATTTTTGTTTTAAACATGATTGAAATCACTGCTAATAAACGTGTGATTTTTTTAAAGACCAAAACTGTTCTGAAGAATGTACCCATGTGCCTTTTTGATAATTTGATACTACAGTAGAATGATACACAAAATGAATTAAGGTAAACACTTCCACATTGTATTGTGGTATAGGTACTCTGATTTAAAACGTTAGCCACTCTGTGATCTGTTTTGCTTTTAAAGTAGGGAGAAATAAATGTAGTTGACTAGGGACAAATGTGTAAACCTATTTTCCTATGAAAAATTTTTAAATGTCCCACTTGAATAATGTAATTCTTCATAGATGTTTTTAATCTGTGGAGCAATGGAAACTTAATTATTTGTAATAAATGCTTTAGACAGATACTTAGTTCCAAGCCCTGTCTTCTAGGAGTTGTCAATTTTAAAGAGAACTTTTGTGCAATTCAAAATGAAGTTTTT
Organism: Choloepus didactylus; assembly: GCF_015220235.1. Classification (NCBI taxonomy): domain Eukaryota; kingdom Metazoa; phylum Chordata; class Mammalia; order Pilosa; family Megalonychidae; genus Choloepus; species Choloepus didactylus. The sequence goes on from NC_051319.1 coordinate 12,572,192, forward strand.
ATAAGTAATTGAAAGTGACAATATAATAACACTTTCTGTATAAAAGTATATATTTTATGTGATTTATTCCTACTAAATGAAAGTGCACTACTGTGTCACTTAAGGACTCATGTACCCAGAGCCTTTAAGTGACCAAGGAACGATGCAGACAGCCACCATAGGCTGCCGCCTCCATCCCTCATGATTCATTTGAATACTTCAATTGTGCCTCTCAATATTTTGTAATGCAATAAAATTAGTATCTAGATGGTTTTTAAATGTATTTGTTGGAAATTGTTTTATGTAAAATAAATGTTACTTAATTACATTAATTTGGCTTGTAAATTGTCTTAATCCAAACTCTGTAGTGGTTCTTAGAAGGATTTATCGAGAAAACCAAATAAGGTAAATATAACTGTGTACTAGTTAGGGTACAGAATAAACTGAGGTAAGAAAGAGATCCAAACCTACCTTGAGATGAAACAAGATAGAAGTTTGTCTTTCTCAAATTCAGCTGCTCATGGTCAAGGGAGCAGGTCCTTGAGATTATCAAGGGATCCAGACTGGCCAGGTGATTCTGTTCTTGTCACTAATTCCCAGCCAGCAGGAAAGTGGAAAGAAGTCCAGGACAGCTTTGTTTTAAATTACACGTTATTTCTGCTAATATTCCTTTGGCCAAAACTTAGTTACATGGCCACAACTAACTGCAAGAGAACCTGGGAAACAGTCCCTAACTAGGCAGCCATGTGCCCAATTAAAACTCAGGGTGTAAGGGAGGTGATCCTATTACATGTTAAAGGAAGATAGGGAGAATGATTCCTGGGGACGGTTCAGCAGTCAGCACCAGAATAGTAACCCAGACACTCTAGATGGAATCCTCTGACACCTTGCACTCCATTCATTCATTTAACTGGCTTTATTTTCCTCAGAGATTAGAAAGTATTGAGAAACTGGGTTACCTTAGGCTTCTTTGGGACAAATGAACTTTAAGACCAACAGAATTTGGAAAATTCAAATTCTACAAAATAGAAGCCACTACTTTGGTGATTTTTTCAGGCTTATCCATATTTTTGATAGAGATAAATAATACCCCACATAACATTGCTCACTGTTTCAACAGTTTGTGTGTGTGGCTTTAATGCATTAGCCTTAATACAGATTTCTGCAAAAGGAATCAAGTAAGTATCCAGGTAAATTTCACGTTGAGAATAAACCTCCCTCTCCCTTACAGATAATACTAGAAGTGGGGAGCAGGAGCCAAGGTCAGGAGAAGGCAGGTTAAGCTTCTTTCATGCTCCAGGGAAGGCTCTTAGTGAAAACATATAAAAGGAGCCAAACAGCAGTGTTTGGATGCAAAAGCCAACCTTTCACAGAATCCCTGAAAAGGGATTGTCTTAACTTATTCCAACTCCGAATGATGTCCTTGAATGTTATGTACAAGAATAAAGATTTTTGAGAAAGCCTCAAAGATTTTTGAATCATGCCAATTCACTTGAGGAAACTGGTGAACCTTTTCTCCCTGTTGGCCCACAAAACGAGGTTATTATTTAAGATGTCACCAATTGCTATTTTTCTGAGATCTTTAAGGGACATGGATGAGCAGGTGACACAGAGAAGAAGCATGTGTCAAAGAAAAGGAGCAAGAATGAGAAGCCAATGGGGGCAGTGGGTGTAGCAGACCTCAGTTTGTTGAAACCGTTGAGGCCAGCTCCTGTGCCACTCCCAGGATGATTAAATCATCCCTCAAGCCAGGGCACAGTTCCTTATAATCCTGAGAACTAGGGACATCTGTCCAGCTTCCTTCCCAGGGCTCATAGCTTTTCTTTCTCTAGGTGGAAGAAAAAAAAAATTTTTTTTTTTTTTTGCTTCTAAAACATTGGGCAATTGGAGCTATAACTGGAGTTTTGCAGAGCTGACTCCTGTAGTTTAATAGTTAATTGTGTTTCCACTGTCACAAAAATACTCCTTGGAAAATGTTCAGAGATAGATTGTGGTGAACACATAACTATGTTATACTGTGGACAGTGGATTGTATACCGTGGATGATTGTATGGTGTGTGAATGTATTTCAATAAAATTGAATTAAAAAAAAAAAAAACACAGAAAAAAAAAAATGCTCCTTTGTCTGGCAGGTTGAGGGGCCCATGCTCCCCTGAACTCCATTTTGGCACCTAGAACTTAAAAAGGCAAAAAGGTCTTAAATAGCACCCTACTCTCAAAGGATCTGCTCTAGTGATCTCTGAGGGAGAGAAAACCTGTGCATACTTTAATATTCTGGAAGTTTCTGGTGAAGGAGCTCAGCTCAACATGATCCTTCTCTAACATGACACCACTTCCTTACATCATCTAAGGACCAGAACCACAGTGTGGGGGGGGGGGGGGGCACTAATTAAAGGTACTATTCATGCTGTAATTTTCACAATTTTTACTGTGGTTAAGTAGAGGTTTGTGGTATTCCTCAAGCATTCCAAGAGGCAAACCACAGAACTTGAATGATGCTGGTGAGCACTGGATGGTTTTATTGCTGGTTAGCTTTTGGAAAAATCTATTGCCTCTGTATCACTGAAACCAGGACTTAGTAACAGGTTAAGGTAGAGTGAGAGCAACAGAGGACAGGGCTGTGTTTGAGTCACGGCTGTAGGTGCCAGAAACTGGCAGTAGTTTTTTAGTGGCAGGCATGGAGGGGAGGCCAGAGATGGGTCCTGGCAGTGGCTGGAAAAGGAGACAGAGCCCACCACCCCATAGCCCTCAGGAGTCCAGTATTGCTTTAGGTAAGCACTTGTATGAATGGGGCATTTACTGATTATCAGTCTAAAAAGGAATATCCTCCCAAGTTAGTCTCCAAATAAAATAGCTCATACATATTTATGAGAGCGCTTTGCTGATTTCTGTAGATTATAAAATCTCTTTGCTAAAGCACATTGCATGAGCAATCAACAAATAGAAGGACTAAAAGATAATGAGTTCACCTTATTTAACTGGAACAAAAAGTATTCTGTTTTGTTTATAACAGATAGTGAATTTGACCTTTAGCTTAGCACCTCAAACCATAGAGATAATCTACCATTCTATCCAAGGAATAAAGGGTGGAAATACATTTGTTAGTCTATGATAAGACTAACTTCACCTCTAAATCCAAAGTACCAATACAGGTGTGTAACAATAAAAGGCGAAAAGAGGTTTCCTGTTGGTTAGCTCAGATCCTTGCTTATAAGCCCACTCTCTGCTTGGAAAACAAATATGGAAGTATCTGCCCAGAATCTGAAGTTTCTCACAGTGACTTTGAATATAGCTTGATTGAATTTCATATGAGCTCTGGTATCACTAACATTAGCTTCCGACAGGAAATTACTAAGCAAGTTCTTAGAATAAACCATTGTCACCATAGGGTTTCAAATAGAGGAGAGGGGACTGGAATGCCTGAAGCAGGTAGATCATCTAATGGGTTTAAAAGAAACTGCTTTCGAGGGGCAAGATGGCGGCATAGAGAAGAGTGGAAGCTAAGTAGTCCCCCTGGAACAACTACAAAACACCAGAAACAACTAGTAAATAATCCAGAATAACTGCAGGGGGACAAACAAGACCATCCACTCATCATACACCAACCTGAATTGGGAGGAATGCCCGAGAACACAGCATAAAATCTGTAAGTAAAACCTGCAGAACCAAGTCATGGGACCCCCTCCCCCATAGCCGGAGCTGCAAAGCCTCGTGGTGCCAGAGAGAAGCTCTCTCCCAGCAAGTGACTATAGCTCAGCTGAGCTCCAACTGGGGTTTTAAGTAGCGAGTGTGAACTGCTCACTATAGGTACGCATCCCCAAAAAACAGACAGAGGCTTTGGGTGACGACTGACCTGGGAGAGCCGGAGGGTCGCCTTGGACTGGGTCTGAAGGGGACTGTTTCTTTTTTGGCTCAGTGGAGAAAGCCCCAGTCATTTTCAGTTTCCAGGGCTGTGACTCTGGGAAGGGTGGAGACACCACAAGCAGAGAGAGAGACCATTGAAATGCTAATGACCTCCACATGAGGGGTCTGTCTTCTCTAGGAGGAAAGGGGTGGGGCCCTTTCCATTCAGAACCAGACCCCAGAGCCTGGGGGAACACGGCCATACCTCCTCACACCAGTCAAGAATTATAGGCTAACAGGCGTCACCTCCTGGGCAGAAAAGCACAGTGACCTGAGGCATCAAAGGGTGGAGCAATTTTCTAAGACACACCCACAGGGAAACCAGATATTGAATATTTCTTCCTTCTGGGACCTGAGCCTGTTCTGGTCTGGGAAAACCTGATTTGGATAACCAAGGAAACCATGCCTAGACAACAGAAAATTACAACCTACACTAAGAAAAACAAAGTTATGGCCCAGTCAAAGGAACAAACGTACACTTCAACTGAGATACAGGAATTTAAACAACTAATGCTAAATCAAATCAAAAAGTTTAGAGAAGATATTGCAAAAGAGATAGAGGCTGTAAAGGAAGCACTGGGCATGTATACGGCAGAAATCAAAAGTTCAAAAAAACAACTAGTAGAATCTATGGAAATGAAAGGCACAACACAAGAGATGAAAGACACAATGAAAACATACAACAGCAGATCTCAAGAGGCAGAAGAAAACACTCAGGAACTGGAGAACAAAACACCTGAAAGCCTACACGCAAAGGAGCAGATGGAGAAAAGAATGAAAAAATATGAGCAACGTCTCCGGGAACTCAAGGATGAAACAAAGTACAATAAGGTACATATCATTGGTGTCCCAGAAGGAGAAGAGAAGGGAAAGGGGGCAGAAGAAATAATAGAGGAAATAATTAATGAAAATTTCCCATCTCTTATGAAAGACATAAAATTACAGATCCAAGAAGCGCAGCGTACTCCAAACAGAAGAGATATGAATAGACCTACGCCAAGACACTTAATAATCAGATTATCAAATGTCAAAGACAAAGAGAGAATCCTGAAAGCAGCAAGAGAAAAGCGATCCATTACATACAAAGGAAGCTTAATAAGACTATGTGCGGACCTCTCAGCAGAAACCATGGAGGCAAGAAGGAAGTGGTGTGATATATTTAAGATACTGAAAGAGAAAAACCACCAACCAAGAATCCTGTATCCAGCAAAGCCATCCTTCGAATATGAGGGAGAGCTCAAAATATTTTCTGACAAACAGACAATGAGAGACTTTGTGAACAAGACACCTGCCCTACAGGAAATACTAAAGGGAGCACTACCGGGTGATAGAAGACAGGAGTGTGTGGTTTGGAACACAATTTGGGGAGATGGTAGCACAACAATGTAAGTACACTGAACAAAGGTAACTATGAATACAGTTGAGAGAGGAAGGTGGGGAGCACGTGAGACACCACAAGAAAGGAGGAAAGATAAAGACTGGGACTGTGTAACTTGGTGAAATCTAGAGTATTCAACAATTGTGATAAAACGTGCAAATATGTTCTTTTACGAGTGAGAACAAGCAAATGTCAACCTTGCAAGGTGTTAAAAATGGGGAGGCACTGGGGGAGGGATACAATCAGCATAAACTAGAGACTTTAACTAATAGAATCATTGTATTATGCTTCTTTAATTTAACAAAGGTGATATACCAAGGTGAATGCAGATAAGAGGGGGGATAGGGGAGGCATGTTAGACACTTGACATTGGTGGTATTGTCTGATTCTTTATTCTACTTTGATTTAAGGTTATTTTTCCTTTTGCTGCTTCCTAGCTGTCTTTTTTTTTTCCTCTTTCTTTTGCCTCTCTACCTTCTTTGACTCTCCCTCCTGCCTTGTGGAAGAAATGTAGATGCTCTTATATAGATAATGGTGAAGGTGGTGAACACATAAATGTATGACCATGCAGAAAACCATCGATTATTTACTTGGGATGGAATGTATGGTGAGTGAACAAAACCATATTAAAAAAAAATGGGTTGATGACAAAACCTCAAGGGCAATATACTGAGTGAAATAAGCCAGACACATTAGGACAATTATTGCAGGGTCTCACTGATAGGAACTAATTACAATATGTAAACTCATAGACATGAAATATAAGTTACCAAGATATAGGACGAGGCTTAAGAATGGGGAGTGGTTGCTTAGTATGAGCAGAATGTTCAATTAGGATGAACTTAAATGTTTGGAAATGAACAGGGGTGTTGGTAGCAAGATGTGAGAATAACTAACAGCGCCGAATGGTGTGTGAATGAGGTGGAAAGGGGAAGCTCAGAGTCATATATGTCACCAGAAGGAAAGTTGGAGGTCAAAAGATGGGAATGTATAAAACTGAATCCTATGGTGGGCAATGTCCATGATCAACTGTACAAATACTAGAAATCACTTCCATGAACCAGAACAAATGTATGACAATACAATTAGAAGTTAATAATAGAGGGGCATATAGGGAAGAACTATATACCTATTATAAACTATATACTACAGTTAGTAGTATTTCAACATTTTTTCATAAACAGTAACAAATGTACTATATCAATACTACGAGTCAACAATTGAGGGGGTTTGGTTAGGGATAGGGGAGGATTAGAGTTTCCTTTTCTTTCCTTTTTTTTTTTTTTTTTTCATCTTTCACTTTATTTCTTGTCTGGAGTAATGAAAAGTTTCTAAAAAATTGAACAAAAATTAAGTGTGATGGATGCACAGCTGTATGAGTGTACCCAGGGGCAAGTGGTTGTACACTTTGGATCTTTAGATAATTGTATGGTATCTGAACAATCTCAATAAAAATGAAAAAAAAAAAAGAAACTGCTTTCGTATTATCTTGGGATTAAAACTCACCATTATGATGCCATGTTTGTTTTAAAGCCCTACTGAATACCACAAATACCGCAGTAGGATAGCTAATGACTCGTATTATTTAGTGCCAAGCAAGATCAAACAGAAATAAATAATGAAAACCAGAAACCAATATCAAGTGGTTTCAGTATGAATGATGCTGCAAAATTAGTTAGGATTTCCTTTCCAAGGAATACTGAAATGTTTGTCGTATCTGGTGAGGTAGCTTATCTACTCTGCAGAACCTGTACACAGTTGTTATAAAACTAGCAACAAAGGAGTTTGGGCATGGGCTAAATGGAACAAAAGAAGTAGAAATATTCTTTGCTTTATCAATAAGCACACAAACATTACAGGCACTTTGTAGAGCATCGGGACTAAGCATCACAGACCATGACACAAAATCAGAAATGAATCACAAAAAGCCAGTTAACACTGCAAATCTATGGGTTGAAGAAAATATAATGAAATGGATAAAAATATCTACACCTGAATTGTGTAAATGTTCATCTCAAAACTTGCAACATGGAGCTGAAGTAGCCCTTTGAGGAAGAATGAGCAAAAATTAAGATAAGCAATCAGTTCAAAAAGCTAGGAGAATAAGGCATAAATTCAAAGAAAATTATTAGGAAATAAAAAGCCTGTTCAAAGAATTTAGTGACATTAAAAATAACAAAACAAAAAAAGTGCAACTAACTATAATGTGCAAACACTGAGAATTGAATCTGAGAGCATAGTTTATCAGGGGAAGGCTTATTGTAATGGTCCCTAGATTGTAAGCTCTTACAGCAGTCACATGTATTCCTGAGTTGTAATGGTTACTTCTAAATTCTGAGATGCTGAGCTCTTTGTGTATAACCTGGTCTTTCCCTAGAACTTCAAGTATCTGTGTGACACTGGAGACTCAGAGCTAGAGTTTGGCAGCTATGAATGTTAGTATTATCCCATACAGCAAGTGTTACGCTGAAAAGGAGTTCAGAATTCAATTAGAGATACAAATGAAGTGGATCTGATTGGGACTAAGGCCAGTTAGGCCAAAGCATAAAGGACGATATTGACTGTGTTTTAAAACTTCAAATTTTGTGTGAGACCAAAGGAAGATATGTTTATTTGGTGCAAAATCTATATTTTCTGTAGCACACCAGATGATTTAACTTGTATGGTCAATTTACTCAAATACCATAATTACATGGAAGTTTGAACGGGGAGTGAAATCTCATTGGTTTGTACAGGTTAGTGTGAAGCCCCGAAACATCCCAAAGTAATTTGGGCAGAGAATAAAAATGTATTTGCAAACCCCACCCCCCAAGGGACTAGGGGGAAATGAAGAAATATTAAACTTCCCCATCTGGGTAATTACTGGTATTCTCACAAGTATTGGGGGCTACCAATTTAAAAGGCTGAGCCCTCAATCTTGGGGCTTGCCCTTATGAAACTTGTTACTGCAAAGGAGAGGCTAAGCCTAATTGTGCCTAAGAGAACCTCTTTTGTTGCTTAGATGTGTCTAAGCCCACTCAGCAGGTAAACTCACTGCCCTCCCCTCTAAGTGGGACATGACTCCCCAAAGTGTAAATCTCCCTAGTAGCATGGGACATGACTTCTGGGACTGAGCCTGGACTCAGCATCGTGGGATTGAGAAAGTCTTCTTGACTAAAAGGGTAAAGAGAAATGAAACAACATAAAGTTTCACTGGCTGAGAGATTTCAAATCGAGTTGAGAGGTCATTCTGGAGGTTATTCTTAAGCATTATAGAGATATCCCTTTTCAGTTTTTAGTGTATTGAAATAGCTAGAAGGAAAGATCTGAAACGAACTGCAACCCAGTAGCCTTGATTTTTGAAGATGATTGTATAACTATGTAGCTTACATGGTGTGACTATGCGATTGTGAAAACCTTGTGGCTCACACTCCCTTTATTCAGTGTATGGACAGACGAGAGAAAAATGGGAACAAAAATTAAATGAATAATTAGAGATAATGGGAGGGATGGGATGTTTTAGGTGTACTTCTTTACTTGTATTTTTATTCTTGTTTTTATTTTGGGGGAGAGTAATGAAAATGTTCAAAAATTGATTGTGGTGATGAATGCACAACTATACGATGGTACTGTGAACAACTGATTGTACGCTGGGGATGATTACAGTTCATGTGAGTATATCTCAATAAAACTGAATTTTTTTAAAAAAATGAATATCCTTTTCTTAGGAAACGTTCATGGAAGTCTTATGTGCTCAAGAAGTATGATGTGTGCAACCTGCTCTCAAATGTTCAGAAAATGATGGGGGGCAGGGGGGAAGGAGGGAGAGGGAATGATATGGCAAAAGTAGCAAAATGTTACAACTGGTGGATCTGGGTATCTGGGATAGGGTGGGGATGTGTTGGAGTTCTATGTATCAGATTTGTATTATTATTGTAAGTTAGAAATTATTTCAATAAAATAAAATGTTTTAAAAAATCCATAACTATTAAGCAGTTACTTCCTACTCCCGTTCCCTCAGCCCCTGGCACCCACCAATCTGCTTTCTGTTTCTATGGATTAAACTCTTCTGGATATTTCATATAAACGGAACATAAATTGAATCATACAATATGTGAAAAAAAATAAGGACATTAAAAATAAAAACAACAAAACAAAAAAAATGAGTTTTGGAAAATAGTCTTTTCCAACTTAGATTAATTTAAAAAAAAAAATGCTAGGAATAAAAATGGGGACAAAACCACAGATAAAATAAGAGATTTTTAGAAGAATAAAATGTGATGTAAACACAGGGGAATACTAAAAGGAATTTTTAAAGAAATAATTAGATACACATATATCAAACAGGTAAATTTCAAAAATTACAAGTTGCAGAAGTATCCCTTCAGAATGCTACTCCGAATAAATATCTAAAACATACAAAGCAATACTAAATATTTGTGGAAATACACAAATGTACTAAAAGTATAAAAGCAGATAAGTTTATTCTGGGCAAGAATGAGATCACAGAAGGGTACAATAACAGGCTTAAATAGTATATATGTGTGTGCATATGTGTGTATATACAGACACATACATATATGGAATATGTAAATGCTGGGTGGTATCTTCATGGGTGTTAATATTAGACTCTGTACTTTCCTATATGCTTGAAATCTTTTGTGATTTAAACAAAGTGACACAAATTTTATGGAGTCCTGTCCAGTTCTTGTTTGCTCTCAACACAGTGGTTTTCAAATTGTGCTCTCTTCCCCACTTCTGAGGACCATCAGCCTCACCTGTGAACTTGTTAAAAATCCAAATTCTCAGGCCATATCCCACACCTACTGGATCAAAAACTGGAGGTGGGGCCCAGCACTCTGGTTTAACAGTAGGTGATTCTGATCCATGCCAAAGTTTAAGAACCACTGCCTTAGAATAATATTTCTCAGAACTATGGTCTGGGGACCCTCCAACATTACCATGATTGGTGGGTGCTTCTCAAAAATGTAGAATCTGATTCCATAGGTGTGGGATGGTGTCCAGAAATCTGTACCTGTGCATAATGAAAGATAAAGCCATTGTTTTTGAAGGTAGATACAGCTTTTGTAAAATTACTGAAGTGAGGAAGATATACCTCATTCTGATCCACTCTCTCCATTGTTCACTGTATTTTATCCCTATTCTAAAGGATACTTTAATCTAGTTAATATGCACAAAGAATTTAAGCATTTCATTGTTTCAGCAGCCCTCTTTTTATCAATAGATGTGCATTCTGTTCTAACAACTAAGGTAAAAAAAAAAAAACATAATCATTTAAAACTTTACTGGAGGATTGTGGGAAGACGATGGAGTTGGAAGCCCCCAGAATCAGTCCCTCCACCGTAACAACCATTGAATGCGCAGGAACTCACTGAATCAACCTCTATGATACTCTGCAGTCTAGGAGAACTCTGTGCAGCATCCAGGCAGGAGCGGGAGGAAGAAGCTGCAGTGGCTACCTTCCCCCATCCCCCAGCCCAATGGTAGCCAGTGGAGAAACAATTAAGTTGAAACCAATTGAGGTAAAGGACTATCTGCATTAAGTCAAACAAAAGAGTAATCAGGAGTTCTATTCCAAAGGGTGCAGATGGGGCACTCATTCAAACTTCTGTAAATTATAAACAGGGACAGCAAGGTTGCTGACCTTGCCAGCTGAAAGCAATCTGTTTCTGGTAATCCTTACTAACAGCTATTGAGAAAAAAGCATTTGCCAGGTCAACAGCTGCATACCAGGTATCAGGGGATGTGTTGATTTGCTCAAGCAATGATACCACATCTGGAAGAGCAGCTGCAATTGGAGTCACCACCTGGTTAAGCTTACCATAATCCATTGCCATCCTCCAAGACCCATCTGTTTTCTGTGCAGGCCAAATAGGAGAGCTGAATGGGGATGTGGTGAGAATCACCACCCTGTATCCTTCAAGTCATTAAGAGTGGCATTAATCTCTGATATCCCTCCGAATCTGGTATTGCTTTTGATTTACTCTTTTGCTAGGCAGGGGCAGTTCTACTGGCTTCAACTTGGTCTTTCCTACCATAATAGCCCTCACTCCATGAGTCAGGGAACCAATGTGGGGATTCTGCCAGTTGCTGACTATGTCTCTTCCAATTACACTTTCCAGAACTGGGGAAATAACCACAGAATGGGTCTGGGGGCCCACTGGACCCATGGTGAGATGGATCTCAGCTAAAACTCCATCAATCACCTGACCTCCATAAGCCCCTACTCTGACTGGTGGACCAGAGTTACATTTTGGGTCTCCTGGAATTAATGTCATTTCTTGGCCAGGGTCTAATAATCCCCAAAATATCTGATCATTTCCTATTCCCCAATGCACAGTTACCCTGGTATAAGGCCTTCTCCCAGGGGCTCTGGGTCTGCAAACTGTCTCAAGTCTGGGAATTGATTAAAGGACCGTGACTCTCTGTTTTTGTAATTCAAGACAGACTTTTGTTCACTTGACCTAGAATTCTTCTGCTTATACAGATCAAACAAGAATTTATTAGATTGCCCATCTATTTTACTTCTAGGTACTTCATGATCTACTAACCAATGCCACAAGTCTCTGCAAGTCAGATTATTTTGACTGCTGCTTCGAGTCTGCTGTCCACTATGGTAGCCATGCCCACCTCATCTTTGGCAATTGTTCTAGTTTACTAATGGTGCCGGAATGCAAAACACCAGAAATGGATTGGTTTTTATAAAGAGGGTTTACTTGGTTACACAGTTACAGTCTTAAGGCCATAAAATGTCCAACGTAACGCATTAACAATCGGGTACCTTCACTGGAGGATGGCCAATGGCATCTGGAAAACCTCTGTTAGCTAGGAAGGCACGTGGCTGGTGTCTGCTCCAAGTTCTGGTTTCAAAATGGCTTTCCCTCAGGACATTCCTCTCTAAGCTGCAGCTCCTCTTCAAAATGTCACTCTCAGTTGCTCTTAGGGTGTTTGTCCTCTCTCAGCTTCTGTGGAGCAAGAGTCTGCTTTCAACGGCCATCTTCAAACTGTTTCTTATCTGCAGCTCCTCTCTCAGCTCCTGGGTATTCTTCAGAGTGTCCCTCTTGGCTGTAGCAAGCTTGCTCCTTCTGTCTGAGCTTATATAGGGCTCCAGTGAACTAATCAAGGCCCATGCTGAATGGGTGGGGCTATGCCTCCATGGAAACCATCCAGAGTCATCACCCACAGTTGGGTGGTTCACATCTCCATGGAAACACTCAAAGAATTACAATCTACTCAACACTTAATACATTTTCCCACACAGGATTACATCAAAGATAATGGCATTTTGGGGGACATAATACATTCAAACCAGCACAGTGATTAACTGCTGCCACATGGCTTCTGCCAATTTGGGATCCAATTATCTGCAATGTGTTTAAGGATTCCAGCCCAGCGACAGCAGTTCCCACAGCAATATCTGACCTACAGAGAAGGACAACTACAGAGCTCTTCAGAGATCATGAAGCTAGTCTCATAAATTTATTCTTCCCAGTCCTGGTAAAAAGTATGTCCTCTGGACATTCCTGGGGTATGTGAGCAAGTATTCAATGATAAATCCACTCTAACATTCCAATCTCTCTTAGCCTTTGGATCCCCTCATCTACATTATACCAGGGCAGTTCTGGAATTTCAACCTCAGGTAATGTCAGCCACCTTTTGATCCATGTTTCAGCCAACTACCAACAAAATGCTAACACTAACTCCTCAAGCTATATAGCATTGAATGCAGAAACTCTGCTTAGCGGGCCCATGTCAATAAATTCAGCATGATCCAACTTTATATTCCTTCCACCATTATCCCTCACCCTTAATATCTATTCCTCACACATATTCCCCTGATTTCTGTCTATATAAATTGGAAAACTCATATAGTTCTTTGGAGTATAGCGTACTTCCTCATGGGCCACACTTCGTACCTCACCTTTTGGGGCCTGTTACGGTTTGCTAATGCTGCTGCTATGCAAAATGCCAGAAACGCATTGGCTTTTTTTTTTTTTCCACCTTTTTCACCTTTTAGTTTTATATTATTTGTCACACTTTTCATATAATGGAAGTGTTAATTTTACTTTACTTTTTAGTACCTTTTGGGAAAATCTAATGTATTGTAAAGTATTTTGCACATGTCCTGATTTTGCCATGGTCTGGATATTGAAGCCATCCAAGCTTTTGAAATTAAAATTTAACTGCTCCCAACCCCCATGCCAAAATAAAATTCTTTGGGAGTGTCTCTCTGTTGGTCAGGATTTGGATCACTGACCATTCTCAGGAGCTGTAGATAGGTCAGGAGTCACAGTGAAGATCAATTCCAGGCAGCCCCCCTCAGCTAGATCACCTTGGGAAAGAGATACTGATCAAAGTTGCTGGGATCATCTTCACCAGGTAGGGCATACAACTCCACAAAAGGCCTATGTCACAGAGAATGGAGGCCCAAGGAGGAAGAGAGGACCCCAGAAATATCTCTTGGAGATCATAAGGCTGAGAATCCCATGATGAAATACAAGCGGAGGCATCAGCACCGTTAGGTTGCTCAGTTCCAGGGTACTCAGGTGGAACAGGGCCATGGGCTTCTGAAATTCCAGGACTCAAGGAACTTTTTGAAGCAGTTGTGGCCAACAGGATTTTCTCCTTCTCTGCGGACACAGTCCGGTTTGGTGCTTCTCGTGGCACCTTTGGCTGAGTTTGTCCCTGCTGCTTCTTCCATTTGATACGATGGTTCTTGAACCAAGTCTTAACTATGTATTCATCCAGGTGGAGGGCTGAAGCCAGTTTTTTCCTGTCAGTCCAACTTGGGTACTTGTTCTTACTAAACATGTTTTCCAATTCTCTGAGCTGTCCCATGGTAAAGGTTGTGCACCTACGACGAGAATACCTTGGCTTTGCTGACATCACATTCTGTGGGAGTTCCACGGTTCAATCGACCATGGACCTCCTGAGTCACTAGCAGTGCCTCAGTTTTCTCTATCAGATTGGCTTTTATAAAGGGGGTTATTAGGCTGCAAAGTTACAGTTATAAGGCCATAAAAGGGTCCAAACTAAGGCATCAACAACAAGATACATTCACTGAAGAACAGCCAATGGCATCTGGAACACCTCTAACAGCTAGGAAGGCACATGGCTGGCATTGGTGTTCCTTTTCTCCCAGGTTGTGTTTCAAAATGGCTTTCTCCAAAAATGTCTCTGTGCTTGTCTCTCTTAGATTCTCTGGAGCAAACTCTGAGCTAGCATCTCCACACATCTCCAAGCATCTGCTTTCAATGGCCATCTCCAAAATGTCTCTCTCAGCTGTCTCTCTTACCTACAGTTGGGTGAGTCACATCTCCATGGAAACACTCAAACTGTAAATATGAGATTTTATAAAAGAGTCTCATGCAACTGCGGGGATGTACAAGTCCAAATTCCATAGGGCAGGATGCACAAGTCTCAATTCCATAGGGCAGTCCATGAGCTGGCAACTCCGATGAAGGTCTTTGATGAACTCTCCAGGACACGCTGGCTGGCTGAAGAAGAAATGAAAGTTCTCTCTTCTCCCTTAAAAGTTTTCAACTGATTGGGTTCTCTCATTGCAGAAGACACTCCCTTAGTTGATTGTAGATGTAATCAGTCACAGATGCAATCAACTGACTGATGATTTAATAAACCAGCCTCTGGCTTATTAACCAGCCATGAAATGTTCTTGCAATATTGGTTAGACTAGTGCTTGCTTGACCAGGCAACTGGGCACCATCACCTGGCCAAGTTGACACATGAACCTAACCATCACAATAACCATATGGGTAATTATAAATTCCAGTACTACTGTACTGTATTGTTTGTTATATAACTCTACTTCTTGCTTCCTACAGGTGCTAAAATTCAAATGCATTAAAAGTATGATAAATTGATGATGTGGGAAATACAATGTGGGTGGGGAGTGGAGAGGTACAGAAATAGTGTATGTGTATGCTGTTGAAGATAAGTTGCTATCAAATCAAATTAGATTGTTACAGATTTATGATGTAAATTTTAACCCCCATGTAATCACAAAGAAAATATATGAAAAATATATTCAGAAAGAAATGAGAAGGGACTCAAAATGGTATAATATAAAAAGCCAAATAAATATGGTAGAAGGCATTAATGGAAGAACTGAGGTCAAAAAAGTTATAAGACTTACAAATACAAAACAGCAAACTGATATAAGAAAGTCCTGCATTATCAGTAGTTACTTTAAATGTGAATGCATTAAACTCCTGAGTCAAAAGGCAGAGATTGGCAGAATGGATTAAAAGGCATGACCCAACTATATGCTGTTTACAAGAGACTGACCTTAAATTCAAAAACATAAGTCAGTTGAAAGTGAAAGGATAGAAAAAAATATACCATGTAAATAGTAAGAAATAGAAAGGTGGGGTAACTATACAACTATCAGATAAAACATTAAGACAAAAACTGTTACAAGGGACAAAAAGAGTCACAATATACTGATAAAAGGGTCAATTTAACAAGAAAACATAACAATTATAAATACATATATTTATACATGTATATTATATATATATATTACATTTATAACAGAATATATATATTATAACAGAAGAGCTCCAAAATATTTAAGGCAAATATTGGCAGATTTGATGGGAGAAATACATGGTTCTATATTAACAGCAGGAGATTTCAATAAGCAACTTTCAATAATGGATAGAACATCATGGTTCTATATTAATAGTAGGAGATTTCAATATGCAGCTTTCAATAATGGATAGAACATCTAGAGAGATGATCAATAAGGAAATAGAGGACTTGAATGATACTCTTAACCAGCTATACCTAACAGACATATATAGAACACCTCACCCAACAGCAGCAAAATACACATTTTTTTTTCTAGTGCACATGGAATAGTCTCTAGTATAGACTATATGTTAGGTCTCAAAACAAGTCTAAATAAATTTTAAAATATTGAAATCATACAATGTATCTTCTTCAATGGAATGAGGCTAGAAATCAGTAACAGAGGAAAAAATGGAAAAATATCTTGAGAATGAAAATGAAAATACAACAAACCACAACTTATGGGATGCAGCAAAAGCAGTGCTAAGAGGGAAATTTAGTTCTAAATGCTCATATTAAAAAAAGAAGAAAGACTTCAAATCAGAGCCCTAATCTCAAAACTGGAAAAACTAGAAAAAGAAGAGCAAACTAAACCCAAAGTGAGCAGAAGGAAGGAAATAACAAAATTAGAGTGGAAATAAATGAAATCAAAAACATAAAAACAATAAAGATAATCAACAAAACCAAAAGTTGGTTCTTGGAAAAGATCAATAAAATAGACAAAACTTTAGCTAGACTGACAAAGAAAAAAAAGATAGCACAAATAACTGAAATCAGAAATGAAAGGGGGGACATTACTACTAACCCCACAGAAATAAAAAGGATAAAAAAGAATTCTATGAGCACTTGTGTGTCAAGAAGTTGGATAACCTAGATGAAATGGACAACTTCCTAGAAACACACAAACAACCTATACTGACTCAAGAAGACAGAGAGAAGTAAAGAGACTAAAACAGTAATAAAAAATCTACCAACAAAGAAAAGCCCAAGACCTGATGGATTCACAGGTAAATTTTATCAAACATTACAAGAAAAATTAACACCTATCCTGCTCAAGGTCTTCCAAAACATTGAAGAGGAAGGAACACTCCCTAACTCATTCTATGAGGCGAACATCAACCTCATATCAAAGCCAGATAAAGATGGCACAGGAAAAGAAAACTACAGACCAGTATCCCTTATGAACACAGATGCAAAAATAGTCAACAAAATACTAGCAAACCAAATCCTACAGCACATCAAAAAAATTATGATCAAGTGGGATTTATTCCAGGTAAGCAAGGTGATTCAACATAAGGAAATCAATAAACGTAGAACACCACATTAACAGAATAAGGAAAATACCACATGATCATCTCAATTGATGAAGAAAAGGCATTTGACAGAACCAAGCATCCTTTCTTGATCAAAACACTTAGAAAATTAGGAACAGAAGGAAACATCCTCAACATGATCAAGGACATATATGAAAAACCCATAGCTAACATTAATGGTGAAAGACTGAAAGCTTTCCCTCTAAGATCAGGAGCAAGACAAGGATGCCCACTGTCATCTCTGTTATTCAACATTATAATGAAAGTTCCAGCTAAAGCAATTAGGCAAGAGGAAGGAATAAAAGGCACCCAAATTGTAAAGGAAGAAGTAAATATTTCCCTATTTGCAGATGGCATGATCCTATATACAGAAAATCCTGAAAAATCCATAACAAAGCCACTAGAGCTAATAAATGAATTCAGAAAAGTGGCAGGGTACAAGATCAACAACCCAAAATCAGTAGTGTTTCTATATGCTAGTAATGAACAATCTGATACAGATATAAAGAAAAAAATTTCATTTACAATAGCAACTAAAAGAATGACATGTCCAGGAATAAATCTAACCAAGGATGTAAAAGACCTGTACATAGAAAACTACAAAACATTGCTAAAAGAAATCAAAGAAGACCTAAATAAATGAAAGGACATTTCGTGTTCACGGATTGGAAGACTAAATATTGCTAAGATGTCAATTCTATCCAACACAATCTACAAATTCAACACAATCCAAATCAAAATTCCAACAACGTTCTTTGCAGAAATGGGAAAGTCAATCATCAAATTTACATGGAAGGGTAAGGGGTCCCAAATAGCCAAAGTCATCTTTAAAAAGAAGAACGAAGTTGGAGGACTTACACTTCCTGATCTTAAAACTTATTACAAAGCCACAATGATTACAACATTTTGTACTGGCACAAGAGCAGACATATAGACCAATTGAATCAAACTGAGGATTCAGAAATCAACCCTCACATTTATGGGTGATTTTTAACAAGTGTGCCAAATCCACTCAATGGAAAAAGAAAGTTTCTTCAACAAACAGTGCTGGTAAAACTGAATGACCATGTACTAAAGAATGAAGGAGAACCCCTCCCTCAAACCAAATACAAAAATCAACTCAAAATGGATCATGGACCTATAAAACTCCTATAAGAATACGTAGGGAAGCATCTTCAAGATCTTGTATTAGGCAATGGATTCTTAGACTTTATAACCAAAGCACAAGCATCAAAAGAAAAAATACATACATGAGACCTCATCAAATTTAAAAACACTTGTGCATCAAAGAACTTCATCATGAAAGTAAAAAGACAACCTACTGAGTGGAGCAAATATTTGGAAACCACATATCTGATAAGGGCTTAATATCCAGAATATAAAAAGAAATCCTTCAACTTAACCACAAAAAGACAAACAATCTGATTTTTAAAATGGGCAAAAGACTTGAAAATATATCTCTCCAAGGAAGATATACAAATAGCCAGGAAGCACAAGGAAAGGTGCTCAACATCACAAGTTATCAGGGAAATGCAAATCAAAACACCAATGAGACACCATTTCATACCCACTAGAATGGCTAGTATTTTTTTAAAAAAATGGAAAATTACAAGCATTGCAGGAGGATGTAAAGAAATAGGAACACTCATTCATTGCTGGTGGGAATGTAAAATGGTGCAGCCACTGTGGAAGACAGTTTGGTGGTTCCTCAGAAAACTAAGCATCGAACTACTATATGACCTGGCAATCCCACTTCCAGGTATATACTCAAAAGATTTGAAATAGGGACTCAAAAAGATATTTGCACAGTGATGTTCCTAGCAGCATTATTCACAATTGCCAAAGATGGAAACACCCCAAATGTCCATCAACCAATGAATGGATAAACACAGTGTGGTTTATATACCATGGAATATTATTCAGCCATAAAAAGGAATGAAGTTCTGATACATGCAACAACATGGATGAACTCTGAAGACATAACCTCAAGTGAAATAAGCAGACACAAAAGGACAAATATTGTATGACCTCCCTGATAAGAAATAATTAGAATAAACAAACTCATAGAGTCAGAATCTAGAATATAGGTTACCAGGGAATGGGGAGAGGTAGAGAATGGGGAGTTAATATTTAAATATAGAGTTTCTATTTGGGTTGATTGTAAAGTTTTGGTAATGGATGGAGGTGATGGTAGCACACATTGTGAATCTAATTAACTATAATTATAGATTTGAATGCAGTTAAAGGGGGAAATTTTAGGTTATATGTATGTTACTAGAATAAACATTTTTTTTTAAATCATAGAACTGTACAACACAAACATTGAACTCTAATGTGGACTATAGTTAACAATACAATTATAATAGTATTCCTTCATCACTTGTAACAACAGTACCACTCTAATACAAAGTGTTAATAATAGGGAAAACTGGGAGGAGAAGGAGAGGTATTTGAGAACTCGGTATTTTCTGCATGATTTTTTGGTAAATTTACAAGTTTCCTAATAAAAAATTGTATACAAACTTTACTGTTTGTAAAATAATTCAAATCATTTTCCACCAGCAAAATAGACAAAATTTTAAAATGTAGTCATAGTTTTAGCCCATTCATATTTTAAGGATATACATATCTATATAAACTTGTATGTAGATATAATTTCTTGAATGATGGACAAAGCCATTGTCATAGAGATGTGATTCTTAGGAGAGGCTGAAGATACTTTTACTTTTTATGTTTTATCCTTAAACTGTTAGATTTTTTGCCATATGTATTTATATAGCTTTCTTATTATATACTGTATTCCACTGATTCTAAGATGCCCTTTCTTGATATTAAAACAACCCTGAAATTGGAATGTTTCCTACAATCGATTTATGTCAGTTTAATTGGCAGCATCTTTTCCTTGCTTTGGTACGTAAATTAAAAATGAATATTAAAATCAATATCATCTTAAGAACAATGAAAAATGGTATCCGTTAATAGGGAGTGGATAAATAGATAATTTTAATGGTTTACATATACTTTAGGATTTATTTTCCTAGGAGAATTGAATTGGGAAAGATTTTAAATAACGTTATTTCATTGACAAATTCAATTATTTGAACAGGTGCTGTGTTCTGAGGATGATGGGGGAATATAGGCAAGAACGAGATGGTCCCTGCTTGTATTTTCTCCTCTGGTTTAAAGTGGCAGGACTCTCGTTGGGAAATGACACTCTTCAAACGAACTTCCCTTCGAAGAAAGCGTTGGAAACCTGACCAGTGACTGAACTGCAGCTTATCAGCCACAGGTTGCCCTGAGCAGAGAGGAGCAGAGGCTGCGGGTGAACTTTCCTAGAAACAGAGCCGGGCAGGGGAACCCATTTCCTGCTGCGGTCTAAAATACAGGATCAGCAGAAATGTTCTTTTAGCAAAATAAGGCGCGTGTTGCTCCCCGCAGAACTTCAGCCCCGGATGTCCTCCAGAGGACCCTTACCCAGCGGCTTGAGTGCCCTCGCCCTGTGACTTGAATTTGACCAAACTCTATTAAACACATGAATTTAGTCCAAGAAAGTATGAGGAATCCCATAAAAGTTCCGAGGACACTTCGTCCTGCAGGCATCCCGCACACAGGAGACTCCTATTACTAACCCCAGCACAGACAATACCCTTTCCCTGACCCCAGAGAATTCATGCTTCTTTTAAAGGATCCACAAGTGATTCTAATGTGCAGCTCGGATTGAAAGCTATCATTAGAGGAGAAGTGGGGAAGTTACAGTCGCGCCCGAGAGAGAGCGAGGGAGAAGCTAGAATGAGGTAAAGGACGGTTAGTTCCACTAGCGGTCAATGTGTCCGTGAAATAAGCAAGAAGTGCCCACACATGCAAAGTCCAATTTCGCGAAATAAAGAGAAACGAATAAAGAATGTCAACAATTCTGTCAAAACTTAAAGGCCCCTTCTCATTAGAGGGCAGCCCTTTTGCTACAGGATAAACATTTTAATCCACTATCTGTAAGTTTCAAAAACAAAAATAACTTTCAAACTTTTAGCTGAATACCAAACTCAGATTGGGCCGCAGTTCTCGCTTGAGGTCCGGCCCTCTGCATCAAGCACAGAATGGAAGGTAGAGGGGTCTGGCCCGGAGATGGACGCATCCTTAGTCAAATGTTCATTGTTATCTTCGCAACCCAGGAGGGTAATAAAAGGCCGAGGGAGCAAAGAGGCCACATGGCCCTGTTCCCAAGACCCCGCCAAGGCTGAGTCATCGGGAGCTTCCAGAGGAAAAACTACGTCGCTTGGATTCCCCCGCCTGGCAGGGGCGGGCTGCTGGGGTCGGGAGCCGGCCCGCGGGGAGACTGGGCTCACCGAGCCGCGCTGCAGGGAGGGGACTGCCCGGGATCGCCGAGCCTGGAGAACAGCTGAGCAGCGGCGGAGTGACGCGCGGGGGAGGGACTGGCAGGAGGAGGACGGCGACCGCGTCTAGGCGCACACTTCGCGCGGGAGGGCGCCCGTCCCCACTCGCTCGCCGCAGTCCCGCCCCCGCGCCCGCTGCGCTGCCTCCAGAGGCACCTCTCCGCGGAGGCACACGGAACCCTCTTCTTGCCCACGGACGGCGACGTCCTGCCCACCCGCACGGACGGGCTGCTGGACCCAGCGGAAGGAAGAAGAGTGCGGCGAGCCTGAGCTGCCGGGGGCGGGTCCAGGCTCCGGGAGCCGCGCCGACCGCGCAAACCGCGCGGAGCCTTCGGACAATGGGGCCGCGGCGGCTGCTGCTCCTCGCGACCGGCCTCAGTCTGTGTGGTCCGCTACTGTCCGCTCGCACCCGGGCCCGCAAGGCAGGTGAGCTGCCCGGTTTTCCTTCCTTGACCACCTCCAGCCTAGCAGCCGGGAGCCTCCGCGGGTACGGGACGGGCGGGGAGGAAGAGGGAGGCTGATGGTCCCGACTAATTAGGTACAGGTTGCTCTTCTTTTCGAGAGAGGTACTCCTGACTGCACCCTCTGCCTCAGTTTCCTCCAGAAGACAAACAGGCATTTAGGCTGAGATCCAGAGTTTCCCCCAATGATATGTAGGTGGGGCTTGCCCACTCCCCTTCGCGGGATCAACCGATGCTCCTTTGGACTCGGTTTTGGAGGATGCAAATGGCCTGCAACTGGATGACGGTTATGGAAGTGGATGGGGCCGGATTTCTGTGGGAGCCCGCGGTCCCCCAATGCATTTGTTGTCATTGTGTGGCCTGTTTCTCCGATCGCCCAAGACCTCCCCTCCCCCGCGCCAAGAAAGGATCTCCTATTGCCCCATCTATAAACGTTTCTTTTTTTCCGATATAAAGTGGAGTAACTGACCCGCTGAAGTTTTGTTTTGTTGGAATTTTTTTCTCGTACATTTTATAGGCAAGGAAAGTGTGTAGTGAAAAGCCTATCTCCTTGGCACGTTGAGTAGAGAATCAGTACCAGCAGCTCCCCGCACGGGACTTGTACACAGGAGGTGGCTCACAGTGCGAGTGACAGGGTGGTGGTTGCGCTTGGAAGATTCTGCTTGTTACCTAGAAGCCATTTCTTCCAAGTGAGTGGAGGAAAGGGGGTCCTCTCTCCAGAACCGAGCTCCCTCAGACGCTATTGGATACCAGCGTCTGATCTGCTCCAAGTTGCTTCTTTTGTTTTACCACACAGAAGACATTTCCCACCAACAGTGTATTTTTAAGTGTCTGGCTACTTAACAAATAAATGTGTTTTCCACCACTAGTCCCTCAGAAGGACAGAGATGTTTTCATCCTGTAAAGGCGCTTAGAAAGTGAGGGGAAAAAACTTGACTTTTTTGGTAGCCATAGTATTTGATAAACTTTTAGCCACTTTTTCAGCTTGAATCAAATTCAAGCTGGTTTTCTTGTTATCCACGAAAATGTGTGCTTAATATTGTCTCATTAAAAAAAAGTTATATATTTAAAAAAAAAAGTTTAGTCACATCAAGATGAAGAGTGGACAAAGACAGCATTTTCTCCGCTCTCCATCTCTGCTTCAAGGAGGTGCTTTTGGGAAAACTAAGTGCCCCCAGTCAGGAGCCCAAAGTTTAGCAGCAACCAGCCTGCTTGTGCATAAGCCATGAGCGTTACCTCTGATGGTGTTTGGGGGAATGTGGAGAACTCCTGAAAAATGGTGTGTGGTGACAAATAATTGCAGATACCACTTGGTAATTTGCTCAATTTTATTTCAGAACATGCTTTTCAGAAAACAGGTTTTTGTTTGAGCTTTGGATGTGGAGATGGAGAACAGGTTTATCCAAGTGTTGCATCCACTTAAGCTACCTTTTCTCACATGGCTCCCCAGGAACGTTTTTGTCCTCAGTTAGGGAGTGAAATTAAAGACTCCTGGTTCCTGCCACAGGTCTTACTTCCTTGTGTAAGGGGCAGACAATACTGGTGTAGCTAGGACAGACAACTGAACAAACACTGGCTAATTTATCTATTACTGGATCCTGGGGCCACTTTGGAAGGAAAAGAAGATAAGAGGATGAGATGAGAAAAGGAGTATATGTTAAGCATTGTATTTCCTGGGCCATGAGACATCTTACTTAGATTATCCCTTTTTACCCTCTCTGAAAACCTTGTTAAGGTGGGTGTTTATCCTCTTTTGCCAACTGTGAAACCAAGACTCAGAACATACCAAATGCAGGGAGGGAGACAGTGGGACCCATCAGTCCATGCACCCTGGGTGCAAGCAATAAGTGGTGCATTGTCTTTAACAGAGTTTAAAATCACTAATAAAATTAGCTAAAAATAGGTCTGCTTTTTGTTAGCACATTGCATCAGCAATTTTAAACAATATCTGTGATAAAATTACTTCTCCCTGAGGCTACTCCCATCATTCAACACCCCCTACCCCCACCTTGATATGCCACTGCTCAGAAGCAGAAATTCTTGCCCAGGATCAACAGCTTCATGAGACCCCAGCCTTAATCAAACCCCTTGAGGGATGACCCCACCCACCCACTGGAGTTTTCCCTCAGCACTCTCAGATCTTTTCTTCCCACTCATTTTGGCATTCTCTGCATTGTCACTTTTTGGGTCTCTCATCTCCCAAGCTGACTTTATAAACTTCTATTTATCCCCATGATATCTAGAACAAATTGATTGAGAAATTCATAAGTTCACTAACCAGTTTGCATTCCTTTTCGAGGCTAATTTAGATGCGATGACCTGCCTTCATCAAAGAGGGCCAGTGTCTAAGAGGGAAAGGCGGTGTTTATTAATTTTATAAAGACTTGGGAAGAAACCAGAATGACCAATATAAACAGAGATTTGGACGGATCAAGGAAAGGCCCCTGCATGGAGAAAAATCCCTGTAAGGATAAGAGGGTAGCAGGTGGTGAAGGAGGCCATGTAGCAAGGGGGGCGTTACAGGTTACCCCACGTGGGCAACTCAGATTTCATGTGGTTGGATTTCGCAGTGGGTAGAGAGGCAAGCTGGCATCCAACCTCTAGAAGGAAAGTTCCAAGAAGGCAGGGAGTTTTGCTTACTTTTGTTTCACTTTATATTCATACTCCCTAGAACAATGTTTGGGGTACTTAAAATATTTCTTAATGACTCGCTAAGGACTCACTAAGATGTGGTCAAAGAGCCACTTAAAATGAATTCAAGACTGAAGACATTCCATCCCAGGATACTGAATTTTCAGATGTGAACGTGACAGTGTGACTGATTATTTGTGAGAAATCTAGGAGAATGTCAGCCTTCTAGAAGACTAGAGATGAGCAAGTATCCTGATTTTCAAAGATGGTAAAGTGATAAGTTCCAGAAAGTACAGCTGGAGGAGCTTGCTTGGTGATACCTTGCAAATTTTTGGAATAAATTAGACTGCAGATGAAAGTGGGGATATACAGGTAGTTCACATAGAAACACTAATACCAAATTATACCAAACTCACCTCATTTCTTTTCAGATAGGATTTCTAGTCAGGCAGATTGGCAGAAAAGTCATAGAAAGGATATCGTCACTTCCGCCAGAATATGACAGTTTGGTGATCCTAATGTGGAAGAGATGGGGAAGAGCAGTAGAATTAGGGAGTGGAAAGGCTTCATAGTTATTTGTGGATATACCCAAAGGATTTTGATTAATTAATCACTATCTGGGGAGCAGTTACTGGAAGAGGCTTGGTGTATTCAGGGGTCCTGCTTTGCCCTTGTCTAACCAATCTTGTTCCCAAAAGCTCGAATGAGCCCTCAAATGTCTTATTTTTCTAGTTTGCATATAGCTCAAAGCTGGGAGGGTTGGCAGAATTTCAAATGATCAGTTAACAAAATTGACTAAAAAGGTGCCCAATACCAAGAAGATGAGCTTGAATTAAAATGGAATTTTAAATCCTTCCCTTTCGTTGAATAAATAAAAATAAAAAAAAAAAAAAAAAGAAAATTCAGCAGGGCTGTTACTGGGTAAGAGAGACCTGTCTTAGTATCTTCATATGAAGAAGACACAAGTGTAGTGTGCTAGTTTAGGCTCAAATGACACCACCACAACTGAGGGAGCCATCCAGGCCCCCAGCCCCTTTTTCTGTAGAGAAGCAAACCCCTGCATTCCACAGCTCCCCTAGAGGGCAAAATCTGTAGCCCATTTGCTTGGTAACCCAGGAGGAGCACATGGAGATGTTTAGTAATCATTTATGCACAGATTGTGGTAGCCTGCTGTTTACTTTGCTAACAGATTTATAGATAAGGCCTACCAGCTATAAATAGATCCCTACTCATGAATATGCTAATTAACCGGCCTTCCCAGAGAGAGGATGGTCTTAAACCTAAACAGAAAGACACAAAGCTCGACAGCAATCCTCCCTAAGCAGACCAGAAAGCTCTCTGAAGGATGAAAGTCAAATTTTTTTATAAACCAGTAAGTAATTTTCTACCCCAAAATACCTTTTCTTAAAAATAGTATTTCTTAGTGGCTTTGCCTATATTTTTACGGGACTTATCCTGCTAGTAGGTTCTCTCCTGCTTTGTCTACTCTTCCTTTGTGTGAAGGTGTTTATTTTCCGACGTTCCTGGCCCCTTCCCAGGAATGTTCTTTTGCATGCCTCTCTGATCATCTCTGCTGGTTGCCTTTCCACTTTATCCTTCCACCTTCCAAACTCCTCATTTCTCAGCTCTTTGTGTCCAAACAAAACAATGCATTGTACACACGAACTTCTGTTTCTCAGCAGCTCTGAATTTGCTCCTTTTCCAAACTGCTTCTGGCAGGTCCTTTCCCTGTGCCCTTTCCTTCCAGTTCACCTTTGTCCTTGTCACCCTCAAAAACTGGAACTCAGCTGGACTTTGGGTCATTACTTTCCCTCTCTCATTTTAGACAGGTGCCTTCTCTTTCAGGCTCCTACACGACACCCCTCTTCTTCAGTGGAACTCCACTTTATTTTTTTACTTACTTATTTTAATTGAGATGAAATAATGGAAAAGTAACCATTTTAAACTGTGTAATTCAGTCGTATTTAATGCACTCACCATGTTATACAACCACCATTTCTGTCTAATTCCAAGACATTTTCTTCACCCCAAAAGAAAACCCCACCCCATTAAGCACTTACTCCCTGTTTCCCTCCAACCCCCCAGCACCTGCAACCACTGACATGCTTCCTGACTCTGTGGATTTACTATTGTAGGTATTTCATGTATGTGGAATAATACAGTGTGTGGCTTTTTGTGTCGGGGGAACTCCACTTTAGCTATTTTTCATGAGGCCCCCCCTTACTCTGCAGATACTCACAAACACATCCTAGGAATCAGAAGATTGTCATAGGAACCCCAGCCTTGGTTTATTTTTCACAGTGATGTGCTTGGTGAGGAATTTGCAATTTCAACATTCAGAATTTTCTGTTGCTCTCCTATTTTGTGGCTTCTTCCATTTTGTTTTTTTTTTGTTTTGTTTTTTTTTTCCTTCTCTTGCTTATGCCTAAAACCATCAGAGTAAATAACTCTCTCGATATGTGAAGTTTTTTTTCTGGGTACGAGCTTCTAGATATACTCTCCCACACTGGCTTTGATGGTACTTGAAATGCCTGCCTTGGAGAAACCGAAGTTAAAGCCTTGGACTCCCAACCACCCCCATACCAAGGCAGCCAACAAAGTTTTGCTAGGTAAAATGCCATTACGGTCTCTGAAAATTTGGCTTTTAAAGAACTTGGCCTTTTGAAATGCCAGAGAGTTTCATGTGAAAACAAATTTATTTAACTTTAGGAAAGGACATTATAAAACCACACTGTATTTCAAATCTAGGATGAATTAAAATCCAGGTCTTGTAGTACTGTAGAAGTGTTTTCCAATAATTTCTTTTTTGATAACCAACAGCAAGAATAATAAGAAATACCCTTTATATTGTGATCCAGGAGTTCTGTGTGTGCCATAGCTATGATGGACTATCATAGTGTCTATATAAATATGAAACAAAGTTTCGTACAATACTCACTGTTACTATGTGCTATGCATTGTGATATTTTCTACACTATTCTATTTATTTAAATGTGCATCACAACCCTGTAAATTGATTTCTTAACAACTACTAAGGCTCCACCCCTAATTTGAAACAGTGCAGCAGGCACAGCGAATTGTCCCAAGATTGGCTGAATGGGTAACCTAACTAGCTTTGCAAAAAAGAGTTCCACTTTCTTTGAAGTGCCATTTATGGTTTTCCCAATCATATCTACGACCTTATGTATTAGTGTACAGGTTTAGAAACAGCAGAAGGACTTGGGTGGGGTTGGGGATGGAGGCAGCTTGGCACAGAGAGGAATTGGTGATCATTAACAGCCTTTATTGAGAACTAGGGTATTTAACTTTTAATTCTGAAATAATTTCAAACAAGACAGTTGCAAAAATAACACAAACACCATATGGAGAACTCCAGCATACCCCACCCATACCCAGATACCCAGATCCACTAATTATAACATTTTGCTACCTTTGCCGTATCATTCTATCTTATTGTCCTAGTTTGCTAATGCTGCAGAATGCAAAACACCAGAGATGGATTGGCTTTTATAAAACGGGGATTTATTTCGCTACACAGTTACAGTCTTAAGGCCACAAAGCGTCCAAGGCAACACATCAGCAATCGGGTACCCTCACCGGAGGATGGCCAATGGCCTCCGGAAAACCTCTGTTAGCTAGGAAGGCAGCTGGCATCTGCTCCAAAGCTCCGGCCTCAAAACGGCTTTCTCCCAGGACGTTCCTCTCTAGCAAGCTTGCTCCTCTTCAAAACATCACTCCCAGCTGCACTCTCTTCCTCCCCCCGAGTCAGCTCATTTATGTAACTCCACCGATCAAGGCCCACCCCGAATGGGTGGGGCCACGCCTCCATGAGAACATCTCATCAGAATCATTGCCCACAGCTGGGTGGGGCACATTCCAAGCAAATCCAACCATCACCAAAACGCCTGCCCCACACAAAACCACAAAGATAATGGCATTTGGGGGACACAATACACTCAAACCGGCACACTTATCTATTTTCTCAACATTTGAGAGCAGGTTACTCACATCATATTCCTGAACACATAACACTTCCATGTCCATTTCCTGTGAAAAAGGACATTCACTTATGTAATCACCTTAAGTACAGTTATCAAGTTCAAGAAATTTAATGATATAAAGCTTTTATTCTCTACTCCAATAATTTCTCATGTCCTTTTGAGCCTTTTCTCTTCCATTCTTAAACCCCATGTATTGCATTTAACTGTGATTATCTCTTTAGTTTCTCTCTCTTTTTTTTTAATTGTGGAAACATATATACAACATTAATTTTCCCATCTCAACCCCTCCCAAGCATACCATTCAGTGGGATTAATCACCTTCACGGCATTGCAGTACCCTCATCACCATCCATTACTAGAACTTTCTTTTCACCCCAGACAGAAACCTGCATTCATTTTGCATTAGCTCCCCATTGCTCCTGCTCCCACAGCACCCTGTAACCTATACTCTACTTCCTGTTTCTATAAGTTTGCACATTCTATGATATTTTCATTGTGGTTACCATGGGGCTTAAATGTAACATCCTAAATCTATAACCATGTCCTTTGGTTTGATGTCAGCTTAACTTCAACAGCATACAGAAACCATGTTCCTATACCTATCCATCCTCCCACCTTAATGTAGTTCTTGTCACAAATTACATACTTATACATTATGAGTTCAAAACTCTTTTAGATGGTAGGAAGTAAGAAACAGAGTTACAAACCAAAATACGATAGTACTGGTATTTATATTTACCCATGTCATTATTTCTACCAAAGATCTTTATTTCTTATGGGTTCAGTAACTTGTCTAGCATCCTTTCCTTTCAGCCTGCAGAACTCCCTTTAGCATTTCTTGTAGGGCTAGTCTAGTGGTGACAAAGCCCTTCAGCTTTTGTTTATCTGGGAATGTCTTAATCCCACCCTCATTTTTGAAAGATAGTGTTGCTGGGCACAGAATTCTTGTTTGGCAAGTCTTTGCTTTCAGCACTTTAAATATGTCTTCCCAATGCCTTCTTGCCTCCATAGTTTCTGATAAGAAATTGGCAGTTAACTTTATTGAGGCTGCCTTGTATGTAACATGTTGCTTCTGTCTTACAGCTTTCAGAATTCTCTCTTTGGCATTTAATAGTTTGATTATAACAGGGCAAAGTATTGGTCTTTTGGGGTTTATCCTGTATGGAGTTCATTGAGCATCTTGGATGTATATATTCATGTCTTTCATTAAATTTGTAATGGTTTCAGCCATTATTTCTTTGAATATTATCTCTGCCCCTTTCTCTTTCTGGGACTCCCACAATGCGTATACTGGTATGCTTGATGGTGTCCCACAGGTTCGTCAGGCTCTGTTCACTTTTTTTCCTTCTTTCTTCTTTCCCCTCCTCAGACTGGATGGTTTCAATTGTCTTAGCTTCAAGTTCATTTATTCTTTCTTCCACAAGCTCCAAAGTGCTGTTGAACCCTTCTAGAGAATTTTAAATTCCTGTTACTGTGATTTTCAGCTGTTTGATTCCTTTTCATAATTTTCTTCTTGCTGTTGATACTCTCTTTGTATTCATCTCTCTTTCTTCTGATTTCGTTTAGTTCTTTGTCCATGTTTTCCTTTAGCTCTTTGAGCATATTTAGGAGGTTTTTTTTTCCTTACGTCATTTTCAGTAATGTCCCAGGTCTGATCCTCCTCATTGATGGTTCTAATGCTTTAATCTTCTCCTTCGCCTGGGTCATCACTTCCTGTTTCTTCATATGTTTTGTAATCTTTTGTTGAAACCTGGACATTTTGATACTTTATGTGTTATTGCTGGAATTTAAACTCTGAGGTATCAGTTCCTTAGGCTTGTGTCTCACTTGTATTATGACAGAGCTTTCCTTAATGCCAGGAACTAGGGAGAGAGAGACAGATGGAGACAGATAGAATAAGAATATACCTTTCCTTGTCTTTGCATATTGACCTGTGCAAGTGCTCTGCTGCAGAGCTTATCCATACCTTGAGTTTGGAGAACAGCTCCAGGCCAAAGTGTAGTGGCCTCCCGGGGCCTTTCTGTGCATATGTTTTGTCTTGGGCATATGCGTTTGAACCTAAGAATACCAATGTCTTCTCTTCCTTAGGAAGTAGTTTCTTCCTGATCTCTGGCACTGCACTATATCAGCCAGCAATCCCTCACCCCAGACAGCCACTTACCTGCTTTCCCACAGAGTTCTGTAGGAGAGTTCTGTGAGCCCCTTCTACATGCAGAACAAGTTATGGTATGAGAGTCCCTCAGGCCACCACACAGATTGGTCCAGAAATACATGCTCCCGGTATGTACACAACGGTTACTCTGCTCCTCCAGAACCAAGACCAGGGATCCACACTGGCAGTTAAGGCCGCTTCTTCCCTGAGCTGATGAGGGGATGAGGAAGGTGCCAACCTTGGCGCCAAGAGATCCTATTTAAGTGGCCTTTTTCTTCACTCAGTACTCACCCTACTGCTATAATCCTTTAACTGTTTTCTGGAGCTTTGAGAAAGAAGTTTTTCTGCCAGTTTTTGCTGGGTTTTCAAAGTTTCTGTGGAGGGACAGAGCCCTGAAGCTTCTTACTTTGCCATTTTGGTTGAGGTGGATGTGAATTAGTTTTTTCATTTTAACTTGCTGTCACCTTGGAAAGTAAAAAGCAATGTTCCAAGAACATGGAGCTCAGCAGCTGTAATTCTTGGTGGAGAACAGTCCCGGAGGAATGGGGAAAGTGGGGCAAACAGAGTAGTTTCCAGGGAGGCCTGCTAGCATGCCTAACCCCAGAACATGCTATGGCCTCCATGAGGTTCTACACGAAGGCTCCCCACTCTTCCATTGTTGCCTTCTGTGCCTGCTATGGCTTTGGGTATGCCCAACATTTACATTTTCTGGTTGTCTTTGCACTCCCTTATAACTTCCTTTCCTCCAGTTTTCTCTGCCCTCTGCTTCCCCGTGCTTCTAGCAGAGTCTCAGCTCCTAGGTGTGGCATGGGAGGGGGGGCAGCCTTCCACACTGGCAGCCTCTTCCTGACCCTGTGGTCAGCATTTTACTTCATTCTACTTTTTATTTTTGTGTTTCTGCAGCAGAGATTACTGCTCTTGTTTCTTCTCTGTCTAGAACAGTATTTAAAAAATTTGTTTTTCTCCTTTATCCTTGACTGTCTCTCTACTATATTCATCCTGCTCCTGTCTGTGAAGGCTGGATTTTTGGTGTGTATTTGTATGTAGCCAAGGTCAGCAAGACTCCAGAATTACCAAATGACAACTGAGGGCATTGTCACCTTAACTTATATATTCACATGCCCACGTACCACCTGCTATAGCTAAAAAGATAGGCAGATTTGCTTGTGTGGTGAAATGCAAAGAGAAGTAAATGATACTCATTTAGAAGGTTGTTAATCACAGGTTTTTAAAGAGGCAGGGTGATGTGGTGTGGTTCAAAGGGAATGAACTTTAGAGCCAGGCATCTCTGGGTTTAAAACCTGGCTCCTCCACTCAGTAGCTGTATGATTTGGGATTAGTTACTTAGCCGTTCCATGCCTCCATGTTGTCATTTATAATTTGGGAATTATGATGCTTATCTCATAAAAATGTTGGAGTTAAATGAGATAAGGTAAGTAGCTGGCACATGTTAGGTGCTCAAAAAAAATGTTGTTTTTTCATATACCACCTCCGCCCTATTCCAGAGCTGCCTTTGAGGAGTTGGTATCGAGTGAACCATCTGCATGTACAACTGTGTTCCCACAAACATTCAAGAACTCTTCCCCCTCCCAAACTAAGACAAAACAAAAACATTTGCCCTTAGCTTCTAGTGGCAAGTAAATCTGCATAAAATGTTTGTTTTGCTTCTTACCTTTTATGATGGAAATACTCAAATGTACACAAAAATGGAGAGTAGTGTAAGTACTCCCATACCTGCCTTCCAGCTTCAGCTTTATTAACGCAACCAAACCTGTTCAATCTATATCTCCACCTTCTCCATCCCCCAGCTGGGTAATTTTAAAGCATATCCCAGACATAATATCATTTCATCCATAAACACATCAATATACGTCCTTAGAGATAAGAACTCTTTTTTCATATAACCACAATTCTAACATAGCTCCTAAAAACTGTTTAACAACAATTCCTTATTATCACCTAATATTCAGTCAGTGTTCAGATTTCCCTGACTGTCTAATGGATATCTTTTAATAGTTGTTTTTTTTCAAATCAGGATCAAACAAGGTCCGCCATGGCATTTGGTTGATACGTCTGTGTCTCTTAAATCTCTATTAATCTGTAACTATTTCCTTGCCCTCCTTTTCTTATGGCTGTTTTTTGCTTTGTTTTTGCTTTGTTTTTGTTTGTGTTTTTTGTCAAAGAAACTGAGCCATTTGTCTTACAGACTTGCCTATATACTGGAGCTGGCTGACTGCATCTTGGGGGGGTTGTTCAGCATCCCTGTCTGTCCTCTGCATTTTCTCTTATGTGGTGAGAAGATCTAGAAGCTTGATCAAATTCAGGTTCAGTTTGTGACTGCCTCAGAGGTGGTCCTGTATACATCCTATTACAGCACATGGAGCTTGCTCTCTTGATCACTCAGTGGATTCAGGTGTTGTCAGTCTGGTCTGCCCATTGTTAAATTCCCCATCAGCCTTTCACCTAATGGCTAATGGTTTTAGCAACCTTCGATGGCCATTGGTCTCAATCCGTTATTTCATTAAGAGCTTACAAATGATGATTCGCTAAGTTTATCACTGTTGCTGCATTCATTAAGTAGTTTTTGTTAGAAAAAAAGAGCTTTCCCTCACTGACTCCATGGTTTCCCTCAAGTTTCATAGAACAAAACAGGGTAAATGCTTGAATCTTTGCTCTATTTACCAATTTTCAGAAGGAGTATCCTAGTTTCCTCCAAATGTGACCATTAACACTTTATTTTCCTTTGGGTATCATTATGAATTCGTGGATTTTACCATAAATGAAACATTCAATTCATTTCAGTCATTATTCTTTGGATGTTCCTCCAGTGGGAGCCCCTTCAGGTTGACTGAGCCTCTCTGACCTGACTTAGTTTTCTTTGAAGATGTTCCGGGCTCATCTGTGCACTTCCTACCCCAGATCAGGGACTAGCCATTTCTTTGAGGAATGCTGGTTGTTTCCTTGGAAAAGGGTGTTTGTTTGACTTTGAGGGAGTAGAGCATTCCAATAATGCTGCTTGACATAATTAATAATGTTTCTACTATATTTCCATCTTTCTTTTCTTTATTTCTCTTTAGCCTACAGTGTTTTTTCACATATGGAGAAGTGCAGTGCAAAACTCTCCTGCTTTGTGTGGGAATGTGGACAAAGTCCTGAGACTTGTGCTTTGTTCATTCCCAAAAAGGATGCATCCCTCAGGGCAGAAGACTGAGTCAGAATTGAGGCTGGCATATCGTGGGAAGCTGGCACATCATGAATCCCACAATTGAATGGGACCTTGAAAGATCATCTAGTCAGCCCTCTGCTTCCAGACCAGATCTCTTCCAAATCAGAAAAAAAGTGTCACCTCACTCAATAATTTTTAAAGTTTCCAGTGTTAGAGAATCTGTATTTAAGCTATTTATTACTATGCTGTATTTAACAACAAAACTACACTGGGACCATTTAAGAGAAGCTTAAAGCAAGGGAACCTTAACAAGAAGTATGAGAACTGATTTTAGGGCCTGAGCTAGTTTTTTGGTGAAACTGTATAGCCTAACAACAAAACACCCATGAGTCATGAGAGTGTTTGGCAGGTTGACAGGCCCTTTCTCCTTGACCCAAGTGCATTGTGCTAGGACCCACAGAAAAGAGATTCTCGTCCAAATTTCAGCCTAAGGGGCGTGAGCTAGTTGGAAATATCTGGTCACCTTGCATTGGTTTTTCTCTTTCTTTGATGCTGGTATATACTTTTAAAAAAAGTATTTCGCTGACTTTCTTTAATTCCACAAAAAACAGAATAGCAGACCTGTGGTGGCAAGAAATAGTTACACCTTAGGCAGTGATATTTAATCAAGGGATTATGCAGTCTTCCTGGGCTCCAGCCTATAAAAATTTCATGTTTCAGTGGGTGTAATGTTCCTGTCATAAACACAGTACTGCCAGAGAAGGCCTAATCAAGGAAGACTTTGTTTTTAAAGCAAATAGTTATTGCCAAAGTATTAAATAAAGAGGTAGTGCCTAATGACACATTTACTTTAAGACCTAATGATAGTACCTAAGAAGGTAATGATAGTTCTCAAATAGTATCACTCCTCTAGGTGGTGTCTTGATTCATATATATGTACACAGAATCCCTTAATCTGACCAGATTTCCCTAGATTTTTAAGGACACACGTCATTGTGAAATCAAAGTACTGGAATCCATTCATTCTTATCTTTCAGCTCCCATGCATTCTTTATGGTTTTGAGTGGCCTCACATGCCAGGATGTCTGTACAGAGTGCCAGGCCTCCACTTGACTAGGTCAAGGTGAATACACAGTAAGTGAGATGCATCACACAAAGGGAAGAAAGGAATATTTCCAGAAAGGAGGCTGAGCTTGAAATTTGAGTTACAGCTCTGAACGCCAGGCCTATATACTTTGCAACCTCTTTGTGCCCCCCCCCATCATGCTGAAAATGTAAACTTTGCTAAATAGGAGGGAAGAAGAGCCTAGATTCCATTTAATTTAAAATAATTGAGAATGGACAAATGAAAGCAAACTACATGGGAGTGGTAAGGGAAGGATAATAATTTCTTACATTGTATTAATTTTTATAGTTTACAATGTGATAATATGTCCTGTTCCACTCGGGATACTCCAGGCAGGTTGCCAGATTCTGTAGGCCAAACAGGTATTCTTCAAATGCCATTTTAATGATTCTGAGACTGAGCTGAGAGAGCTTCCTGGAAGGAACAGCTGATTGAATTCCAGCTGCTAAGTGTTGCATTTCTTTGATGAACATTTCAAATGAATCTTTTTGGTGGAAGATGGTGGTTAAAGGAGGAAGTTTGCAGCTGAACCTTTATTTTGACATCAGATTGCTACTCAAAAGAACCTGGTTGGACTAGCACCTGCCTTGACGTATGTAGTATTCTAGAACTGAGCTAAAGAACACCATCAACCTGCTGTGAGTGGTCCAGAACTACCGAGGAAGGAGACAGGATGATGACTGAGGTAGTAGGTGGTAGGAGCCAAATACAGTGAGAGATTTGGGATACTCTACTCTGTAAATAAACCAAAGATAGTAGAGACAAATTACTGTCCAATGACAATTGGATAATGGCCATGGAATTGGGAACCCTGGGTTCTACTCTGAATTTGCTTCTAGCCCCATAACCTTTAAGAAGTCTCCTCAACTTTCTATGTGGATTTTTCCATTGGGAGGGATGGGTTTCACAGGATGGTGGCAAACTAAATAGAGAAAGTGTGCATGTGAAGGAATATGGTGGCGAGAGAAGTCATTTGGACAAGAATCTCCCAAATATACTGGGTGTGATTTGTTTATAGAGATGGTGGCTAGTATAAAAAAGAAATCACTGCTTTTTCCTTCTTGCCAGGACTCAGGCTTTCCTGACACCTGCAGGGCAGGGTAAAACCTCTCTGGGAGTGTATCACTCACCTCTGTCCCTTTGAGGAGCAGAGTTTTAAGAGTTTTTGCTTGAGTCAAAACAAATCATTATATAATATTTTGAGTTTGCTAAGTCACTGAAAAAGTCTGTAAACCATTTGCACATCACATGTTCTTTACCACCCAAACAAAAAATAAACAGAAGTAAAATGTGCTTTCTACTTGTCTCTTTTGCCTTTTCAATTCCTTCATTGTTTGAATTTTATTTTTCAGAATCAAAAGCAGAAAATGCTACTGCAGTGCCCCGGTCATTTTTACTCAGGAAATCCGTTGATGTATTTGAACCATTTCCAAATGAAGACTCTGAGGAGAAAAACGAAAGCTGGATAACTGAAGACAGATTAAGTTTCATCAATAAAAGCAACCCTCTTCAAAAACGACCACCTGTGTTCATTTCAAAAGATGCCTCTGGATATCTGACCAGCCGCTGGTTGACTCTCTTCATCCCCTCCGTTTATACGGGCGTATTTATAGTGAGCCTTCCTCTAAACGTCCTGGCCATCGTCGTGTTTGTCTTGAAAATGAAGATCAAGAAGCCGGCTGTGGTGTACATGTTACATCTGGCCACGGCAGATGTGCTGTTCGTGTCTGTGCTCCCCTTCAAAATCAGCTACTACTTTTCCGGAAGCGATTGGAAATTTGGGTCTGAAATGTGTCGCTTCATCACGGCAGCATTTTACTGTAACATGTACGCCTCCATCATGCTCATGACAGTCATCAGCGTCGACCGGTTTCTGGCTGTGGTGTATCCCATCCAGTCCCTGTCCTGGCGCACTCTGGGCAGGGCTTCCTTCACTTGTCTGGCCATCTGGGCTGTGGCCCTCGGGGGAGTGGTGCCTCTTCTCCTCAAAGAGCAAACCACCCGGGTCCCGGGGCTCAACATCACCACCTGTCACGATGTGCTTAACGAAACCCTGCTCGAAGGCTATTACGCGTATTACTTCTCAGCCTTCTCGGCTGTCTTCTTTTTTGTGCCACTGGTCATTTCCACAGTCTGTTACGTGTGTATCATTCGCTGTCTTAGCTCTTCCACAGTTGCCAACCAGAACAAGAAGTCCCGGGCTTTGTTCTTATCAGCTGCGGTTTTCTGCATCTTTGTCATTTGCTTTGGACCCACGAATGTCCTTCTGATTATGCATTACTCGTTCTTTTCTCATAATTCCGCCACAGAGGCTGCCTACTTTGCCTACCTCCTCTGTGTCTGTGTCAGCAGCATAAGCTGTTGCATTGACCCCTTGGTTTACTATTATGCATCCTCTGAGTGCCAGAGGTACCTCTACAGTATCTTATGTGGCAAAGAAAGTTCTGATGCCGGCAGTTACAACAGCAGTGGCCAGTTGATGGCAAGTAAAATGGATACCTGCTCTACTAACTTGAATAACAGCATTTACAAAAAGCTGTTAACTTAGAAAAAGAGACTGTTGTTAGGTTAAAAAGGAAAGGTTAAACAAGTGAATAACATGAGGTTTCTATTAAATCCTGTCAAAAAAAGTATTTACTTCACCATCTAAAACAACACATGTATGATTCACATTCCTCCTTCTTTGGTGAGTCATTGAGCATACATATTTGTTAATTACAGGAAACGATAACAGAAATGGAAGACAGTGTTATTCAGAGGGAGTATTGCCAATGCTACAGCAATAGCCGAATATTACTTTTTGATATATTTAGGTGATTTATATATAAAAATATATATATTATTTGCAGTGCATTATGGATAGGCACTTTGAAAGTCCCCTTTTTTTCCCAGAAATTGTGAAAATAACCTCTGATTTAATATACAAGTTCTAGGTTGGTAGAGTTTAGTGCTGAACATCTGAACATGCCCACCAATAGTGCCACATTCGTAGTTCGGCTTTATGCAGCTTTTGCAAATAACTGCAGCGTGAAAATGTCTGACAGCAATGTTTACATTATTAAGGGGTAAGGCTTAGTATTATCTGTGTGTAGAAAGAGTTTTAGTGCTTTTCATTTTAAACATATCAAAGTTTGAATTCTTAAAATTATTGTAACAGATGAGGAAAAAAAAACCCTTTAGATATGGGTAGCATTTTTTTTAAGGTTTGAAACCCTGCATATAGAAACCAAGAATGAGTGTAAGTCCCACTAGTGACATGTGGTCGGCCATCCAAGCAGCCCACCCTTGGATCTGTGCCTGTTCACGCTGCTTATTCTGATGGAGGACCCCAAATGGTAGATACGTGGCAGGGCCATTTCAGACACAGACTGGCCAGAACCCTCCGGCCTCAGATGCTGGCGGTTACAGCTGAGCATCCCAGAGAGCAGAGAGATTGGGAGTGGTTGGGGGCTCATCATGCTCATTAGAAATTGGCAAAAACGGACATACGTCCTGGGAGGTGGCAAATATAAAAGATTTCTCTACCCATTATAAGAACAGAGAAAGAAGGAGGGTTCACTTCCAGTAATTATCCTGCAAGGCAAGTTCTCATGTGGAAACACTCAGGAGCAAACATGAACACCTTCTCTGTGCTGTGGGCACACTGAATGGTGCTGGGGATACAGAGTTGAGTGAGGCTCACACCTGTCATCAAGAAAACCCAGTGTACATGGGAATCCTGTAGTTTATGCATGATTATTCTATAAACCCACAACTTCTCTAACAGAAAAGAAAAACCACAGTAGACCCACACATAAATAGTTTGCAATAGAGTGTGATACATGAGTAATAAATGTCATTGTAAAATAAGTGTTTTTAGCCAGTGTCACCAAGCACGTTTCATAGAAGGAAGGCCTGTCAAAGAACTTTGAGCATTTGGGTTATTTCTTCCTGTTGAGATGAAAAGATAATGTAATACAGGAAGTGTATTTTTTAAAATAATTCCTTCAGTCAACATTAACTGGATACTTTATTTATAAACTTTTGCCTGATAAATTCATCAAATCAGTTTTTTTTGAAGAATCAATTATGTCAGTCTGATGAGAAATAACAGAAGAAAATGGAATTGACTTTGAAATCCAGCAAAACTCTTCTCTATTTCCCACTCATTTTTCTCAAAAATTAATGAAATGATTTATAAAGACATTTTTTAACCCCATGATGAGTATTAAGTACAGCAAATTATCAATTGATTTGACAAATAATTTGAAAGTCCGGTTGAAATGTATTTTTCTCCTTATGAAAAATGATTGGGAAAAAAAACCAAAAAATGGAAAGGTAGAAGGCAAATGTTTACCTATTTAGAAGAGCACACTATTTCCAAATACTGTAGTATAATTACATAAATGTAATCTAACTGTAATTTAAGTAGAAACTAGCACTGATTTTATTAATTTAGTTACTATATTCATTTTATCTGAATCAGTGAGGATTGACTGACATTGTTTATTCAGT
The DNA here is from genome assembly GCF_015220235.1 of Choloepus didactylus. Lineage (NCBI taxonomy): Eukaryota > Metazoa > Chordata > Mammalia > Pilosa > Megalonychidae > Choloepus > Choloepus didactylus. The sequence continues at coordinate 12,611,777 of NC_051319.1, forward strand.
CTGTAAATATTAATACACCTCTGACTTAATATGACTCGTTGTACTATCAGTCTGTACTTTAAAAATGCCACTGTTTTTATGTTCTTTTTTTTTAATTTTGTGTAACCTATGTTAATAAACTTGAAACTGTGCTTGGTATCTGTTTGGAATACATTATTACCGTATCTTTCAGGGCTCTCAGGATGGTGCTCGCCAAGGGTTAAACTGAAGAACATTTAATGAGGGGGTGATTCAGAGGGGTGGGCAGGGCCAAGGGACACCACAGGGGAGGAAGATGCACCCCAGGGACCAGCAATGGCTGAAGCCAGTAACACCCCGAGGCCCAAAGGGGGAGGAGGAATTCACTACCCCCCTCTCCTGCCCACTGATCTGCCGAGGCTTCCAGTTGCTCCTGATCTTAACCAAAACCCAGAGGTCAAGGGAACCTGGATGATGTCCTCCATAAAAGTCTGCTTCTTGGAACCTGGAGAAAGGATCTAGGGGGACAAATGGAGAAGAGAAAAACAAGAAAAAACTACAAAAAGCATTGGGCAAGTAGCTTTCTGTGTCTTTTTTTTTTTTTTTTTTTTTTTTTTTTTTTTGATAGGCATAGTGGATAGAGCCTGTAGGTTTTTCCTAACAAAAAGAGAGACATATATGTCAGAGTCAGAAGGCTGTGTTAGTACCCCAGGAATGACTATGGTCTGTTAATTTCTGATGGGTATAGTAGGAAGAAGTTCACAGAAATGTTGCTATATTAGGTAACTTTCTTGGGGTAGAGTAGGAACATGTTGGAAGTAAAGTAGTTATCTTAGGTTAGTTGTCTTTTTCTTACTCCCTTGTTATGGTCTCTTTGAAATGTTCTTTTATTGTATTTTTTTTTAATTATTTTTTTTAATTATTTTTATTTTTCATACAGTTGATTTAAAAAAAAAAAAACAAGGAAAAAAATATGTAGAGCCCCCTTGAGGAGTCTGTGGAGAATGCAGGGGTATTGGCCTACCCCACCTCGATGGTTGCTAACATGACCACAGACATAGGGGACTGGTGGTTTGATGGGTTGAGCCCTCTACCACAGGATTTACCCTTGGGAAGACGGTTGCTGCAAAGGAGAGGCTAGGCCTCCCTGTATTTGTGCCTAAGAGTCTCCTCCTGAATGCCTCTTTGTTGCTCAGATGTGGCCCTCTCTCTCTGGCTAAGCCAACTTGAAAGGTGAAATCACTGCTCTCCCCACTACGTGGGATCAGACACCCAAGGGAGTGAATCTCCCTGGCAACGTGGAATAGGACTCCCAGGGAGGAATGTAGACCCGGCATCATGGGATGGAGAACATCTTCTTGACCAAAAGGGGGATGTGAAAGGAAATGAAATAAGCTTCAGTGGCAGAGAGATTCCAAAAGGAGCCGAGAGGTCACTCTGGTGGGCACTCCTACACACAATTTAGACAACCCTTTTTAGTTTCTAAAGAATTGGGGTAGCTGGTGGTAGATACCTGAAACTATCAAACTACAACCCAGAACCCATGAATCTTGAAGACAATTGTATAAAAATGTAGCTTATGAGGGGTGACAATGGGATTGGGAAAGCCATAAGGACCACACTCCCCTTTGTCTAGTTTATGGATGGATGAGTAGAAAAATAGGGGAAGGAAACAAACAAACAGACAGACAAAGGTACCCAGTGTTCTTTTTCACTTTAATTGCTCTTTTTCACTTTAATTATTCTTCTTGTTATTTTTGTGTTTGCTAATGAAGGTGTCAGGGATTGATTTAGGTGCTGAATGTACAACTATGTAATGGTACTGTAAACAATCGAATGTACAATTTGTTTTGTATGACTGCATGGTATGTGAATATATCTCAATAAAATGAAGATTTAAAAAAAAAAAAGAAAAAAAATTAAACCTAAACCTAACCCTAATCATAACCTGAACCCTAACACTAACCCTAAACCAAACCAAAGCCTAACCCTAAATGTAAAACTATCCCTAATGCTAACCCCAACCCCAACCAAAACCCCAATTCCTAAATCAACCACAATCATAAACCAACCCCAATTCTAAACCTAACCCTTAGCCTAATCTGAGCCCAATACTAACCCTAATCCTAACACTAACACCAACCCTAATACAAAACCTAAACCTAACCCTAAAACTAACCCCAAACTCCAGCCAAAATTCAACCCCAACTGAACCGCAAACCCATATCCAACACTAATACTAATGCCTAAATTTTATCCTAAACCATACCCTAAACCTAAGCCCAACAGAAAACACAACCCTAACCATAATCACAAAACCAACACTAACTCTAACCCTAAACCCAAATCTAACCCTAAACATAACCATAAACCTAAACCCAAACCTAACTCCAAACCCAACTCCAAAACCAACTCTAATGATACCCTAACCTAAACCTGAACCTAACCCTAATCCTATCCCTAAACCTAAACCTAAACCCAAGCAGAACCCCAACCCTAACCCTAAACCTAAACCTAACACAAACTCCACACCAACCCTAAAGTCAACTCCATACCCAACCCAAACCCTAACACTAAAATTCACCCTAACCCTAAATCTAACAGTAACCCTAACCACAAGCCCAAACCAAAAGCCCAAAGCAACCCCAAACCCAACCCCAAATGCAACCTGAACCACAAAACCAACCCCAAACCACAAGCCAAACCTAACCCTAACCTTAAAACCAAGCCTAAACCTAAACAAACAAAAAAAAAAGCATTGGGCAAGTAGCTTTCTGTGTCTTTTTTTTTTTATAATAGGCATAGTGGATACAGCCTGTAGGTTTTTCCTAACGAAAACAGAGACATAAATGTCAGAGTCAGAAGGCTGTGTTAATACCCCAAGAAGGGCTGTGCTGCTTTCCTGCCCTTGGGTGGCAGTCCTCTGCCATCTAACACAAATTGGGAATAAGGAAATGAGGGGAATTTAAAGCAAAATCAAGTACCTCCGAAAATTTCAAATCAATTTTTTAAAATTCTAATAAGGTATGGCTAAGAGTCTTACTCTATGGAAAAACTATTTCCACTTAACAAGAATTCTGTTAACACACAAGCATTTTTCAGTTTCTGAGGCTGGGCCCTCTGCAAATGTTTCAGGAATAGATAATATTGACTGAGTCAGCAGTTGTCTCAGCTCATGGCCATCAGAAACAGGATCTCCACTCTAACCAGAAAGGGACCTACAACCTCTTCCATTGTTATTTTTCAAAATAGATGCTCTAGAGGCGAGGCAAGATGGCAGACTGGTGAGCTGTATGTTTTAGTTACTCCTCCAGGAAAGTAGGTAGAAAGCCAGGAACTGTGTGGACTGGACACCACAGAGCAATCTGACTTTGGGCATACTTCATACAACACTCATGAAAATGTGGAACTGCTGAGATCAGCGAAATCTGTAAGTTTTTGCGGCCAGGGGACCCACACCCCTCCCTGCCAGGCTCAGTCCCGTGGGAGGAGGGGCTGTCAGCTCCGGGAAGGAGAAGGGAGAACTGCAGTGGCAGCCCTTATCGGAAACTCATTCTGCTGATCCAAACTCCAACCATAGATAGACGGAGACCAGACACCAGAGAATCTGAGAGCACCCAGCCCAGCAGAGAGGAGACAGGCATAGAAAAAAAACAACACGAAAAACTCCAAAATATAAGCGGAGGATTTTTGGAGTTCTGGTGAACATAGAAAGGGGAAGGGCAGAGCTCAGGCCCGAGCTCAGGCCCTGAGGCGCATATGCAAATCCCAAAGAAAAGCTGATCTCTCTGCCCTGTGGACCTTTCCTTAATGGCCCTGGTTGCTTTGTCTATTAGCATTTCAATAACCCATTAGATCTCTGAGGAGGGCCCTTTTTTTTTTTTTTTAATCCTTTTTTCTTTTTCTAAAACAATTACTCTAAGAAGCCCAATACATAAAGCTTCAAAGACCTGCAATTTGGGCAGGTCAAGTCAAGAGCAGAACTAAGAGAGCTCTGAGACAAAACGCAATAATCCAGTGGCTGAGAAAATTCACTAAACACCACAACTTCCCAAGAAAAGGGGGGTGTCTGCTCACAGCCATCATCCTGGTGGACAGGAAACACTCCTGCCGATCGCCAGCCCCATAGCCCAGAACTGCCCCAGACAACCCAGTGTGACGGAAGTGCTTCAAATAACAGGCACACACCACAAAACTGGGCGTGGACATTAGCCTTCCCTGCAACCTCAGCTGATTGTCCCAGAGTTGGGAAGGTAGAGCAGTGTGAATTAACAAAGCCCCATTCAGCCATCATTTCAGCAGACTGGGAGCCTCCCTACACAGCCCAGCAGCCCAGAACTGCCCTGGGGGGACGGCACTCACCTGTGACATAGCACAGTCATCCCTCAACAGAGGACCAGGGGGTGCATGGCCTGGAAGAGGGGCCCACTTGCAAGTCTCAGGAGCCATACGCCAATACCAAGGACTTGTGGGTCAGTGGCAGAGACAAACTGTGGCAGGACTGAACTGAAGGATTAGACTATTGCAGCAGCCTTAAAACTCTAGGATCACCAGGGAGATTTGATTGTTAGAGCCACCGCCCCCTCCCTGACTGCCCAGAAACACGCCCCATATACAGGGCAGGCAACACCAACTACACACGCAAGCTTGGTACACCAATTGGACCCCACAAGACTCACTCCCCCACTCACCAAAAAGGCTAAGCAGGGGAGAACTGGCTTGTGGAGAACAGGTGGCTCGTGGACGCCACCTGCTGGTTAGTTAGAGAAAGTGTACTCCACAAAGCTGTAGATCTGATAAATTAGAGATAAGGACTTCAATTGGTCTACAAATCCTAAAAGAACCCTATCAAGTTCAGCAAATGCCACGAGGCCAAAAACAACAGAAAATTATAAAGCATATGAAAAAACCAGACGATATGGATAACCCAAGCCCAAGCACCCAAATCAAAAGACCAGAAGAGACACAGCACCTAGAGCAGCTACTCAAAGAACTAAAGATGAACAATGAGACCATAGTACGGGAGACAAAGGAAATCAAGAAGACCCTAGAAGAGCATAAAGAAGACATTGTAAGACTAAATAAAAAAATGGATGATCTTATGGAAATTAAAGAAACTGTTGACCAAATTAAAAAGATTCTGGACACTCATAGTACAAGACTAGAGGAAGTTGAACAACGAATCAGTGACCTGGAAGATGACAGAATGGAAAATGAAAGCATAAAAGAAAGAATGGGGAAAAAAATTGAAAAAATCGAAATGGACCTCAGGGATATGATAGATAATATGAAACGTCCAAATATAAGACTCATTGGTGTCCCAGAAGGGGAAGAAAAGGGTAAAGGTCTAGGAAGAGTATTCAAAGAAATTGTTGGGGAAAACTTCCCAAATCTTCTAAACAACATAAATACACAAATCATAAATGCTCAGCGAACCCCAAATAGAATAAATCAAAATAAACCCACTCCGAGACATATACTGATCACACTGTCAAACACAGAAGAGAAGGAGCAAGTTCTGAAAGCAGCAAGAGAAAAGCAATTCACCACATACAAAGGAAACAGCATAAGATTAAGTAGTGACTACTCAGCAGCCACCATGGAGGCAAGAAGGCAGTGGCACGATATATTTAAAATTCTGAGTGAGAAAAATTTCCAACCAAGAATACTTTATCCAGCAAAGCTCTCCTTCAAATTTGAGGGAGAGCTTAAATTTTTCACAGACAAACAAATGCTGAGAGAATATGCTAACAAGAGACCTGCCCTACTGGAGATACTAAAGGGAGCCCTACAGACAGAGAAACAAAGACAGGACAGAGAGACTTGGAGAAAGGTTCAGTACTAAAGAGATTCAGTATGGGTACAATAAAAGATATTAATAGAGAGAGGGAAAAATATGGCAAACATAAACCAAAGGATAAGATGGCCGATTCAAGAAATGCCTTCACGGTTGTAACGTTGAATGTAAATGGATTACACTTCCCAATTAAAAGATATAGATTCGCAGAATGGATCAAAAAAACTGAACCATCAATATGTTGCATACAAGAGACTCATCTTAGACACAGGGACACAAAGAAACTGAAAGTGAAAGGATGGAAAAAAATATTTCATGCAAGCTACAGCCAAAAGAAAGCAGGTGTAGCAATATTAATCTCAGATAAAATAGACTTCAAATGCAGGGATGTTTTGAGAGACAAAGAAGGCCACTACGTACTAATAAAAGGGGCAATTCAGCAAGAAGAAATAACAATCGTAAATGTCTATGCACCCAATCAAGGTGCCACAAAATACATGAGAGAAACACTGGCAAAACTAAAGGAAGCAATTGATGTTTCCACAATAATTGTGGGAGACTTCAACACATCACTCTCTCCTATAGATAGATCAACCAGACAGAAGACCAATAAGGAAATTGAAAACCTAAACAATCTGATAAATGAATTAGATTTAACAGACATATACAGGACATTACATCCCAAATCACCAGGATACACATACTTTTCTAGTGCTCACGGAACTTTCTCCAGAATAGATCATATGCTGGGACATAAAACAAGCCTCAATAAATTTAAAAAGATTGAAATTATTCAAAGCACATTCTCTGACCACAATGGAATACAATTAGAAGTCAATAACCATCAGAGACTTAGAAAATTCACAAATACCTGGAGGTTAAACAACACACTCCTAAACAATCCGTGGGTTAAAGAAGAAATAGCAAGAGAAATTGCTAAATATATAGAGACGAATGAAAATGAGAACACAACATACCAAAACCTATGGGATGCAGCAAAAGCAGTGCTAAGGGGGAAATTTATAGCACTAAACGCATATATTAAAAAGGAAGAAAGAGCCAAAATCAAAGAACTAATGGATCAACTGAAGAAGCTAGAAAATGAACAGCAAACCAATGCTAAACCAAGTAGAAGAAAAGAAATAACAAGGATTAAAGCAGAAATAAATGACATAGAGAACAAAAAAACAATAGAGAGGATAAATATCACCAAAAGTTGGTTCTTTGAGAAGATCAACAAGATTGACAAGCCCCTAGCTAGACTGACAAAATCAAAAAGAGAGAAGACCCATATAAACAAAATAATGAATGAAAAAGGTGACATAACTGCAGATCCTGAAGAAATTAAAAAAATTATAAGAGGATACTATGAACAACTGTATGGCAACAAACTGGATAATGTAGAGGAAATGGACAATTTCCTGGAAACATATGAACAACCTAGACTGACCAGAGAAGAAATAGAAGACCTCAACCAACCCATCACAAGCAAAGAGATCCAATCAGTCATCAAAAATCTTCCCACAAATAAATGCCCAGGGCCAGATGGCTTCACAGGGGAATTCTACCAAACTTTCCAAAAAGAACTGACACCAATCTTACTCAAACTCTTTCAAAACATTGAAGAAAATGGAACATTACCTAACTCATTTTATGAAGCTAACATCAATCTAATACCAAAACCAGGCAAAGATGCTACAAAAAAGGAAAATTACCGGCCAATCTCCCTAATGAATATAGATGCAAAAATCCTCAACAAAATACTTGCAAATCGAATCCAAAGACACATTAAAAAAATCATACACCATGACCAAGTGGGGTTCATTCCAGGCATGCAAGGATGGTTCAACATAAGAAAATCAATCAATGTATTACAACACATTAACAAGTCAAAAGGGAAAAATCAATTGATCATCTCAATAGATGCTGAAAAAGCATTTGACAAAATCCAACATCCCTTTTTGATAAAAACACTTCAAAAGGTAGGAATTGAAGGAAACTTCCTCAACATGATAAAGAACATATATGAAAAACCCACAGCAAGCATAGTAGTCAACGGTGAGAGACTGAAAGCCTTCCCTCTAAGATCAGGAACAAGACAAGGATGCCCGCTATCACCACTGTTATTCAACATTGTGCTGGAAGTGCTAGCCAGGGCAATCCGGCAAGACAAAGAAATAAAAGGCATCCAAATTGGAAAAGAAGAAGTAAAACTGTCACTGTTTGCAGATGATATGATCTTATATCTAGAAAACCCTGAGAAATCGACGATACAGCTACCAGAGCTAATAAACAAATTTAGCAAAGTAGCAGGATACAAGGTTAATGCACATAAGTCAGTAATGTTTCTATATGCTAGAAATGAACAAACTGAAGAGACACTCAAGAAAAAGATACCATTTTCAATAGCAACTAAAAAATCAAGTACCTAGGAATCAACTTAACCAAAGATGTAAAAGACCTATACAAAGAAAACTACATAACTCTACTAAAAGAAATAGAAGGGGACCTTAAAAGATGGAAAAATATTCCATGTTCATGGATAGGAAGACTAAATGTCATTAAGATGTCAATTCTACCCAAACTCATTTACAGATTCAATGCAATCCCAATCAAAATTCCAACAACCTACTTTGCAGACTTGGAAAAGTTAGTTATCAAATTTATTTGGAAAGGGAAGATGCCTCGAATTGCTAAAGACACTCTAAAAAAGAAAAACAAAGTGGGAGGACTTACACTCCCTGACTTTGAAGCTTATTATAAAGCCACAGTTGCCAAAACAGCATGGTACTGGCACAAAGATAGACATATAGATCAATGGAATCGAATTGAGAATTCAGAGATAGACCCTCAGATCTATGGCCGACTGATCTTTGATATAAGGCCCCCAAAGTCACTGAACTGAGCCATAATGGTCTTTTCAACAAATGGAGCTGGGAGAGTTGGATATCCATATCCAAAAGAATGAAAGAGGACCCCTACCTCACCCCCTACACAAAAATTAACTCAAAATGGACCAAAGATCTCAATATAAAAGAAAGTACCATAAAACTCCTAGAAGATAATGTAGGAGAACATCTTCAAGACCTTGTATTAGGCGGCCACTTCCTAGACTTTACACCCAAAGCACAAGCAACAAAATAGAAAATAGATAAATGGGAACTCCTCAAGCTTAGAAGTTTCTGCACCTCAAAGGAATTTCTCAAAAAAGGTAAAGAGGCAGCCAACTCAATGGGAAAAAATTTTTGGAAACCATGTATCTGACAAAAGACTGATATCTTGCATATATAAAGAAATCCTACAACTCAATGACAATAGTACAGTCGGCCCAATTATAAAATGGGCAAAAGATATGAAAAGACAGTTCTCTGAAGAGGAAATACAAATGGCCAAGAAACACATGAAAAAATGTTCAGCTTCACTAGCTATTAGAGAGATGCAAATTAAGACCACAATGAGATACCATCTAACACCGATTAGAATGGCTGCCATTATACAAACAGGAAACTACAAATGCTGGAGGGGATGTGGAGAAATTGGAACTCTTATTCATTGTTGGTGGGACTGTATAATGGTTCAGCCACTCTGGAAGTCAGTCTGGCAGTTCCTTAGAAAACTAGATATAGAGTTACCATTTGATCCAGCGATTGCACTTCTCGGTATATACCCAGAAGATCGGAAAGCAGTGACACGAACAGATATCTGCACGCCAATGTTCATAGCAGCATTATTCACAATTGCCAAGAGATGGAAACAACCCAAATGTCCTTCAACAGATGAGTGGATAAATAAAATGTGGTATATACACACGATGGAATACTACGCGGCAGTAAGAAGGAACGATCTCGTGAAACATATGACAACATGGATGAACCTTGAAGACATAATGCTAAGCGAAATAAGCCAGGCACAAAAAGAGAAATATTATATGCTACCACTAATGTGAACTTTGAAAAATGTAAAACAAATGGTTTATAATGTAGAATGTAGGGGAACTAGCAATAGAGAGCAATTAAGGAAGGGGGAACAATAATCCAAGAAGAACAGATAAGCTATTTAACGTTCTGGGGATGCCCAGGAATGACTATGGTCTGTTAATTTCTGATGGATATAGTAGGAGCAAGTTCACAGAAATGTTGCTATATTATGTAACTTTCTTGGGGTAAAGTAGGAACATGTTGGAAGTTAAGCAGTTATCTTAGGTTAGTTGTCTTTTTCTTACTCCCTTGTTATGGTCTCTTTGAAATGTTCTTTTATTGTATGTTTGTTTTCTTTTTAACTTTTTTTTCATACAGTTGATTTAAAAAAGAAGGGAAGTTAAAAAAAAAAAAAAAAAAGAAAAACAAGGGAAAAAAAAAAAGATGTAGTGCCCCCTTGAGGAGCCTGTGGAGAATGCAGGGGTATTCACCTACCCCACCTCCATGGTTGCTAACATGACCACAGACATAGGGGACTGGTGGTTTGATGGGTTGAGCCCTCTACCACAGGTTTTACCCTTGGGAAGACGGTTGCTGCAAAGGAGAGGCTAGGCCTCCCTATGGTTGTGCCTAAGAGCCTCCTCCCGAATGCCTCTTTGTTGCTCAGATGTGGCCCTGTCTCTCTAGCTAAGCCAACTTGAAAGGTGAAATCACTGCCCTCCCCCCTACGTGGGATCAGACACCCAGAGGAGTGAATCTCCCTGGCAACGTGGAATACAACTCCCGGGGAGGAAGGTAGACCTGGCATCGTGGGATGGAGAACATCTTCTTGACCAAAAGGGGGATGTGAAAGGAAATGAAATAAGCTTCAGTGGCAGAAAGATCCCAAAACGAGCCGAGAGGTCACTCTGGTGGGCACTCTTATGCACACTTTAGACAACCCTTTTTAGGTTCTAAAGAATTGGGGTAGCTGGTGGTGGATACCTGAAACTATCAAACTACAACCCAGAACCCATGAATCTCGAAGACAGTTGTATAAAAATGTAGCTTATGAGGGGTGACAATGGGATTGGGAAAGCCATAAGGACCACACTCCACTTTGTCTAGTTTAGGGATGGATGAGTAGAAAAATAGGGGAAGGAAACAAACAGACAAAGGTACCCAGTGTTCTTTTTTACTTCAATTGCTCTTTTTCACTCTAATTATTATTCTTGTTATTTTTGTGTGTGTGCTAATGAAGGTGTCAGGGATTGATTTGGGTGATGAATGTACCACTATGTAATGGTACTGTAAACAATCGAAAGTACGATTTGTTTTGTATGACTGCGTGGTATGTGAATATATCTCAATAAAATGAAGATTAAAAAAAAAAAAAATAGATGCTCTATGGATAATTTTAAAAATGCTTTTGGATTTTCTTAACACAAAATACTTAGTTTTTCCAGAGGCAAAAATAGCATTTTTAAGGAAATGGAATAATTGGCTGTTGAATATACACTTGGAAAATTTTAGGTTACACTTCTGAATTTAAGAAATTAAGAAAAACATTAGGAAGCTTTGAGCTCCAGGAGCAAGTGGAAAAGGTTAAGCAGTTTTTATGACCAAGCTTGTTAAGTTTTTGAGGCCTGGCTCTTCCACAAATAGCTGATCTTCACAGAGGTGCCACGGTGAGACCTAAGGGGAAAAACAAGGTCACCAAGAGGAATGCCCTCCTGTGTGGCTGTGCCTTTCAAAATCAGACTAAATGTGGGAGAAGAGTCATTAACCAGAGGGTCAACCTAACTGTATTTCACGAAGGAGGTGTAGTTAAGTAAACTGTAATATGAGAAACAGTCCAGTGCAGCAATTCTCAATGGTTCCCGATACCTTTTCAGGGGATGTGCAAGATCAAAACAGTGTTCCTAATAAATCTAAGGCATTATTTGCTTTGTTCAGTTTCATTCTCTCACGAGTGTACATTGGAGTTTTCCAGAGGCTACATGACATATGGCAGTGCAACAGAGTGAATGCAAATATACATATGAAAATGTCTTCTATTAAGACAGCCATTAAAGAGATTTGCACAAATGTATAACAATGTCCTAATAAAATTATTGCTTTGGAAAAAACAATCATTTTTTTCTTGAAAATGTGGTATTCATGTTAACTTGTAATGGGTTTATTATTATTTTTTACTGAAATAATAAATATTTTATTAACAGTTCTCCATGTTAACGTCTTATATGGCAAACACTGATTGATATAGCTCTCCAGGAAAAGAAACACAGCCCTAATTTGTTGCATTGTCATGGTATAAACACTCTTACTGTGCTGATTTCAAGCTTCCAACAGTTTCTCAGTTGGCTTACAAAAGTATTTCAATCTCATGAGCTGGTACAAGCCGGCGACAGCATGCCACTGGATAAAACCCACATAAATGAAAACTCTTTGGTTCTGCAGTCATTTTTAGGAGTATTAAGAAATACTGAGAAGGAAAAGTTTGAGAACCACTGCTCTAATGCAAGACTTCCCAATGTTTATCCCTTCAAGAGGACATAGAAACCAGTATTGATTTGAAGGCACTCAGGGTAAACAGTTGGCTCACAGCTGCAGGCCACCACGACTTGGGGCAATGGAAACAGATTCAAGGCACCACGTATGGTATGGCCCATGGGTTGGGACTCTCTAAGTGAGGCCTAAAAGCTGGAGCTGCTTAAAAGAAAGAAAGGTTCTTTCTGAGCAAGGTTTCAGACCATCAAGCCAAGACACGGTTCAAAACAGCAACAGATTCTGCTCATACTGGCATCACTATAAAGTAAAAATCAAGCTCCAAGCTTGCTGTAATGGGAATTGTTTGACTCTAAGCAGATCTTTAGCCACATTAGAAACCAGAAGTCAGAATTAGCAGTCTTTGAATTCAGAGAACACAGCCTGGGTGTTTTTACCCAACTTGCTGTGTTCATCACTTCAGGAAATGACTCATAAGCACCAGAGAGATGACACTGAAAGCTGCACCTACAGGAGCCTGAAGTGATCTGGTGGTGGCAGGGCCAGGCTGGCTGCTTTGCCCATCTTAATGACCACAATTTGAGGGTGCTGCTGAGTGACCCATCCGGGGGAAAAAAATACCACCTATGGTAGTATTGCCAACACTGAGATGCACTCATGGGCAAGACCATCATTGTTTTGTGTGTTTTTGTTGTTTTGTTTCTTACCTGAGGTACCTAGTTGTTCTTGAAACTGACCAACATTATGTTTTTAAAAAAATGGACAATTATACCCATGTCTGCCAGAAGCAAACTGGTCTTCAGATTTAATCATAATATGTAATAATTAAGAATGGTCATTTGAAGACCTCAGATTTTAGGGATCATTTTATCAGCTCTGTCTTGTTACAAAGAAGCTTTTAAAATATTAAGTCTTAACTCTGGCTGCACATACAATCAACTGGAGAGCTTTCAAACAATTCCAATGCTCTGCCCTGCACTAAACCAATATGCATCAGAATCTTTGGGGGTGGAGCCAGGGCTTTGATATTTTTCTGAAGCTTTTCAGTAGTTTCTAATATGTAAGCCAAGGTTAGTACCAATGCTTTAGGAAGTGCTTCTCAAATTTAATGTGCATGCAAATCACCTAGACATCTTATTAAACTATAGATTCTGATTCAGTAGGTCTGGGAAGGGGTTCAAGACTCTGCATGTGTAACAAGTTCCAGGTGACATAGATATTGCTGGTTCTTGAACCACTCTTTGCATAGCAGGACCCTTAAGAGGTGGCCCTGAGCAAAATTTGGCCAGGTTGGATGTCCATACACTCAGAAAATTCACTTCTCATATGCTCTTTTTAAAGTGCTTTCTGGGGCAATCTTTAATATAGAGGTAGCACGGGTGCTTAACCAAAATCTGTTTTAGGTGATAACTATCATACTGCATGTTTCCTCACTTCCTAGAAACTTTCCTAGGAGGGGAGAAAAACACAGCTTAAATAGGAGGGGAGGAAAAAACAGCTTAAATGTCTCTAATCTCATACATAAAACCATTTTACAAGAGGCTGGGGATTTAGAGTGAGGACTCAGTTTAAAAGATACTACCGGGCAGATAGTGGCAGTGCCTGGTTAGCAGACAGCGGATGTGGGTATGTTTCTTGTCTCTGGGTCTGGCTGAAAAAATAGTGTCCTCAGGGACATACTGAGGGTGCTAGTCAGCATCAAGAGCTTGGATCTCAGTGGTACTTTGTAAACCCTAAGAGTTGCTTTGTAAACCCTAAGGCAAATGAGTCAGCCCTGGGATCATCCACAGCGGGTCTGTGACTGCAGTGTGCCTGGGGAAAAACAATGAAGTAAGAAGCCAACTCCAAGAACAGATATTTGCAGCACATGCAATAAGCCTGGGATAAATTCTTCATTACAGACATCCTTTTATAAGTGATAAAAATGCTAAGTGATTAAAAAAAAAACAAAAAGGAACTGTAATTTGTTAGCTAACGCATAGAACAATGTTGCACCTTGGCAATGACCAAATCACTGCAATTTAAAACAAGATAACACTTGATGATTAGCCAATTAATGACGCTTTTTTTCTATGACAGCTATAAGCTGGGTCCTAATAAATACTATAGAAAGAAAGGAGGAAAAAAAATAAATACTGGTAAGGGTGAATGCTGGTGGGTATTGAACAAGGCTTTAGGAAAAAATTTTGACAAAATGTTATGGCCCTTAAAGTGTTTATAACCTTAGACTCAGTTATATGACTTCTGGGACTCTATCCTCAAGAAATAATTCTGAATAACAAAAAAGTAATAGGCTTCAAATTGTTAATAGCAATGTATTAACTATACTGGTGTTCCAGTTTGCTAATGCTGCAGTTAAGCAAAACACCAGAAATGGATTGGCTTTTATAAAGGGAGTTTATTTGGTTACAAAGTTAGTCTTAAGGCCATAAAGTATCAATGGTAAGGCATCAACAATGAGGTACCTTCACTGGAGAAAGCCATTGGCATCCAGAAAACCTCTATTAGCTCGGAAGGCACATGGCTGGCGTCTGCTTGCGCCCAGGTTGTGTTTCAAAATGGCACTCTCCAAAATGTTGCTCTTGGGGCATTTTGTCCTCTCTTAGCTGCAGCTCCTCTTCAAAATGTCACTCTCAGTTCCTCTGAGGTCCTTGTCTGTGAGCTCCTTTATACAACTCCAGTGATCCAATTAACATCCCCACCCTCCATGGAAATTATCCAATCAAATGTTTCACTCAGTTGATTGAGTCACATCTCCATGGAAACACTGAAAGAATTCCAATCTAATCAACATGAATATATCTGCCCCCACAAGATAATGGTGTTTTGAGGGACATAATACATCCAAACTGGCACAACTGGGAACACTCTAGATGTTCAACCCTAGAGGAATGCTTCTCAACAGGCTGTACACAGGCATTGTAAATGGTAGGTATGAAATGTATACATCAGCACAGAGAAGTGCTTATAACATTTCACGGAAAAAAGGCAAATTACAACTATGTATATGTGGTATATAACGTACTATGTGAAAACATAGATTCAAGTGGTGAAAAAGAATAATGGAAAATATAAAAAACATTTATACTTGTGTATGGAGAGTGGGGCTATTTTTTTCTTCTTACGTATTTCCTATCTCTTTCCTGAGTATGCATTACTTCCCTAGCAAAAAAGCAATTCACATTAAAAGTCCCCAAAACAAAGCAAAGCAAAACTCAAATAAACAACTAGAAAAAAACAACCCTCTGATATCACATCCCTTATTCTCTTCCCAAGGTGTCCTGGGCTACCTCTAATACAATAAGTTTTTTTTTTCTTTTTTAAATTCAGTTTTACTGAGGTACATTCACATACTATACAATCATCCACGGTGTACAATCAACTGTTCATAGTACCATCATACAGTTGTGCCTTCATCACCCCAATCAATTTTTGAACATTTTCCTTTACAATAAGTATTTAACAGACTCTCGAGTATCCTCCAACTTTGACTAGTGTCTTATACCTCATTTAAGTAGGAATAAAAGTGCTGGGAATTTCTATGATTCTATAGCTACATTCAAATTTTTCAAGAATCTCCAAAATTATCCTGTAGGACCCTGGAATTCTCCAGCACAAAAACATAAAAATATCTTTGGCCAGAAATGTCCTATTTGTCCCCCAAACAGTTGCCAGAACTTTCAGTACAACATTCTCTGGACATCCATTAATAGAACTCAAATTTTTACTCCATTGGGCTTCATACTTATGTCAAGGGGCTAGTCACTTATTTTCCTCTGGAATTCGTCTCCCTTCATCAAGGAGCAAACACCATTTGCTCAAAACAAAGCAAATACTCGATTTGCGCTCGGAGCCGCGCGCTCAGCCTGAGGAGTGTTGTGCCGTGGAGCAGCCCACGCCGCCGCCGCAGCTCCTGCGAGGTCTGAGCGCCCGGCTGCAGCGAGCGCCTACTGCCGGCAAGAAGGGAAGGATCGAATCATATCTGTGACCCAAGAACCCCGACAGTTCAAGCAATGCAGAGCTGGTGGCCCACGACCCCAATGATCCGCACGAGAAGAACGGATTAATACTGCAAAATGGAGACAATACCTGGAAATGCTCAAGCCTTGCAGGATTGTCGGGTGGCCTCTGTAGGGAGCGGTTCAAGTCGGCCTTTTCCTGCTTCCACTTCAGCACTGGGGATGTCAAGGGGTCAGACTGCAGAGTTCCGGGCCATGCACGAACGCATGCTGAAATACCTGGACCTCCATCCCCAGAAGGATGAGAAGGAAGAGGAAGAAAAGAAGCCAGAAGAAAGTTTACAGGAAACAACTCCCCCAAGGCCCACCACAACCAAAGAGGAGGGGTCAAGCTAATGAAGGCGTCGAGGCACTGGACGCCGGCCCTTACGTTTCAGATTGAGATCGATCTCTTGCAAAATGCCTTTCCGTTGCTTGCCAAGAAAGTGTGTTTCCTTCTGGTGTTGCCTGCACTGTCATGTTCAAATTAACTTATTTTGATGGTCAAGCTCTTGACCCCTTGACAAATACACCGAAAAAGATGGTAGTTTTATGCAGGTGTGTTCCATATAAACCTATCAGCAAGTGCAGCTGCCACTTTTGAATTCTCTTTTCTCAGATTGCCCTGAATTTTGCCACCTTGAAATAATGTGCTGAATACTGTCAGCAACCAAAAATCATCACACAGGAGTGTTTCTTGTGAGTTTATTTATTCTGACCCATTATACCCTTTTTTGTACATTTCATACTCCTTTGAGAAATGAAACAAAAACATCTTCTTTGAAAAATGTCACAGTGGGGCCGTACCTAATGGCAGAGGCCAGATTATCAGATATTTATTTCTCAAAAACCATCCTGACCTTTTGTTTATGAGAGGTACTTTGAGGTTATTATATACTTCATTCTTGATACATTTTGGTTTTCATTTTTGCATTGAACTCCAGGTTTTCTATGTCTGGGAGGTAGAGATTTCGACCCTCTGATTCACAATCTCTTTCTAAGTGACAGGAAAGACTGGCTATCACTCATCCTTGTTATTTTGAAAGCCCGGGTTCAGGGCCTATATTAACACTGGTTCTGTGTCAGCCAGCTCAGATGCACCCATCTTGAGAGGTGGGGACCTATTGTTAAAAAATACTAGAGTAGCAGTCAAGAGAGAAAATGCTGTGAATTAAGTAAACAATTAAAAGGAAAAAATGATTTTAAAAAAACTCAAATTGCATAATTTTTCTCTTATTTTTAAAGTTAATTTATGTATATTTAACCCACATATTTTGAAAAAAGTGAGTAATTCTTTCATAAGCTATTTAAAAAATATATTGGAACTTTGTTTCTTTGACTGACTTCTGCATTCTTTGACCCAAGTTGTTGGGTCCTTAATTTCACTTCTTCTTTTTCTTAGTTATCAGATTAAATGGTCCCCTACTTGGTTCGAATGAATCACGCACCTGGCAGGCTTGTCGTTTCAGTATAACAAAGGCAGCTTGAGTGTTCATGGAACCACCCACAGTGACTACACTGAGTATTTCTCAAAATGTAGTGAAAATCATTTGGGCTGCTTGTTATAATGTAGATTTCCAGGCTCCATCCCAGACCTACAACCAGAATTTCTGGGCTGGAAGCTGGGATATCTATATTTTTAACAAGAGCCAAGGGTGATTCTTATGCGCACAAACCTTTGAGAACCACAGAGCTGGTGTGTATAAGAAACCTCTGACCTAGTATATTGTGGTCATCAAGAGGAAAACCTCAATTTATCTGTTAAAATGCTAAAGTTTTTCATAACTGTTCCATAGATTATCACGGAACATACTGGAGTATTAAGGTTCTCCAGATATTCCCACCCTCCCCCCCATATTGGCCCCAAATACCTGGATATATCAGTTGAAAGTTTTAGCCTTACAAATGATAGTGTCTGTTATTTGCTTTGCCTTGTATGTGTAGAGAGGCATACTTTCTTTCTCTAGATATACAACTCAGTTCATGTAGGATTTGTTTTTTTTAATTAGAGAAGTTAAGGTTTATAGAACAATCATGCATAATACACATGCAGGTGCTCTTGAGGTCTGGGAGTGGAGCTGGCACACCCTCACTACAATCCCACTCTGTTGGCCAAAGCAAGTCCCAAGGTCATCTCAGATTCAAGGGGGTGAATAAATAGACATTGCCTCTTTAGTGAAAAGAACTTAGAAGTCATGTGGCAAAGACATGGTTTCAGGGAGTGATGAAGAATTGAGGCCATAATTGAAATCTGTAATACATAATGGTCCGAAAACTCACTGTAAAAATAATCCTTAGAGAAATGGCTTGGGTCCAAGCATTGTAGTTTTCTGAACAATATGGGCACAGCTTCGAAAGATTTTTCAGTTGTTTACATATTTTTAATTTCAACAGAAGGATTGTGAAAACATCTCAAAGGCCTGGGTCCTAGACTCACATGCCTTACAATTGTCATACATAAAATGAGAAAAAGTTGAGTAATGACCCCAGAGGAATATTTGAGGACCAGCGAAGTAGATGGTATCTTAATTGGCGACTTTCCCTTAAATGTTTGACTTCTTGTCGGACTTGTACTAACAAGACACTTGAAGAAAAGTCATGTGATCAAGTAGTTTTAACTCTTCTTGTCAACATGGTTTTTTTTTTTAGATTATTTTTAGTGCTTTAGTTCTGATTCAAATCTTTGGCTTTTTAAAATCAGACTAATCATGCTCACAGAGTGACCCTTAAGAAAGTTTTGTGAAACAAATGTCAGGAGTGATACTGGTTTCTGTTTCCCATTTAACTTAATTTCAATAGCTATTTTGCTTATTTTAATAAATTAACTTTGTTTCTTAAGATAACATTACCTCAGATGCTATCAGTCACTTCATCCAGATATAAAAAAATAATAACCTTTTAAATGGAATTTTCAGATACTTCAACATGCATATGGAATTATTTAGACATTGACTTGTCTTGACCTAACCACATTCGGTCCTACTGGTTGGTACACAATAACTAGAAGAATTGAGAACATTTCTCTGTGATAGGAAGTGAGAGGTGGGACTCGGTGACAGTTAGGGATCAGGCCACAGCTCAGTGAGCCTAGGCTTGCACTTCACAGGTTGAAACCTGTCTTACAAGTTTGGAGATGAGATTTGGACATACACCAGCTGTCTTAGTTTCCCAGCTGTTACAACAAAAACCACACAATGGGTTGGCTCATGGCTTCTGAAGTTAGAAGGCTTGCTTCGTCTCGGGGTTGCTAGCATTCTGACTGACTGGCCGTCTTTGGTTCCTTGACTTTTCTGTCACATGATGTCCTCTCGTTTCTCTTCTGGGTTCTATCGACTTACAGCTTCTCCCTGTGGTCTTCTCTTCTGTGTCCAATTTCCTTTGCTTACAAGGACTTTAGTTGTATTGGATTAAGGCTCACCCTCACTCAGTTTGGGCACACCTTAACTAATAAAAAACCTCAAAAGTCCTATTTACAGATTGGTTCACACCCCCAGGATCAGGGGTTAGAACCTGAACCTGCCTTTTGTGGGGACATGATTAATCCTCAACACTAGCACTTGATGGAAAAGGTATTTGCTTTGTAAATTGCTGCCCACTGGCATTGAATTGGGGTCACCAGCACTATCCATATCCTGAGGTCCATGAAAGCCTTATGCAGCATGATCTGTGCAGGATGATACATACAAATTTCTCTTCTCCTCTTTGTCCTTTCCTTATGTATTTGTCACTGATGCCCGTAGGCATAGTTTAGGACCATCACTGCTGACCTTCCGAGTTCAGCCAACCATGTCGAGGAAATCAGAGATTTTCGGATGGATGGATGCCCTGACAAGGGTGTGTAGCAACTGGAACTCTCATACATTGCTTGTAGGAACACAAAATGGCACAACTTCTTTGGAAAACAGTTTGGCAGTTTCTTATAAAGTTAAACATACATTTACCTTATGATCTTGCAATTCTACTCCTAGGTATTTACCCAAGTAAAACAAAAACATATTCCATACAAAACTTATTCAAGGATGTATGCAATAGCTTTAATTCATAATATCCAAAAACTGGAAACAACCCAACCATCTATCAATAGATGAATGGATAAACAGATTGTGATGCATCTGTATAATGTAATAGTACTCAGCAATAAAAAAGAACAAACTGAAACGCTTACCTACATGGGAAGAACCCCAAACATATTATGCTGAGTGAAAGAAGCCATATACAAAAGTATAGTTATTGTATGACTCCATTTATATGGAATTCTAGAAAATGCAAACTAATCTATGATAGAAAGCAGATCAGGGGATGCCTGGAGTTGGGAGTGGAGGAGGGATAGACTACAAAGGGTCAAGACGAACAAATGTCATGTATTGATTGTGGTAGCACATGGGTGTGTACTTTGGACGAAATCCATTGAACTGAATGTGTAAAGTGGGTGTAATTTATTATATGTAAATATTCCTCAATAAAATGGTGTTTTTAAAAAGAAAGAAAGAAAAAGATGCCTAACAGTGCATATCTTGAGGCAGAACTAGACAAGCATACAATGACTGTAGACCCCACAGCCCTGTCCCCAAGACATCACACTGACTTATTCAACAAATGTGCATTGTTTGGGGAGATAGAAACAATTTATTCTGTCAAGCAAATGATGGGAGCTTAAAGAAAAGGCATCTGCTTCTCGGTATATACCCGGAAGATCGGAAAGCAGTGACACGAACAGATATCTGCACGCCAATGTTCATAGCAGCATTATTCACAATTGCCAAGAGATGGAAACAACCCAAATGTCCTTCAACAGATGAGCGGATAAATAAAATGTGGTATATACACACGATGGAATACTACGCGGCAGTAAGAAGGAACGATCTCGTGAAACATATGACAACATGGATGAACCTTGAAGACATAATGCTGAGCGAAATAAGCCAGGCACAAAAAGAGAAATATTATATGCTACCACTAATGTGAACTTTGAAAAATGTAAAACAAATGGTTTATAATGTAGAATGTAGGGGAACTAGCAGTAGAGAGCAATTAAGGAAGGGGGAACAATAATCCAAGAAGAACAGATAAGCTATTTAACGTTCTGGGGATGCCCAGAAATGACTATGGTCTGTTAATTTCTGATGGATATAGTAGGAACAAGTTCACTGAAATGTTGCTATATTATGTAACTTTCTTGGGGTAAAGTAGGAACATGTTGGAAGTTAAGCAGTTATCTTAGGTTAGTTGTCTTTTTCTTACTCCCTTGTTATGGTCTCTTTGAAATGTTCTTTTATTGTATGTTTGTTTTCTTTTTAACTTTTTTTTTCATACAGTTGATTTAAAAAAGAAGGGAAAGTTAAAAAAAAAAAAAAAAGAAAGAAAAACAAGGAAAAAAAAAAAAAGATGTAGTGCCCCCTTGAGGAGCCTGTGGAGAATGCAGGGGTATTCGCCTACCCCACCTCCATGGTTGCTAACATGACCACAGACATAGGGGACTGGTGGTTTGATGGGTTGAGCCCTCTACCATAAGTTTTACCCTTGGGAAGACGGTTGCTGCAAAGGAGAGGCTAGGCCTCCCTATATTTGTGCCTAAGAGTCTCCTCCTGAATGCCTCTTTGTTGCTCAGATGTGGCCCTCTCTCTCTGGCTAAGCCAACTTGAAAGGTGAAATCACTGCCCTCCCCCCTACGTGGGATCAGACACCCAGGGGAGTGAATCTCCCTGGCAACGTGGAATATGACTCCCGGGGAGGAATGTAGACCCGGCATCGTGGGATGAAGAACATCTTCTTGACCAAAAGGGGGATGTGAAAGGAAATGAAATAAGCTTCAGTGGCAGAGAGATTCCAAAACGAGCCGAGAGATCACTCTGGTGGGCACTCTTACGCACACTTTAGACAACCCTTTTTAGGTTCTAAAGAATTGGGGTAGCTGGTGGTGGATACCTGAAACTATCAAACTACAACCCAGAACCCATGAATCTCGAAGACAGTTGTATAAAAATGTAGCTTATGAGGGGTGACAATGGGATTGGGAAAGCCATAAGGACCAAACTCCACTTTGTCTAGTTTATGGATGGATGTGTAGAAAAGTAGGGGAAGGAAACAAATAGACAAAGGTACCCAGTGTTCTTTTTACTTCAATTGCTCTTTTTCACTCTAATTATTATTCTTGTTATTTTTGTGTGTGTGCTAATGAAGGTGTCAGGGATTGATTTAGGTGATGAATGTACAACTATGTAAGGGTACTGTAAACAATCGAAAGTACAATTTGTTTTGTATGACTGCGTGGTATGTGAATATATCTCAATAAAATGATGATTAAAAAAAAAAAAAGAAAAGAAAAGGCATCTGAAGGATGAATTGGGGTTCTCTGGACAGAAGAGTGGAGGAAAGGCACAGCATGAGAAAAGGCTCAGAGGCAGGATCGTGCCTAATGTGTTCAGAGAACTCCAGTAGCCAGGTGTTGCAAGAACAAAGTACACATGATAAGGAAAGTCAGGAATTAATGTTGGAAAATTAGGGCGGGGCCAGATAAAGAGAGATCTTTAGGGCCATACTTATAGTCAGTTAGACTTGATCTTGTGGGCAGCAGTGAACCTTTCAGGGTATTGATTTGATATAATTTCAGATTTTAAAAGAATGGTGCTAGCAGCAGAGGGGGTGGGGAGGATGGAGATGGAGAATTGGGAGCCAGGGTCTAGGGGAGGAAGAGCTTTAGGGGGTCTGTGCTATTCCAGAACTGCCACCAGCAGATCCAACCTACAGTTCTTCATTTATTCCAGTCTACAGCAGTGCTTCTCAAACATTTCACATGCTGTGATGGTTAATTTCATGTGTCTACTTGGCTACATTATGAAGTCCAGCTGTTTAGTCAAGCAAGCACTGGCCTAATTGTTACTGTGAAGACATTTTCTGGACTTAAATTATCATTAAGTTGATTGCATTTCTGCTGATTATATCTACAGTCAACTAAGGAGATTGCCTTCAGCAATGAGAAGAGTCTCATCCAAACAGCTGAAGGCCTTAAAAGGAGAACTGATGGATTCAGGAGTCAGAAAGAAGAATTGCCATCTCTACTGCAGCCAGTGAGCTTCTCCTGGGGAATTCATCAAAATCCTTCATCAGAGTTCCCAGCTTGTGGCCTGCCCTACAGAATTTGAACTCATCCATCTCCACAGTCATGTGAGCCAGTTCTTATAATACATCTTATAATGTTTACATTATTTATATATATAATTTGGGAGGTAGCAGCACAAGGCAGCATATCTGACCAACAAAGCTCTGTCTGCTTTAATGATTAATGATGTTCCTGCCATTCTCACGCCATATACATGTGTGTGTGTGTGTGTGTGTGTGTGTGTGTGTGTGTATCCTATTGGTTCTATTTCTCTGGAGAACCCTGACTAATACACATTTATGTCCCTTTTTGAGAAATGTTAAAATCTCACCCTCTTTTAACGTCTCAGAAATTTCAAAATAAATTATCTTGTGATTAAAAATAAATCAAAGCTCCAACAACTTTGCAGAAATAGCAAAACCAATAACCAAATATATTTGGAAGGGCAGGGTGCCCTGAATAGCCAAAAATATCTCAGGAAAGAGGAATGAAGTGGGAGGTCTCACACTACCTGACTTCAAAGCATACTACAAAGCTACAGTGGTCAAAACAGCATGTACTGGCATAAAGATAGATATATCAACCAGTGGAATCAAATTGAGTGTTCAGAAATAGACCCTCTCAGCTACAGGCAATTGATCTTTGATAAGGCAGTCAGGCCAACACAACTGGGACAGAGCAGCATCTTCAATAAATGATGTTTGGAGAACTGGATATTCATATCCAAAAGAACAAAAGAGGACTCATATCTCACACCATATACAAAAATTAACTCTAAATGGATCAAAGATCTAAACATTAGCACTAAGACCATAAGATTTTTAGAAGAAAATGTAGGGAAATATCTTAAAGATTTTGTGATAGGAGGTGGTTTCCTAGACCTTACACCCAAAGTGTGAGCAATGAAAGAAGAAATAGATAAATGGGCTCTCCTCAAAATTAAACACTTTTGTACATCAAAGGACTTTTGTCAGAAAAGTTAAAAGGCAGCCTATGCAATGGGAGACAATATTTGGAAACCACGTATCAGACAAGGGTTTAATATCAAGAATATATAAAGAGATCCAATAACTCAACAACAGAAAGACAAACAACCCAATTTAAAAATGAGCAAAAGACATGGACAGACACATTTCTGAAGAGGAAATACAAATGCTCAAAAACATATGAAAAGATGCTCAACTTCACTGGCTATTAGGACAATGCAAATCAAAACCACAATGAGATATCATCTCACAACTAACAGAATGCCCATTATCAAAAAAACAGAAAATTACAAGTGCTAGAGAGGATGTGGAGAAAGAGGCACACTTATTCACTGTTGGTGGGAATGTAGAATGGTGCAACCACTCTGGAAGGCAGTGTGGAGGTTCCTCAGGAAGCTAAGTATAGAATTGCCATATGATCCAGCAATTCCTTCACTAGGTATATACTCAAAGGAACAGAAAGCTAAGACACAAACAGACATTTGTAAACCGATATTTATAGTGGCATTATTCATGATTGCCAGGAGATTGAAACAGCCCACATGTCCATCAATGGACGAATGAATAAAGGAACTGTGGTATATACATACAAAGGAATATTAGAGCAGCTGTAAGAACAAAGTCACAGAATATATAACAACATGGATGAATCTTGAGGACATCATGTTGCATAAAGTTAGCCAGAAACAAAAGGACAAATAGTCTATGGTCTCACCAATATGAACTAACATTAATAAGCAAACTTTGAGAGTTAACGCTAAGAACACAAGTTATCAGGAGATAGAATGAGGGTAGAGATCAGGCATTTGATGCTGAGGGGAGTATAGAATGTTCAACAGGATAGATTGTAGAGATCCAGAAATGGATAGCACCATACTATGTGATAGTAGCACGATATTGTCAGTACACTGTACAAAGATGACTGTGAGTAAATTTGAAAGACGAAGTCTAGGGGCATGTATGACACCAGAAGGAAAGATAGATGATAAAGATGGAGACTGTATAACTTAGTGAAACCTAGAGTGGTCAATGATGGTGACTAAATGTACAAATGAAAAAATGTTTTTACATGTGGGAGAACAAATGAACATCAACCTTGCAAGGAGGTGAAAAAGGGATGGTATTGGGGAAAAATATAATCAATGCAAACTAGAGTCTATAGTTAACAGTAACATCATTATAATATGCTTCCATTAAATGTAACAAAGGCGATATACCAAAGTTAAATGTCTATAAGAGTGGGATATAAGGGAGGGGTATGGGATTCTTGGTGGTGATGTTGTTGTCTGACCTTATTATTGTATTGTATTGTATTGCATTTTTATTTTTTCTTTTATCTTTTTATTATTCTTTTCAAAAAAATTTTTTGGAGTAACGAATAGGTTCAAGTGCTGATTGTGATGATGAATGCACAACTATATGATGATACTGTGAACAATTGATTGTACACCATGGATGATTGTATGATATGTGAATATATATCTGTAAAACTGCAGGGGGGGAAATATAAACAGAGGAATACAAGTGCTGAAGAAAACATGGAGAGAGGGATGTAACTATTCACTGCTGGTGAGAAAGTAGAATGGTGCATCCTTTCTGGAGGACAGTGTGGTAGTTTCACAAAAAGCCAAGTATGTGGGTGCCATAAGGTCCTGCAACGTCGCTATTGGGTATATACTGGGAAGAACTGAGAGCAGAGACACCAATGGACATTTGCACACTGGTATTTGTGGTGGCAGTATTCACAATTTGCAATGGATGGAGGTGGCCTAAGGGAACATCAACCAACGAGCAGAATGGTGAACTATGTTATATGCATACAATAGAATATTGAGTGGCTACAAGAAGGAATTAAGTTGTGAAGCATGGAAATAGGTGAAAGGATCTTGAGGACAGCATTTTGAGTGAAATACACCAGAAATAAAAAGACAAACATTATAACACCTCACTAATACGGACTAACTATACTGTGTAAACTCTGAGAATTGAATCTTAGAGCACACGTTATCAGGGGAATGCTTATTGTAAAGGTCCCTAGATTGTAAGCTCTTACAGCAGTCACATCTATTCCTGAGTTGTAATGGTTATCTCCAAATTCTGAGATGCTGAGCTCTTTGTGTATAACCTGGTCAGTCTCTGGAACTTTGTGTATCTGTGTGACACCTGAGACTCAGAGCTAGAGATTGGCAGCTGTGAATGTCAGTATTACCTCACAGAGCACTTTTTAAAAAGCTAAAAAGGAGTTCAGACTTCAATTAGAGATATGAATTAAGCAGATCTGGTCAGAACCAAGGCAAATCAGGCCAAAGGGTAAAGGATGATATTGACTGTGTTTTAAAACTTTGACTTCTATGTGAGACCAAGGAAAGAGATGTTTATTTGGTGCAGGATCTGTATTTTCTGTAGCACACTAAATAATTTAACTTGTACGGTCAGTTTATTCAAACACCATAATTACATGGAACTTTGAATAGGAAGTGAGATCTGATAGGTTTGTACAGGTTAGAGTGAAATCCTGATATATCCCAAAGTAATTTGGACAGAGAATAAAAATGTATTTACAGGGCCCCCCCTGAGGAACTGTGGGAAAATGCAGAAATATTAAACTCCCCCAAATGGGGAATCACTGATATTCCCACAAGCACTGGGGACAACCAATTTAGTAGGCCGAGCCCTCGATCTTGGGGCTTGCCGTTATGAACCTTGTTACTGAAAAGGAGAGGCTAAGCCTACTTATAATTGTGCCTAAGAGTCTCTCCCAGAGAACCTCTTTGTTGCTCAGATGTAGCCTCTCTCTCTCTAAGCCCCCTTGGGAGGCAAACCCACTGCCCTCCCCCATATGTGGGACATGACTCCCAGGGATGAGCCTGGACCCAGCATTGTGGGAATGAGAATGCCTTTTTGCCCAAAAGAGAAAAGAAAAATGAAACAAAATAAAGTTTCAGTGGCTGAGAGATTTCAGATGGAGCCAAGAGGTCACTCTGGAGGGCATTCTTAAGTGCCATAAAGATAACCCCTTTTAGTTTTTAGTGTATTGGGGTAGCTAGAAGGAAACACCTGCAACTGTCGAACTGCAACCCAGTAGCCTTTATTCTTGAAGATAATTGTATAACTATGTAGCTTACACGGTGTGACTGTGTGATTGTGAAAACCTTGTGGCTCACACTCCCTTTATACAGTGTATGGACAGATGAGTAGAAAAATGGGAACAAAAATTAAATGAAAAATAGGGTGGGATGGAGGGGATGGGATGTTTTAGGTGTTCTTTTTTACTTTTATTTTTCATTCTTATTTTTATTTTGGAGGGAGAAATGAAAATTTTCAAAAATTGTTGTGGTGATGAATGCACAACTATATGTTGGTACTGTGGATGGCTGTATGGCATGTGAACATATCTCAATAAAACTGAATTAAAAATAAAAATAAATCAAAGCAATTCCGAATGAAGAATCTTTTTGAACTAGACCCTCCCACGGCCCATTACACTCTTCGTCTCTTTCCGTCACCTCTATTCCCAAACCCAGTCGGTGACCACCGTTCCACAGCAAATCTGAGAGGTGTCACGTATAAGGTCAGCCTGAACTGCGAGGTTCACTTTAAACATCTCTGACTTGGCCTAGAGCTTCCCTGGGCTCTCAGAATTGCCACGGGCCCCATGCTAGCAGCAACTTTGCTTGAATCCCTCTGGATTCGGGAGGTAGCAGCATGAGGCAGCGTATCTGACCAGCAGAGCTCTGTCTGCTTTCGTGATGCTCTGCTGTTCTCACTCCGTTGTTCCCTCCGCGGGCAAGGTTGGGAGAATCACCTGGGCTGCCAGGTAAGCCCAGAGGCTCCCCGGCCCTTCCCCTGGAGATTTGAATCCATGGCTCCAGAGCTGTGTGTAGTGACACCTCATTTTTCAGCAACATTGGAGAAAACCTGTTTCAAATACATGAATATTCACAGAATTAAATCTTACCTTTCTGTCTTAGTTTAGATTCCTCCAGAGGCAGATCTTAAGACAGAATTTGAGTGGCAATAGTTTGTTTGGGATGTGTAGGACCACCTCTAGGACGGTGGGGAAATGATGGCGGAAGGGAGGGCAGCCACTGCAGGGAGCACTGTTAAGCCCCTTACCACGGTGGGCTGGAGCTTAATCCAGTGAGAGGAAAACCGCACCCAAGTGGCAAGGCAGGGACACATTTATATACCACACCTGAGAGTTATTGGTTCCCCCAGGGAGGGGGAAGGGGATGTTAATTCCCCAGCACTTTTGAACAGCTCAGATAGAATACATTGAGGAGAGTGGCCCGCTGGGTTCAGGAAAAGCCCTCAGATATAGGGATGCAGATCCAGAGTCAGCCAGAGGACAAAGAATTGGCAAGCAGAGCAGGGCACTGACGGTGTCTGCTACAGTTTAATCCCCAAACTCACTATAGACCTTCTGAAAATTTTTAACACTGTACATTGAACATATTTCAATCCTTGCAACCTTCTCTGGTACAGCTGCTATTGGGGTGGTAGAAGGGTGTCAGCCTTTTGTAAATTCCGAGCTCTTGTGTCTGCTTTTTCACAGATTTTCTGTCTCTTCTTCTTTACCTGTGGGTGTGGGTAGTGTGACAGCTTCCAGCAGCACCATTCCTTCTAAACAACAGTTCTAGTTTGCTAATGCTGCCAGAATGCAAAACACCAGAGACAGATTGGCTTTTATAAAAGGGTGTTTATTTGGTTACACAGTTACAGTCTTAAGGCCATAAAGTGTTGAAGGTAACACATCAGTAATCAGGTACCTTCACTGGAGGATGGCCAACGGTGTCCAGAAAACCTCTGTTAGCTGGGAAGGCACATGGCTGACATCTGCTCCAGAGTTCTGGTTTCAAAATGGCTTTCTCCCAGGACATTTCTCTCTAGGCTGCAGTTCCTCAAAAATGTCACTTTCAGTTGCACTTGGGGTATTTGTCCTCTCTTAGCTTCTCCGGAGCAAGAGTCTGCTTTCAATGGCCGTCTTCAAACTGTCTGTCATCTGCAGCTCCTGTGCTTTCTTCAAAGTGTCCCTCTTAGCTGTAGCTCCTCTTCAAAATATCACTCACAGCTGCACTGAGTTCCTTCTGTTTGCCATCTCATTTATATGGCTCCAGTGATCAACTTAGACCCACCCCGAATGGGCAGCGCAACACCTCCATGGGAATTATCCAATCAGAGTCATCACCCACAGCTGGGTGGGGCGCATCTCCACAGAAACACTCAAAGAATTACAGTCTAATTAACACTGATAACATCTGCCCACACAAGATTACATCAAA